>NW_024070195.1:32635325-33268740 GCF_014754425.2 Oryx dammah | reverse complement strand
CCTGAGGCAGGGCTGTGTCTCCCCTCAGACTGGGGCTTCCTGAGGTGGGGCTGTGTCCCCTCAGCCTGGGGCTCCCTGAGGTGGGGCTGTGAGCTGGGGCTGAGCTGCATCTTCCCCGTGTGACTAAGGTCTCCCTGCAAACAGGGACTCTGTTGTTTCTTTCTCTTTCTTTCTCTTTCTTGTTCTTTCTCCAAGGGCTCCTGAGGCAGGGACAGGGTCTCTCCCCGACTCCCACCAACCTGGGTTGAAGAACCAGAGACCTGGAGACACCTGTCATGGTGGGACAGTCTCAGGACACACCCTGGTGATGGCGTGGGGAAGGGTTAAGAAAGTTCGCAGGGCCACCTTTCTCATGGGCCGCCCTCCCCCTCCTGCTGGCTGCCAGGGCTTGCCTTGGCCTCTGATGGGTTCCAGCTGACTGCTGGGCCTCCTCCATCCTGCCCCTCGGGCTGCTGTGTCCTGTAATGACCCCACCATGGGTGCCCTTAGCTACCCAGGCCAGGAGGACTGGCATCAAGATGGAACGGCATGGTGGGAGGGAGGAGCCCCCTGCCTCGAGGAGAAAGGAGAGTGCAGGAGGGCTGCAGGAGGGGGCTGGGGGGTGCGTGACTCCCTCTGTTGCCCGGAGACCCAGAGCAGGGTGATGGGGACCGCCCTGCCCACATAGGCCAGTTCTGCTGCTGCTAGCTCCCCAGGAGGAGAGGCCACCACAGTGCCTACAGCCTGGGCAGCACGCCCGTGACCCCCCAGCCCCGCCTCATCCATGAGTCATCCCCAGGAGCCTGTGTGAGCAGAGGCAGTCACCCTTCACCACGGCCAGAGGACAGCGGGGAACACCCTGCGGGACTGGCCAGGCGCAGGTGTCCAGCGCAGGAATGGCAGCCTGGTCTAGATGAGGCTGAGTCTTGGATCTTGAAAAAACCCAGTTCCCATCTCCTGCCCCACCCACGTTCCTTTCTGCCTTTCTCACTCATACCTTTGTCTCTTGCCCAGACCGCCTCTCAGCATCTTTGAGCCTTTGGGGGCTCATCTCAAATGTCACCTCTCCTAGGAAGACCCCTCACGCTCCTGGGTCTGTTCTTTGTACACCCTTGAGGCACCACACGCATCATTTTATCTGCTGTCCATGTATCTTCTTTGTCTAGACAAGTTACCATGAAGGATTCTGTGCCTGTCCATATTCCCAGCACCCAGCAGAGTGCCTGGCACATAGTAGGTGCTCACAGAAGTGTTTCCAAAGATGGATCCAGCCAGGAGTTAAATAAATCACCTAAACCCTAACAACCAGTATCTGCTGGTCCCTGCTGCTTCCAAAGTCCCACCAACCATCCCCAGGCTGATCTATGGGAGTTCTCACTAGGTGCAATGACCTGGCGCCAAAACTGACCCTGCCCTGTATCACCCGTAAATGGTACATTGATGTGCCTAATCGCTTTAGGTGCCAAAGCTAAACAGTGGTCTGTGGTAAAGAGGAGAGAAGGCATCTCCCCCTCCCGTTCCCCTAGAAGAGAATCTCCAAACAGCCCTGCTTGTGCCTAGCATCTCACAGAAGTTTAGGATTCCGTGTGCAGTGGAAATGGTGAACAGGCTCTCAATGTCCACTCCTCCTTCTGCTAGGCACCTTCTGAGACAGAAAGAGTTAAAAACAACAGCAACAACAACATTGGGGAAAAAAACTACATTTCTCAGTGCTTCCTGTTGTTAGGATTCAGTATATAATCGTGACTCAGACAATCAGTCTCACTTGCATGAAATTTGCAAGTCTGTGTTTCTGCAGCTCCTGATGCATTCTGGGATTCAGGGGCGGGGTGCAATTTGTGTTGTTGGTGGTGTTTTGCTTCTGTGCTGGCAGAGGGGGTCAAGAGCTCTAGTAGCTCTAGGGCATCCGTCTCCTGTGTGGATCACAGCAGGTGCAGTGTGAAGCCGGCCACAGCAGCTGTTTCCAGACCATGGTACTGTCTGTGGTTCTGGATTTGGTGCTCTCATGATTATCAAAGAGGCAACGGCTCCCTTGGTGGCCCAGTTCTGCAATGTGGCTTTGAGAATTGCTCCTGAAGGCTCAACTCCGAGTCTATGTCTTTGCCCTCCCAATAGTTCTATAGCTGTTTTGTTAACCCCTTCCATTTTGAGTTCACCAGAGTGGATTCTGTTCTCTGCAATGGAATCCTGATGGATAGCACTTTGTATTCTGCTGCCAGCTCTCACTCCTGCTCTGTCTCTCAGACCCAGATATGCGTCTACCAGAGAGCTGGACCAGAGCATATCCAGTGACGATCACCCACTCGGCTTAGAACTGCCCTTACTTGCCTTTCAACAGTGAAGCATTGTCACTTGGCCAAGATTGTCTTCCCTTCTATGAGTTTTTCTTCTTGGAGTTTCCTTAGACCCTTGTGCATGTCTGCATCCCAGTCCAGGATGGTAAATCGATTTTCATTTCATCCATCAACTCTGCTCATTTAGTAGTGATTACTGGACCCAGTGCATGAGGCTGCTTCTGGACTTAGAAGGAAAGAGCATTGTGATCAACTAGTGATGCCTGTGATCAACTAGTACAGAAATAGACACTGGCAATGTGTGTGCTGTATAATTGCCACATATTTGGGAGAGAAGTGAATGACGGTGCCTTCCATTTAAGCCAGAGTGGGATCCGTCCAATCACAAACTCCCCAGGAGGCTCTCTGGCCCCAAGACCACTTCACAGGTTCCTGACACTACCCACTGATTACCCCAACTCAGACTTTGATCACAGACGCATTTTAACCATTTATTCCTAATGCTTCTGATTCTTATCTCAACTTGATCCCTCTCCAACTTACATCCCCAACTCTGCCCTCCAACATTCACGTGGACTCTCATGCTCATCAGAGTTCTGACCTCAGGAAAGAGCTGGAACTGAAATGGGCTTACTCCTTGAACTACAGTAAAGTCCACACCCTCCAGGAAGATCCTTGACCTCTAAGCTCCCCAAAAGCCCTCCCTCACTCGTCTCTGTGTCCAGTCAGTGCCAGGCCCTCAGGAAGTGTTCCATAAACCCATGGATCAATGAAAGAATATGAGGATTGCCCAGAATGACCTCACCAATCACTGGCTTCCCTCTTCTCATCCCCCTCCTGCCCATTTCTGTACTCAGAAACTTTTGCTGCCATTGATCTATGGCCTCCCCAATCTCCAGGAAGTTCCTACACAACGGGGTGCCCCGCATCCCCTCTGAGTCACTGCTGAACCCACATCCAGTCTGCTGCAGAAGCCAGCTACTATGGGACAGAAAATTGTGCCCTTCAGAGGGCTCCCAGGTTCCCCTGTGAGGGAGGGGAGACACTCTGGGCACAGCAGAGGTCCAGGTGGGTAGTAAGTCATTTTCCAGGGAAGAAAACCAGCCCAGAGCCCACCCCACAGCATCCCCACTCTGGGCTCTTGCTCACCACTGAAGGGAACAGATGGTGTGGTTAATTGGGGTGTCATAGTGGGCTCCAGCCCTCTTTAAGGTCCGGGTGGGGTAATAGAGTGATTTACTGGGTCATAAACTGCAGCTCACAGGGAGCCAGTGATGTCATACCCACAGCCCCTGGGGACTAAGGGAGCCATGGACACAGGCCACAGTCTGGAGCCTGACAGGAGACTCTTGCCTCTCCCTGATCACTGGGTTCTGATCCGAGGCAGCCGAGGGTAGGCCGAGCCCAGGACAGCTCCTGGTGGGGTTCCGATGCTCACAGCTCGAGAAAGTGAACACGACCTGGGAGCAGGGGAAGAAAAAGTAGGATGCAGGCAGAGGAGCAGAGACACCCAGAGGAGGGTGGGCAGGGCCTGCTGGAGGCTAAGAGACCCCCAGAGGTGCAGCTGAGGCCTGCCTCACCCAAACAGAGCACCAGAACCCCAGGCAGACAGTCCAGCTCCAGAACTCCCCAAGAGGAACATGAATGAAAAAACAAGTCCATCCCTTTCCCTAGAAAGCCCTGTGCCAGAGAGGCAGTGCTTAAAACCCAGGCTGCCTGGTCAGCCCTGCCAGTGTGACTCTGGGCAGCTTCCTTAAAAATTCCTCTCTGAAAAAAAAAAAAAAATTCCTCTCTGCCTCAACTTCCCCATCTGTAAGATGGGATAATATTTTTTCAGAACTCCACTAGTTAATAGACTCAGAACAGAGCTGACATGCAGTGCTGTGTGCTTGACCTGCTGCTGCAGCTGCTGCTAAGTCGCTTCAGTCGTGTCCGACTCTGCGACCCCATAGATGGCAGCCCACCAGGCTCCCCTGTCCCTGGGATTCTCCAGGCAAGAACACTGGAGTGGGTTGCCATTTCCTTCTCCAATGCATGAAAGTGAAAAGTGAAAGTGAAGTCGCTCAGTTGTGTCTGACTCTTTCCGACCCCATGAGCTGCAGCCTACCAGGCTCCTCCATCCATGGGATTTTCCAGGCAAGAGTACTGGAGTGGGGTGCCATCGCCTTCTCCGCTTGACCTAGGTTATTGTTTTTAATAACTCCTTGAGTGGGACCCAAGAGTCTATATTTAGTCATTTATTTAGAGGATACTTTTTTATTTATTATTTATTTATTTTTGGCTGTGCTGGGCCTTCATCACTGTGCGTGGGCTTTCTCCAGTTGCACCAAGCAAGGGCAGCTCTCTAGTTGGAGTCCTCAGGCTTCTTGCTGCAGAGGCTTCTCTTGTCATGGAGCATGGTCTCTAGGCATGCAGGCTCAGTAGGTGTGTGCCTGCTTAGTCACTCAGTCATGTCCAACTCTTTACAACCCCATGGACTGTAGCCCACCAGGCTCTTCTATCCATGGGATTCTCCAGGCAAGAATACTGGAGTGGGTGGCCATTTCCCACTTCAGGGGATCTTCCCAACCCAGGGAGTGAACCCACGTCTCTTGCATCTCCTGCCCTGGCAGGTGGATTCTTATCCACTGCACCACCACGGAGTGCAGTCTGTATTTTTAAATACAATAGCTGCCCTTGACTTTGGACCTCCTACCACCCAGTGCAGCCCCCCTCTCAGACAACAGGGACCCTTGCAGGAGGGAAATCAAGACAGAGCCCTGTCAGTGTGCACTGGTTATTTCCGGAGACATGGAAAGAGCCTCTCTGTCTCTGAACCCCCTTTTATACATTGGATCCTTCAATCTTTGTCTCCTGAAACCAGGGCCCAAACAGGCAGAGTCAGGCAACAGAGGGCAAGAAAACATCTCCAACAGTGTCTTAGAGGGGGGATCCAAAGCATGGGGCAAGAGGAGCAGCAAGGTCCACAGGGCCAGCCCCTCTGTCCACTGCAGGGGGCAGGTGGAACACAGAGGGACTGACACCCTGGGCAGCGCCAGGGACCCCATCAGCTGGGGTGAAGGACCAGATTCCCTGAGACCAGCCCCTCTGTCTCCCGACTCCGACATCTCCCCTAAACACCCCCAGACCTGATGGGAGTGCCGCCCCAGGCTCCCTGTGCTGCGGGGGCAGCAGACACTGGTCCTCAGTAAGGAGTGGAGACGGATCAGCACACATCACATCACGCTTGGCACAGCCCCCATTGGTGGGCACCGTGCCACCGTGTCAGCCAGCCATCTCCTTGCAGAACCCTCTTTGGTGGGGGCGGGCTCCCAGGGGGAATCTGCGTCCACCGGGAATGGCCCAGGCCCCCAGAAGCTCCCTAATCCCCACCCCCTCACCCCCAGACCCTGCCCTTCCTGGGTCCAGTTTGTAATTCTTTTTTATTTGTGTGACTGTGTGCTTTCAGTCTCTCCTCCAGGCTCTGGGAGAGCAGGACTGAGTCTGTAGGGTTCACCTACAGAGCGCCTGGCACATTTGTCAAAAGAATGAATGAATGAATGACTTGAATGAAAGCTCCACCTTCCTGCCCACACCCTTGCTCCTAGCACAGAACCTGTAGGGGTGCCCAGACTTGGCGGGATGGAGCCAACCTTATCAGAGCTGGGAGCCCAGTCCACCCCAGAGCAATCCCAGGGCCGTTAACCAAGGAGGACTTCCTAGTGCAGGTGAGATGGAAGTCGGAGGGGAGTGGGGAGCGCGGTTCTGGCTCACATCTGCTCTTCCTGTTCATCACCTATTTCCGGTGGGAAGTCCCAGAGGCCGGAGGTCATGTCTGGGTCTCAGGGCCATCCCCAGCACACCCCCCTGAAGCCGCACGTGGCCTGCCCTACAGTCGGCTGCCAGCTGTGACTCACGGCTCAGAAGCCTTCCTCTTGGCCAGAGATTGGGGAGCAGAGATTACAGTAACGTTACTAACTTCATGTCGTGGCTGTGACTGCAGTGCTTACGCTCAGAGTGCCTCCCCCGACCCCGAGGGCAGAGCAGTGACCTCACACTCCTGGGTCAACAGCAAGGGAAGACAATCCTTCCCAGAGGCAGGGGGATGACCTGGATGACCCTGGTCTGCCTGAGAAGTCCAGAGTCTTGCCCCTTCTCCTCAGAGCTGGTTACACACCCTCCCTCTCCCTGCTCCCCACAGCAGTCTGTTGGGGCCGGGGCTCAGCCAAGGTGGGCAGGAGCAGGGGAGGGGAAGTGCCAGAGGGTGCCCTGTGCTTGCCCTTCCTCACCCTCCGGGTCTAGGACACACACGCTGGAGAAAGTGGCGTCTGAGGATGTGGCTGCCGTGGCCCGCTCCTGGCGCCAGCAGAAATCCCCAAGCCCATCAGCAGACCCTGTTCAGACACGTCCTCTGACCATGGCACTGAGTAAATGCTGAGGAGACACCTGCGGACTGATGTCACAGCCTGCCTGCCCTCTCCTCCCAGACAAGCCCTCTTGGAGCCCAGACCGTTCCAGTTCCTCCTGGCAGACCGTGAGAGGGCCCAGAGCAGGCACTCCTCTGGGGAAGGTTCTGTGGGAAAGGAATGCAGAGGAACTGAGCTCAGAACCCAGATGGGTGCTCTTAGGAAAGTTACCCAGCCTCTCTGGGCCTCAATTTCTCCAACTGTAAAATGGGATTAAGACGAGTTGCCTCCTGATGGCATTGAGAGTGAGTGCCCTGGCCTGGCAATGGATGGACATAGGTCCATGGCAGCCAGTCTTGCTGCCCTTACCTACTCTGGGCAGGAAACGCCAGGTCTTAGGAAGAATCGAGGCTTCAGGGAAGGGAGCGAAGCAGAGCTGTTTGAGAAAGGGAGTTAGGAAGGCCTCACCCACCCTCTGCCAGCTGCAGACTAAAGGTACCAAGGGCCTGGTGGCAGACTGTCTCCCAACCTCCATTCATCCCTCCTTCCCAGTTGTCAGCAAGACCCCCGTGGGAATGACTGTATGGTCCAACTTCCCTTGGGCCACAGTGGGGCTGGAGGACTGACCTGTGGCCAGCAGGATAGAAGCTGTGTGTGTGATTTCCAAGAAGTTTCCCTTAAAGGGAAGGGGCAGGCCCTTCTTCACTCTTTTCTTCCTCCTTCCCTCTGGCTGGAGCTCCAGTGACTGGAGTGACCTTGGAAAAGGAAATGACACCCAGCAGATCAATAAGCTAGAAGCAGCCTGGATCCATGATAGCACATAATTGGCAAGACCACCTTCAAGTACAGGAGCGCAAAAAAATGCACATCTCTCTTCTCAAACTTAACTTTGATAGGCCCCTCCACAGTGGAATCACCTCAGACTCATGTGTGCCGGAGGGAGGGGGGACGGATGGGGTCCCTGAGGAGAGAGGAGTCACCCGAGGATGTGACATCCCCTCAAGGAGCACTTCATTCTGTGTGAGCGGCAAGGCCAGGAGGAGCCTTGGTGGGAGGATTTATTTCCAAGAGGAGGTGAGGATGGATGGATGGATGGATAAAAACAGAAGGAAGGAAAGATCAGATAAGTTGGTGCACTGAAGAGAGATATCCAGAAAGAGGGAAATACTCTGGGAAGATAAGATGCTTCGGGTTTCGGCCAACCAGGCTTGGGTGGAGGGAGGCAGGATGGCCAGCCTGACCCACTGTTCACGTCTAACTGTTTTTCCATCTGTGCTTCGGGAATGGCTCTTACTTCCTCACTACTCAAGGGCAACAAGCAGTGACTTTTTAATTTTTTTTTAAGATGGCCTTGTCAGTGTGGCACTGTGCCAACACAGCCCAGAGCCCATCGATGTCCTAGGATTCCCCACCTGGAAAGCGGGGATCACACTGGAGCCCACACATCTGGGTGTTGCAGGGATTCAAGGAGCCAACTCCGCAACGTGCCTCCCCAGCACCTGGCGCAGTTCAGCTCACAGGAAATCCTAGGAGCTCATTTCAGCTGCTCATGAAATCCTACCCTGGGATGTGAGGGACAGAGCTGCCACTGGGTGACCTGTGGTGTGAGTCTAGAGAGAGACCTGGCTGGTCTCCTCATCCCACAGCAACAGCTCCAGCCCTCAGGGGCCTAAAAATCAAGGAACGTTAATGCCCTGGGAGAGCCACCCTCCCACCGCATCAGGGCCCCGCGGACACAGGTGGGGATGGAGGTAGCAGGGAGACTCAGATGCGTGGGGACAGCCAGGGCATAGCCCACGGTCCCACCGCAGTGAGATCAGACCCTCAGCAGGTCCACGTGTGGTCACAAGAAGCTGGTGAGACACCACGCAGGGCACAGAGGCCACACGGAGGGTGAACACAGGCCTGAGGGAGGGCAAAGGCATTGGCCTGTCCTGCCTGGAGAGGGGTAAGCCAGGGGGTCCACCTTGATGCCAGCCTCAGTGGGTCCACGAGCCGATTTCACAGGGATGCCTTTCCTTAAACTCCCCAGGAAAACCCCAGGACTTACAATCTGAGCGAGACTGCTGTTCAGGGTAAGAAGGGACTTTATTTACCAGGGGAACTGGGGGCTATCGTATCTCCTTGGAGCAGCAAACAAGAAAAAACGATCTTACAAAATAGTCACCGGGATTCCAGGTGGCCTAAGGGAGAACTCTGACTGTCCATGAGACAAGCCCTGATGTGGAGGGAGCTGCGGACAGTCAGGAATGAAAGGGTCCTGCAACTTAAGCAGAACCTCCAGCCAGCATCTGAGTCCCCAGGTCTCTGTTCCCACCTCTGCAAAAACACACAAGGTGATGATTTGGGAATCACTGGGTTTAGGAATCATAGAGGTGAGTTTAAAGCTCTGGTGGCTCAGACAGTAAAGAATCTGCTTGCAATGCAGGAGATGCAGGTTCAATCCCTGGGTCGGGAAGATCCACTGAAAAATGGCATGCAACACACTCCAGTATTCTTGCCTGGAGAGTTCCACGGACAGAGGAGCCTAGTGGGCTACAGTCCATGGGGTTGAAAAGAGCTGGACATGATTGAGCTACTAACACTTTGGATAAAGTTACTTAATTGCTCTGTGCCTTTGTTTCTTCTTCAATTTAAAAATAAATAAATAAATAACCCAGAGCTGGGTTCAGAGGGCCACTGGGAAGATTAATTCAGTGGGTGGCAGCTGAAACCAGGCACCCAGGACAAGCTCCATAATTATTCTCTTGTGGGCCGCTGCTATTCTCCTGTCTGGGCAGAGATCAGACTGAAAGGGTCCCTTGGAGTTCTTTTCCAGTTTAGAATTCCTTGATTTCCACCACCCTGTGGTTCCTGATTTCTGACTCTGAGATCTGAAGACCAAGAAAGACACATCTGCACAGCTCCGCTCTATGCAGCACCTAACAGTCCAGCCTGCAACCCACATCATTTTCCTGCCAGAAGTGGGCTTCACCCTGCCCATCATGTGTCCCCCAGCCCCGTGGCAGCCCCATGGCAGCCCCGTAGCCCTAGGTGGCCCTGCCAGCTGTCTTTGAGCCCTGCACCATGCCTTCACCTGGAGTCGGGGCAGCACGAGCCCCTCTGGCTGACTTCCTCACACCTATAGTCCCCTGACAATGTCACATGCTGTGGAAGTTGGCAGGCCCAGAGGGGCCACAGATGCCAACACAAACACCATTCCTATGGAGGCAGAAGAGCCGTGGGGGTTATTTTTAACCTGTTGATCAGAGGCCACAGCTCTGGCCCTGGGAGGCCTGGAGCTGCCGGTTCTCAGGGGGAAGTGAATTGTCAGGCCTTCCCTCAACGACCCTCAAGGGCACTGGGTGGTGGAAACCCCAGCCCTCACCCCACTTGGACGGAGACAGGGAAAAGTAGACACAGCTCAGGACATGCCGCATCTTGTGCACTGGTTTCAACTGGGGCTGAGCTGAGCCAGGAAGAGCAAAGGTACACTGCAAATCACAGGATGTGACCTGGAGACGGGCCTCTCCTGTCCCCATCCTGCAGGTAACTGTGACCTGAGAGAGGAGGCCCAAGGTCACACCACTGGCCCGCCCCAGCTCCCCGCCCCCGGTCCACCCGAAATCTGACGTGGACATCTCAGTAACTCTCCATGGCTGCGTCTGGGGATCACCTTGTCCTGCCCCCCTGCCTGGTCTGTTCCACCTTGGTGGACCCAGGCCCTGACTCACCCTGCAAGGACTTCCCAGGTGCCCAAGCAGTGCCCCCTGGAGGACAACCGCAGCAGTGGCCAGTGCAACGGGCAGCACCATGGTGGCTGGAGGCCCAGGCGAGGACGTGCGGGCCAGGGCGTGCCTGCGTGGGGGGAGCAGGACCAGAGCTTCTGCCAAGAGCCTGCTGCCGGCTGCTGCTGAGTCTGTGCTCGCCAGACAATGGACCCCACAGCCCAGCCTCCCGGCCTTGGCCCCTTGAGCTGGGCAGGCAGCTGCCGGCCGAAGCAGCCGCCTCCGCTGGCCCCTCACGTAGCCCACGTCCTGCCTGCTGGGTGGCCCTTATCACCGGGTACGTGCCAGGAGCCCACATGCCCACACTCTGCGGTGGGGAGAGGACTGGGAGCCCGGGATGGATGGAATCGGTAGGGAATAAGGCTTTCGGCTTCCTCCTGCCTCTGGAAACTCCCAAGGAGGGCCCTGAGCAGGCCTGGAGTTCCCCCTGGGGAATGTCCCACCCTCAGAAAGACCTTAGCCCCATCTTGCCAGGTCCCAGCTCTCAACCACTCTTCTCTTGGACTGAGGGCATTGGGGTGGAGGAGAGGGAAAAAGGTGACCTCTTCCTATGATAACTCTGGGTCAGCTCACAAAAACCAGTTATACCTCAATATAATAAGTACTTTTACAGCATACCCATTGAGTAATGGGGCAACAGAAGCACAGAGAGACTGAGCAACTTATCCACAGCCACACAGCTAGCAGGTACAGAATCAGGATTCAAACCACGCAGGCTGAGGCAAGAGCCGAACCACATCCAGCAGAATACAATGGGAACAGGGACGAGACTGGGCAATGCTCAGCTTCCTACCTAGAGGAATGAGAGCTTGGGGATCTGACAGATATGGGCTCAAGGCCAGGAACTGCATGCTCTAAGCCAAGTGAAGATCCCCTCTAGGCCAACGTTTCCTCACCCATAAAATGGCACAGTGATGAAGTACAGCGGCCTCACACAGAGGTGTTCGCCCTCACCTAGCAGAGCTCAGAGTATCCTTCCACCAAGTGGTTAGAATGTCCTCTAGAACATCTGGCTGGCTGAAGTCTGCCATCCCAGCCTCCCTCAGGCAAAACCCAAGTTCCCTGGCCCTTGGATTCTGCTGCAAGCCACCAGCATGTCCAGCCAGGCAGCCCCAGTGGCATGGCTGGCTCAGCCCCAGCATCATCATTTAAACCACCATGGCCACGGGGTGCTCCGTCTTCCTTCTCCCCAGGAAGACTATGAGTACCTGCCGGCGGCCTGAGGGTAGAGGCCATGCCACCCCCATCAGATCAGAGGGTCTGAAGGAAAGGTGCTTCCTCATCACAGACACCCCAGATTGGGGCTCCCTGGGAGCAGAGGCTAAGCAAACTATGCCATCCCACTACCAAGCTGGGGCACATGCATATTGGGGCCCTGTTCCATTTCCAGTCCACCACCCACCCAAGAGATGTGTGACCCCGAGCAGCTTCTCTGGGCCCATGGTCAAGTGGAGATGACATTTCCTATCTGCATCCCAGGCAGGGATTCCCCGGTGGCTCAGCGGTAAGGAACCTGCCTGCAAAGCAGGAGAGACAGGTTCCATCCCTGAGTCGGGAAGATCCCCGAAGGAGAGCATGGCAACCCACTCCAGTATTCTTGCCTGGAGAATCCCATGGCCAGAGGAACCTGGTGGGCTATCGTCCATAGGATGGCAAAGAGCTGGACACGACTGAAGCAACTGAGCACACACACACACACTGCACCCCGGGCTAGTGAAGATGAAATGAAGCCACGTGTGTCTGTGTGTGTGACAAGCCCCCTCCTCATGATCTCTGCTGGTGGATTAGGATGACAGTGTGTGTGTGAGGCACGGAGGAGGCTGTCCTGACTGGGAGGACCTGGAGGACAGGCATAGACGTCAGAGGAGGGAAGCAGAGGGATTTCCCCACGTGATGTGGGGCCTGAGGTTGCTCAGGCAGGGGAAGAATGGCTGAGTCACCGGCCATGCCAGAGATGCTGGGAATCTGCTGCCTTCCCAGCCACTGAGAGTGAAATGACCACAGGAGACACCCAGAAGCCTCAAGGAATGAGGTGGTGGCCGGACAGGACAGGAAGGGAAGAGCGGCTGACCCGAGTCCCCCAGGGAAACGGGAGGAAGCAGCCTGAGCAGGAGACGCAGCAGTCCTGACCTCACAGGGACCCCGGGGTGATGAGGACAGACAGGCCTGTCGTAGCGGAAGCTGAAGTCTGATGGGGAGAGAGAGGAAGTCTGCCTTCAGGGAACTCCTGATCTGATGGGGAAGTGGTAAGGATGTCTGCCTCCAGGAGTTACAGTGTGACGGGAGACTCAGCCTCTGCTCCCGGGGACCCGCAGCTCTGGGCATCTATAGGGAGGAGCACCCTCTCCGTCCTCCTTCAGACCCTCTAATCTGAGCAACAAACATGGACTCTGCCCTCAGGGCACTTTCTGCCTTAAGCACTCAGTCTTAAGCAAAGGTGTGCAGGCATAGGTGAATACCCGTGTAGAACCCCCTCAGAGACCACCTGCCTGATGCGGGGAGATAACTCCTCACAGTAGAGACAGAATCCTCCATCAGCCCAGGGCAGGGGACCTTCCCCAGAAGTCCTCCTGAGCGCCTGGACCATAGAGAGTGGAGAGAAACAAGTACCACCACATCTGGTCTTGGGGTGGCTGGGCTCGCTGCCCTGAACAGCTGGGCCACATCTGGCTTCCAGACATCCACCTCTTGCTCAGTGATTCACTCCCGGCCCTCGGGTCTGCGGAGATGGGAGGACGTGGGCTTGGAGTGATACAAGCGCGCGAGCTCTCCCACGCGCATGCGCACTCCCAGTGCGCACAGAGAGGACCACGGGGGCGGGGGAGGCGCGGGGGACGCCCTTCGTTTCCCACCTCTGACCCTCTGGTCCCCTCACACAGCCACTGCTGTCGGGGCGAAGGGGGTCTAGTCCACCCTTGAGTCACCGTGACTCAGGCTCCCCGCCTGAAACCCTCACACTCGGCTTCACCGGTTTCACGCACGCACGGTGAGCCGACTTGGAGTCAGCAGCCAAGAGACGCCCGGAGTTCCCGATGTCCCCCTCCCCCAGGCCCTGACCCATCCTTTCTGGAGAAGAAAAGCTCCAGGAAAGCAGAGGATCGGGCTGGGGAGGAAAAGGAACACACCAGGGAGGGAGTAAGTAGAGAGCACACAGCCTTTCCCCATCAAGTGGGACACTGATGACAGAGCTGATCCACCCCCCACCCCAGACTGAGGTTCCCAAAGGGCAGGGCTGTGTCTCCCCCTCAGACTTGGGTCCCTGAGGCAAGACGGTGTCTTTCCCATCAAAGTGGATCTGAACTGGATCTCATTTAGCTCTGTAACAGGTGACTCATGCACCATCTACATCATTGGGATTTTCAGACTTAGTTGGAGGATTGGAGGTGGGAGGGAGCAACTTCCCAACAAAGCTGGCTCCTGAGGGAGGCCAGTTATACTCACTGGCAGGGGCTGCCGCGGAGAGCAGCCTGCTCTCCGTACACCTACTCATCTCTCTGGGTGGTCCCTCCCACTGTCTAGGCCCAGTCTCACATGCTAAATCACCTGCTGGGCAGGGTGGACCTACAGGACACGTGCGGGACCTGGAGGGGGAGAGAGCAGGCATTCTTTGGCATCATACCCAGCCGTCCTCAGCCAGAGGAGAGTCTGCAGGTCCAGTTCCCCCTAGCTCTGCAGTTGAGCCTGGGGCAGGGCAGATGAGCCTGTAGGCATCTGTGTGAGGCATCTGGGGAGGCTGGACCAGGCAGGCTTTTGCTCCATGAGTCCAAAATCAGCAAAGGAAGTGGGTCTCAACTCCTATGAGCTCGTCCTTATTCTGCACACATCTCCCATATAGATTAGAGGAGAGGCCTGTTACCCCCATGGTCACTGCAGCCCTGCCCTGCAGCAGAGACTTTGGGGAGTGAAGGAAGCAGGAAACAGGCTGGACAGGCCCTGGGGATCCCACACCACTCTCTTAATCACCATTCCACACCAAGAGCAGGGCTCTCCCCAGCCTTCTTCCATTTCCCCTTGTCACCTCTTCACCTCCCAAGCCTCTTTCAGGGAAATGAACCATGAAACCACGCATCACTGGGGCTGGTGAGGCGACAGTGGAAGCAAAGACTTCCAGGCGCTATTGGAAAGTCTCTACTCCCTGTCTAGCACTGAGAATTGAGTCTTGCCATGGCTGAGGGCACCCTGAGCCAGCAACCCACTGTACAGAAGGGGAGACTGAGGCCTGTGACTTTGCAGGGCAGAGTAGATCCAGCCCTAGAGTGAGCTGGCCATACCTGAGACTGCCAGTGTCAGGGTGCCCCCCAACCTCCACCCCTCAGTGGGACTGTGAGCTCTGTGAAGTCAGAGACTGTCACCAGCTTCCTGAAAGTGAGTGAGTGAGTATCGCTCAGTCATGCCAACCCTGTGACCCTCTGGACTATAGCCTGCCAGATTGCTCTGTCTGTGGGATTTTTCAGACAAGAATACAGGAGTACATTGCCATTTCCTCCTCCAGGGCCTCTGCCTGACCCAGGGATCAAACCCACATCCCCTGTGTCTCCTGCGTTGCAGATGGTTTCTTTACCTGCTGAGCCACCAGGGAAGCCCCTAGCTTCCTGAAAGGAGCATGCTAAATGAGGGCAGGATGAATGCAGACCCTAGGCTGGTCCTGGGAGGTGGGGGATTCTTGCAGAAAGTCTCCAATCAGAGTTCCCCTCATCGTGTCTCCTGTCCTAGTCCTAGAGAACGCATGGAAGCTCAGAAGAGTCTCCAGATCCTCTCCCCTCCACTTCGCTTTGCACTACCCCCTCAGTCTGATCAGGCTGACTACAGGGCCTCCCCAACTCTGGTCCCCTCCTGGGCCACAGGTCCCCCTGCTTGGTTCCTGGCAGCCCCAGACTCCTGGCACCTGGGGAAGGGAGGGTCTAGGATGCACAGGCAGGCCTGCATCTAGGCCAGATTGGGCCACCTGCAGAAGCTGCCAGAGCCTGGACCGGGAGCCCTGTCCCCCAAGCTGGCAGAAGGACAGACAGCAGCCTACGTGACGTCCTTTGCCTCTGGGTTCCAGCCAGTTGACTGGAGCCTGGTCCAGCTTGGCCAGTGGCCCCACCCCTCCCATCCTACCACCCCTCCCCATCATCCCTCTTTCAAATACAGTCCTTGCACCAGCCAGATGCCTGAGCACAGACTTATCACCAAGAAATTCATGCTCTATCCTAGCAGTTTCTGCTCATCCTGCCCTCTCTCGCGCCTCTCCCCACACAAGCCATCTCCTTCAGCCAGTGGGCTCACCACCCTCTCTGCAGAGCTCTGACCAACATGGAGAGTCAGCCCCTCCCCAGCCCAGGGAAGGGTCTCAGCAGAGGTAACAGGGAAGGGGGCCACGACGAAGCTTCCCCATAACCTCGCAGGTCTCTGTACTCCACCCACTCTCTGTCCCCATTGCCATCTTTCAAGGAAGCAAGTTCGTTAGGTCTGTTTCCCATTGTGTGGGTGAGGATGTGGTCTCTCTATCTGATGCCAAGACTTGCTGCAATCCGACCCTACAGCAGAAAGAGTTGTCATCAAGCCCAACCCTCAAGTTCATACTCTTGTAATCTAGAGAAAGGCTCTCCCAGAACCTGCCAGCTTCAAACCCTAGCCCTACACACCTTTTTGGTCAAGTAGCTTTGTCTCAAACATTTTTTAAATCATGGCAAAATACACTGAAGGTAAAGTTCACTGTCTTAGCCGCTTTTTAAGTGCACAGTTCACTGGCATGAAGTAATTCACATTATTGTGTAACAACCACTGTCCTTCTCCAGAAGTCTTTTCATCTTCCCTCAAACTCTGTACCAATAAACAATAACTCCTCATTGTCCCCTCCCCCAACCCCTGGCAATCCCCATTCCACTTTCTGTTTCTATGAATGTGGTACCTCATTAAAGCAGAGTCATGCAGTATTTATCCCTTTGTGACTGGCTGACTTCACTTAGCATAATGTCCTCAAGGTTTGTCTGCCTTGTAGCGTGTGTCCGAATTTCCTTCCGTTTTGAGACTGAATAGTATTCCGTGGTGTGTACAGAACACGTTTTGTTTCTCCATTTGGCTATCTTGTTGATGAACTCTTTTAGAAAATCAAAGTAACATATTCTCAGGGTAAACATCTGAGGAGTTCAGAAGCAGATAAAATGAAAAGTGAAAGTTCACCTTAGCCCTGCCTTGTTCTGCTTAGAATAAATCCTGAAATTTCCAAAACAGAGGGCAGATAGATTTATGTCTATCTTATTTTTACACAAAAAGTGACATACTCCTCACCGTATTTCTTAAATATGAAGTCAGAATTCTCTAGAGTCTGTTAAAACAGACTGCTCTACCTCAGCCCCAGGTTCCCAGCCCACGTGTTCTGTGCTCCATCTCACCTTCCCCATCCCCCACCCTGAGATTCTGGGTCTCCAGCAGGCTTCTCAAGATTCAATACTGCCCAAAGGTCTGCCCTTTGTGGACTAATACCACCAGAGCTGTCCTGCCACTTACTTTTTCATTAGGGAATATCAGCCTATAACACTGTCAAAGTGAAAGGGAAAGTCACTTAGTGGTGTCTGACTCTTTGTGACCCCATGGACTATACAGTCCATGGAATTCTCCAGGCCAAATACTAGAGTGGGTAGTCCTTCCCTTCTCCAGAGGATCTTCCCAACCCAGGAATCGAACCCAGGTCTCCCACATTGTAGGCGGATTCTTTACCAGCTGAGCCACCAGGGAAGCTCAAGAATGCTGGAATGGGTAGCCTATCCCTTCTCCAGAGAATCTACCCAACCCAGGAATCGAATTGGGGTCTCCTGCATTGCAGGCAGATTCTTTACCAGCTGAGTACCTCATTCTTTTTAATCCCAGCACACACCTCTGGCATTTTGGATGCTCCAGAACGTAGCTAATCAGTGCCTTACTGATGTACTTGACGTTGCTTCCAGTTTTTAAGATTCAGAAATAAAACTGTCATGAATACAGTTGTACGGATACTTTAAACACGCTCGACGTTTGTGACAGCATAGCTAATAAATCTGTAGATGTGGAGCCCCTGAGCAAGTGGTTTGTGAATTAATTCTTCCCATGTAATTGCCAACCCCCTTCCCGGGTGCAGTTGCCCTCCCAACAGTTCTGAGGATGCCTGTGTCCACAAAGTGAGGGGTCTCCTGTTTCAGTGGTTGTCCCTCATAAAGAGGAAAAGAGACTCTTATCATCTCTTACTTTTGATTTCTTGTATTTTGACTGAGGGTAGGAATTTTCACCTGTTCGTTAGCCTTTAGTATTCCCTTTCCCGTTCATGAACTTTGCCCATTTTTCTATTTGCTTCTCTTTTCCTTATTGATTAGTATGAACTTATCTATCATATATATTGGAAATATTTTTTTTCTGGTTTGTTATTTGCCTGTAAACTTTAAGCTGTTACTTGTTTATGTAACCAGTTCTTAAAGATCTTGCCTTTTGTGAGCTTCCCTGGTGGCTCAGTGGTTAAGAATTCGCCTGCCAATCCAAGAGACTCAGGTTCGATCCCTTGCCAGGAAGATCCCACATGCCGTGGAGCCGCTAAGCGTGTGCACTACAACTATAGAACCTGTGCTCCAGAGCAGCCAGTGCACCACAGGGAGGAGTAGCTCCCACTCCCTGCATCTAGAGAGAAGCCCGCTCAGCGAGGAAGGCCCGGCACAGCCAAATAAACGAATAAAATAAATCAAATTATTTTAAAAATCTTTCCTTTTGTGACTCCTATATTTTGTCCTCCTTTCCCCAGTTTAAGAATATATCAATACACTTAGAAATTTTTGTTGATGTTTTCTTCTAGTAATTTTATGGTCTTCTTTTTACATTTAAATAATTGATTCATCTGAGGCTGATTTCAGAATAAGGAATGAAGTGGAGAACTGGTTTTTTGGTGTTTTGTGGGTTTTTTTTTCCCTTAAACAGCTAGCCAGTTGTTCAAGTTGATTGAATCTTTTCTCCTCTGATCTAAAAAGTCACTTTATCATATATTCAATTTCCATTTGTTCACAGTGTGTGTCTGGGTTCTGTTCTGTTCCTTTGATGTGACGCTCTGTGTGCCAGTACCCAGCTGTTTTATTACTGAAGACTTATACAACATTTCAGTAGCTCTATTTGCCCCCTTATAATGCCTCTCCTCCAGGATTTTCCAAGCTCTTTTTGCCTGTTTATTTTTCCAGACGAATTTTAATATAATTTGTCAAGTTCAGAAGATTTGTTGTTTTTCACATCTTCTAACAGATGTGATTTTCTGATATCTCAGCCCACAGCAGAATAGAAACAAGTTGAGAAAAAAGAGATGGGATGGTGGTCGACCTGAGGCAGTGATGGTGGTGGAAGTGACAGTTAATAGGGAGCTGATGAAGTGATGAAGAACTATGAAAAGACACGAGAACTATGAAAATAAAGACATCATGGAATGGCTCTTTAGTGTGGAGTCCAACAAGACCTTGGATTTTCACTGTGTTACAACCAGGACCATGATGGACACTTACTTGTAACCACAACTCTGAGTCATAAGGACTCACATGTTCTCTAACCTCTGATTAAGAAGGCAGGAAAGTGTGTAATATCCATCCAAAATATCTCTTTTTAAGGTCTCGGATATTAACGTCTGGAAAACTAATGTGAAACGGTTCATTCTTGGATGATGACAAAAGTATGACATATTACTGGTTTCTCTATAGTTTTCACAAAACCCAACCTCCAAATTCCAAGGAGTTCTGGGATTTGAATTCACTCTACCCATTGGAAATACAGCTGAAGAAAATGTCCCCAGCCTTTCAGCCAGTCCGCACACAGTAATAAAAAAAAAAAAAGATTTAGCTCTACTGGGCACCTGCCTCAAACACGTGAGGCATGTTATATGCAGACTACATTTCAGACCTCAACAGCCCCATTAGATAAGGCTGTGTTCCCATTAGACAGGAAATTCAGATTTAGATCAAATTTGGGCAAGGTCAAGTTATCATGTGACAAAGAACTCTCAGTCACCTTCAGCCCTTCAACTCACCGCCCCCCCCCAACAGGAGGTCCAGCAGGTGACCAATGCAGTTCAAGCTCCTCTTTGCAAGGCCCTGCACCTGCCCGGCCCAGGGCCCACACAGCCCGAAGAGGCCCTATCCCATGCCTCTGAGTGGTGCGGAGGGTAGAGTGAGGTGCCAACCTGGGCCATCTAGGGAAGGAAGGCGCAGCCTCCAGACCCACCAGGATCAGGGGCTCAGAAAGTGGGGAGGGTGCCCTGCAGACTCAGAAGACACCTCCAAGATGAGTACTGCCTGCCCTGGGCTGACACGGCCTCTCTGCACTTCCTGGCCATCCCAGGACATCTGTGTTCACCACACCACACCTTCGCCGGTGGTGTGAACAGAGCCCAGTCCTGTCCCGGACGCCCCAGGGAGTGGGAGTTGTGCAGGTGACACACGGGGAGGAGGTGACAGGCACTCCCTTGGGAGTTCCCCGTCCCAGCAGAGATAAAGGTCAAAGAGCTCATTTGCTTTTCCTTGACAGCCATTTGTCTAGGGTCTCTACCAGCCTTATGGGGCCTGCCCTGGATTCAGATACAGAGAGGTCTCAGGGTGAGAGTCTCCAGGAGGCTGAGCGCTCCCCCCGGGCCCAGGTGGGACTATGTGTGCTTAGTGGTCCAGTCGTGTCGGCCTCATTGCAACCCCATGGACTGTAGCCCACCAGGCTCCTCTGTCCATGGGGATTCTCCAGGCAAGAATACTGGAATACTGGCTTGCCATGCCCTCCTCCAGGGGATCTTCCCCATCCAGGGATCGAACCCAGGCCTCCCACATTGCAGGTCTGAGCCACCAGGGAAGCCCCGTGGGTCTGTAGGGTTGTGAATCGAGTGCCCAAGGGACCAGAGTTTTCAGCCCTCTCTTGCCTCTCAGCCCAGGGCCCAGCGGACTGTAGAGCAGTGACCCAGAGGATGAGGAGGGCCAGAGCATCAATTCATTTCAGCACCCAGTCACCATGAAGCGCTACTGCGCGTGAAGGACTGTGCTATTTGGGTGCATGATGAAAAAGGGGCTGGGTAGAGGTGAGATCCGCTGGAAGGCAAACAGGGTGCATTGGAGGACCCGGAGCAGCGGGAACCCCACCCCAGAGCATCCCCAACCTGGGCGCGCAGAGGAGCCGCTTGCTCCGGAGCCCGGGGCGCGCGCTCGGGGCCGGCGCCGCACGCGCACGCGTACCCGCAGCCTCTCCCCCGCCCGCGCGGCGCCGGCTCCCGCGCGCGCGCACTTGAGGCCTCCCTTGTGCGTCTCCTCCATTCGCTACGTGCAGAATGGTCCGTCGGCAGCAGCTGCAGCGCCGAGTGGGAGGGGGAGGAGGAGGGGAGGGGGAGGCGGTGCCCAGGTCTGGAGGAGGGGCCGCGGCGGGCCGGGCGGGGGGAAGCTGGGGAGAGGGGCTGGCGGGGGGACCCTGGGTGGGCGCAGCCTTCCTTCCCTTCCCCCTTCCCCTCCCCCCCGTCTCCGTCGCTCCCTACTTCAAGGCCATTCCAGCCAGCCCTCTGTTTCCTGCTCAGACGTCCAGGAACCCAGCCGACCAAGAGGGGTTTTCTCCGTGTTGTCCCCTCCCCAAAACCCAGGACCCAAACCCAAGAAAGAACCAGTTTTGCTGTCCCCTCTCCCCTCTTCCCGTCCCGACCACATTCGAAGGCTTTTGTGTGAAATGACCCGACAGTGGGAAACACTCCGCTTTGCATGATGCTGGAGTCCCTAAGAGGTGCTGTAACCTCACTTTCCTCTCTCTTACCCCCCACCTGGAGGCAGGAGAAGGGACAGGATGGACGCTCGAGTCTAGTTCCCAGCATTTCCAGAAGGGGAAGCCCAGAATCTCACACGCGAACATAGGATGGCGGAAAGGTCTGGTGGCCCAGAACAGGCTGCTGCCCAGGAGCCTAAGTCCATGTCAAAAGGAGCGAGTGTCTGGAGGGTCCCCCCTAGACTGGCATGAATTCACCCGCATTACGGATCTGTGTCCCATACACTTGTGTGTAAAGGGCTCCCCAGGAATGTAATGGTGAGAAGCCACCAAGGGGTGGATCGTGTTTCCCTGGAGGATCCCAAACAGACCAGCTCCCTTTGGTGCCAAGAACCCAGATGTGGCCCAGACGTGCACAGCAGCCCCTCCCACGGGGTGGGACATCAGCTATTCTGTGCAGCCCCTCCCAACTCTTCTCCCAGGGTCAAGGGAGGAAAGCCGGCGACCTCCGGTGCCCCTTCCCCATTCGGGCTGCTGGCGGGAGGGGGGGGGTGCAATTCCATTATCCTCTCTGTCCTTTGAGGGGGCCACCTGGTTTCACGTCGGAGACAGCCACTTGGGTTTAACGTGTGGTCTAATCTCTAGCCCTCTGCCGGCAGGTTAAGTCTAGATCGCCAGGAAGGAAGGTGTTCTGGGTCAGTTTCAGTTTACACAAACCGACTCTTGAGCCTGGGCTTTACACAGTGCCTGGATCCGAGGAAGCGGATCCGCTCCTTTTGGTCCGGCAGTCTTTTAGGAGGCGCCCTCTGCTGGCCACTGGGAAATGCAGGGAAGAACAAGAGTCGTGCAGAGGCGCTCTCGGAGGGTCTGGAGAAGGGGGACACAAGTCAGAGAAACAAACGAAAACCAGGAGCCAGTGAACAGTAGTGACTGGGCTGGCCACAAATAAGGGAGGCATGCTGAAACCTTGCTGGAGGTGGGGAGTTTTGAGCCAGCTTTCGTTGAGCAGGGAAGGGCAACCAAGCTGGCAGATGGCTCAGGACACCCCAGGGGCACCCCTGCCTGTGTGCAGACTCCTGTCCCTGCCCTGGGTGGCTCACACCCCTGCAGAGTCTGATGACTCCCGTGCCCTGCAAGAGGGCCTACCCTCACCGTCAGCCTCTACTGGGGTGGTGGGGTGGGAGAAACAGCCAGAGCTGGAAGGCCCAGAGCTGGAAGGCCCGAACCTTCTAGTCACCACCTGGTTCCTCAGGGCTGGCAGAGAAAGTGACCCAAGAGAGGAGTCTACAGCTGACAGATCCACCCCGCATACCCAAGTCCTTGGCATGGCAGGGCTCAAGGTAGGGTATGGGCCTGAGTCACAGCCTGGCGGGGTACTGCCTGTCTCAGGAAGGCCAGCTTGCCAAGAGGTGAGACCTGGGTCAACAGCCCATCACCCTGCCTCTGGCCACTGGGCATCCTCCCCAACACGTCTCACACGTGGGGCCAGGGAGGTGCTAGGGCGGTGCAGGCCATGCAAGCCTCTGGGGCCTGCGCCTCAGGGCCGTGGAGGGCAGGAGGAGAGGCACAAAGGGGTTCTCACTGCACAGGAAGAGCTGGGTTAGAGAGAGGATGGACCCCCCCGCCACCCCCCAGGCATCCAGAGTTTCTCCCGGTGTGGTGGGTAAGCGAGCAGCAGGTGCCACCCAGAACTGGCAGCTTCTAGAACTGCCCCGCCAGTCCTCCAGGGTCGCCCCCAAGGCCTCAGCATCCTCACAGGACTTTACACAGGTCCGACCTCCGAAGGCACCCCAGGGATCCCAGCCTTCCAAGGCCCCACAAAGGCCCAATTCCCAGACCACTCCCCAGAAGTCAATGGCACTGTGACTTCCTCCCCGCCACACCCCGCCCAGCTCTACTCACTGATTCATTGGCTTCCACCTTATTGGCGAGGCTCCCTTCCTGAGCAGCCAGGGTAAGAGGACTCCCAGGGTGGGGACTGAGGCCCAGGAGGGAACAGAAAGCATGGCGCTTTAATTAGAGGTAATTGGTTAATTTACTCTGAAAGCTTGGGGGAGGGGAGGGGATAGAGTCTGTGGCCTAATACGGCTCAGACTCAAACTGGTGAGTCTCTTTCCGGACCAGAGCTGACCAAAGGAACCCACCCACCCAGGACATCCACTCTTTGCCTAGGTCAGAGCAAGGTCCATAGCAGACTGGGCTGGCCCTGCAGGAGAAAAAAAAATAATAAAGCAGGTGCCCTGGAGTAGTGGGCAAGGCCTGCTGAGGTTAGGGAGATAGGAACTGAGGACTGGGGAGGTGCAGCGGGTTCTGGGATGGGAACCGATCCCTTTCTTCTCCTCTCCTTGTACATCCATCCCTCCCAAGATCATTGCCCCAACCCCGGCCAGGTTAGGGGCCTACCCTCCTCCTTTGGTCAGTGACCTCTCAGGCCTGCCCATCCTCAGGGGCCTGAAAGCTCACTTCACTCCCTCCAGCTTCAGAAAACCGTTCCAATCACCAAGGAATGGGACGCCAGAGGGAAGACCCCTGCCAGGCCCCAGGGGGCGTGCCGCGGCCCGACGCTTCGCCTCCGGCGGCGCGGCGAGCACTCTGGCCAGCAGCCTCCCGCGCTCGGTCCGAAGCAGCTGACCCGCTGGCGGCGGGCCAGGTCGCGGCGGGGCCGGGAGGCAGCAACGTGCGGCGCGGCATGTCGCGGGCTCAGCGGCAGGGAAACGTGGGGGCGGGCCGGCGCGCCGCCCCCTACCCCCGCCCCACGCGGGCCCATTCATAAAACCCGCAGGCGCTGCCCGGACCTGGCAGCCTCCGTTCCTAATTGCAAATTCATTAAGGAGTTTGCATCTTATTTGCATGGAAATCATTTCCTGGCCCGAAACAGAAATTCCCCATTCCTTCGGCCCCCCCTTCTGCCCTGCTGTAGGCATCCACTGTCTGGGAGAGGAAGGGGGCCCTAGCTCTGCCCCGCGCCCCCTCCCTGGCCGCAGCACCCCCGCCCGCCTCCGCCATCTCCCTGGTGAGGAGTGGGGGTGGGGTGAGCAGAGCACCCACCTATCTGGGACCCATGCCTGTGCCCAGGTGAGCCGGCCCTGCCCCAGTGGGTCCAAGTGAGGGGAGGTGCCCGCCAAGTCATTTGCCCCCCGGCCTGGCCAGGCCCAGGGAAGGGAGGAGGCGGATGGCGGGCAGCCGCAGTAGCTGGTTGTACCTGGCAGAAGTAGGACTGGTAGGTGAGGCTGTTCGTGCCCAGCCTCACGTACTTGCCCAGCCACAGGCCATGCCCCCACCCCCACACCCCTCACCCCACAGAACAAGCACCCAGTGACTGCAGAAACAGACACACAGTCAGGGAACACAAAGGAACCCACACTGGGCCAGACACCATGGCTGCCACCCTGGGGGGCAGCCAGATGCCTTTGTAAGCCATTTGGTCCTTTCCAGCCCCAAGCCTGGGTTGGGGGACAGGTGGCTCTCTCAGTCAGGGGGGGCTCACTTCTGTACCCCAGATACAGCCTCTTGCCCCTCCTCTCCTCCATCTCCTATTCACACAGGTCCCCAGGTGCTAACCCTGCAGGAAGACCTGTCCAGGCAAGGATGACACAGGGGCCTCCAACCCAGGAGGAGCAGTGGAGGATAAAGCCCCTGAGGAAGGGGCACCTAAGCTGTGTCTATCCTTCCTGTCCCAAGTGTGTGTGTGTGTGTGTGTGTGTGTGTTGGAAGGAGTGCTCCCAACTCCAGGAGGGGGGGGGCGGGGGTGGACTTTTGACCTGTTGGAAACAGAATAGAACTACCTGAAGGACACGTGTCAGATAACTACCTGGACACAATGTCCTGGTTCTATAGGTTCTGGGACAGTATAAAAAGTAATCACAAAATTTTGTCAGCATCAGGGCATAAAATAAAAACCTGCTTCCTGTCCAGGTCATCAAAGCCCCTCCCTGACATGGCCCTGCTCACGCTTCCCGTCTGCCCACGCTCCCACCTGCTGTCACTGAAGTGTCTCTCTTCTGGTGCTGGGGCATGAAGGGGTGGGCAAGGATGTTCCGGAACACTGACCACACTTCCCTCCTGAGCTGGGTTGGACTGACTACCCTCCATTTCCTGGAGCAGTTGGATCTAATGTGCCCTTGGAGTGTGGGGAGTATGGGTAACAGAGGTGCAGCAGGAAAATATTGGAACATTTATTTTTTCATCTCACCTTTTTCCATTTAGTGTGAGTATGTTGTACAAAGTGAAAAATGTGAAAATATGCTTCTTATTACAGATGCATGCTCAGCAATTGTTTCATTGGTAGGTGGCATGATCAAAGAAACTTTAAAACTGACCTAAGCTTAAAGTGGAGGGTTGGAGGTGAGGGATGGCTGAGATCTTGTCCATCTTAGTACCTGACCTGAGGCGCAGTCAGCTCAGAGTCCAGGAAGGTGCAGGAACAAGGTATTGGATGAACAAAGTTGGCCCCTAGAATTGACAGATGAGGAAACTGAAATAACTCTGAGGTGGGAAGTTTGCTCCAAGGAGTATGTGTGCAGATGGTGAGAGACTCTCATTGCTGCTGTGTCTGCAGCCTGCCCTTGCCCGATACCCAGCCTGCACCCAAACCCCACTTCCACCCACCCCAGTGAGCACAGGTTCCCCGCCCTCCCCCTCCCCCCACCAACCCACACCAAGCACGCTGGCAGCAGGCCTCTCTGAGCTCCTCGCTGGTTCTTGATTAGCAGAGCCAGGCAGGGTTGGGTCGCCACCCACAACATCCTCTCCCAGCCTGGTGGGAAGACCGTTGCAGGTTTCCTCTCCCCTGACTAACTGGCTAAAGGAGAAAGAATTTAGGCTCCAGACAGGCCTCAAACTTTGTCCAGCTGGGTGACCTTGGGCCCAACGCATAATCAGTATAAGCCTCAGTTGCCCTGTAACATGGGACTAATCATGGTACTTACTATACCAGGTTGCTGTAAATATTGAGTGGCCTCCTGTGTGTATAGGATCTGGTACAGAGTAGGTGTTCAGTAAGATTCTTAAGCCTCCCCCCACCACCCCGCCTTCCCCCTCCACCCCTGTCCCTCAACCCTTCCACCCCACCCCCACCCCTATGTGCAACAGGTGCCCTATAAAGAACCTGTTGAACTGTGATATGCCATCAGAATGGGAAGGAGAATTCTGAAGATAGACAAATGAATCTTTGCAGAGCACCTTCCTGCAGAAATTAACAGCGCCCCCACCCCCATCAAAAGCATCAGGCTCTCTCCAAGTTCACCCTCTCCCAGAGAGGTGCCTGACTCCACCCAGCCCCTTTCCCTCTTTCTGCACTGCCTTCACTTCAAGCCTGAGCTGAGGGTGACACCTGGTGGCCATTCCTATATCTGCAGGACACAGTGACCCCACCCCCCAACCCCCCACCAACAAGAAAGGTGTTGAGGTTCGAGGGTGAGGGAGCCATTCTTTCCAGCACCTCCTCTGTAACTCCCAGCTCCCTCTCAGGGCCCAGGGAACCTCAAGGATATCCACTACCCTACTCTACCTGAGAGTAGCTGGAGTTCTGAGGGTCGCGCCTGCTTGATGGATAAGATGATGGAGGCCTTTGCCCAGACCCTGGCCCCAGGCAGAAGGACAATGGCTACACTTCCCCCAAGTGCTGCTGGGGCCTTATAGGCATCATCTCCTTCTATTCTTATCACTGGGGCCTAGTATCACCAGGCACAGCAAGGTTAAGCCACTTGTTCTCAGTCACACAGCTCCGAAGAACCCAAATAATTAAGTGAGTGGGACACCCGGCAAGCCTCGGGCGGATGGAGGAGGCCAAGAGGAAGTGGCCCGCCCCGAGTTCCAACCCAGTCTTGCCCAACTGGTGAAGTTACCTCGCTCAAGGGCCTTTTGATGGCTCATCAGTATCCTTGACGGTACCATGGGGCGTCAGGTAGAGTGGTGATTTTCAAACTGGCTGAATATGAGAGTCACCCAAGGAGGATTTTTTAAATACCAATGCTTGCTCCAGTCCTGGCTGATGAAATAAAAATCAGGAGGTGTGGGGCTGAGTATTTTTAAAAATCTTTCTATATGATTCTACACTTGTGAATGCAGCCCCTGGGATTTCTCATCTCTCAGCTTCACTGCCCTCTAAAGGTCATCAGCTCCCTCTTCCTTGAAGGACCAGCCCCTCCTCCCTGAGCATTCCCTGCACATCTTCCCTTCTCCACCCAGACCCCCAGGGCAAGCTGCCTCTCCATCCTTGGGGCCCCGGGGAGAAGACAGGCCACCAGCCCTTCCCAGAGGGGGCCCAGCAGGCTTGAGCCTCCTGAATCTCTGACCCCCGGCCTGGCCTCTGGGGTGGGGGGCAGGGAAGGCCACCGGGAGCTTAACCCCAACAGGATGAAGGCACCATAATGAGGGTCAGGCGGTTGGCTCAGCCTGCGGAAATCCCCAGCTTAGTAGGGGTGGAGGGGCTTCAGCCTAGGAGGGGCATCAGGGCAGAAGTGAGGGGGCAGGGGAGCCCAGACACATGGAGACCCCAGGGCCCCTGACCCCTAACCACCTCCTGAGAGGGTCTACTAGAAGCTCAGCACAGTTTACCCCCATTCCAGGGCTGCTGACCCTCAGGGAGGGAGGGAAGGGCTGACCAGCCCCCCAACCACAGCCAGGATCATTCCCCCGAACCCAGCCTTTGGCAGAAGGAGGAGGGCACTGATGGGAAAATGGAAAAAGGCTACGTGAGCGTTCCCAGGGCAACGCCGACTTCTCTCCAGCCTGTAATCCTCAGGCCTTGAGTGAGGGATCACTTTCCTCTGCGGAATGTAACACCGAGGGGACAAAACGGGGCAGAGGGACCTGGGGTGGGGGTGGGGGGTGCCCGAGCCAGGGAGTTGACTCTGCTGGGGGTCGTTTCCAGCCCCCAGAAGGCCCTCCAGGAGGTGACAGCACAAAGAGAGGAGGGATCGTCCCACCCCCAGCTCAGCCCAGGGCACAAGGTCTAGGGCTGGGCTGCAGCTCCTAGCAGACCCCCACCCAGAGCTCTCACACTGGTGGTCCCTTTGCTGACCACTCATTTGTAGGGGAGATAACAGGTTCTAAGAGGTTAGAACCAGCTAAGGGCAGGACTTAGCGACTGAACAACAACAAAGACCACGTAGCAACAGAACCACACCTAAGAGCCCCAGCTTCCCTAGAGGCGGCCCAGATGGGCCGGCAAGGACTGACAACCTGGCGGCTCCAGAGTCCCCACGCCCGCCACAGCCAGCACCCTCCTGCCCTGCAGGGTCATAGGCGGGGCATGGCAAGCAGAGGGGAGGGGCATGCTAGTTACCATAAAGCTGTGATGGCTGGGACCAGGTGTGCTCACACTGAGATTCAACACAGATTCCTCCAGAAAGCCTTCCAGGCTGATCCACAGAGGACCGAAAGTCCCCCTCCCCACACCCAGCCATGACCTCCCAAAGGGTGTTCCACTCCCTAGCCTCACCCCTGGCCCAGCACGTAGGTCCTGCATCAGCCTTGGCTTTGCTCACTGGGAATTCTCTATGACCCAGGAAACCCTGAGGGCAGGACTCTGTAGACAGAGTACTGTGCCCAGCACAGCACTAGGTGCTCAGAGGGTCTGGGTGAGAGGCTCTTGGAAAGATGGGACAAGTCAGCTCAGGTCACAGAATCTGGAAAGAACCAACAATGGGAAGTGACCTCAAAAACCATCTGGCCCAGCCGCTCTCCCACCCACCCACATAACCTCCCATCTTGGGGGTGGCCTTCTGCCTCAACCCCTGCAGAATCAGCTATCTTCACTCATTCTTTCGTTCATTGATTCACCCAATGGATTCACCCCACCAGCTTCTGCGTCTCAGGGGCCGAGGCAACCCAATTCATTTTCAAGGGCACGAGCTAAATCCTTAACAAGAGGAGCCAGGAATCCATCAGCCATTCTTGCCGGCCCTGGCACAGTGCTAAGTAGAAATAGAAGATGCTGACCAGCTAACCCCAACACACACACTTCTGTTGCACGGCAGTGTTTACACCCAGCACATCCTGGATTTCATTTCACACTCAACAACCATCCCAGGTGCTGCGGGCCTTCTTGATGAGTGGAAGCTGAGTCTGAGTAGAAGAATGACTTTGCAGCTGGAAGAGAAGTGAGCCAGGATGCAGCCTGGACAGCCGTACTCCTGGTCCAGCGCACGCACACACACACAGACACACACACACACACACTAATCAGCTGGGGTTTCATGTGAAAGATGGGTTTAGCCTCGGGGGGAAAGAAAATGTGATTTAAGCTCCTAACTATAAAATAATAACAGCGAAAGCAGGCCACAGGCCTGCTGGGTCCCAGACACTGCACTGTTTGTTAAAGGCAAGAGAAGCCAGTGGTGAATCGAGAGCTCCCACCACCCCTCCTCCGGGGCCCAGCCAGGCTGCCCTGGGCGGGCACATGCACGCACACACACATGCACACCCCCGGGTGGCGTGAGTCCCTGCACGTCCCAGGAGACGGGCTGTCCCAGCCCCTTCACTCCCCTCTGATAAGCCAGCGGCTTCCAGAGAGACAGGCACGTCCCCTTCAGGCTGGCCACGTCGGGCACGTGCCAGGCCAGCTGCCAAGGCCCAGGTCCCCAGCCGCTCTGGGCCCTAGAGGGGCCCTAGAGCCACCTCCTCCATGGCTGACCTGCTCAACCTCAGGAATGGAGAGGGGTGGCGACACCCCGGAATGTGAGAGCCGGAGCCCCCACCCAAGCCCTTCCTCAGCCTGTGCTACAGGCCTGGGGACTTCATGAGGGGCCTCAGGCACCCTTTGTGGGCACCCGGCCCCTGGACACACTCTAGGGCGTACAGAGAAGTGAGGAGAGGCTGGGAAGAGGGGGGCAGATGAGGGTCCACCAGGAAAGCAGGCGACCAAGGGGAGAGTAGGAGTGGGCCTGGGAGAGGCAGAAATGTCTGTGTGAGATCTAGGCTGGGAATCAAGGAGACAGGGAGGGCTTGGCGGGGCATGCTAACCGGGTAGGTGGAACTTAGGAGGGAGTCACCATGGGAGTGTGGGAGGAGGCAATTAGGAAAAGGACTCTGGAGCAGGTGGAGCCGGGCTGGGACCTTTGTCTTGCCACTTAAAAGCTGGCTGACCTTAGGTGTGTGGCTCAGTCTCTCTAAGCCCCACCATATCACGTGCAGAAAGGGGGCAGGCGTCGTACCCACCTTGCAGATTTGTGGGAAGTAAATGAGGCCATGGATGTAAAGCGCCAGCACAGCACCTGGCTCACAGGACCTCCTTTGTTCACAGGAGCTGTTGTGAGGAAAATGCAGGAAGGGGTATGAGAACAAACCCGGGGCTGTTAGCAAGGTGGTGTGCAGGGCAGAGACGCAGCGGAGAGCCTGGGGCCACGGACTCCGGGTGACCTCAAGGTCCCTGTCCCTTGAGGGCTGTAGAGAAGACGGGATGATGCCACAGCTGCCATGTTGGATCCCAGAGGATTCTGGGAGCACACGTCTCACCCCATGCTCTCACCGTTCACACCAGGAGACTGCAGAGAGGAAGCGGGGCTTGGCCAAGGTCACTCGGACAGCAAGGACAGGAGGCAGTTCTGCTAACCCCCAAGCTGCCTCCCTTCCCTGTGAGCCATGCTAACCCCTGTTTAGAAGGAGAATCCAGGAGCAAAGACCCCCTCTCCCCAACTCCATGAAAGGGAAAGACCTGGAAGGCGTGTTTCCTGGAAAGGAAGATGAAAGGCTGGGCTCCCGTTCCCGCCCGGGCTTGAATGAAGACCTTGCCGAGGCCTGTAGAGTGTGCGGGCTTCCTGCAAAGCCCAGACCAAAGGCACCTCCTCTGGGAAGCCCTCCCTGCCCACACTGGCAGTGGTCCAAGTCTGCGTCCTGCGGTGTCCTCTCTCTGTGGCTTCAGCCCAGCCACCACCCTGGGCAGCGGCCAGGCTGTATGCTGCACTGAGCGGGCGTTTTTGAGGCCAAGGCAGGGTCTTGATCAAGCTGGAGGCCCCAGGCCCAACACGGTGATCAGCTGAGCGCTGGTGTGTATGGAAGGAAGGAACCCTGACCAGATGGGCCCAGAGGCCCTGACCAGGGGCCCCCGGGGTCGGGTCCTGGGGCAGCTGCCGTCTGGCCCTGGCCTGCCCCTCCCTGCCCCGTGCCCCATCCCTGGGCTAAGAGCAAGTTTCTGGCGCAGACCCTACCCTGTCCTGGATGCCTGGCATTTACCAAAAGGGCAGAGACAGTGAGAAGGGCCTCACCTGTGCCTTCCGCTCAGACAGGAGCCGGGCAGCAGGCCGGAGGGAGAGGAGTTAGGTTTCAAAGCGCCCAAAGATGACAGAATGAGAGCGGATCCTCGCCCTGTCCAAACAGACGAGGATTAATAGCTAGACTAGAGGATATGAGGAACACCTGCAGACGACAAGAGGACAGCAGCCCGACCCCAACAGGAACAAAGGCCACGAACAGGCAGGTAGAGGAGACGTAGGCCCCTGAAGCTAACAAGCAAGAGAAGAGACGCTGACAGGGGCTTCCCTGGAGGTCTAGTGGCTAAGACTCCACACTCCCAACGCAGGGGGCCCTGGATTCAATCCCTGGTCAGGGAACTAGATCCTACACGCCTCAATTAACGCATGCCGCAGCAAAGACCCGCTGCAACTGAATAAGTGAAAAGTAATTTTTAAAAAAGAAGAAGCACTGACAATCACAGGCATCACCTCTGGAGGATGGACAAAAATGAAGAGAAGGCCAGCCCTGCAGGGAGGTGGGGACTCAGCAACCCTGAGCTCTGTGCAGCACAGACAGGGGCGGGCTGTGCTTAACTGAACCCAGTAACTCCACTCATGATTGCATTCCAGGAATCTCAGCCCTGACCTTACACTGTCTCCACTGGCCCAGCCCCTCCCTGACCCAGTCTGTCTGGTCTTATTGTGGTTATTCACCTCTGGTTACCTCTGCTTCTACATCTGGATAATGAGGACCAGAATCATTGGCAGGGGGATGGGGATGAAGATTAAATGAGGAAGTGCTTCATAAATGCTCATTCGTCACCAGAACCAGGGGAGGAAGCCGGCCAGGGTCACACAGCCAGGTAGTGGCAGAGCTGGCTTATTCACAGGTGCAGGACACAGAGCCAGCTGCCATCCCTCCCTCTCCCCAGAAGGCTTGTGGGCCAGTAGACAGATTGTCTTCATTCAGAGTCCAGGGTGATGTCCCTGGGACCATCCCTGCTCCAGCCCCCAGTCCTACTCCTGGAGCCTCCAACTCTGGGGAGCCCCAGAAACCCTGTCGGGCAAGATGCAAGCCAGTGGGGGAGGGCTAGGCAAGAAGTAGGAAGAAGCCTTTATCCTTCCCCCACGAGCACACAGGGGTCACGGGATATCTGTGGGAGAATGCGTCCAGACTCAGGGCCTCTATCAGGGGCTGCTAGGTGAGACCTAAGCCAAGTGTCTTAGCTGGGCCCAGACTCTCTTTTCACAACAATAGTTAATAAAAGTAATAATCAGCCAACAAGTGTATAGCTCCTACTATATCCAAGGCAGCATTCTGTCCACCTTGTGTATATTATCTCATTTAATTCTCACAACAATCCTAAGAGGCCAGTGTTGTTATTGTTCCCATTTTAGAGATGAAACTAAGGCTCTGAGAACAAGTCACTTAACTTGTAAACAGCAGAGCTAAAATTTGATCGCAGGCTGTTTTCCTTGAGTCTGTGTCTTTAATCACCTCAATACACGCTCAGGGAGTGACAGCCCTCCCTAGATGGTGCTTCTCATTTCCCAGGGGTCTGGTGGTTGTTGATATTGGGGGCTCAATCACAAAGGGGTACAGCCCATGCCTCTTTCCCCACTAGGCCTCCTGGGAGCTCAGATGGTGGGGAGACCAGGCAAGGCAGCAGCTGGTACCCCATTTGCACCCACATGCGTGGGGCAGGGTCTTCAGCTAGGGCATCCAGTGCTGTCCTGTGTGCAGGACCTCCACCCATCTCTTGCTCAGGAAAGCAGAGTAGGAGAAAGTAAGCTGAGAGAGACAATATTAGAGGGATGGACTTGAATTCTTTCTTTCTTCCCTTCTTAATTTGAATCATTCCTACAAAGTTGGCCAAAGTCAGTAACAAATTAAAATTCTTTACCCTCACAACCAGTCATAGTGTGGCCCTGGAGAATCTCTATCCTCTGTTATATGGCAGCAGCTGGGCATCACCTTCCCCCTCCCCTCCAGAGCTTATCCCTCTGCAATAAGTGGCTACATATTCGTTAAACTCTCTGGGCCTCAGTTTTCTCATCTGTAAAGTGGGGATGATAATAGTGTCCCGTAACAATTGTTACAGGTTTAAATGAAATAGGTCTGTATGTAACATATGTACAATGATCAGCCCAGTGCCTGGCATGTAGTAGGCACACAACACTGGCTACTGGCATGATACTGCTATCAGCACCAGCCCCAACCAAGCTGTGGGCTCCACTGGGGAAGAAAACTTTGTTGATCTTTATCTACCTCAGCATTTTCCAAAGGGCTTAGCACACAGATGCTTTGTATCCTTCTTTTTGGCTGCACTGGTTCTTCGTTACTGCGTGAAGGCTTTCTCTAGTTGTGGTGAGTGAGGGCTACTCTTCCTTGCTGTGCGTGGGCTTCTCATTGCTGGGGCTTCTCTCATTGTGGAGCACGGGCTCTAGAGCTCAGGTTCAGTAGTTGTTGCATGCGGGCTTAGTAGCCACTCAGTGGACCCAGGGCACGTGGAATCTTCCCAGACCAGGGATCGAACTCATATCCCCTGCACTGGCAGGCAAATTCCCAACCACCGGACCACCAGGGAAGTCCCAGCATTCCAAGTCTTAAGCTGAGTTTTCCAGAAGCAGATCCGGAGAGAGGGTTTCGGCTAGGCAAGTTCCTAAGGGAGTGCTCCCAGGGGACGTGAAAGGGACTGGGGAAGCAAGAGGGGAGAGCAAGAGGCCAGGAAGGGGACGGAGGATGCCTGCAGTCCACGCTGTATGGGGGGCTCGGGACTGAAAGCTGTTCCCATGCCAGGCCAGAGAGCTGGGTCTTGCCCACCCCCGTGTCACAGTCATTGGCTCAGGGCCGCCTGGGGCATGAACTTCTGGGCACTTCTGCTGCTCCAGTAGCGGAAGGCAGTCTGCAGAGAGCTCGCACAGAAGGGAAAACGCTCGAAGGGCAGCTGGTCCTCGGAAATGGAAAAGAGGTCCCAGGGGATCTGCTACCCTCAGTAACTGTCTTCTGGGTTGAACAGAAATCAGCCCCAGCCCAGCCTTAAGGGTTGTGGTTCCCTGTGAAGTCCAGGGTGGTGGAGACAGAGGGGAGCAGCTTTAACTTACCCAGAGCCCCAGCTGGTCAGAGCCAGGAGGGTCCTCTGAGTAGCCAGCCGCCCCACCACCTGAGCAAGGGCAGGCCTGGGGCTGCCTGAGATGGTCTAGGAGTCCCAACTCGGTGCCTGACACAAACGCTAAGTTCTTCACCCCAGTTCACTCATTCCATCCTGGTATCTTCCTTAGGTGTATCCTAATTTGGACATGAGGAAACTGAGGCATGGAGAGGGTGAGGGACCTGCTTCAGGCCTCCCAAGGAGTAAAGATGATTAATGTCATTAGTCATTAGGAAAATGCAAACAAAACCCACAATGAGATACCATTTCACACCCACTAGGACGGCTATAAAAAGGAAAATGACAAGTGTTGGCAAGGAGGTGGGGAAATTGGAGCCCTCATACACTGCTGGTAAGAATGTATAATGCTACAGCTGCTGTGGAAAACAGTTTGACTGCTCCTCAAGAAGTTAAACATAGAATTACCGTATGACCCAACAATTCCACTCCTAATAGGGACCCCCCCAAAAAAATTGAGAACAGGTGTCCAGACAAAAACTTGGACGAAAATGTTTACAGCAGCACTATTCACAGTAGCTAAATGGTAGAACAACCTAAGTGTCCATCCGGTGATAAAAAGATCAATAAAATGTGGCCTATCTGTGCAATGGAATATGATTCAGTCCCAAAAAGGAATGCCATGCTGGTTCCTGCTACAACCTTGAAAACCTCATGCTAAGCCACGGGCTAAGCCAGTCACAAAAGGCCACATACTGTGTGATCTCGTTTCTATGAAATGTCCAGAATGGGCAGATTCATAGGTTCAGAAAGCAGATCTGCGGTTGACAGGGGCTGGGGGAGGAGAAATGGGGGTGACCACCTGATGGGTGCAGAACTAGAGACGGGAAGGTTGCAGAGCCCTCGAACTCACCAAGTGCCGCTGAATTCAGCGAATCAAATTGTACACTTTTAAATGGTTAAAATGGTAAGTTTTATGTTACATGCATTTCACCACCATTTTAAATTTTTTAAGAAATTTTAGCTTATTTATTTATTTTTGGCTGTGTTGGGTCTTAATGGCTGCATGGGCTTTCTTCTAGTGGTGGCGAGCAGGAGCCATCTCTAGTTGCAGCGAGAGCTTCTCATTGCAGTGGCTTCTCTTATTGCAGAGCACGCGCTCTAGGATGCCCGGGCGTCAGTAGTCATAGCACGTGGGCTCCGTAGTTGTGGCCCACGGGCTTAGCTGCCCCGAGGCATGTGGGATCTTCCCAGATTAGGGATCAAACCTGTGTCTCCTGCATTAGCAGGTGGATTCTTTATCACTGAGCCACCAGGAAAGCCCTCACCAATTTTTTTAAGTTTAAAAAAAAAATAATGATTGAAGGACAGAGTCTGGGCCAGACTAGGACAGTTTGTGACCCTTCCCTCTAGTGGCCTGGAAACAGGCAACAAGGTCAGCCACGGTGTTTGGGGATGGACAGAACAAATAAAAAACAAGTCTGCTGGACACGGTGCTAACACAGACATGGGATGCAAGTGGGGTGGTTTTTATCTTTTCTGTTTTTCTTAGCCTCATCACTTGGGATGCAGGATCTTAGTTCCCTAACCAGGGATCAAACCGGTGCCCCCTGCAGTGGAAGCTCTAAGTCTTAACCACATACCACCAGGGAATTCCCCTCAAGTGATTTTGAACATTTCTTAGACTTGGCCAGCTAGAGAAATAAAAGCTTTGGGCTTGAGTTCAGACAGATGTGGACATAAATACTGGTTTCAGCACAGACTGTGTAACCTTGGACACACACTGTGTCCTTTCTGGACCTCAATTTTCTCATCTAGGAAATGGACAAAAGAAGAAGACACTGCCTATGTTGCTAAGAGAATTCAGAGAGTTGACCCACGTGGGGGCAGCCTGAGGGACAGCACCCGACGTGCACTCGATGAGGGCTCAGCGAGGCCACCCTTTTCTCCCCTGCTGTCCCTACATGAGCCCTTGATGTTTATCCCAACCAGACGGCGCCTGGACAAACACGGTTGCAGAGGCTGTCTACACACCCAACCCCTGTCCAGCTTGCCCAGTGGACCCTGCCCATGGGATATTTGCACTTTCAAAAAGAAAACCAGCTAATCCACAGGAAGTCTAAGTGATACAGAGAAAGGGAGACAATGTGGGTTCATCCAAGTACTCTTTAGGTTGTGGGAAGCGCTCCCTTTTCCCCCTAATCACACCAGTTAGGCAGCTACCAACTTCCACAACTCTTTCCTACGCATCCACACACACACACACACACACACACACACACCTTCAAACCGCTAAGACAACATTCTCGAGAGCTGATCCTCAACCGTGTTCTCACCTACCCACAGCTCAAAATGTCAGTGTAAAAATGCCTATCAATCTTGCTGGGGAAAGACTATTTCTTTTTTTTTTTTTTTTTTTTGTGGACCATTTTTAAAGTCTTTACTGAATTTGTTACAATATTGCTTGTGTTGTTTATGCTCTGGCTTTTTGGCCATGAGGCATATGGGATCTTAGCCCCCCAACCAGGGCTCGAACCTGCACCCCCTTTATTGGAAGAGAGAGTCTTAACCTCTGGACCACCAGGGAAGTCCCTCTGGGGAACAAATATTTCTTATTTCTCTTTTTTTGGTATGACAGTGTTCAGTTTTTAGGATATGATAATAGAAAATTAATTTTAAATTATTCTTTTCATTATTTTTCTTAATTAGAGGATAATTATTTTATAAATCTGTGATAATTTTTGCCATACATCAACGTGAACTGGCTGCAGGTATACCCGTGTCCTCTCCATCCTGATTCCCCCTCCCAGCCCTCCAGGTTGTCACAGAGCCCTGGCTTTGGGTGCCCTGAGTCATACATCAAACTCAAACTGGTTATCTATTTTACATACGGTAATGTATGTTCCATAAATTATCCTTATGTCTTCACTTAACAAAGTAAGGTGCCAGTGGTCCCCACATCAGTTCCCAAAATGACTTTTTGAAATTTTACTGTAAATCTTCAAATTCAAAGAGAATGACTTTCTCTACCCTCCCACCCCCCACCCCCACAAGTACGCCTCATTCGTGAGGGGAGGGTATGAATCCTGCCTCACTTGCTCGCTGGGTTGGTAGATGGCAGGACCCTGGGGGGGCTCTCTCCACGCCCCCCAAAGCAGCAGACTGACTCCAGGCCGGCCTCTGGATACCAACAGATTGCGTCCTGCTTCCTGGTGCCAGGGGCTGTCCTCCAGCTGCCACATGGGTGACACAGCCGTGGCACTGCCGCCTTTACCAGGCCTCTGGTTTGGCATCAGGTAGGGCAAGCCGTGTTCAGGGACCAATTTGCCTCTGGGCCAAGTGATGCTTCATTAGACTGTGTGGACCCCACTCAGCCTGGGCAACTCACAGCCCAAGCCCCTCGACCTGAGAGGGGCCAGCGGGCATCACTGGGACCTCCTGGCCTCTCTAAGTCCCTCGGGTTAGACCAGACCATTCTAGGTCACTGTCCTACCACCCAAGACCTCTAAAAGTCCAGTCAGGAATGGAACCCAAACTCCCCACTTAAAATCCTATGTTTGACTTGGAAACAAAGTAAGATACTCCCGTTCTGGGAGATGCCAGGCTCAAACCTGACCCGCATTAGAAACCGTCAGGGACCATGAGGAGCCGCAAAGGGAAAAGGGGTGAGAACAGGACAGACGGGAGGCAAAGCAGGACTAAGCGTCCACGCCGGGCGGGGCAAGGGCTAGGTGCCGACAAGGGAAAGCTGAGTGAGGCAGGGAGACGCACCCCTGCCCTGAGGGGCTCCCTGTGAGCAGGTGGACCCAGGGAAGAGCCAAGGTCGGGAGTGACACCTTGTAAGTCTGTTTATTTCCCAGACTCACGACCCCTACCCACCCAGAGCCGACGACCAAGTCAAAAAGTCAGAAAATGGGACTTCCCTGGGGGTCCAGGGGTTAAGAATCTGCCTGCCAATGCAGGGGACACAGCTTTGATCCCTGATCCAGGAAGATCCCACATGGCATGGGGCAACTACTGAGCCCACGTGCCCTACAGAGGAGTCCTTGTTGCTCCATGACAGGAGAAGCCCGCACACCGCAGCTAGAGAGTAGTCCCCACATGCAGTAACTAGAGAAAGCCTCTGCAGCAGTGAAGACACAGTGCAGCCACACACACACAAAAAAAATTCGGGAAGTTACAGGTTGCGGTAAACCCTAGAGGAAAATACACAGAAGGTGAGACAAAGCCAAGCGGGGGCGGGGATTTCAAGGGGGTTTGCTGAGGGCTTCTCTGAGGAGGTGACACTGGAAATGAAGTGGAGGAGGATGAGAAGGGAGAATGTTCTAGGCAGAGAGCAGCAGGTGTTAAGGCCAGGGGGCAGGAAAGGACTTGGTGAGTTCAAGGAAGAGCAGGGTGGGGCAGTGTGGCTGGAGTGTGGGCAGCCACGGAGAGAGAGGAAGGAGACAGGTCAGGCAAGGCCTCACAGGCTGCAGTCCATGGGGTCACAAAGAGTCAGACAGGGCTTAGCGCCTGAACAACAACAAGGTAAGGGCTTTATTTCCATTTAGCAAATACTTAACTACCTTGCTCAAGGTCTCACAGCTGATGAGTGGCCGAGCTGAGGTTTCAGCACCTAATCTGACATCAAAGCCCCCTGTTTTCTTTCCTTTACCCATTAATAGCACTGAGCTGGCTGTTCCATGGGTAACTGGCACCTGTTAATGACCATGGGTTTAACGGCAGGGGCTTTGGGGTGGCCGGTTTGCCAGGGGTGTCTTTGTGGAGGAACTGACCACTGGACAAGGCCTTTAAGAGTGAGGAGCACTCTGGGGAGTTCCCTGGTGGTCTAGTGGTTAGGATTCAGAGCTTTCACTGCTGCAGCCCGGGTTCAATCCCCAGTGTGGGACTGAGAGCCCACAAACCATGCGGCGCAGCCAAAATTAAAAAAAAAAATTTTTAAGTGTGAGGAGGACTTTACCAGGTGGAGAAATGGGAGGAAGAGCATCCAAAGCAAGAAGTCTCTGTTTGAGGGCCATAGGGTTATGGAGCATAGACGTCACAACGTGGGAAGGTAGGGTGGGGTCTGGATTATAAGGATGTGCAAACTGACTCACAGGCAATGAGAACCCAAGGAAGCTTCTGGAACAGTTTAAGCTGTGTGGAGGAGCTCGCGTGATGTGGGAAGGCCCCCTGGGAGTAGGGCAAGCCTGTCTGAACCCTTCCCACCCCAGACCTGAAAGCCAGGCCCGCAACCAACCCCAGCCAGCCCTCCTCCACGCCTCTGCTCCAGGGCCCAGCCTGGCAACCCCCTGGCCCAGGATGTCCTGAGTTCCTGTGCCCACCAGGTGGCGTGGTGCACACAGAAATGCGGTTTGATCGCCGGGCTGCCCTCCCGGCAGAGGGGCTGAAGTTTCACAGCAGTCGGTGTCTTTCTCACTTTTATCCCCACTCTTCACCACCTCCTGCCCCTCATGGCCAACCATTTGCATGTGTTCTTGGGAAAACCTCAGCCTGCATTTTCTAGTTTCATATTTAATACACCATATATTCTCACTGTTACTCAGCACCATATTTTTTTAAAACCCACTCATGTTGCAATGGTGGGTGCCCTCCACATGTATTTACCCACTCTGATGGTGATAGGCACCCACATCCCCTTCAACACCGCTCAACAATCCTGTAGGAGCTCCCTTGCCCGTGTCCCTGTGGCCCTGCCAGAGAACCTAGGGAGCAGAATTGCTGGGTCACAGGGCATGCGTTGACAATTAAATGCACACCTCCAGCCAGCTCTCAACTCACCCAGTTCTTGGAAGGTTCCTGGGGAAAGTCTGCGGCCTCATGGGACCATGTGGCCTGGCCCAAATTCTTTCCTCTTGGGCCTCAGGGCAGTTGGAGGGCTGCTGGAGGGTGGTCTCTGTCAGGAGTACCTTACAGAATTTCCTGTCCGTCCAATGGTTAGGACTCTGCTTTCACTGCCAAGGCGAGGGTTCAACCCCTGGTCGGGGAACCAAAATCCCACAAGCCGTATGGTACGGCCAAAACCAGAACAAAACAAGCAAACGAAAGAGCACCTTGTGGTTATAAGACCTTAGGTCCTGCTGTCTCTCGCATGGCCTGCTCTGCTTATCTCTACCCAGCCTCGCCAAGGCCAGGCTGGTCCATGACATGTCCCTGTCCCGTCTTCAGGAGTCTTTCTGGTGCTAAGAGCCATTCTTTCCTACTCCACCCTGCCACTGAACTACCCCAGTTTTCTGCATTTTCCCCAAGGTCTCTGCATCAGCCTGTCCCTCCTATGTGATCAGTTCTGTGCTATATGTCCATGGGCAACTTACTTAGATTCTCTGTATTCTCTTATGTAGATTCCCATATTGTCTGTAATATGGAGATAGTAATATCACTACTCATAATCGGCACATAGATATGATCCCTCCTGGCTGCTGCACTCAGCTCTCTCTGTGACTCACTGATGCCCTGCTTCTCACACATTCAAGTAGCTATAACTCCTCCTCCTGCAGGAAGTCACCTCTGATTGAACCAGATATGCTCCTGAAGCCCTTAACCCAACTATCACCTAGTAAGTACTCAAATATTTGGGGAGCTAAAATTTAAAATAACGATAATGGCTGTGATTCATTGTGCACCTACTATGTGCTAAGAGTTCTTTATCCTACTTCACCTTCACCAGAGCCCTGGAAGGCAGATTTTATCATCCACATTTCACAGAAGAAATTGGAGACTTAAAGTGACTTGCCCAAGGTCACAGGCAGGTAATTGTCAAGGTCAGGGCTGGAATACAGGATTGTCTGACACAAATGTTTTTCCCCTACCCTACCCCACCTCCTTCAGAATCCCTCCCCCTCATCATCCTTCCCCCATATACCCTGTGGGTGTGCTGCATTTGAAAATTAGTTTTCAGTATACACATAATTTAGGGATAGAGTCTCCTTATAAAAATGTTAAAGCAGTTCAGACAGACCTGTGTCACCTGGAAGCAAGATCTTCCATTCTGCCCAAAGAATCCCACTACAAATAGCATCCTGTGAATCATTCAAGCCCATTTTCCATGCATTTTTGGGCATTCTTCTGCATGTGTAGGGCATAAATAATATGGCTGAGTGTTTTTGTTTGATTTTCCATAAATGATGTGAGTGTGCTGTGTCTCACTCTTCAACATGCCTTTCCCCACCCAGTGATATGTCCTGGGGAGCTGTGCCTGCTTAGAGCCTTGCCATCTTTCCTTGGAACTGCCATGTGCTATTCCAGATAGATTTTGCTTCCAGAACTGCCCTCTACATGTTGTTAACAGTTCTCAAGATTAAATAGAAGACTGAGGGGCTTCCCTGGTGGTCCAGTGGCGAAGACTGCGAAATCCCAAGACAGGGGCCCGGATTCAATCTCTGGTCAGGGAACTAAATCTCACATGCCGCAACTAAGAGTTCACCTGTCATTCAAGATTCCACATGCTGCAAGGAAGATCAAAGATGCCGCATGCCACAGCTAAGACCGGGGCAGCCAGATAAAATGAAGACTAAAAAATTAAAGTGAGGCTGAAATGCCCCCACATGCAGCCGTCCCTGTGTGCTACGATGTGTCCTGTGAAGGGTGTGGGCAGTCGCCGCTTCTAACAACACGTGCCACAGTTCTCAACTGGGAGCCACTGAAGGCTCTGGGGAGCCTCAAATCCCTGAAATCTCGCCTAGAGTTATCTATGTGTGTGGACTATTCTGGGGAGAGGGTCCCCAGAAAACCTCACCAGTTTTCACATTTCCAAAGGGCCTTATAAAAGCTAAAATACTCTTCCACCAGTTTTCACGTTTCCAAAGGGCCTTATAAAAGCTGAAATGCTGTCCCACACTACCTTCTGTGCCTTTGCATAATACCGCGTGATGAGCTCACAAGGACAGGGCGGGCGGCATGAAGCATATTCCTTCCCAGAGGTTGTGCCAACAAGGATTCAATCTAGTGCTGAGATGACCTTTAAAGTCAGATCTAGGTCGAAAGTCTGGCTCCAACCCTCACTGTGGGCAACTAAGTAATATCTGAGCCTCAGTTTCCACTTTATAAAGTCAGATGACTAATACCTGCTTGGTGGGGTTGTTGTGAAGACAGAATAAAACCAGCTGTGCCAGGCATCCTGCCCCACCCCTCCTGCCTGCCCTGGGGCCTTGGCCATCCATTCCCCCACCCTCCTTCTAGCAGCATCATGGAGACTGAATACCACAGTTCCTGGCCCTCGCACCTTAGACAGGTACCAGTTACTCCTCCAATTTGAGCTTCAGTTCCTGCATCTGTAGCACAGGGTGAAACCCAGTAAGACTATTGGAGCCTGACTCCTAGGGTGCTGGGAAGTCAAGTTGTCAGTGCACGAACTGATTGGAAGCGGGCTGCTGGCCAGAGAGTGGTCTTCAAAGTGCTCACTGTCGCTCTGGCCCCTAGGCACACCTCCAGCATCTGAAGGGCACGAAGTCACCACTGAGTGATCACTGGGTGATCAGGGATGCAGAGACCAAGGGATGGCACCAAATGATGGCTTGCTCTCCTGAAAGTCATCTTTCAGTCCAAATCAGATGAACTCCTAAATCCTTCCCTCCTGGGGTCTTCCCCCAGAGCCCCACCTTCCCCCCAGGCAGTTTTGTGCCGCGCTGCTATGAGGGGTGGGAGTCAACTTCCTGAAGCCTGGGCACCCCTGGAGGCCCACACACGTGGGTCTTCTCCTGCTGCTAAGGTGACCTCCTGGTACTCACTTTGCTAACATCTTCTTACCAAAGACCTGGCACAGCAAGGGGAGAACCCATATGTCTGCGAAGAGGTGCTCGGGTCTCTCCAACCTAAAGAACTCCTTGAGAAGCAGTTGTGACACAGAGAACTCAGCTTAGCGCTCTCTGATGACCTAGACAGGTAGGATGGGGGCAGGGGTGGGTGTGGGAGAGAGGGCACATAACATACTTAAGGCTGATTCATGTTCCTCCAAATAAAAACAAATAAATAAAAAGCTCCTTGGGGGCGCCCCCTAGCTATAGCTCACCTCTCCTCTTGAAGAAGTTCCCTTGCCCCGTTCCTCACCTCCCACCCCACTGGCTTTGCCTGGGTGTTCCAACTGAGGGATGGGTTTGGAGAAGCAGAGACAGCCTTTCCTTGGGTGTAGGAGGGGGCTGGTGGCAGGTGGGGAAGGACCCACACCCTCTGTCTGGGAATCCGTTCAGGACTGGGTGCCAAGGACTGCACCGTGAGACAGGGCACTGCCAAGGAGCCCGCAGGCAGCTGGGCAAATGCAATGAAAGGCAGAGACCCGTTTCCTCCTTTCCTCAGCCAGCGTAGGCCCCAGGGGCCGCAGCGGACAGGAAACTGCAGATAGCTGGCCTCCAGCGGGAAGAGCTGCCCTTGGCCGGGTGGAGGGAGCTGGCCTAGGAGGTGACTGGAAGTGACTGCCAGTGTCCGCAGAGCTCATGCAGCTGGCGCTTCCGGAAGACAGTTTTAATAGCTGAGTGAGGGCACGTAACCAAAAAATATTTCCACCAGAGTCAGTGCCGCAGAAAGAGCAGGAGCTATGAGGTCAGATGCACTGACTTCAAACCCTAGCCCACACCTGACCCCCTGTCCCCTGACCCTTCTCAGCTAGGCTTTCTCAGCCGTATCTCAGGCACCCGTGACCGCAGTGTCACTGTGAGGACTGCTTGGGATAGAATCTGTCAAGTGCCTGGCACAAACTGGCACAAAATAAGCCCCTAATACATTGCTTTCTTAATACATTGGGGTCTCTGCTCCTGCTACCATGTGCTAGAGACCCCAGGCCTCTAGATGGGGTGATGGATGAAGAGATGGAGTGTGTACACCAAGAGCTGCCTCTGTAGGGGGAGTGGCTGGACATTGACAGTAACTGGGTAGCAGTGTGCCTAGCCTGGGTTGGGGAACTGGGATGGGGCCCTGGGATGGGACAGGGATGAAAGGTCACTGTGCTATAAGAGAATAGGCAGCACTTTGTGAAAACTGTCAATAAAACTGGACAGGGAACAGCAAGACAAACCCCAAAGTGACCCCAAAGTTGTGAGTTTGTAAGGTAGGAAGGTTACTGCTAGAACAGTCACGGAGAATGAGCAGGGTTTCAAAGCTCTGGGAAAAGTGACTCACCAAGGTAACCCATGGAGAAGGAAATGGCAACCCACTCCATTATTCTTGCCTGGAGAATCCCATGGACAGAGGAGCCTGGCGCAGCCTACATGTAGTCCATGGGGTCACAAAGAGTCAGACATGACTTGGTGACTAAACAAAAGTGACCCAACCTTCGGGCAACCCCACAAGCAGCTGATCTTGACCCCCAGCCCAGAGCGTCTTGTGTGGACCGAGTCCCTCCATCTGCACTCTGTGAGCCAAATGACCCAGTGTTCTGATGGCCTTGACTTGCTGCTCTATCATCTCAACTGTTTAACAAGCTGCAGCCTTCTAGATTCTCCATCACCTGCTCTACTGCTGGGGCTCAAGTCAGGGCAATGGGCCAAACAGAATTCAAGTACAGAGATGCACGAGTTCTATGTGGGTTTCATTCCTACAAATCTACACTGGTATTTAGGAACCAATGTTTCATGATAATTCCCATTCACCTGCCTGAAGTGATGGCTGCCCTCTGAACCCTGTAGAAACCACAGCCTCATAAACTGCTTTGTAACTATCTTTACTGTTTTCTAAATGTTTGAAGATATTAAAAATATTTTTGTGTGTGATTGAAAGCAAATTTAGGAATATTCTATATTCGGAAAAGAAAGAAAACAAATTCCAGTTAAGGGTTCCTTGTTCATGCCTGGCTAATCCTGGTACGATATTTCCAAGTTACAACCAAAAGTCACGTTTCATTATGGGTTTTCTCCAGAAAAGCACACATAGATTCTTTGGACGCAAACATGAACTCCAGCTTAACAGGGTTATCAGTCCAGACTTGGCATGGGAAGATAGCCTATGAGCAGGAATCGGTGGGCATCCAGCCAGTGTGGGCGAAGTCCACTGGGGAAGGATCTCCATGCAGATATGCGACGCTGTGGGCTTCCCAGGTGGCGCTAGTAGTAAAGAACCTGTTTGACCCCTGGGTCAGGAAGAAACCCTGGAGCAGGGCATGGCAACCCACTCCAGTGTTCTTGCCTGGGAAATTCCATGGACAGAGGAGCCTAGTGGGCCACAGTCCACAGGGTCACAAACTGTCAGACACAACTGAAGCGACTTAGCATGCATGCACGCAACCCTGTCCAGCACCAGTCCCTGGAAATATATCATAAATGTCAATGTCTGCCGACTCCTATACTAGACACCTGTACTGACTCCTAAATTGAGAATCCAAATTTTAACCTTTGAGCTCTCAATATTTTTTGTGTGCATTTACGGAGCACCATAGAGACAGCCATGAACAAAACAGTTGCTGTTTCTGAGCCCCAGTGGGGGGCGGGGGTTATCAGTTACAAAGAGGTGTGGCAGCACTGTGCTGGGGCGGGGAGGATTGGTACCAGGCATAGCAGAGGCCCCATAGAGTAATAAGAAAGGATGCTGGACTCAACTCCTCTGTGCACTTACTCCATGTATAAAATAGGGACCTCAGCCCTGCCTACCACCCAGCGTCATCATCGAGGCTTCAGGAAGCCTTCGCAGTAGGCACGAAGTGAGATCACAAAGGTAGAGACATCTGTCCAGCAAAAGGACTGCAGAAGTAGAGGTTTGCCCTCAGTGAAGTTCAGAGACCACACTGAGTGAGGAAGTTCCTGGCTATCCAGGAGGAGGAGGAGAAGGCCGTGAGGGGGCCTCTAGAGCCCTGGGACCCAGTGAGTATATGAAGGGTCGGAGGGGAGGTTTCAGAGCACAGCAACACAAACCTGCTTCCTCCTGATCCCATCACCACTGCACACCATGCCTCAGGAAATATCACAGTCACGGGGGAGCCCCAATCCTCCAAGCTTCTCAGAAGCAATGTGGCTTCCTACCCCTGCGGACTGGGTACTGTAAAGCCCCAGGCAAATATATTTTCCAGAAAGTTCATCATGTCTCTAAACTCCGTGGTGAAAGATTCAGTGATGCTGTGAGGTGAAAAGAACTGGACTGGGCCCCAGATAACCCAAGCTCCAATTGAATCTGCTGCTTTCCTCTGTGAAATGCAGTGGGCTCCTCAGCCCCCAGATTGACACAGTCATAGTGAAATGCTCAAACCACACGGGTGGGAGTTCCTCCACTTCTGTTTGGAAATGAACTCGGGCCACAGCTGGGTTAGCTGTGACGTGTCCTTGGTGAAAGAGGTACCCTACGCCTTCCCCAAAACAAACTACATATCAACCAGCAGTGACGCTTAGGAAACACAAAGCTCTCCTCTCCTTTAAATACTCACCACCAACTTGAACACAGGGAATCTATTCGTTTGACATTTACTGCACATCTACTATGTGGCAGGTGTTGGAAATACAGAGTTAAGAGAAATACTATAGCAGGACTTTCCTGGTGGTCCAGTAGTTAAGAATCCATCTGCAATTCAGGGGATGTGAGTTCAATTCCTGGTCAGGGAACTAAGATCTCACATGCCAAGGCAAGATCTTATCTATGACACAACACCCAATGCAGCCAAATAAATATTTTTTAAAAAGAGGAAGAACAAAATCAGAATTGAAAGAGACAAGTATACCCCAGTGTTCATCTCAGCACTGTTTACAATAGGTAGGACATGGAAGCAACCTAGATGTCCATTGGCAGACAAATGGATAAGAAAGTTGTGGTACATATACACAATGGAATATTACTCAGCCATTAAAAAGAATGCATTTGAATCAGTTCTAATGAGGTGGATGAAACTAGAGCCTATTATACAGAGTGAAGTAAGTCAGAAAGAAAAACACCAAAACAATATACTAACGCATACATATGGAATTTAGAAAGATGGTAACAATGACCCCATACATGAGACAGCAAAAGAGACACAGATATAAAGAACAGCCTTTTGAACTCTGTGGGAGAAGGTGAGGGTGGGATGATTTGAGAGAATACCATTGAAACATGAATATTACCATATGTGAAATAGATGACCGGTCCAAGTTCGATGCATGAAACAGGGCACTCAAAGTTGGTGCACTGGGACAGCCCAGAGGGATGGGATGGGGAGAGAGATGGGAGGGAGGTTCGGGATGAGGGACACATGTACACCCATGGCTGATTCATGTGAATGTATGGCAAAACCCACCACAATACTGTAAAGTAATTATCCTCCAATTAAAATTATTAAAAAAATTTTTTTACTAGGAAGAACAGAAGAAATACTATAGCCACATTCGTATAGAATACAACCTGAGCCCTGGCCCAAAGGCAGGGAGGGAGGTGGGACCGGCCAGGCTAGCAGCTGGCATGTGGGCAGCTGTGCGTGGACTTGGTGGCCACAGCTCCTGCTGCCAGGACCATCCCATCCCCATGGGCCAGCAGAGAGCCACAGCTCGGGGCCAGCCTGGGTCCCAGCCAACGCGAACACATTTGGAACACAGGTTTGGTGTTCATTAGAATTTTTTGTGTGTGGGAGAGGGTGATCTCCACGTCATTCTGTTCTGCCATCTTGATTCCTCCTCCCAAAATTTTTTTCAAAGTATTTATTTATTTTTGGCTGTGTTGTGTCATGGTTGCAGCATGCGGGCTCTCTGTCACAGCACAAAGGCTTCTCTCAAGTTGTGGCGCCAGGGCTCCAGAGCACGTGGGCTCAGTAGCTGTAGCAAGAGAGCTTAGTTACCCAAAGCCTGTGGGATCTTAGTTCCCCAACCAGGGATCAAACCTGTGTCCCACTGCATTGGAAGGCCGATTCTTAACCACTGGACCACCAGGAAAGTCCCTAGACTTCAGGGTTGTTTTTTTTTTTTTTTTAAGTCATTCCTTTTTATCTTTTATCCCTAGCATTTTTGAAAAGTTGGAAAAATAGTACAATCGACATATACTCCTCATTTAGATATGACGATTGGTAATTTCTTTCAGATATCATGACACTGATATCAGATATCATGATTCAGATATCTTGAAGCACTGACATTGCTTCAGTATCAGACTTTTTAAAACCATAAATATATCTTATAAATAACGGGAACGGGTAAGACTAAAATCAATTTTTATGTGTAACAAAAGAAAAAATACACGTAAGTGGGGTATCACTCTGCAAGCAGTTACTTACTAAAAAGCAATTTAATTCATTACAAAGGGAAGCCTATGGGACAGCAGATCTGCAGCACACTGTTCAAATAAATGGATAACCGTGTAATTTTTTAAAATTTTTATTGGAGTATAGTTGCTTTACAATGTTATGCTATACAGAAAAGTGAATCAGTATATACATATATATATATACACACACACATACACACTGTGTTGTGCTTAGTCGCTCAGTTGTGTCCAACTCTCTTGTGACCCTGTGGACTGTAGCCCAAGAGGCTCCTCTGTCCATGGGGATTCTCCAGGCAAGAATACCACAGTGAGTTGCCATGCCCTCCTCCAGAGCATCTTCCTGACCCAGGGATCAAACTCAGGTCTCCCACATTACAGGTGGATTCTTTACCATCTGAGCCACCAGAGAAGCCTAAGAATACTGGAGTGGGTAGCCTGTCCCTTCTCCAGGGGATCTTCCTGACCCAGGAATCAAACCAAGGTCTCCTGCTTTGCAGGTGGATTCTTTACCAGCTGAGCTATATATATGCTTCCCTGGTGTGTATATATGTGTGTGTGTGTGTGTGTGTGTATCTCCCCTCTTTTTTAGATTTCCTTCCCATTTAGGTCACCATAGAGCACTGAGCAGAGTTCCCTGTGCTGTAAAGTAGGTTCTCAACAGTTAACTATTTTATACACAGTAGGTGGGCTACGGTCCATGGGGTCGCGAAGAGTCAGATACGACTGAGCGACTTCCCTTTCACTTTTCACTTTCATGCATTGGAGAAGGAAATGGCAACCCACTCCAGTGTTCTTGCCTAGAGAATCCCAGGGACGGGGGAGCCTGGTGGGCTGCCGTCTAAGGGGTCACATAGTTGGACTGAAGTGACTTAGCAGCAGCAGCAGCAGCAGCAGTGTGCACATGTCAGTCTTAAATCTCCCCATTCATCCCACTTCCCCGCTCTCCCCTTGGCATCCATTTGTGTCTGTGTACCACAACTTTACCCTCTACATCTGTGTCTTGTTCCAATTTTAGTATACGTGCTGCAAAGCGAGCACCCATGCAAGGATTCTTAATCATTTGTCTATTGTGGGGACCCTGCATGGAGAAATAAAATTCGCAGACAACTCTAAAATCTCATTTCAAGCAAGGGTTTCATTCTTCTTCATGAGCAAACCTTTAACCAGAACCGGCAGCAAACCGATGAGTCAATGTAAGTGGGTAAGGACAGTGTCAGTACAGTACATGAACACGTGCCAGCTGGGCAGGGCGTTGGGTGAGCCTGTGGGGCTGGGGCATCACTGCCCACTCCCAGCCTGGGAAATCCTGGCAGACCCAGCACAGCATCCCCAAGAAAGGCCAGCACTGGGAGAGAAGGTCTCTCTCTTTCCTCTTCCTCAGGAGAGATAAATCAACAAGGAGCCCAGAGCAGGGAGCCGGGAGGGTGGCTCTGATCGCCCGCCCACCAGATCATCAGTCTCAACTGACCGAGAGTTGCCTCTATTTGTCATGTAAATATTTGCCCTAAAATCAACTGCCAATCACAGTTTCATAATACCCAAGGGTATCCCAATTATCCAAGGGCGCTGATGAAATTCTCACAATAAGTTTAAATTCACTTCCTTTAAAAAAAAAAAAAAGGGACTTCCCTGGCTGTCCAGGGGTTGAGACTCCACGTTTCCAAGACAGGGGGCACAAGTTCAATCCCTGGTCAGGGAGCTAAGATTCCACATGCTGCACAGTGTGGCCAACAAAATAAAAATAAAATTTTAAAAAGCTAGTGGTATGTCTTACTATATAGCCTGTCATAATATCAAGCAAGTGACAGCTGGTTATCACTGAATCTGACTGGAAACCACTGGCTTTAAGAAATCATAAAGAAACTGGCTTGATGGTAAAAATGGAGAAGCAAACTCATTTTCACTTTGAGCCTAGGAAGTCCAACTAATTCGGGAAATTACAAGCATTTGGCAAAAACAATTCAGCAAATGTCCAAAATACTGAGGGGAACTAACCTGCAGGTGGGAAACAATAAAATGAAATCCTGACATTTTTTTTGGTTGTTAAAAAGACTGAATTACAAAATTAGGGGAAGGAAAGAAAAGCAGCTGTTGGGACAGATTTGAATTTCAGTTAATCATCTGATTCCAGTATCATGAAATTTTCATCAAAAACAAAAATTTTCAGCAGCTGAGAGAGGACATGAGGCCAAGAAAGGCAATAGGAGGATGGAGCAGAGAGGCCAAGGAGGCTGAGATCAGCTGAGGCCCAGCCACGCCCTGGCCCCACCCCTGCAGAGGGGAGGAGGCCGGCCTCTGGCAGGTCCTGCCCACCAGTGCCCCCTCCATCCCCCCACTTCACTAAAGCAAGGCTGGGCTTGAGGGTGTGAGGGACTGCCTGCCATGCAGGCAGTGATGTGGCCTCACCATCCCTGCTAGAGGTGGCTGGCTTTGGGTTATTTTTCCAGGAGTGTTTATGGCCACAGGCTGATCCCTGCATTCTTTGCCTAGGTCCCCATCTGCCACCAAGGGCACACCCTTCCAGGTGGCTGGGGTGAGGGCCATGCCTGGTGACCCCAGAGGCACGCCCACCAGTGGAGGAGCCAGCTCCCTGAGGTGGTGACTCGCCCAGGCACTTGGCTAGTTCGCCGCACAGGCCTGACGGGAAGTCAGTCTCCCAATCACAAGCCCGATGTTCAAGGTCTGTCTGGCGGTGGGGCAGCAGAGAGAGTCAACCCAAGGGTGGAGCCGGAGGCTGCGATGCTGCAGCAGACTTGTGGATGAGGTCTATGAACCCAGAGAGATGAGGCTCTTTGACTTGTCAGAGGCAGCTTCTTAAGGGCGGAGGAGGGAAAACAACAAAAGCAAGTTTATACTCATAGGGAAACATAATCTGTGATTATAAATATTTCATGAGCAAAGAAAGCGGTACTGACTGAGAGACTGGGGTGGGGAGGGTGGACAGCAAATTAGATTCCACTTTGCAAAGTGATAGGGCAGCTGGGATAGAGCGCAGTCTAGGCTATTCTGGGCGGTGCGCTGGAGGCCCTGCGTCACGGTCACTGTCAGGGAGCGGGCTCTGGCCCCCGGCCTCTGGAAACCACAGCCTTCCCACGGTCAGCACAGAACACCTTGGGAGGCAGTCATGGGGGGAGGAGGGGGTGGGGAGTGGATGGCAGGACGGTCATTTGAATGACTTGGGCAAACTTCAACAGCAGGGAGGCGGGCCAGTGCCCTGCAGACCCATGAAAGGATGAACATGCATTCTGCTGACTAAGGGCGGGGGGAGAAGTGAGCCCGACCCCAGAAAGCAAGTGCCCTTCCAAGCTAGAGGGCAGCTCTGGTCAAGCTGCCCTGGTCAGAGCAAAGGCGATGCCCGGAGCAGTTGGTGCCAGGCTAAGGACAAGCCCGCCCTTCCTTTCCCTCAGGACAGGGGTCTCTCTCTCTCCTGCAGCCCTTGAGAAGCAGCCCAGAAAGCAGAGGCCTTAAGGGCTTGCTGAGTAGCAGCTGCTGCAGCAGAGACTCTCCCCACTGGGCAAGCAGGCCCCAGTGTGGGGCAGAGACCTCAGCCAGTCTCCCAGCCCTTCCAGAGGGCCGGAGGAAGAGGGCGGTTACTCCTAAAATACCCAGAGGCCCTTGAATCAGGCTTGGTCAGAGGAGCCCTGGCAACCAGTGCACGCCTCGACCAGGAAGATGGAAACAATCTCCGCTTCCAAGCAGTCAAGGCGGAGCTGGTGAGGCTCCAAGTGAAGCCATTGAATCTGGGAAAACCAGACAGTCATCACCTAGACTCACAGCCGGTGAGACTCTGCTCAAGACGGCGAGGACTCCCCAGCCATGAAAGACCCCAAGACGTCATGGGAGGACCCCCTGAGCTGAAGTCACTGATTGGATATGCCCTTGAGACCAGCTGCTAGTTGCAAGAATCACCCTGAGGAATCACGTTACCTCTGAAAGGCAAATCCTTGTGGAAAATACAGGATCAGGGGCTGCCAAACCTAAGGACCGTGAGGAACTCCAAAAATGCACACCCACATAAATGCTTTCAGGACACACCCTAAGTGCTATTCCAAATGAAGAGACTGTTTACATCCAGCTACCTGCAGGACACCTCTCAGAGGCGCCTCCGTGTGGATCCCCCAAAGCGCCTCCTCCCCCACCCTTGGGCCTCTCCCCGAGCACCCAGTTCAGCGTTCTGCAGGACCAATCGTCCAGCAAAGGCAGCCGCACACCAGGGACCCACTGGCCCTTCCCCAGCATCCGAGCGCATCACCAAGCCCAGTCAACTGCACCTACTAAAGGCTTCCGCTCCCCTCCTCCACCCTAGGCCAACAGCACATCATGGTGCACTCCGGCCTCCCCAAGTGCCCCTCCACGATCAGTCTCCTTCAGGAGATCAGCAGGGAGGCAGGCCAGTGCCCTGCAGACCCATGAAAGGATGAACATGCATTCTGCTGACTAATGGTGGGGGGAGAAGTGAGCCCGACCCCAGAAAGCAAGTGCCCTTCCAAGCTAGATACAGACTTCCTGTATCTTCCTTCCCACCACCCCAACCCTGCTTGCTAAATACCCTACACCAGTATCCCAGCACCCCCAGGATGCAGCAGACTTCCCAGGCCCAGCCAGCCCTGCCTCTTCCAGCCCCATCCTTCCCCACATTCCCTCCTGCTCACCTGCTGCAGCCACACTGGCTTTTCCTTTGAGTCCCTGGGACTTACCCAGTCCCTTCTGCCACAGGGTTTTTGCACATCCTCTTCCCTCTGTCTGGACCACTTTCCCCTCCTCTCACTAAGCTAATGCCTGTCCACTTATTCTTCCTAAGGTATAAAGTACATACACTGCACTGAAATACGCAGCTCAGTAATTCTTCACAGATGTGTACATTCATGTGACTCCCACTCAGATCTAGATTTAGAGCGTCCCCAATATTGTAAGGTTCCCTTGTGACCTTGGCAGTCTACGCTCCTCCCCCACCCCCCAGGTGACCGCTGTTCTGACTTCTATCACAACGCCCCTTCGTTCAGAAGGCAGCCAATGCAACCATTCCACGGGGAAGCTGCCTCCGTTCCCACTGAAAAAGCCTCACCCCGCCATCACAGGCACTTGTTACACCTGGGGACCTGCGCGTGTCGGAGTCGTTAGGTGACCGGGGTCGATCTGCCCAGGAGATCAGGGATCTCTGCTCACCCTCACCTTGTTCCCAGCACTGGCAGCTGCAGAGCAGCGATGATGGAAAACAGCTGATGCTTATCACGTGCTTACGATCACCAAGCACTCAGAGGTGCTAACTCACTGAAGTCTGACATCAACCCAATCAAGCAAATACCATTATCGTATCCCCACTTGACAGGCAAGGAAACTGAGGGACTGAGAAGTGAAATAACCTGCCCAAAGGCATTGAGTGCAAGAGGTGGAGTCAGGAACAGAGCATTGTGTTCTTAATCATCAGGCTATTCTGCCTCTAGAGGCCGCTGGAATGTTTAATAACGAGAAGTGGCCAGGACATTTTGAATGAATCAAGGAGTGACTTTATTTTTTATTTCTGGGCCACGTCGTGGGGATGAAGCATCTTAGCTCCCCTGCAATGGGAGTGCAGAGTGACTGTAGAAATGAATGGGAGAGATTCCATTCGAAGGGATGGAAGGAGCCCCGCCCAAACCTCCACAAGGAGGCCAGCAAAAAAACTGGAGATAAACTATCACTGAATCCCCTGCACAGCCCCACCATTAGGTGCTCTGCAAACACCAGGGCTAGCGCACTTCCTGCGGTCAGGGCAGGCAGCTGTCATCTCTGGGCCCAGAGCAGCAGTGGGGGCCTAGCAGAGGGCAACCCGTGGTGGAGGAAGGAAGGCTGGGCGGGTTCTCTTGGAGCTGGGAGCCCACGGTCTGCTGGAGGAATCAGTCCCCTGCTTCACTCACACTCACCCAGTAATCCAGTCACCTTTACTGAGCACCTCCAGCCCTCTGACACAGGGAGATGACATTCTGGAAAGCAAGTAAGTAGTCTGCCTGGCTAGAAAGTGAGGTTCTACTGTTTATCTACAAATTGGCATTCAGCTTGTACTTCAATTTTCCAGCACCTGATAATCCCGGGTGAGCTCACAGGCTACTGAGGGCAAAGACCAACCGTCTCGAGTGGCACCTTTTAGCCGTTCCAGTGCCATTTACCGCACAGCCACACCCAGAAAGCTCAGGAAGAGAGGTACGTGGAAGCGTTTATTTTCCCACAGGACACCGTTCCCGGGCTCCCTCTCAGCAGAGGCACAGTTCTCAGAACAGCTCCATCCACGAGTCCCCGCGGCCAGTGCCTGGGCTCTGCTCACACGAAGTTCTGCGCGATGGCCAGCACCTTGGAAAACTCGCCTTCCCTCTGCCGGAGGCTGGTGGGGATGGGTGTCTTGATTCGGGTCCCCACCGGGTTCCCGTTGTCCTCAATGAGGACCACGTTGTTGGAGTCAAACCTAGGGGTCATTGTGGGGCCAGGCATGCGATGCCCCACGATGAGCGCCTTTTTCTTCTGCCCCTTGATGGCCAGCAGGATCCGGTCGCCCACCTTGCCCACCCCGTTCTTGTTATAGACATGGATGCAGCGAGGAGGGCGATGGTAAGGGGTGTTCCCCAGGGCGCTGTTGTCCACCACGCGCACCCGCGTCATCTTCTGAATTGCGCCAAGGCTGCCAGTGGTGCTGGTGGAAGAGGAAGAAAGTCTGAGGCCTGCAGCTCTGCCGGCCAGGGCGCAGCGGCCTCGGCCAGGTCCGGCTTGCAGCTCGCAGATCAGCAGGGCTCTGACAACGGCGGTGCCCTCACTGTAAGAAGTTTGTTACAGCTTCTGGTGCCGGGTCAGGACCTTGATCTGGGTGGGTTTTAAAGGGGACCCAATATTCTGTTACAGTGAAAGGCATGGCAGCCCTAATTTAAAGCCTCTGGTTTCCAACAGGCCTCGGAGGATTAAGGGAATACCTACAGGCCAGGCCTTGCCCCGCCAAGCCTGCAAAACCTGCTCCCCCTGAAAACACTGACTCCCAGATGTCCCATCTGCATGGTGTTGGGAACCATTAGATCCGAGTGGGTATGTCTGCCTAGGGAGTCCCTTGACACAGCACAGCAGAAATTGAAAATAAGCTAACAATCTTTTAATGTCCCCCCACTAGAAAGAGCACTATTAAAGGCAAATGGGCTACTGCTGGGCCACCTGATGACAGCAGGAATTCTAGTTTCCTCTGCCACTAGGACCCCAGTGCTGGTTCTCTGGGGTGACCCACGGTCCTCTTCTCTCCTTCTACATGCCTGCCCTGGGCAATGTCATCTATTCCTGTTGTTTCCGACTAGTGAACTCCATCTCCAGCCCTAGGCCTTGCCTATCTTCCAGTCCTGCAGTTCCACTCCAAGCTCCTCAAGTGTCCTACCGAGGCTGCAAATTCAGTCAGTTCCACAGTGACCTCACTGCCTCCCCTGCAAGCCTCCTCCAGCTGGTGGGCTTTCTGCCTAGACAGTGGCTTCTCCAGAAACTCTAGCTCGCGAGCCATAAACCTCTCTCCATCCAACCTCTACTGGCACCACCTCCTGAACACCTCTGACCCTCCCCTCCACCCCATCAACAAATTCCTTCATCCAGCAGCTCACACTCTTACACCAAACCATTATGTTCGTGTCCTAAGCAGCTCCCTGCATACCTCACTCTGCCAACCAAGACCTCTTTTTAGAATATAAAACGGAGGCCACTCCCTTGCTCGGGACTGTTCAGTGGTTCCCCTCGTCTACACTGTCAACAACCTGGTCCTAACGTACCTGTCTTCTCACGTCCTCCACCTCCTGCCACTCACACATCTGCTCTGAGCCCCAGGGCCAGGAACCCCTGGAGCTCTCCAAGCCTGCCCAGCCTCACAGCCCTCTCTGGGGGCCAGGACAGGGCCTGCCCCCACTTCCCTTCCAGGAAGGTGGCCTCTGTCCGCCTCCTCCCCCTTCCCCCCTCTTCCTCCTCTATTAGCAGTCCCTGTCTTGAGCCTTCCAAAGAACTGTACAAGCCTCTATTATTATACTGGTCACATTTTTCTTAGAGTTATTTGTTTCCAACTTTGCTCCCATGGCCAACTGTGAGAACTCTGCCAGGGCAGGAGGCAAGTCTTATTCATCTCTCTATGACCAAACCCAGGCACAGGCTCAGTAAACGCTTGCAGAATGAGTGCACGAACAGGGCCAAAAGGCATGTTTGCCAACAGGAGTGCAACCTGCACTCTCCGCCCTGGCTTAGCATCTAAACGGGAAGGGGGAGGCTGCCACACTTTCATCATGCTTGAGTGGTCATAAGCCTGTGATGTAAAAATACATATATTCCATTTTAAAAAGAGAAGAGTTTTGCCCTCTACTTTTATTCACTTATATATATATTTTAAACTGAAGTGCAATGTGTTAATTTCACATGCACACCGAAGTTATTCAGTTATACACATAAATATATAGATATTTATTCTTAAAAGAGAAGGTTTTAATGCACTTAGGGAAGAACAGGGTCAAGAGACAGCATTTTCACTGGAAGAGTCTGGTACGCATGGAGGTTTCATCTTCCTCCGGGTCCATTCCCAGTCCCGTCCCCAATAGCACCATCGGCCCTTTACCTATCCCCATCCCCCAACCCAGGCTGCCCAAACCCCAGCTCCATCTATTCCTTTAGTCTGCCCGGACCCCAGGCCCACCTCCCTGAGTATCCACTGCCACTCTAGTCACCACAATACCCAGCCCTGATGGGAGGCTTACTCAAAGACACAGCTGGAAGAACTCATTAGGAAAAGTTACCTGAAACAGCGCTGGCTGAATGCTCTGCTCATGTGGACGCAGGGGCCCCAGAGCCCACTAGGGAAAGCCATGGGATTCCAAGATGGCAACTCCTGCAGGGAAAGAGAGGGGCAAGAATTTATTTCTAAGTCAGTGTCCTCACTCAGAGCCAGTAGTTTGGTGTATTTGGTTTTTGTTTTGTTTTGTTTGAAAGACTATTGGGGACTTGTGTGGGAGATGGCACTTTGAGCACAAGATCATTAGTCACTAAATATAAATCTTAGTGGTTAAAAGATAGGCAGATGATTAGATGAACTCCAGCGACAGTTTTGCTGATTCATATTCTAACTGGGGTCAGAGGGCTGGAATGGCCCGCAGCAGTTCTCACTGTGGGTAACACAAGAGCACAGTGAGTGCCTTCACCATTACATCACTTCCACAGGCAGGAGGAAGAAAGGAATCCCATGGGACACAGCCAGGCAGGGACCACTTCCCACATCCTCCACAGAGGACACTGGTCCCTTGTTGACACTCAAGTGCCTCTTGAAATCAGAACTTCCACTCCTTGGAGGAGAGCAGATTACCCGGAGGAACCACCCAGGTTGTCCACCACCATATCACCTTTCCCTCAAATGTAAAAGCCAGACACCTGGACAGCTCAGGGTTAGCAAAGCAGTGCAAAGGACACCCTCGCCAAGCCAGTGACCTCGGTCTCTATTTGGATCAGGGAAACTACCTGCCCCACACAGCAGCTGAAAGTGGGGTTTGGGAGAACAAGGTGGAGATAAAAGAGTAAACAGCAGCCCAACACTGGTGACGCCAGCTTGCAGAACCTCAACCCCGTGGCTCCCTAGCACCAAAAACTATGGTCCATCCCCCGGTTTCCGCAATACCTGGGTGTCAGTGACGGGAATATTTAAGAAAAACCTACAACCAATTGGTAATTCCAGCTGCAAAACAGGCCTGTTTTCCACCCAAATGTTTGGAAACACAGGGCCTCATTCAAGAGCTCTGCTGAGAAAGCCTCTACCACTGTAGTATTTACACAAAGCTCTGCCTTGCCTAAGTTCAAAGCACCTTAGATAAGATTTTATTTAATAAAGGTGGAGAAAAGTCACTATTTACTTTCACAGAAATACCTAAACACTCCAGAAATGCTTATTAACTATGATTTAACCTCAAACCTCAAGCTTATTCTCCAGTGTTTCCTTAAGACAACCCAAGGAGGAGTGGCCCAAGTGATCAGAAAATTACATGCAAAAGAAGATGGTCAACTTATAGAACAACTGACACATAAAATCAAAGACTATCAGATGACGCCAGCTTTACCTTCACAGCTCCGTGGCCCTGGACAAGGAACTATCAGCTTCGGCTTTCCCAACTGTAACTCGGGGTTTCCCCACCAGTAACACCTACTCACAAGGCGGTCGCGAGGTAAACCATGCAAAGCATGGAGCCCAGTGTGCACACTCAATACCTATCAACCCTCTCTATCATCATCGTCATCATATCACATCCGTTTTGAAGATGAGGAAACTGAGATAAGAGAGAGAGACGGGGACTTGCATTAAGCCCCATAACTAGCCAAGGGCACAAGCAGAACCAGAAGTGGACCCAGCTTTGGCCCAAGGGTCTGCCCTCCACACTGTGTGGCCTCACTCTCCGTACAAAGCCCACTTCACACGGGGGCTCGGGGCAAGAAGCAGCTTTGGGGGTCACCTGGTCTTTTTCTGCTTGCTTCTTTTATGAAAATGGATTCGGTAGAGTAGTTACACTGTGTCTCAGCGCTTTCCATTATCATCTAAGTTTCCCCAAAACTATGAAATGGGCACTATTATTCACTCTACTTTATACTTGAGGAAATGAGGTCCAGAGAGGTTAGATAATCTGCCCAAGTTGCACAGCCAGGAGCGATGAAAGCTGAAATCTGAACAGCAGTAGTTGGCTTCCCGAACCCACACTCTCTTATTCAGTGGAGTTAACATGCTAACTTCAATTTAAATGTTAATACTTTTCCGATCATTAGATCATCTTTGTTCCATCAGGAATACTGCGATCACAGGCATGTTTTACTCAGCCCCAACCAACTCAGTGCTTGCTGAGTCAACTGAAACGTAGACAAACAGCAGGTGAAACTTATTCACTTTTATCCAATTTAGGTTTCGAAGACAGTTTGTAGTGTAGGTGGCAAGAAGAGCTCCTCACACTGAACAATAATGGAAAATCGGCGTGTTTTTTTTTTTAAAAAGAGCTCTGAAAAGCAGTCTTTCTGGTCCAGGTTGACGCTATGTCCAGTCTCGGCCAAGCCTCCCCATCTCACTCTGGGGCCCCTGCTCGCTCTCCTGGGAGAAAAGAGGCTCCTCAGAACCCCCAAGCGAGCCAGGCTGCACCCACATTCCCTCTCCTGAGGACTGCAACACCCAGCCTCTCCACTCAGCACCATTTCCTCCACCATACTCATGGGAGTCCAACAAGTGCAGAGGAGCCTATGGGCTTCCCAGAATTTTCCCTGCCTTGGGAATAACAAACTCTCCCATTCAAGGCACCTCCCGGAAGCCTGCAGGGCGGTCTGTACACAAATCACAACGGGCCTGTCTCTGCGCCTTGCTCAAAGCCACCCCCACCCTCTGGGCTCACCTCTGCCCAACTCAGCAGCCCTGGCTCCAAACACACCTCCTCCGAGCAGCTCTGTATGAGGCTGTGGCATCCGCTGCCGCCCCTACTGCACACCGAGGACATCTGGGCGTCTGTGCCAAGGAACTCCGTGGCTCCAGCTTTCATCACCAAACTCAGACATGGAATACATTTGGATTTTTAAGATAAGGCTGATCTCCCTTAACATTCCAGTTCTTGCTACTCACTATCCAAAACTCAAAGACCACAGAGATCTTGACAACGTGGTATCTGAACTCTCTACAGGAATTCAGGACTCACACACACAGAGAGGATCACTTGTACTGCCCTCGAACACAAGAGTAACACACTCCCATCTCCAGGGAGCACCTCCATTTTCACAAGAAAAGGCCCAATTCAGAGACTTTTCACTAGGTCTTTAGCGGAGCTGATAGTGACCTCTAGACCCAAAGGACTTAAAGACATCCAGTGGACAGCAGTAAGCATTCCTATGAACTTGAAAGCATAAAATAACCAAATATATTTGTATATTAAAAAAAAAGCTGTGGTCCCCTCCACAGCACCCCAGCAAAGAATCCCAGCAGGTCCTCACAGAGTGGGAATGCAATAAATATTTAATGAATAAAATAAATGAGGTAGCCAATAGGCAGATTCCCCCACCCATGGCTCCACACAGGGAAATCTTATCTGTTTATCAGGAACCCACACATCACATGCAAACGGGCTTTAGGAGACCCATGGTGCTAGTCGTGGGAGGATGAACCCATGCTACGTCTAAAGGCCTCTGGAATCATCTCCTGGGCCTGGCGCCATCACTGCCCACTGTGGAAAAACACCTCATCCCACCACTGAACAACTGGTTCAGATCAGGGAGGAGTGATAGAGGCAGTAATTTACTTCACAGCAACTTTGACTGACCTTGATGTTATTTCTTAGGACAAATCCATCCTGTAGACACAGGCCCTGATCCACTTCGGATCAGACTATATATACTGCTCTGTTTCACAAACAACGTTATTCTGAGTCCTGTGTTTGTACAGCAAGCTAACTCCAATGGTATTTCCTCCTCTACACTCTCACTCAGAGGAGACAAAGTATTCGGAAGACTATGGTGCCAGATTCGGCTTTTCAGGCCACTTCCTGATCAGCGTGGAGTACTGTCCTCCAGGGTGAGCACATGAATCACAACTTCTGGTGGTGGGGGAACGGGGAGGGCAAGAGGAAGAAGTGAGAGAGACAGAGAGAAACTACTTAATATTACCCAAGAGTCGTGCTTATTTTCCATCCTGGTTTAAGCTCTCCCTTCAGTTGTGAAGGTCAGGGAGGACTGCAGATTTCAGGGACACATAGGTGAGTTTTTCACTTGGCATCACTTCGGGTTAGGGTGGGTCCCACTGGACTCTGTGATGGCAGGAACGGTGCCTGCCCTGTCCAGAGCTGCCTGCTCAGGACCTACAACAGTGCTGGGTACACAAATGGAGCTCAGCAAATATCTGTTAAATGAATACTATTTACCTGCAATTGCAATTCACCGTCCAGGTCTAGAGAGACTCAATATCGGAGGGTTGGTGGTCTTTCCTGTGTCCTTCATTCAGCCTTCCACTGGCTTGGGGGAGCTTCCTAGAAACTGAGAGCTCATTTTTAGCTAATTTTAATACAGACAGACTGAACTAAAAAAGCAGAGGGATGCTTTGTAGAAAGCTAGAAAGTACCATTACTTGAGCTTTGCATGCGTGCGTGCTAAGTCTCTTAAGTCATGTCCGACTCTGCGCAACCCCATGGACTGTAGCCCACCAGGCTCCTCTGTCCATGGGATTCTCCAGGCAAGAATATTGGAGTGGGGTGCCATGCCCCCCTCCAGGAGATCTTCCTGACCCAGGGATCGAACCAGTGTCTCTCACGCCTCCTTTAATGGCAGGTGGGTTCTTTACCACTAGTGCCACCCGGGAAGCCTACTTGAGCTTTAAGATCAGCAAAATATTGTACTTAGTATCACAGATCCATGTACATTTATACATTGTTTCTACCTAAACAATTTCCCTCTTTAGGTCTGGGTTCTAAAGAAGACAGAGAAAACAAAGAGCTCAATACAATCACAAATGAAGGTTTAAAGGGGAGGTTTAAAGGGGATTCTGTTAGTAAGTGGAAGAAGGGAAAAACACTAAGAGAAATTAAATGCAAGGTCCAGCCACAAAACAAACTCTGCCTAGTATAAAGATATAAATGTTCTTCTTCATTAAAGCAGGAAAACACTGAGGCCTGGCAGTTCCAACAAATTAAAAAAAAAAAAAAAGAGAGAGAGAGAGACCTCCTTGGACCCTTCACCCTGTCATGCAGACAGCTCCTCCCATCTCCTTCAGGTTTCGCCCCAATCATTCTGGACCAAAAACTACTCTTAATAAGTTGCTTAAGTACTCATTATTGTTTTGCTGGGGAAGGAGTCTCTTTCAGTAGTTTTGTGTTTATACACCATCTCACAATTCTAAGTATTTTCACACAGATCACTTTCTTGGCTGACTTCATTCCCGAGCACCCAACAGAAACACAAAGACATGACAAAGAGCAACCGTTCGGGGAGGGTTGATTCCACTAAGGATTTCTCAACAGTTCTGAAGGTTCAACAGAGTGCCAAAATTAAGTCAGAATTGCTAAGCGACTTGTCCTAGGAATGGAAGAAGGGTAGAAAGCTGTTTCTACTACACCCAGCACAATACCTGAGCAGGTAAAGTGCTGCTTTAACCACTAATAAACTTTACAGAAACTAACATACCCCACACAGTTCCAAGTACTCTTTCTCCTTTCTCAAAGCTGCCACATCATCTTTTAAAAATCAAAACAACCATCTTTTCAATAGATAGCTGCTCTACACACAGCACAGCCTAGGACCAGCTCTCAAGCTGATTCTGATACGCCTGCAAAGGTGTGAGTTTTCAGTGTCTACTATCAAGAAGCAAACATCCAGGATTTCCCTGGTGGTCCAGTGGTTAGGACTCTGCGCTTGCACTGCAGGGGGCACAGGCTCGACCCCCGGCTGGGGAACTGAGATCCCACACGCCTGGGGAACTGAGATCCCACACGCCGTGCAGCGGAGCCAACAAACGTTTTCAAAAGAAGCAAACATCCCTCAACAGCTCGATGTGCTGTTTCCACCATGGCTACCAATGAGGACCCCAATTCTCCATTTTTTTTTTCTTTTGGGGAAGTCCTGGATGTTTCCTTCTTGATAGCAGCAACTGTGAAAACTCACACCTTTGCAGGTGTATCAGAATCAGCTTCAGAGTTGGTCCTAGGCTGTGCTGTGTGTAGAGAAGATATCTATTGAAAATAAAGATAACTGTTTTGAATTTTAAAAGATTACGTGGCAGCTTTAAGAGAGGAGAAAGAGTACTTGGGCTGTGTGGGGTATGTTCTTGTCCGTGAGGTTGCACAGCCTGTGGGATCTTAGTTCCCCAACCAGGGACTGAGCCCAGGCCCTCAGCAGTGAGAGCCTGACATCCTAACCGCTGGACCACCAGGGAATTCCATCCAGTTCTCAAGCTGACTCACAAAGAAAAAAACATTTCCAGGGTTTTTGTCTCTGTTTATTTACCTTTATGTGTTTATTAACTTCTATATCTGTTTGTTCCACTTTGTTACAGGAGTATTTAAAATCATGGTTCTTAAAAATATCTGACAGCTCTTGATTATTCAAGTTGGTTTTTCAATATGTAGGTTTTAATCTATTCTAGCTTTGATCCCCTGCCATCCCACCTCACAGGTATGGCAAACACCTATATTTCTAGAAGTTTGTAGCATTCCTGGTATGGTCAAACTGGGAAAAACTGTACAAGGCAAAGTTAAATTCTAGTTAATCACCTCCACCAAGCCAGTGGCAAGGAGCTAGGTTTATGGAGATGTCAGATGGGCAGGCAATGGCAGGGGGGTGGTTGGGGTGGGATGAAAAGCCCAAAGAAAAGTTATCTCCTCCACCCCACCTCCCCTCTTCTCCTGCCAAGTCTATGACCTTGGAATCCACTTCTCCAGGCCTCAGTGACGCTGTCAAGCAAGGGTCATTGGGAAGAGCAAGGAGGCATGGGAATGAAAGTGTTTTAGCTTCACTCACAGAAGGGGCTGTTTTCAAGTCGGGGAATCCCTCTCTGGATTCTGACCAGTGAAAACAGCCTCACTTCCCAATTCTCAGGGCAACACTATGGGTGTCAAAGATCACTCAGTCCTGAAAGTGTGTTTCAGCTTAAGGTACACATGGAAGGGCTTCACTGGTGGAGCAGTGGATAAGAATCCACCTGTCAATGCAGGAGATACAGGTTCCATCCCTGGTTTGGGAAGATCGCACGTGCCTTGGAGCAACTAAGCCCATGCACCATGCCACAACTACTGAGCCCACATGCCCCAACTACAGAAGCCTTTGCACCCTAGAACCTGTGCGCCATAATGAGAGAAGCCACCACCACGAGAAGGTCGCTCACCACAACTAGAGAAAGCCTGTGCAGCAACCAAGACCCAGCACAGCCAAATACATTAATAATTTATCTTTTAAGGTAGATATGGAAAAGTGGTCCCTCTTTTCTAATGACATAGATGATTTTTTTTTAAGCTTTTGACAAGGAAACTTTCCCATTCTGAGCTGTGTTTCATTGGGGGAATAATAGGCTACCTGGCACCTTTTTTGTTTTAATTAATTATTCATCTGGCTGCACAGTTACCATACACGGGCTTAGTTGTTAAACATCACACATGATCCTAGTTCCCAGACCAGGGATGAAATCAGTGTCTCATGCACTGCACGGCAGATTCTCAACCACTGGACCACCAGGGAAGTCCCCTGGCACCTTTCATAAGAGAGTATATTACTTGACCCAGAGCAATGTTTCTGGGATCTGAATCATAGCCTTCTCACACAAGCTGGTTGTCATTGTTAACACACGTGTAAAATTGCACCAGGGTGAGCCACAACCCAGAACAAACCGTCAGCTTCTAAAAAGGAAGATCAATTGTAACCTGATTTCTGAAACCCTCCCAAGCCCCTTCATGGCCATAAAAACTATTCCAATAACAAAAACAACAGGAAAATCCAACTTATGTGGGTCCAGGTGTCATAACACCAAGACAAGAGTGGGGTGAGACAGGCTTCAAAGGACTCTTGCATCATGTAAGATGCTAAAAGCTGAGGAGAGTATAAATAATTATGTTCAGTGCCCAACAGGCTCCCTTCTGAAATATGAATTCCAGGGAAGGTTTGTACCATTCATATTCAGGGGCAATAATAAAACATTTTGGCCGTTGTCCCTTCATGTATTCCACAGTGTATTCAATTCAATTCTCACTTCGGGCTTTCTGAAATGTTTCCTCTGTTAATATGCGGTGACTCTTAACTAGGCGCAGGCAGAAATCGATCGGGAATCCACCGCATGTTAACATACCTAACTGCATTATTAAAAAGATAATAATACATGAGAAATACCTTCTAGTGATCCTCAGGGTTCCCCAAACCAGGTAACAGGGGCTCCACTTCCACTTTCCAGATACCCATTACAAGTGCTACTCGGCAAGGGATCGCACCAGCTCTACAACCATAAAATCAACACAATATGTAAAAAGTTCCATAGGAAATACACATCCAAGAAGCTCTAAGGGTAAAACGGACAATTCCACACAAGGGAAAAACAACAACACAAAGAGAAGATTCCCTGTCATCCAAACTGCTTGCTCCTACCCAAAACAGCTCCCAGAATACAAGCCTACAAGGACTCCTCCCACCAGGCAGTCTGCCAAACATGGCTTAACCCCATCTCCCTTTCTGTCCTTCCTAAGTAACATTTCCTACTCCAACAAAATCCTCTTTCTTCCATTGTACATAATTCCATGAGTGAAGAGTGAATTTTCTTCTAGCACAGCCTCCCTGAAAAAACCAACCTACCCTACTCCTTACTACATATCCCTGCTGTCCTGACTGCATCCTCACAGACAATTTTAAATGACTGAAAACTCAGGTTGATGAAGGCAAGACCACAAACAGGAGAACACAGGAAATCAACGCGCTTCAAACTTTAGTGACACACAGAAACACATTGTATAACACCTCCTAATATACTTACACACACTTCCACGTGTGTATACTTGAAGCAGGTGTCCAGAAACAATACTACCCTTCCTAAGTACAATGCACTGATATTTTCTATTCTACTTCACTTTTTCTTAAATGATGGCCATGATCCACTAAATTGATTTCCAGCTAACCAATGGCACAGTTGGAATGGGAATTCAGTTTGAACTGCATGTAAACCTTACCAGTGCCTTCCACAAGCTACTAATGAGCCCTTGAAAAACCCAGCAGAGAGCAGACACACTAACCAACCACAACCAAATAGGCAGTGCCCATTTTCTGTCCAGCAACCCCACAAGTATCTGCCAACCTTCCAGCTTTCCCCCAGTAACCCAAAGTGACTCCATCATATGCTATTTTATTAACCTCTTTATAAATTCAGCCCATCAATCTCTTAGGGTGGCAAAGTTCATTTACTGCCCACCACATAAAGCAGTATTTCCCTTCTGTCCGCAAGCTTGTTCTCTAGCTTGAAGGGAAGAAAGCCTTCCATGAGCCCACAATTAAACAAACAAGTTGGTATTTCCTATGCCTTTGTCATCTATTTTGTGGGTAACATACAGGAGTTATGCACACGCGCAGACACACACACACACCCACCCCCTCTCTCTCTCATCTTTCCAGTCTTAATCCCTGGCAGATGCAGCCCCGGGTGAAATGAGAAACCAGGGAACCCCCTGGAGCCGGGGGAGCCACTCATCGGCATGACCGTGAAAGCGGTGGACTCACCCTCCACACCAGAGAAGCGCCTGGCAAAAGAGTCACAAAGTCATCTCAAGACCCAAGTCGGGAAAGGAAAGAGAGAAAGAGAGAAATAAGACAAACCGGAGGAGCCGTGCCAGACTGATCGGCCTAGGCCACCTTGTGAAGCCTGGCGGCAGCCCGCCCCAACCCCCAAAAAGCAGGTGAGAGCGGGCCGGGAGCGCGGGGTCTCACAGGCCCCAGAGAGCGGGGCCGCCCTCGGAGACTGGGAGGGAGCAGGGTCCGGGTCAGAGGCCTCCCTCTCCGTCGGGACCCTCTGCCCCTAGAAGGCCCAGGATCCCCGCACTCCGGCCCTTCCTCACCCACCCCGGGGGAGCGCGCCACGGCTCCAGCCGGGAAGAAAGGAAGACGGGAAGCAGAAAGTCAGGAGCGTGACGTCCCTTCCCCCCAGACACTGCATACCGCCTTCGCCGCCCAGGAATATCCCGCCGCGGGCCCCACTGGCCGGGCGCCGCCTTCCCCCCCACGCGGCCTCACACTCTGCGCTTGCGCGGCGGACACAGCCGGGAGGGCGGCGATCTGAGGGTGCGCGCGCCTGGCGTGTCCTGGCGTGGGGGGTGTGGCCTGTGCGGCCCCGCCCCCTCCTCCTGCTCCCCCTCCCTCCTCCCGCTCCCCCTCCCCCAGACACTGCCGCGGCCGCCGCAGGAGCCCGGAGCTCCAGCCGCCCAGCGACTCCCCCTCCCCCTCCCCCAGCCCCGCCCCGCCCCAACCCGGGGCTCGGAGCCGGAGCCGAGTCTGCGCTTGGGGGTGAGTACGCGACCCTTCCCCAGCCCCGTCTCTTTTCTTTGAGGATCCCACCACCACCCTAAAGAAAAACCCCGATCTCAGATGCGCGTCCCCTCCCTTTCAACCTCCTGCGGGACCCAGAGGTGCCTGGGGCCCGCGGGACCAGGGGTGCCTCGCTCTGCCCCCAACCCCGGCACCATCCAGAGCCTATCGTGTGAGTCCTCCGACCCCTGCCTGGGGTCCAGAGGTACTCCGCCCTCTGTCCCCACCCCTCGAGAGATCCAAGGGGTGGGACCTCCGCCCCCGGTCCCCTAGCACCACTCTCCTCCCCACCTGCCCCGTCCAGGTGCGCGTCCCCTCCGCGCCCCTCCGGGGTTCCAGCTGCGCGCGATCAGCCCGCCGCCGCGGTAGGGAATCTGCCGCCCCCGCCCCCGAGTTCTGGATTCCAGGGTCGCCAAGTCCAATGCCCTCGGCGTCTTTTTTATCTTTTCCCCGGCTCCAGGGGCCGAGTACCCCCGAAGCCGGCCCGGGGCAGGGGGTTCGGGCTCGGGCAAGGGCAGGGTTCGCGAGAGCTGGCGCGAGGCCGGCCGCTGCCCTCGGCCGGTCTGGGGACTGATCTGAGGGCTGGGGAGGCGACTGGCCCCGGGAGCGTGTCCTCTCCTTGCGCCCCACACAGTGCAATTCATTCATGAGCCGCCCGGGCCTGCGTTGGAGGGTGCGGTGGGGAAAGGATTGGTTCGCGGAACCGGAGTGGGGCAAAGGCCCTGTTGGGGGGAGGGGGCGTGCTTTGTCCCTAACCCTCCCTAACCTCCTAGGGTGGACAGTCCCAAAGCTTTGGCGCCTTCTTCCCCAAAAAGATAAGGACCCTTGGGAAGTGGAGAGGAGAGGTCAGAGGGGCCGGCTGCCCTTGGGGCTCTGTGCTGCCACCTGCCTGGGTCCCTTGGGTGGAGGACTGGCCGGTCAGCACTCCACTTTCCTGGAAGGGGCTGAGGGGGTTGGGGGGCGCACAATTGTGAGGACTAGGACTTCCTTACCCAAGACCACTCTCCAGCCTCTCCCTGAGTCTGCATCCCCAAGCCCCTCCTGAGGAGGAGCCCCAAGTCCTGCCTCCCAGGCACCTGTGAGGAGGGGAGTGGCCCTGCCAGCTGGGGGCTACCAGCAGGCATGTACTGGCAGTGTGACTATCTTCCAGGCTACCAGAGGGTCCAGGCCCTGGCATGCCCCAGGTGGCACATGCTGGGACCTGCTGTTGGCTCACCCGGTTGGATCTTGGCCTCTGGTTGGGAGGGGAGGGATGTGGCAAGGCAGAAGGCAGGTAGTGAGTAGCCAAGAAGCCCCTTTTAGACATCTTACAAATTCCCTCCAATTATAACAGTCTTGGAGACCTGGGTTCAAATTCCAGCTCTGCCATTCTTTAGCTGTGTGACCTTGACAAGTTACTTAACTTCTCTGAACCTTAGTGTCAATTTAAAAAGTATGCTTACTACCACCTCCTTACAAGATTAATTATGGAGATCAATCTAGATAGTACAGGTAAAGAGCCTGGCATCCTGCCTGGTAGTTGATCAATAAGAGCTCTCCTCTCTGAACTTCTGACCCATCCTGGTGTATCACCACCCTCCCATGCTCCCCCAACCCCCAACCCCGGCCAGCCTGCTGGGAATGGATCAGTTTGTTTGAAGAGTTTAGAAACATTCCCCTGTCACTCACTGGCTGAGTCCTGAAAGCAGTCTAAGCCCTTAAGTCTCGACAAGAAGCCCATCTAGACTGAGGAGTTCTGGCATACTAAGTTCTGTTTTATTTTGATTTGCACCAGTTCTCCACTAAACCAATCCCTTTCATTCCACACTTTATTGATAACAATAGCTAATTTTTTTTTAAGAATCCATTTATGCCTTTAACTGTACTGAGAGCTTCACCTAAAATCATCTTGTGTAATTTGCAAAACAACCATGTGACTGAATTATTATCCCCATTTATAGATGAGGGAACCAAGGCCCAGGGTGGTGAGGTAATGTGCTCAGGTCAGAAGCCATTATCTGTCTCATCCTAGAGCCCATCCTCTTGGCCACCAGGCTCTGTTGCCTGTCCCCTCCGTCTGCTTCAGAACCCGAAATCACAAACCCAGGGAGCTAGAAGCAAGAGGGAAGGCAAACAGGTAGAAATAGGGTGTGGCATTTCTCCAGAGCTGTAAGTGGCAATCCCCAGCCCCCAGCCTCCTGATGGAAGTGACTCCTCTGTTAGCTGAGGCCGCAAAGTGCTGTAGTTAAAAGCATAGACTTGAGCCACGTTGCCCAAGTCCATATCCAGATCTATCCCAGACTAGCTGTGTGTCATTGGGAAAGTGATGTACCCTCTCTGAACCTCATCGTCCTCCTAAGGTTGTGATGAGGAGTAAATGAGACGATATTTGTAAAGCACTTGGAACAGTGCTGGCATAAAATAAGAATTAAATAGATATTTGATAAATGCATTCTTTTCCTACTACTTTTATCCTCACTTGTGGATACATTTTTTGCCCACCTCTCAGAAGTTGGTAGGGATGGAGTGAGGACACTAATATCTGTTACAGAGTGAAAGACTGAAGCCCAGGTTACATAGTAACAGAGCTAGTCTCCATCTTTATCTCTTCCCAACAGACCATACTGCCTTCCTATGATCCCAAGTCCTAAATTAAATCTTCCCTAGTAACTCTTTAAGAAAAAACTTTTAATTTATAGCTTCCTGCCCCCCCCCCAACATGCACACACTTCTTGATGATAAAATAACCTTCAGTGAGCTAGAAATAAAATCCTCCATCACTCTCCCTACACCTTTCCAGCTAAAGCCTCAGTGTCAGACCAGAGAAATTCTGGGATACCACTGACTCAGACAACCCTGTAGAGTGGATGAAATGCCCCTCTCTCCCCCAAATATTCTGCCTCAGTCTCTTCCCTTCTCTCAGCTGCTCTCTGTGAAGGCTTTGAGAGCAGCTGCCCAGGGTGAAATTCAGCCCAGCAACCCCGCCTCCACAATTAAGAGCTTGGAGTAACCCAGTCGGCAAGCTGGCAAGCTGAGCCACCAGCCCTGGCTCCACCCTTTCCTGCCCTGTGACCTCCCTGTGAGTGGCTTCTCCTCCGATGGGGAGTGTGCCCTGCTTACTTCTGGGTGCAGGTGGGAAGAGCAGTACCACTGAGGAGGGAGTGCTTTGTGACTGTAAAGAGGGAGGTGGCAGATGGACATGGTGACTTCAGTCACTAAAGCACAGACCTTGCCCCTCACTCCTCTCCTGGGTTCCCTTATGTAGGAGCTCCCAGAATGTTCCACCTTCTTCCGAGTGGAGAAGATAGAATGAGGGGGTGGGGGTGGGCATGTAACTCCAGGGATGTGGGCTGGATCGATTTCTGAAATGTGTTTGAGTTGGGAGTTAGGGGTGGGGGGACTAGTATAGAGGCTCCCCAATTATTACAGCCCTAAGATACCTCTACCTACCTTTAACCTTTCCTGGGGCTTTTTATATGTACATACCCAGGCTCCCAGACACACCCACATACACATCTCCACTTAGACACTAACAACTCTCTTCATTTCCAAGGACAGCCGTGTAGTCACCCAGCTCCCCACCTCCACACACACAGATACACATATCAACACAAGTTTACACACCTAAACACACACATTCTCTCAGTGCTCTGGTGTTCCCTAGCCAGAGAACACATAATGAAGATTCACAAAGCTTCTGCAGCATCCTGTTCTAGCCATGTCAGAAAAGCATCAAGGTGCCCTGAAAAGTGTTCAGGCTTTAAAAAAGAAGTTGACCTAGGTTTGATGCCCAGGTCCATTATTTTATGAACAGTGTGACTTTGTTGAAACAGTGGGCACTCTATACCTGGCACCTGCTATAGTTACTGAATTAAAAAAAAATTTTTTTTAAGGCAACATGGGCTGGAAAGGAAGAGGGAGGGCACAGAACACAGGCAGTTATTCCCTTAGCCTTCTTAACCCAGGCTTTTCAGAGACTCCCTGGAACCAAGTGAGACACACAGACAACCCCAGCTTCTCTGGTGCCTCTTACCCTGCAGTTGAAATGTTAGGAAGAGGCAGTGGAAAATCTGGGACTGGTGGGTGGGCAGGGGAAACTTTCTGAGCCACCCAGGGGGCTGGGGGATGCTTGCTCCCAGAGTTGCTGACACCCATCCTAGGTCTGTTGTTCTTTCTTTGTCTGGTTTCCTTTCTTCCCTGGGGACACCCCCCGCCCCCTGCCCCCACAAAGCAGAGCTTCAGTGTTGTCAGCAGAAGCGGCCCCCAGGGGCCCTCCTGTAGGATGGGGGTGGGGCCATGAAACCACACCCACACATCTCCTCCACCCCAGAAGCCTCCCCAGAGCCCTGCCCAGCTGGTCCCCAGGCACTTCCAGAACCCAGGCATCAGGGCTAGCTGCCCCTTCCCTTCCCCTCCCCATGCGTCCACTGGGACCGTTGAAGGCTTGAAAGCCTGGCAGTGTCAGGGAAGCAGGCCAGAAGGCACTTCCCTGGCTACAGGGAGCTTGGGCTGGTTAAGAGGCCCCTGGCTCATTCTTCCTTCCTTTGCCAATCAATGGAAAAGCTCGCTGCAGGGCACGGCATTCCCAGCCTGCCCTGCTTGGGGGCAGGAGCAGGGCAGGCTGGGAATTGTAGTCCTTACAACTCAGATGCAAAGAAAATTGGAAAGAGATGAGGAAACCAGAGGAGAGAAAGGTGTAGCTCCTGCCATGACCCAGGAAAAAGAATGAGGGTAAACAGGTGTGGCTGGGCTGAGTGAGACAGGTAGCACAAATGCAGAAGTCCTGCTTTTTAACAGACTTCCCACTGACCCCATCCTCAGACCCCTACTCTGAGGGCAGAGTTGAACATCTCACTCTGAAGCCAGCTATACTGGGAAGGTGGTCAACTGAGTTGCAAACTGAGCAGATGAAACCATGCCATTGTTCTAACAGGGGTAGGAAGAGACAGTCAGGGTCAGGTAACTGGCTCCTGACCCATCTTCCCCTGGCCTAGAGACCCTTCCACTTAGTCTTGGATCTTCAGACCTAAGACCCCTCCCCATCTTCCCTCAGATTCAGCTCTGCTCGCTGCCTGAGACAGACAGAGATACAGAGACAGAGAGAGCCAGTTTGTGTTTGAAGAGAATGGATGTGTGTGTGTGTATGTGTATGGAGGTGGTGGGAGGTGAATTGCTAGAGACTCAGACATCTTCCAGCTTAGAAAAACCGGTCGCCCCAGTCTAGACCCAGGCTGAGTTCCCCGGACCCAGAGCCCAAGAGCCAGGGAAAGTAAGTCTGTGTGACTCAACCCTCCCTTCCTAGGCCCTTATCTCCAGAGGCCAGGGCTCCCATCCACCCAGGCAGCCCGGTGACCTGTCCTCACTGTGCCCTCCCCACGCTTCCCCTGCTGAAGCCCTGAGCAGAACCGTGAGGCGGGCAGGGGCCGAGCCCGGCTGACCACTCCGCCCTCTGCCCAGGAGGACCATGCGGCAGTAGCAGCCATGCTGCCCTTCCTGCTGGCCACACTGGGCACCATGGCCCTCAACAGCAGCAACCCCAAGGACTACTGCTACAGCGCCCGCATCCGCAGCACCGTCCTGCAGGGCCTGCCGTTCGGGGGCGTCCCCACTGTGCTGGCTCTGGACTTCATGTGCTTCCTTGTGAGTGCCCACATGCCCCCCTCCACCCTCGGCACCACACCCTGTATCACAGCTGGCCCACACCCACCACTCTAACCACTCCCCCACCTGCCCCTGACTCCCCACGTGTAACTGCAGGTGGGAATCCCCATCACCCAGCCCAAGTTCAGCCTCGGACCTGCATCCCACCCAGAGTCCTCCTTTTCTCAGACAAAAATCCTGCTCCTCTACCCTGCCCTCCTAGCTGGTCCAGGGGGTGAATGGCCTCCCATCCTGCAACCACCCCCTCCTTCCTCAGGCACTGCTGTTCTTGTTCTCCATCCTCCGGAAGGTGGCCTGGGACTACGGGCGGCTGGCCTTGGTGACAGATGCAGACAGGTGAGGCTCTGGGACCCTCCCCTACCCCTACACACAGGCTGGTGTGCACATTTGCACACCCCCACACACACATGCACATACACCTTGTCCGTGCTCCTCAGGGATAGGAGAGTCAGCCCGCTCTCATCCTCTTTGGTGGGGGGGGGGGGGAGGCGGGGACAGGGGATGAAGAGGGACCGGTCCCAGAGCAGGCATGGGGACACAGGGGCCCACAGCGGGCCTTGGTCCCTTGCCAGTGCCTGGAGACCCATCCCGGCCCCGCTCACCCTGTCTGTTCTCTGTCCCCAGGCGCCGGCGGCAGGAGCGAGACCGAGTGGAGCAGGAATAGTATGTGGGGCGGCAGCCCCCTCGCCCTCACTAAACCAGCTTTCCTTTTTCTTCTCTCTCATGCTTCTCTTCCTACCACATTGCCGGTGTCTTTTTTCCGTTTTCTCCTCTGCAGGCTCATGTTGGGATTAACGCAGGTGGTGTGCTTCGCAGAGCAGGGGGCTCCCCAGCTTGTCTCTGCTGTACTCCCCCATCTCTCCCTCTGGCTCCTGGCCTGGGAGAAGCGGCTCCCTGTGCGCCCCACGCGCGCAGGCGTCCACCATCCCGGTTGGCTGGGGTGGAGGAGCTGTCTTCCTTGGGAACCCACAGGACAGTCACCCTGTTGGTTGCAGAGACAAGATTGGGCGTCTCCAGTGGCTTCTCACCCCCTAACAGCTAGTTCTTCCTATTTCAGGGTTCCCCGCTCACCCGCTCTGGAGGCCTGGGAGGGGGGCGGCCAGAGAGGCTCTGAGCGTGGCCCTCTGTGTCCATCACCGTCTCTGTCTATAGACCTGGCATTGGAGTTGCGGCAGCTGCTGGGGCCGGGGAAGGGGAGGGTGGGGGACACCTCTCAGCCCCCCAGCCCCCGGCCCTTCTGGGGCTCTCTTGGTCCAGCCTGTCCTTCCCCATCACCATGCGCCCCCTACCATTGCCCTGTGCCCAGCGTGGGCTCTGCTCCCCCGGCCCCCACTGGTCAGCTCCGGAACTGCAGGGCCCCGCTGACTTCCTTCAACAGTCATGGGGTGCTGATCAAGACTCACCCTCCCATCCTTCCCCCATCCCTGCATCAGGGCCCCCGGGGCCCCTGAGGGGAAGGCGCGGGTTCAAGGGAGGCAGGGAGAGGGCAGTCACTCTTGCGTGCTTCTGCCTCTGCGCTTTCTGTGCCTTATCTGGAGCTCTGGAGTGGGAGCCCACCCACTCCACCCGGCTCCCCAGGGACTCAGACTCACCCACTCTCTGATCTCTCGTCTCTCCACTCCCAGTGTGGCCTCAGCTATGCACGGGGACAGTCACGACCGGTATGAGCGTCTCACGTCTGTCTCCAGCTCCGTCGACTTTGACCAAAGGGACAATGTGAGTGTCCTCCCCCCAGCTTCTCAGCAGCCCCCCTCCTCCAGGGCACGTGGCTTCAGGTGATACGGAGTCAGAGGTCTACGCAGTGGGGCCTTCTGCCCAGCAAGGGTGATGCTCGTCCGAGAGCCACAAGGTAGCACCCAGACCCAGAACTCCGGGCTCTGTCTTCCATGACAGCCTCCAAACCAGCACAGGTTGAACATCTGCGGTTTCTAAATGTCATTTTCCCCCGTAGAGTTCTGTGCCCCTCTCCAGTGAGCAATCCTAAGGACCTCTTTTTCCTTAGACATTTTCCTGGAAGTAATCATGAGCCTTCCAGGCCTGCTTAGCAAAACATGCAGAATCCATTGTGCTGCTCAGAGGTTGCAGCCTGGTGGCCCCTGGCAATCCAGGGCCAGCTGACCTGCTTGTAGATTGGAGCTGAGGGGCAGGGCTCCTGTAGACAAGGCATGTACTTGGGGAGGCATAGCAGACCCCAGACCCCTTTAGATCAGACCCAACACTCTGGCATTACCCGTCTGGCCACCTGTCATTCTGCCAGGGTGAGAACTCTTACCCTGGTCAGAACTCTAATCCTCAGGCTGTAGGGTGGCCCTGGTCAGTCCAGCTTAGGCTGGGGCCCCTGGGAGCAGCAGCTCCTGTAGCCCCCGTAGCAGAAGAAGCCTGTCAGCTTTCTGAGTTGGACTCATACTGATAAGTGACAAAGCAGAGGTGTCACCCCTCCCAGCCAGAGCTGTCCAGATGGTCCCCAGACTTACTGTCCTGTATCTTGGCTGGAGGGCACCTCTCTCCCCCATCCCATGTTATGCCTGGAAGTCTCCCAGTAGGAAGTTGGGTCAGGGTCTCTCTGCCCAGCTCTTCTCCATATAGCCCCACCCTGCCCTGAGCGGGGTCTCTGTCTGAAGACGAGCCTGGGGGTTTGAGAGCAGATCACAGCTCACAGTGACCCTGGGCTGGTCCCTCTGGGGTGTTCTTGGGGCTTCCCAGGTGCTGCTAGGGGTAAAGAACCCACCTGCCAATGCAGGATTCACAAAAGATTCAGGTTCGATTCCTGGGCAGGGAAGATCCTCTGGAGAAGGAAATGGCAACCCGCTCCAGTATCCTTGCCTAGAAAATTCCATGGACAGAGGAGCCCAGTGGGCTACAGTCCATGGGGTCACAGAGAATCAGACGCAACTGAGCACATAGAAGGTAGGTGGCAGGACCTTGGGCACCATGGCCCACTCCTCTGCTCTTGGCAGCCACGTTGCAGACTCTTCACATTTCAGAAGCTGCAGGTCTGAGGTCCCTTCCCCAGACCCCGGACCCCACCTATCCCCACCCACACAACTGCAGGACTTTTTCTCTGGTTCTGCTGCCCTTGGGTGTTTGCGGGGACCTGCACTCTGAGCCCAGGAGTCTACAGGTGACCCTGTGTAGGCTTGGTCCTTCTTCCTCCCTGAGGGCAGGCACCCCCACTGCCCCTCTCTGGGATGAGCTGGTTTCTCGGGGGGCTGTGGAAGCTGTGACAAGGTGAGCCACAGCCTGGAGGTGGTCAGGAGGTTGGGGTCAGGTGGGAGGGAGGCTGGGCGGGTGGGAGGGAGGCTGGGCGGGTGGGAGGGAGGCTCAGGGGCGGCGGAGGGTGGTGGGATGGGGGCACCAGCTGACAGCCCTCTGCACCCCCAGGGTTTCTGTTCCTGGCTGACAGCCATCTTCAGGATAAAGTAAGTGAACGATCTTCAAGCTCTAAAGAAAAGAGAAACAGCAGACCTGTCATCTCCCTACCAAGTCCAGAGGCCGGCACCTCTGCGGGCCTTAGCGCTCCTAGCCAAGCCAGCACCCACCTCCCTGCTCCGGGGGCCCAGACCCCTACTGTTCCTCTGGGCCGGCCTCACTTTACCCCCCAACAGTCTCCTGTGCCCCTCCCCTGCCCGGGGGGCCGGCTCTGCCCTCAGCTCTCCTCGCCCCTGCCACCCTGTGCAAGCAGGCGCTGGCGCTGCCACCTCAGAGCCATGTGCAGCCAGCGGGTAGGGGCAACAGGCAGGCTGGGGGCAGCCGGCAGGCTGGGGGCAGCCAGCCAGCTGCAGGCAGGAGCCAGTATCCAGCAGGCAGAAGTCAGGAGATGGAGCCAGAGTGCGGCAGGCAGGCAGTGAGCCTTGAGAGAGGCAGGAAGCCAGGACAGGTCAGCACCGCCACCGTCCTGGCCCGTGGGCCCCCAGGGATCCCCACGTCTAAGGGGGAGCACCACTGCTTCCCAGACCGCCCTCCGCCCTCCCCTCCCCCCGTCCCCTCCTGCCACCATCTTCGTCCGCCCTCCTCGAGTTGTCCTCTCACCTCCGTTTCTCCCCATCCCTTGCTGCTCTTCCTCTCTGCAGTGTGCCTTGTTTTTCTTCTCTCTGTCTCTCTCCCCCCATCCCTCTCCTCCTCCTCTCTTTTCTCTTTCCCTCCCCTTCTCCCTGCATCCTTCCTTTTTCTCCCTCCCCTTCCCTCTCACTTCCTCCTCCCTCTCCTCCCAGGACACAGGGGACCCAGAACCTCACCTCCCCTCTTTCAACCCCATCCTGCTGCCAGATCAGCCAGGGCTAGTGTGGACGTGGGCTGGGGTGGGCCAGGGCAGACGAGCCATGGCCCCTCTGGCATGCTGGTCCTCACCGCATCCGCCTGTCCCCGGTGCCCGCAGGGATGACGAGATCCGGGATAAATGTGGAGGCGATGCCGTGCACTACCTGTCCTTCCAGCGGCACATCATCGGGCTGCTGGTGGCCGTGGGTGTCCTCTCTGTAGGCATTGTGCTGCCCGTCAACTTCTCAGGGGACCTGCTGGGTCAGTAAGGGCCAGGACCGGTGTAGTGGGAAGAGGAGGGGATGGAAGGGGACGTGCCCTGACCCCTCTGTCATCCTCTCCCTTGTCCCACCCCCCCAGAGAACAATGCCTACAGCTTCGGGAGAACCACCATTGCCAACTTGAAATCAGGGTAAGAGTGGGAAGCTGGTCAAGTGAGGCCTGGGTCTGTGGACAGAGTCTGGGTGGGAATGGGGAGCGGAGGAAAAAGGGGGGTGTTTGGGGGAGAGGTACTGAGGCTGCAGAGATGATGGTGGGGCCTTGAGGACTGGGGATGGAGCCAGAAGGAGAGGATCCCAGGGAGGCTGGCTGGTGGTGGCTAGAGGGCAGTGTACCCAGCAGGGAGGGTGTGAAGAGATGACCTCTGGGGACAGTGTGGTTGGAATGGGACAGTCTTGGGGTCAGGATGTGGGGTGTGGGGCCTGCCTTGGGAGGGTGTCAGAAGACCTGAGTCTCTAAAGGGGCCCTGTACCAGGGTTGTTGTTTTTAATACTTATTTATTTTGACTGTGCTGGGTCTTCATCGCTGTGTGTGGGCTTTCCCTAGTGGCGAGCAAGGGCTACTCCAGTTGCACTGCGGTGGCTTCTCGTTGCGGAGTGTGGGCTCTAGAATGTGGGCTCGGTAGGTGTGGAGCATGGGCTCAATTGCCCTGCAGCGCCCACGGCGTGTGAAATCTTCCCAGAGCGGGGATCAAACTGTGTCCCCTGCACTGGCAGACGGATTCTTCACCACTGGACCACCAGGGAAGTCCACCAGGGTTTCATGAACACTGGCAGGTTTGGGGGTGTTTGTGAGTGTTCCCAGCCCTGGGGGCCCCACTCACCCTTCTGTCCCACCAGGAACAACCTGCTATGGCTGCACACCTCCTTCGCCTTCCTGTACCTGCTGCTCACCGTCTACAGCATGCGCAGACACACCTCGAAAATGCGCTACAAGGAGGACGACCTGGTGAGTGCAGCAGAGCCAGGCCCGCCCCCAGCCCACCCTCCGGGGACTCTCCTGCTGAGTCCTAAGGTGTGGTCAGCACCCAGGTGAGGCCAGCTGGTTTTGAATCCTGGCTCAGCAGCCCAGGAGCCCCCATCCTGCCGGTTAAGTTACCTCCCCCAGGCTCAGTGCCCTCCTCTGTAGGAGGTGAGAATGGTCCCTCTCCCAAGGTGGGTGGGGGGTGAGGCGAGGAGTGCCTGGAAGGCCCTGGGGCAGGAAATGGCTGTGGGAGTGATTGTCCCTGTTCTCCTATATTTATTCCCCAAACCAGCACTGAACACCCACTCCTTGCACCCACCCTGCTGGGGCCTCAGGGTCTGAGGGTCTGCAAGTAGTACCTGCTCCGCACCCCCATAAAGCCCTCAGGGGGCAAGAGGCCAGGGGGCTTTCACTCTGCTCTCTGTCTGATTTCTATTAGAAACACCGCCCCTGGCTTATCCCGAGGTCTGCTTATCCCACCTGCCCCTCTCTGCTCCCCCGTTCCCCACCCCCTCTCTGAGGGTCAAGCCTCAGGAAGGCAAACTGGCCCCCTTCACTCCCCAGGTGAAGCGGACTCTCTTCATCAACGGAATCTCCAAATATGCAGAGTCAGAGAAGATCAAGAAGCATTTTGAGTGAGTAGCTCCTCCGCCCACCCCGTCCCCAACCCAGGACCCGGGGACCCTTCTTTGCCTTCTTTCAGCTCCAAAAGCATCATCGCAGGCCTCTCTCCTGGGGGGCTCAGGGGCTGTGGTACAGGGTAGGGGGTTATGCTAAGAAAGAATTCTCTGACTCCAAGGTGTTGGGCTGGACTTCAGGTCCCTCAAAGAGCTGGAGAAATACTTGAAAAGTGAGTCCCTGGGCCTTTCCTCCTCCTGGCTTGAACCAGGTCATGGTTTGTTGACCCCGGGTCCATGGGCCCTTGAGGATGTGGCCTTCTCAGAATTGTGCATGGTGTTCTGGAGGCTGTGTGCACGCGGACTGGCAGGGAGAAGGTTCTCAGTTTTCAGTGCATCCTCAGGGAGCCCAGAAGAGCTGGGCTGCATGTTCTCTGAGGTGCTTTTTAGACAGAAGTCTGTCTTAGTAAAGTGAAGAAAATTCACCTCCAGTGGCCAGAACAGTCTGTATACAGCATCTGTTCATCTGTCCACTCAGCGGTTGTTCTCAGGAGCTGCTGAGGTCCATGTGGTGGCCTGGGGACTACAGAAATGAGTGCAAGACCATCGAGTTCTCAGGGCTTCACAGTGCGGAGGCCAGCTTTAGAGGCCAGTCCAGGGTCTGCTTAGAGACTGGTCTGGGGACAGTATTAGGAGTTGGCCAGAGGTCCTGACTAGGGCCATTGGTGGTCTGGATCAGGGCTCGGTCTCTGGTGAGGATCAGGATTTAGTGAGGTCGGTTGACCTGGATGAGCAGTCAGTTGTTGTCCTGGATCAGGATGGGATTGGAGTCACATTCCAGGCCCCTGTGTTACCGAACGACTGGTTTGTGACCAGGGTTTCCGAGTGAATCCTCTTTTTTATTCAACATGCATTTATTGGTCACCTTCTGTGTGCCAGGCATAAATCAATTAGAAACAAGTCCTGCCCTCCCACAGTTTACAGAACAACAGCTATAATTAGCTCATCAATCATTGGTCAGTATAAGAGAACAATTTGGGGTCCCATCTGGAGTTCAAGCTGTACTCAGCATTAGGGAGCAGGCTGGGTCAAGATTAAGGACAGTGTGTGCTGAGAATTAAGTGACATCTCTAATGTTACCGTCCAAATGGAGTCAGCTGTCAACTTGTATAGACAAGTCCTTTAGTAACTTGTCTATACAAGTATCTTTTTTTTTTTAATTGACCCTTTCTTTTATTTATGTATTTATTTGGTTGCACGGGGTCTTAGTTGTGGTAGGTGGAATCTAGTTCCCTGACCAGGGATTGAATCCAGGCCCCATGCATTGGGAGCGCAGAGTCTTAGCCACCGGACCACCAGGGAAGTCCCAATAACAGGTGTCTTTTGGGCAACTTGTGTCACACTAGAGCAGGAGCCTGAGGGTATGGCAGGAAACCTGCTCTCATCTGCTTATATTCTAATAGGGAAAACCAGATGGCAAAGAAATGACCTTGGCAGGTGGGGGTGGGTGCTTAGAAGAAAACCAGAGCAGGGAGAGGGGCAGAGGGCGGGGTCATGGAGGGAGAGGGGCAGAGGGCGGGGTCATGGAGGGAGAGGGGCAGAGGGAGGGGTCATGGAGGGCTGCTGTTTCTGATGGGGTGGGCACCAGGGCCTCTGACAGGGTGGCCTTAGAGCAGAGCCCTCTGTGCACTGAGGGAATGAACCCTGTGAGTGGAGCATCCATGGATCCAGCACACGTTTGTTGTATACATACTATGTGCTTTGTCCCGGGGGACAAAGAAGAGCCAGACGAGTCATGGCCGTGAGGAACTCACAGTCCAAAGTGGCTGTTTCAGGGGTCAGTCTGTGGTATTGCTTAGGAAACAGCCCGATTGGCAAAAACCATCCCAATATTGTAAAGTTAATTATCCTCCCATTAAAATAAATAAATTTATTTTTAAAAATAAAATAAAACTAACAGTCAGGGGGACTACCTGGTGGTCCAGAGGTTAAGAATCTGCCTTCCAGTTCAGGGGACGGAGGTTCAGTCCCTCACTGGGGAATTAAGATTCCACATGCTACATGGCAGCTAGGCCCCTGCACCGTAATTGGAGAGCCCTCACACTACACTGCAGCAAAGACTCGATGCAGCCAAATAAGTCAGTTAATTAAATAAAAATAACGTAAAAGTAAAAAACGAAAAGAATGTAAAAAAATTATTGACCAGCCTATAAGCAGGGGGTTTGGGGAGACTGCAGGCCTCATTGGAGTTTTTAGCATCATGGTGAGCATTATTTCATTGACTCATCCATTCAGCACAGCACAGTGGGTGTTTATTGAGCACCTACTATGTGAAGGCTGTTGACCATGTGAGGGCTGTTGACCCAGCACCTGGGTATATGGTGCTGAGCGGGAGGCAGCCCTCATCCGTGTGGAGGCCCTGCTAGTTGTCAGTATCCGCCAGGGTCTGGGTTCCAAGCCTGGGGTCTATCTGGATTGGAAGACTAACCCAGAAGAATCAGGGGATAACCTATGTGCAAAATCAGGGAACCTGCGTGGGAGGGATTAGAGGATTAGAGATTAGCTGGGTGAAAATGAGGACTTAGCCTGCCACAGGGCTCACAGCCCTTCCAAAGATGAACCTAAAATGGTTTGAGCCACAGCAGTATCAGGGGGCTTCCCAGGTGGCGCAGTGGCAAAGAATCTGCCTGCCAGTGCAGGAGACGCAAGAGACTTGGGTTCGATCCCTGGGTGGGGAAGATCCCCTGGAGAAGGGAATGGCAGCTCACTCCAGTATTCTTGCCTGGGAAATCCCATGGACAGAGCAGCCTGACACGCTGTAGTCCATGGGGTCGCAATGCGTCAGACACAACTGAGCATACACCCACAATTCTAATCCTATATCCAGCGTCAGGGGAAGAGTCCGGAGCCGCCTAGGAAGTGCCTTTCAAGGACACCATCCCAGATTTAAGTTCCCAAATTCTCATGGGTTTGTGAGGTCCATCTTGTTACTTTAGAATCATGTCTCCACATCTTTAACACTTGGTATTTCCTTCTTTAAATATTAAACAAACCAAAAAAAGGCAGGACCTCTATCTAGATTAGGGATTAGGCTCAGGGAGAGCAGTGTGTGATCAGGATGAAAACGGAAGTGTTCCTCCACGCAGGCTGTAAGCCTCCCTCAAGCCCTACTGGGCACCAGCTTCTGAGAGTCTGGTCAGTCTCGAGTCAAGGTGGAGTCAACCTGGGCTCATGGTTAGAGGGTCAGGCTTGGGTCTGGGTTATGCGTCAGGTGGGTCAGGATAAAGGAGCAGTCTCTGGTCAGTGTTAAGAGGTCAATCTCAGGTTTCAGGATCAACCTCTGGTCATTTTTGCACCAGAGACCATTCTGCCGCCCGGGGCTGTGGGCTGGTTAGGATCAGCTTATGGTCAAGGCTAAGTGTTGAACTGTCGCCAGGCCTCCTGGGAACAGGCTTAAGAGAACAACCAAGACTAAAGGAAGTTTCTCTCCACGTAAAGTCCCCAGACAGGCATCAGACCACAGCTGTGGTGTCCCCAGCGCCCTGTGAGTATGCGCTCTCATCTGGGTCCGTGCACACTCCCCCCGCGCGGATGAACAGGAGGAGCAATTTCATTAAGTTTTATTCTTGGGAACTGTCATCTTTGCAGACTCAGAAAGAGGGGGCTTGAACTGGGGCTGTGTGTCTTGAAGGGGATGGGGTCATGGAGGAAAGCTGGGGACAAGCGGTGGGTGGGGTCCCTGCTGAAGGTGATGGTGTGGACTGTTTCAGGGAGGCCTACCCCAACTGCACAGTTCTGGAAGCCCGCCCGTGTTACAACGTGGCTCGTCTGATGTTCCTCGATGCAGAGAGGTAGTGGGGCTGGGGGTGGGAGGGCAACATCAGAGGGGCCCCTGCCCACTGCGGGGGGCATCTTGGCTGCCACTCAGGAGTCTGGTTCCCCTTCCAGTTGTTTCCCAGGGCGTCTGATTTTAATTTACCCCTCGAGCACTTGTCAGTTAAGCTCTGGAAAGATCAAGTCCTGGAGGTTGAAGGAAGGGGTTCCATTGTCCCCCCCCAACCCCATTTGAGGACGTACCCTTCCTCTGCTACAGTGTGAGAAATTTAGGCTATGGAAAGAGCTTCTGGCCCTCAGGGGATGGTGGGGAGACCCTGGACTGGGGACATGTCTGAACCATGCACCCTAAGCAAACCCAAGAGCACAGTGGCTTTTGTGCTTGGGGAGTGGACTCCATGACCCCCGAGCTGGGCCACCTACCCATCCTCCAGCAGACCCAGCTGGGCGGTGGGTGACTGGGCACCTGGGTCCCACAGAAAGAAGGCCGAGCGGGGAAAACTCTACTTCACAAACCTCCAGAGCAAGGACAACGTCCCCACCATGATCAACCCCAAGCCCTGTGGCCATCTGTGCTGCTGCGTGGTACGCGGCTGTGAGCAGGTACGGGGCGTCCTGGGCTCGGCTCAGGCCTCGGGGCCCCCTGGCCAGGGCGGGTGGGAGGTCCTGGGGAGGCAGGTCACAGCGGAGTCGGATGCATCTCCCAGTTAGGCCTGTCCCACAACCTCAGGAACACCCAAACACACAAGCAGGCCTTGCACATAAATACCCCAAGGTCGAGAGGTCCCAGAGGAAGCAGAGCTGGGGGTGAGGACCACGGGCAGGGGCAGCCCCTCCCATCTGTTCCTACATCCTGGACTCCCTAGTCCCGCTGTTGGGTCTGTTCCCTGTACCTACAGCAACCAAGTTTTCAAAACCCAAATCAGAAGAGGTCAGCTAAGAGGCCAACTTGCTGAATTTACTAGCTCTGGCTTTCGGCAAGTTTCTGGATCACTCCGTGCCTCAGTTTCCTCATCTGTAATACAGAGCTGCTTGTACCCACCTCTCGGGGTGCTTGTGAGGAGAAGCGAGTGAACAGAGAGCTTAAGGCCGTGCCCAGGCTGCCGTCGGCTCCGGGTGGGGCCTTTTGGGTGAAGGGAGGGGACCGGCGGCTTGACCAAGGCCCCACCTCGCCCGTCCGTCCTGGCAGGTGGAGGCCATCGAGTACTACACAAAGCTGGAGCAGAAGCTGAAGGAGGATTACAAGCGGGAGAAGGAGAAAGTGAACGAGAAGCCGCTCGGCATGGCCTTCGTCACCTTCCACAACGAGACCATCACGGCCATGTGAGCCCCGCCCGCCCGCCCCAGCCCCGAGGGGCCAGCCGGGGCTCTGGGTCCCCAGTAACCATGCCCGCCTCCCCCAGCATCCTGAAGGACTTCAACGTGTGTAAGTGCCAGGGCTGCACGTGCCGCGGGGAGCCCCGCTCCTCGTCCTGCAGCGAGTCCCTACACCTCTCCAACTGGACCGTGTCCTACGCCCCCGACCCCCAGAACATCTACTGGTGAGCAGAGGGGGATGGCGCTGGGGTGGTTCCGTGGGGCCAGTAGGGCCCACAGTGGGGCGTGGGAGGAGAAGGAGGTCCTAGGTGTCTCTGGGGTGGGGTCAGGCGTGACGCCTCCACCTCCGCAGGGAGCACCTCTCCATCCGCGGCTTCATCTGGTGGCTCCGCTGCCTGGTCATCAATGTTGTCCTCTTCATCCTGCTCTTCTTCCTCACCACCCCGGCCATCATCATCACCACCATGGACAAGTTCAACGTCACCAAGCCTGTGGAGTACCTCAACGTAAGGCCCACACCCCAACCCTCCACACTGTGTGCCAAGACACAGACCCCAGGCCCCCGATCCCCCCGGCCAAGGGCATGTGAGGGGCGTGGAGCCACTCTTCCTCCTGCCCAGTCTACTCTTGTCCTGCTTTTCCAGCCCAGCCCCGCCAAGAAGGTCCCACACGACCATGGGTTGCAGACCCCTCTGTGCTCTTCCCTCGGGCTCCCTGCCACCTTTCGCCAGGAGAGGCCTCCCTCAGTTCACACTCACCTAGAGGGGCTCTCCAGGAAGAGAGAGCCTGGGTCCATCCCTAACTAATCATGTGACCTCAAACCAAGTCCTTATCCGCTCAATCTCTCAACCAAAGCGTCAAGGGCCAGAGCAGATCCTTGGCCTCCAAACTTGGATTCTGATGCCTTTTATCCAAAGAAATTGTACATGAAACTCAGTGTGGAAAAGTGAGGTCGCTCAGATGGCAGTAGTGGCGGTACGGGGGAGCTCCTGCTACTCTGTCCTCACTCCCCCTACAAGCCTCCTGGGAACCTCAAAGTTCATGAGAAGGCACTTTGACAGTCACTGGGTGATAACAGCATAATAGATAAGACCCAGGCTGCCTGCGTTCAAATCCACCCCCCACTCGTACTTCTTACTACCTCATTTATTGAATCTCATTTTGCCTCAGTTTACTCATTTTTAAAATGGGGTAATATCATTATTGTAAGAATTAATACATGAAAAGTACATGATCAAAAAAAAGACCATCATCAGTGCTTGGCACATAGTGGGTGTTCAGAAATGCTGACTGCTAATACAGTTCACGCAGGGATTGTACAGATGGCCCTGGCCCCCAGAGGTTCTGGGCTTATCTATTCATTTGGCTGCGTCGGGTCTTAGTTGTGGCATGCTGGAGCTTCATTGCGTCACGCGGGGTCTTCCATTGCGGTGCACAGATTCTCTGGTTGTGGTGCACAAGACTCGGTAGTTGCAGGATGTGGACTCTCTGGTTGTGGCACTTGCTCTCCAGAGCATGCAGGCTTTCAGTTCCTCTGAGGCATGTGGGATCTTAGTTCGCCAGTCAGGGATTGAACTTGCTACTGCACTGGAAGGCGTGGTAGGACTTCCCACCAGGGAAGTCTCGATGTTCTGGACTTCCAATGAGGCCCTGGGAGCTGGGGGCAGGGGGAGGGGGGCCTGGGGCTCAGTGGAGGAGGGGGGCAGGTAAGCCATGCCAGCTGGGCCTACTAGACCACCCTTACCTGACACATCCTCCCCGCTGCCCTCTGCAGAACCCCATCATCACCCAGTTCTTCCCCACCCTGCTGCTGTGGTGCTTCTCAGCCCTGCTCCCCACCATCGTCTACTACTCTGCCTTCTTTGAAGCCCACTGGACACGGTGAGACAACACCCCTCTATACCCACATAGTGACACTCCTGGGTGTACCCCCTCCACCTTCAGACCCCCCACGCCCCGGGCAGTCCCAGAGCTGGCAAGGGAGGGATGCTGACTGGGATCCTCACCTTGGGAAGGCCCCCTCCTTCCCAGGGGACCCTCCTGGGACTTCAGGAGCTTGGGGGAGCAGGCACGGGGCTGGCTCGCCTGACCTCTGCCCCCACCCCAGCTCCGGTGAGAACAGGACCACCATGCACAAGTGCTACACCTTCCTCATCTTCATGGTGCTGCTCCTGCCCTCGCTGGGACTGAGCAGGTGGGTTTCGGAGGAAGGGGGGGGGAGCTGGGGTGGGGGACGGCGAGAGGGGGAGCAGCCAGGGGCACCAGGTCTGGGGCATGTCCTCAGAACTCGTGGATGGGACGCTCCCTCCTCTGGTGTTCTGGCTACTCCAGCCCCCAACACCTCCATCTCCTCTCCTCCCCTCCCTAGCCTGGACCTCTTCTTCCGCTGGCTCTTTGACAAGAAATTCTTGGCTGAGGCAGCTATCCGGTTTGAGTGAGTGACCAGGGTCCCCAGGAAGGAGACCAGATTGGGGGGTGGGTATTTCCCCCATTGGAGGGTGCAGCAAAGCTCCCACCCCTGCAGTGGGGAGGAAGAGGGGCTTATATCATGGTCAGGCATCCCAAAGGTCGTCCCTGGAGGCTGTCTTGGGTGCATACGTAGGATGTCCGAGGGTCTGTGTTGGGAACCACTCTGGATTCTGAGGTCACCCTTAGGGTATATTTGGGGCTTTGGGGCTTACACTCGGGGGGGTTTCTATGGTGGGCTCTGGGGCTTGTATCCTGGGACTAACCGTGGGAGCTGGAGCTTCACCCAGGGGGTTTGGAAAGGTCTATAGCAGGATCTTGGTTGTGCTGTGGGAATGACGTGAGGGTTCCTAGGGGACTCCATGAAGGTCTCAGGTGCCAACCCTTTGAGTCTCTCACCTCACTCAGAATGACCACGGAGGACTCTGGGGCTCACACCTTGGGGTGTTTCTGGCACAAGCTCTGGGAACACCACTGAAGTCTCAGGCTGTCACCCAGAGGTGTGACTGTGCAGTTCTCTATGGGGTCCCTTCCCTGGAAATCCCTGTGAGGGGGTCTTGGGGGACATGTGCCATGGCTGTTTATGTGGGAGCAGGTTCTAGGGGTCTTGCTCTAGGCCATCTGTAGTCACCTTGGGCTCACATTTAGGGGGTCATGGGTACTGACAAAGATCCCTGGGCTCTCTTTAGGGGTCTCTAGCACTCTCTCCAGGGGTCTTTATGTGGTGCAAGCTCTAGGGGTGCCTCTGGGCTCACACACACTGAGGTTATCTTCGGCTTACTTTGGAGGCATCTGGGGGTTCACATTCAGGGGGCTCAGAGACATGGGTGCTTTGAGGGCTCAGCTGGAGGGTCCACGTGGAAAAGGGCACCTTGGGGGTGCTGGCACGCTGGCAGTGGGCAGGGGGGCCTCTGGGTCCCCCAAGAGTGCAGAGCTGGAGCACCTGGTGCCCGCAGGTGCGTGTTCCTGCCGGACAACGGCGCCTTCTTCGTGAACTACGTCATTGCCTCCGCCTTTATCGGCAACGCCATGGACCTGCTGCGCATCCCAGGCCTGCTCATGTACATGATCCGGCTCTGCCTGGCGCGCTCGGCCGCCGAGAGGCGCAACGTGAAGCGGGTAGGGCCGCCCGGGGCTGCCGCGGCGCGCACAGCACCCCCTGGTGGCCCAACCGGAAACTGCAGCAGCCGTGCTAGAGTGTGGGGGCTCCAGGGGGCCGGGACGTGGGGAGCCGAGTTCCGTGGCCCTCAGTCTCCCCCTTCCCGTCTGGGGCCCCAGTTTTCCCGTGCGTACAGTGACATAGCGTAGCTAACCCTGAAGGCCCCTCCATTTCTGACAGTGTAGTGTTCTGTGATGGGAACTGGGGGAGGTCTGGATCTAGATCCAGGGTCCCTCTGCCCTAATCCCACACAGAGGGCTCTGGGCATCCAATTCCCAAGCCCACCAACCCCGCCAGCCCCTCATCCCTCGAAGGCCCCATCACTGTACCCACCCTGACCTCCGTTTCAGCCACAGCCCCTCTCTCCATCGGCTTCAACCTGCCCTGCCCTGGACACTGGGTTCCCTTCCCACCCCCAGCTTCTTTTCTGGCCCCAGAGCTCCTGTTCCTTCCCCTCCTCCCACCTGCCTGAGCCCCTCCAGTCTTCCCCTCCTCTCCCCTCCCTGAGCCACCCTCCTGCCCATCTCCCCCCCAGCATCAGGCCTACGAGTTCCAGTTTGGCGCAGCCTACGCTTGGATGATGTGCGTCTTCACGGTGGTCATGACCTACAGTATCACCTGCCCCATCATCGTGCCCTTCGGTAGGCACCGCCGCGCCGGGACCTGGGCCCTGCTCGGGGGGACCCAGGACCTCTCCCGCTCCACTCTAGCAAGGCAGGCCACCCGAGTGGACAGGGCCCTGGCTGGGAGACCGGCCCCTCGGGCCTCCCGCCTGGTCCCTGGCTCAGTCTGGGGCTCAGCCTGTGGGGGAGGAGGGTAAAGCCATCTCAGCTCAGGCTGGCTTCGGCCAGTGTGCTGGACCCCTGGACCACATCTCTCCAACATGGCCATATTGCCTTACACCAGTGCCTTCCCGCAAGTGGGTTACTTGGACAGATCACATGACCACTGAGGAGTCTACACGCACACACAGTCGTACACGGGATCCACAGGCACACTTGTACACAGCCCTGTACACTTGGGAAGACCCCTGGGTTTCAGGGAGGGTTTGGGGCCTTACCGCTCATGGAAATACCCTGCTGTAGCTGCACCTTCTAACCTTGACAAGTCCCTCTTCTTTCTGAAAAAATTAAGCGGTTTCTCTTCACCCCCGTCATCCCCTCATCTGTCCTTTCCCCCCACTAACACCCTAATCCGTTCACCACCCTCCCTGATTACTGAAGGCTCCAGACTCCCAAACTAACCACCTTGTCCCCATTCGAAACGTCCCATTCCCTCAACCTCCAGGAAGAGAGACCTTACCGCCTAACTTACACCCCTCTGTTTAGGGTCAGGGATAGGAAAAAAACGACATGCAGGAAGGTGCTTGCTGACCCAAACCAGTAGATTCCTACCAGTGAATTCCTGGTGAGGGGCTTCAGAGTGAGGGGGTTGAAGCAGGGGAAGCTGGGGTTCCGTGCTCCTGCAAGGAGCTTGGGGCTCTATTCTCTACTGGGCCTGGGGCAGAAGAAGCAGGGGGCCAGCCCTCCAGTGACCTTGAAAGGCCCGGGACAAGCCGTGACAGACCGGGCAGCGCTGGTTCCGAGGTCAGGGCCCGTGTGGCTTCCCCCAGGGCTCATGTACATGCTGCTGAAGCACCTGGTAGACAGGTACAATCTCTACTACGCCTACCTGCCGGCCAAGCTGGACAAGAAGATCCACTCGGGTGCTGTCAACCAGGTGGTGGCCGCGCCCATCCTCTGCCTCTTCTGGCTGCTGTTCTTCTCCACCATGCGCACGGGTGAGGGCCGCCCCCCACCTTTGGAGGCCAGGGAGGGGCGGGGGGCAGAAGACCCTCGGGCCATGGTGCAGGCAGAGCAGGCCCCCGGGGCGGGGCGGGGTGGGTGTCGCAGGCTAGGGTCCTGGGATAAGCCGCAGCATATGGGAGCAGAAGTCCCTGGGAGGGGGCCTGGAGGAGAGGTCGCAGCCCTTTCTCTGTCCTCCCACCCCACCCCAGGGTTTCTAGCCCCGACGTCCATGTTCACATTCGTCGTCCTGGTGATCACCATTGTCGTCTGTCTCTGCCACGTCTGCTTCGGACACTTCAAATACCTCAGTGCCCACAACTACAAGGTAGGGACGAGGGGGCAGGGAGGCGGCCCGGGGCGGAGTCCACGCGCTGGGGGTGGGGGTGGGAGCTGAGGGCAAGGGCCTCGCCCCTCACCCGCTGACTCTTCCGGGGCCCCTCAAGATTGAGCACACGGAGACAGATTCCGTGGACCCCAGAAGCAATGGACGGCCCCCCAATGCTGCCGCTGTCCCCAAATCTGCGGTGAGTGCCCCGCCCCCGCCACGGCCAAGCGCGGGGTGGGGGAAGCATGGCTTCCTCAGGAAACCAGGTGTCCCGTCAGCCATCCAGGAAAGGGGGAGCCTGTCCCAGAGCCCGGGGGTGGGGTGGGGATCTGGTTCCACCAGCTGGGGGCTCTGCTCCATGTCCCCTTGGAAGGAGAGTTGCTGCTGCCCCTCCCCCCACAGGCCGGGAGACCCCCGCCCCCTTCCCCCCAGGCCCCCCCACGCTGTCCACGCTCACACCGCCCCCTTCTCCCCCTTCAGAAATACATCGCTCAGGTGCTGCAGGACTCAGAAGTTGACGGGGACGGGGGTCCCGGGAGCTCGGGGGATGAGCCCCCGTCGTCCTCCTCCCAAGACGAGGAGCTGCTGATGCAGCCTGACGGCCTCACGGACACAGACTTCCAGTCTTGTGAGGACAGCCTCATAGAGAACGAGATCCGCCAGTAAGGGAAGGGAGGGCCCTGGCGGCCACGCCCTGCCCCCGCCCGCCCGGCCCCCCACGGACACTAAAAACAAAACGCTAATAATTTATTAGATCTAAAGCCCCTTCCTTCCCCATCCCCTGCTTTCATTAAGGTATTTAAACCTGGGGACTTCACCGCTCTCCCCGACCACGGAGGGAGGGTGGGCGGGAACTCCCCCCAACCTCAGTGAGGAGAGCCCCGAGCCGGCCCCGGGGCAAAGAGGGGTGTGGACAGGGTTCCCCCAGATCAGTACCCCCCCTGGGCTAGTAGTATGATCAGGAAAGGGTTAATGAGAGCCAAGAGGGGTACCTGGTGCCGTGGCTGGAGACCTGGTGGGGGCAGACAGACCAGGGGCTGCCCCCCCCAGTTCTTACCTCCCCTCCCCCCAAGTCCCGCTGGGATCTAGCACCCCAGGGAAGTGGAACCTCCAGCCCCTAGGGGGTTGCATGAGAGGGGAGAGGGTGCTGAGCGGGAGGAAAGAGTCCAGCCCCGAGCCAGGGGGACTGACCTGGGGGGGGGGGGGGGCGGGTGGGCATGGCTGACACTGGAAAATGGGATTTTGCACTGGTTTTGTTTTTTGTTTTTTCCTTTAAAATAAAAATGAAAAGCTCCGAGGCTCTGATTTGTGTTGCTGCCCTGGACTCGTGGCTGGGGTCCAGCTCTCTTCTCTTGGTCTGGAGGACCTGCAAGATCAGCATCGCCACATGACCTGGGCAGGAGACTGCCTGTGTGTAGTCTCGGCATCTCCATCAGGGAGAGGAGAGGGTTCACCATGCCAACCTCCCCAGCGCCCTCCCCTTGCACCCATGTCCCCCCCCGCCCCGCCCCTGCCACCTGCCCTGAGGAAATTGTGGGACCTTTCAGACTGGGGAACAGGGACCCGGGCCCACACTCTAAATCACCAAGATGGACACAAATAGGACAGAAATTCAGGGAAGAAAGGCCAGGGAGAGCCACAGATTCCACGCTGGTCCAGGAAGTCTTCCTGGAGGAGGAAAATTCCAGGACAGCTGCTTCCAAAAACATTATTAGCAGCCTGCTCTGGAGGAGGAAAAGTAAAAAAATAAAGCCACAGGAAGGGACCAAGTATTGTCATTCTTACTTGTCATTGTTGATGCCATTTACCAAGTGGTTGTTATGTGCCTGAAATTACACTAAGTGACTTCTATCCTTCTTAAAGCATTTATTCAGAGCTTGCTGTGAGGTCAGGCGTGGGTTTGCTGTGAGAATTGTATGAGATAATATATGTCAGGTGCCCACTTGGCCCAGTGCCTGGCACAAGGTAAACACCCCATAAATGTCAACTGTAATTAATACTATGCTCATTAATAGGACCTACAAAGCAGGTGTGGTTTTCCTTGTTTTATGGGAAGGGACGCAGGCTCAGAGAGGGTGTGGGGTTTGCCCAAGGATACCAGCCTGGGAGGGATCTTGGAAATGTTCTCCTGAGCATCTCAGTGAACTGGCCCCCAGCCCATCTGTCCCTTCCCCAGTAGTGCCCCCAGACAGACCCTCCAGTTGAAAACTGATCCATCCTCTAAGATCCAACTCAAATTCACCTTCTCTAGCAAATTTCCCGTGAGCATTCTGCTCCACATCCCCTCCAGAGGCCCTCAGTAGGCACAACGTGTACAATAAGAGCCAGCGGACCTGGACTCCAGTCCTGGTTCTGTCACTCACTCGCTGTGTGTCCCCAGGGGACCTGCCTCTCCTCTCTGAATCTGTTTCCTCATCAGTAAACTCAGGGAGCATGACCAGGTGACTCCTAAGGCCCTGAAGCATCTACACACCTGCCACCCACTGCCCACCAAGAGGACCCAGAAAGCAAGAAAGCAAGTCAAAGAACTCCCAAAGGGGCGAGGAGACCTCAGAGGAGGCAGAGAAGGAGGAAGAAATGAGTACCCCAAGGGCCTGCAGACTGTCACCAAGAAATGGCCAACAGCAAGGACAGCAGACAGTGGAAAGTCTGATAAAGACTGCCTGTGTGTCCTGTATGTCAGACCTGCAAATGTGGGAAATGTGTACCCCAGGGGTAACCCAAAGTCCTGGGGGGCTGGAGCTGCTGCTGGGCCAAGGGTTTGGGGAAACCAACCAGCCAGCTGCTGGATGAGCAGAAATTGGCTGAGTTTCCAGCAGGGGCGCAGTTTCCAGTGGTCCCCTGAGGCTGCAAAGGGCGTCTCACCCTTGATCCTTCCATCAAACCATCCTGAGGACCTACTATGCACCAGTGACACAGTGAGGGGCAAGGCTGCCTCCTGGGCATCCACAACCCAGAGGACAAGACAGACAGAGATGGGAGTGCTCACTAGGTCTAGCACTGTTCTGGCACTTTCTATGAGTGACCTCAGAGATAATTGAATTCCGTGCCAGGCCACCACAATAAAGCAAATATCACAGTAAATCAAGTCACAAATTTGGGTTCCCAGTGCACAGGCTGTATATTGTCACCCTGCTTATTTAACTTCTATGCAGAGTACATCATGAGAAATTCCAGGCTGGATGAAGCCCAAGCTGGAATCAAGATTGCTGTGAGAAATATCGGTAACCTCAGATACGCAGATGACACCACCCTTGTGCCAGAAAGCGAAGAGGAACTGAAGAGCCTCTTGATGAAAGTGAAAGAGGAGAGTGAAAAAGCTGGCTTAAAACTCAACATTCAAAAAACTAAGATCATGGCATCCAGTCCCATCACTTCATGGCAAATAGATGGGGAAACAACAGAAACAGTGACAGACTTTCTTTTCTTGGGCTCCAAAATCACTGCAGCCATGAAATTAAAAGACACTTGCTCCTTGGAAGAAAAGCTATGACCAATCTAGACAGCATATTAAAAAGCAGAGACATTACTTTGCCAACAAAGGTCCATCTAGTCAAAGCTATGATTTTTCCAGTCGTCATGTATAGATGTGAGAGTTGGACCATAAAGAAAGCTGAGCTCTGAAGAATTGATGCTTTTGAACTGTGGTGTTGGAGAAGACTCTCCAGAGTCCCTTGGACTGCAAGGAGATCAGTCAATCCTAAAGGAAATAAGGCTTGAATATTTATTGGAAGGACTGATGCTGAAGCTGAAATTCCAATACTTTGGCCACCAGATGCGAAGAACTGACTCATTGGAAAAGACCCTGATGCTGGGAAAGATTGAAGGTAGGAGGAGAAGGGGATGACAGAGAATGAGATGGTTGGATGGCATCACCGACTCAGTGGACATGAGTTTGAGCAAGCTATGGGAGTTGATGATGGATAGGGAAGCCTGGCGTGCTACAGTCCACGGGGTCTGTGTTGCAGTCCATGGGGTCGCAAAGAGTCAGCCATGACTGAGCGACTGAACTGAGTGCACAGAAAACTTATGTTTACACTGTAGTTTATTAAGTGTACAATAGCACTATTTCTAAAAAAATAAAAATAAATCTACATACCTTAATTTTAAAATACTTTTTTGCTAAAAAAATGTTAGGCATCATGTGAGCCTTCAACAAGTCGTAATGTTTTTGCTAGTGGAAAGTTCGGAATACCAAAATATGACAGTCACAAAAGGAGTAAATGCTGTTGGAAAAATGGCTCCGGTAGACTTGCTTGACCAGAGCAAGGTTGCCACAAACCTTCAATTTGTAAAAAATGCGGTATCTTCAAAGTTCAGTGAAATGAGATGGACCTGTCACTGAGTCCTCAGAGGAGCCCTATTCCAATTGATAGATGAGAAGTGTGAGGCCCATGGCCAGGATGTCCCTTGCCCCAGCTAACACAACCTGGACACAGTGGAGCTAAGGCAGGATGAAAAAAACCTTAGGATGCTATGGGAGCTTAAAGACAGGATATCTTGCCTCATTCAAACTTTTTACGGTTCAGCTGAGAAAACTGACATGGAAAGGAGAGTAATTAGTCAAGGACCCCAAAATAAACTGAAATGACTGGCATGGTACCAGACCCTTTCCCCAGGGGTCATGGAATTAAGCCAGGAACACCCCCTCGCCTGCTCTGAGGCATACCAGTGGCCTAACCATGCCAAGAAGAATGTTATGGATTGAATGTCATCCCCCCAAAAAGATATATTGAAGTCCTAATCCCCAATACCTCAGTATGTGGCTTTATGTGGAAATAGGGTCATTGCAGAAACAATTAGATAAGATGGGGTCATGCTGAAAAAGGATGGGTCCCTAATTCGGTACAACTGGTGTCTTTATAAGAACAAGAGAGAGGCACAGTGAAGACCATGTGAAGTCAGAGATGCACAGGGTGGATGCCATGTCAGTGGCTTCAGGAATCAAGGAGGCTTTCAAGGTAAAAGAGATCCCTTTGGGGTGTCAGAGACAGCCCCTACCTGTCAATCTTGGACGGAAAAAGAGGGACTCAGACATCCTGAGATGATGGCATGAGGACAGCCAGCCTGGTGGTGGCCCCCAGGGTGGGAGTCCTGGGTCTCCTGTCCCCACAGGGAGATGGCCCTTGGACTGGTGGGTGGGGACCAGCAGATAGAAAGGGGCCATTAGTACCGGCACCAGCCTGTGGGGGACAAGTGGGAAGGAGGCAGCTGTTAAAAACGTGCCACTGACTTAGGAATCCCAGGGGATTCTGGGAGAGTTCTGGAGGGGGAGGGGTCCTCTGCAAACCCCCCATCCCCAGAACCTTCAACTGTCAAGCACCATGCAAGGTACCAGCATGCTGTACTCTCCAGGTAGGCGCTGATGGGGTTTGTCCCACTGGCGTACCTGGCCGATGAGGACCTCCCCCACCCCAGGAAGGGGCTGTGTGTCCTTGGGGGTGACTACTCCATCAGACTGGATGCTCCCGAGGCTCAGGAGTTGGGCCTCTTCCTCAGCCAGTCTGGGAAAGAACAGGCCATGGATGGTCAGACCCTTAGGAGAACAACTTCCTTGTCTCCGCTGAGTTGGGGAAAGGAGAGGGACCAGCCACTCTGCTGTCACAGCCGCCTGGGGAACAGGCTTGTGTGAGAAGAGCCCCCTTGGCCGTGGCCGTTAGGGAAATAAAAGGCACCCTAGACCCAGTCTCCAGGCTTCTTGGGAAGTGTAGGCCAAGGGGAGACCCAAGCCCAGTCTAGACAACATCTTCATTTACTTAATTTACTCTCTGCTCTGAGAATTAAGGTGGTGTCCCTAAATCTTCAGTCTTTGCCAGCATCAGGGTCCCTTCCCAAAACTGAAGGCAAAGGGAGAAGGGCGCGGCAAAGGATAAGACGGTTAGACAGCATCGCTGACTCAATGGACATGAATCTGAGCAAACTTGGGGAGACAGTGGAGGTCAGAGGAGCCTGGACATGACCTAGCCCCTAAATCTACAGGTCCCCGGTCTGATGGGAGAGACAAGATACGCACCTGGGACCAATATCATCCTATCTATTCACCCCTTGCTTTCACATAGTGCTCTGGCCATCTGCCTCGCCTTCCCCCAGCCAGCCTTGTCTGCCTGTCTGTCTGAGCTTGCCCATGCCTAGGCCTGAGACATTTGGGGGATAACTGTGGTGGAGTGTGCGTGTGCGTATGTGTGTGTGTGAGTCCTCCCTGCCAGCCCAGCTGCTGCGTCAGGAGCGCAGACCAGGACAGTGAGCAATGACCTCTCCGCTGGGTGATGAGCTGGAGGGAAGGCTCCAGGGAGATTAAGGAGACTCATCACCTTGGTTTCTTCTCTGATGTTCTCCAGTTTTCTGGGACACGAGCACCTTCTGTGGTCCTCCCAGACCCCCTCCCCCATCCCAAGAGCTCAGCACAGCCACTCTTGGGGGCAGCCGGGCAGAGGTCTCGGGGAAGCCCCGTTGGAGGAAGGGCACAGAGGCTTCCCTCACTACATGGGGCTCTAGGCCTTTCACTTAACCCGGGTTTCTCACCCTCCACCCTCTTGATGTTTGGGGACAGGATAACTTTTGTTGTAAGACCTGTCCTGCACACTGTAGCACATTTAGCAGTATCCCTGGCCTTTACCCACTGGACGCCAGCAGCCCCTGCGCCCTGCTCCCCAGTTAAGGCAGCCAAAGCATCTCCTGACAGCGTCCCCTGGGAAGAAGAGCTGACTTACCTTCTTTGGGGGGGCCCTGGGTTCCACCCACCCAAGTCAGGAACAGCCTCTCCTGCCAGCAACGGCAACACTGGGTGAGGACCGGCCTGGCAGTGAAACGAGCACGAATTCTGGGTTCGTCCTTCCTCTCAGGACCCTCTTCATCTCTGGGCAAAAGAAAAAACATCCTCCTCCCACACATATACTCGACAGATACACTCATAACTCTTTACACACAGAGACACACACACACTACACAGACACACAGACACATTCGACACAGCCATACACACATACGTTCTCCATGGAGACAGACACACACATACACACATGTACTCCACAGATACACACATACTCCACATACACAGACACGCTACACAGACACACCACGTAAACACAAACACACACTCTCCACACACACACACCCCTTTCTTCGCTTTCCCCTAGTCTGAGGGAGGGAGAGGGAGCTTCCCAATCATTCCTGAGGGAAGCCCAGAGGGCTTAGGTTGGAAGAGAAAGGGCTGGAGGGAAAAGGGGTGAAGGGAATAAGTCCCAGATTCCTACCCACCTACTCTCTCCCCTGCCCCCAGCTCTGGTCTTCCACAACTGGGAACCCCCCAACCTTGGTGTCGGACACCAGGGCAGTCCCAACTTTGCACAGGCCTGTCTGGGGGCGGCCTCACCGAGCGGGTGGCATTGAACCAGGACTCTTCCCAGTGGACAGATGTGAGCATGGGGTCAGGAATGATTCCAAGCAGAGGCACCGAGGCAGCCCCTGCTCCGAGGTGCTGGGCTGGTCAGGGGCAGCCTGGGTGGGTTTGTCAGGCTAATAAGTGGAGAGAACAGGGGTCATTCCTGGACCCGGGGAAGTCCCAGAAGACACTAATGAGGGACTGAAGACTGGGTTTCTCGCTTGGGGTGGTGGGAAGAGTAAGGGGGCATCAGGTAAGTTCAGCCACAAATGGCCTGTGGCCTCCCTAGTCGATGAGCATGGGGAGGTGGTGCTGGGTCCCCTGGCCTGCCTCCAGGGCAGTGTGGCGAGAAGGTCACGAGCCTAGCCTGGGCTCTGCGGTCAGACTGAATCCACCTCAACCCTGACTCTGTGACCTTGGGCCAACCCCTGACCTTGGCGCTGCGGCTTCCTGTTCTGGTAACTGTGGGTAAAGCACAGCCCTCTCTTGGGCCTGGTGTGCCCGGCAGAGCAGGCGCTTAGGCCTGTCGGCTCACTGCTCTAATTCTTCCTGACCAGTTCGAGGGAGGAAGCACAGCTAAGCCCCCGGCTCCTGCCTCTGAGGAACACAGTGCCCCTTCGGGGGCCCAATCCGGTCTTCCCTCTAGACAGCCCAGGACCCCTGCCCCCCTCTCTGCAGCTGCCCCCTTCTTTTCCTCACTCTGGGTTCCTCCTTCACCCCGGGCCCCACTGGGCTCTGTTTAACTTAGACCACATCCTTCCAGCCTTCCCGCTAAGTGCTTCCTTATTTCAGAAACAGCTGAGAATATGGGAGGACTGTCCCTGGGTGCCCGGGGGGTAGGACTGGAGATTCAGAGTGGGTCTCGCACTGTGGTCTCAGCTCCTCTTGCCCCTCCTCCGTGCTCTGCCCTGGGGTTCACTGATGGTGGCAGAGGGCAATCAGTCCACGGTTAGGAAAGCCTCAGGAAGCAGGTAAGAGCCTGCAGTCTCTGTGCAGGAGGACGGATCCTGGGTCCCCCCACTGCCTCTGACCCAGGGTCTGTCAGCCGACCTGACTTTTCCTCTCAGAGACTCAGCTGTGGGGCCATTCCCTAACTGGCTCTCGCCCCTGAGACGCTCCTTTCCTTCTGCCCTCCTGCCCTCGACTCTCCCTTATTTCCCCTCTCCCCAAAAGGCAGTGTCTGTTTGCACAGTCTGGAGATCATTAAAAAAAAAAAATGCTCTATTGAACTGTGATTCACACACACACCTTATAATTCACCCATTTAAAGTGTAGGAGTCAATGGCTTTCAGTACACTCACAGAGTTGTGCAACCATTGCCACAATCAATTTTAGAACCTTTTCATTCTCCCCCCAAAGAAATCTCATACCCTGTAGCTATCAATTTCCAACCCCGCAACCCCCTAAGCCCTAGGCAACCATGATTATATTTCCTGTCTGTATATGAATTGGCCCATTTGGAGCACTTTGCATAATTGGAATCATATCATATGTAGTCCTTTGTGACCGCTGTCTTCACTTAGCCAAGTGTTTTTAAGGTTCATCTCAGTGCTTCATTTCTTTTCATCGTCTATGTATTCCTCACTTTGCTTGTCCATTCATCAGCTGATGGACATTTGGGTTTTTCCCCCCACGTTTTGGCAATTATGACTAATCCTGCTGCTATAAACATTTGTGTACAGGTTTTTATATGGACAGATATTTTTTTATTTTATTTACTTATTTATTTTTGGCTGCGCTGAGTCTTTGTTGCTGCACACAGGCTTTCCCTGGTTGTGATGAGTAGGGCACATCCTAGTTTCAGCGCACAGGCTTCTCACCGCAGTGGATTCTCTTGTTTGCGGAGCGCGGGTTCGCTAGTTGTGCCGCACAGACATAGTTGCTCCGACTCACGTGGAGTCTTCCAGAACCAGGGATTGAACTCATGTCCTCTGCGTTGGCAGGTGATTCATAACCTCTGGACCACCAGGGAAGTCCTGGACGTATTAACATACTTTCATCTCTCTTGGGTATATATACCTAGAGGTGAAATTTCTGGGTCGTGTGGTAATTCTGTGTTTAACTGAGGAGCTGCCAGACTATTTTCCGAAGTGGCTGCACCCTTTCACAGCCCCACCAGGAGTGTCTGAGAACGCCAATTTCCCCACATCCTCACCAACACGTCTCATTACCAATCTTTTGGATTAGAGCTGTCCTAGCAGGCTTCCCTGATAGCTGAGACGGTAAAGAATCTGCCTGCAATGTGGGAAATCCAGGTTCGATCCCTGGGTCGGAAAGATCCCCTGGAGAAAGGAATGGGAACCCACTCCAGTATTTTTACCTACAGAATTCCATGGACAGAGCAGCCTGGCAGGTTATAGTCCATGGGGTTGCAGAGTCAGACATGACTGAGCGACTAACACTTAACTTTCAGTGGGTGTGAACTGACCTTGACCTGCATTTGTCTGGTGACGAATGATACTGAGCATTTTTCATGTGATTGTCGGTCATTTGTATATCTTCTTCAGAGAGACCCCGATTCAGATCCTTTGTCCATTTTTTTTTCTCCCAAAGGTCCAGGTTTATTGAGGGCATGGGGGTCTACAGGGAAGCCCAGTACCTGGGGGGAAGGCCTGCTATCAGTCTGGAAGGCAGTGGCCTGGCAAGCAGCTGGAGAGCGGGGTCTCCAAAACCTGGGTTTACTTGAAAGTGTGGCTTTCGGCTCCACCATGCCCAAAACCTTTGCATCTGAGCATGGCCGCATAGCAGGGCCTGCCTTCATGTTCCACCTGATCCCCGCCCCAAGCTAGGCGTCTTTCCACAATTCTCATGCTTCAGGCCAGGCCAATGCCAGTCCTTCCCCAGGGATGTCACCCATTCAGCAAAGTACACCTCCTTGTTGCACACGGGGCACCAGGGCATGGTGGCGCTGGATCAGGGACAGGCAACTGGGCTGGAGCAGATTGGAGCGCTGGACTCCTTTGTCCATTTTTAATGGGTTATTTGTCCTTTGATTATTAAGCAGAGACCGTTTTTGACAGAGGGATTGCGGCCCACATAAGCCAGAACCGACTCAAGGCCAAGGGCGTGGGCCAGCACCACAACGCCCAGAACTACAACAACCAGAGCTTTGAGGAACTGCGAGCACTCTGCCTACGGAGGGGAGAGCTGTTCGAGGACCCCTTTTTCCCTGCAGAACCCACTTCACTAGGCTTCAAGGAACTGGCACCCAACTCCAAACACGTGCAGAATATCAGCTGGCAGCGGCCCAGTGTGGGCACCGGGAAGGGAGGCGTGGACTCCTGGGGGAGGGGACGTGTAGTGACGCCCCAATCGCTTGCATAATTCCCAATCCCCCACAGCCCTCTCTTGGCTCTGCCCTGGATTCCACCTCCATTCGGGTTAAGGACAGTTCTGGAAGTGCTTAAGTAAAATCTCTCAGGTGACCCTGGGAAGGTCACTCACTGACTTTTGCTGTCACAGCTTACACCTATGCCATCTTCCCACCTCCACCCCATTTCCCCCATCCACGTTTCCCCTAGAATCCAAGAGGCAGGCAGCATTCCCTGAGGAGGTAGGAGGGAGGTTAAGAGGAGATGGCTTGGGCTCTCTGAAACCTTTCTTTCTTCTCTGCAGCAAATCACAAGCAATCCTCAATTCATCGTGAATGGGGTCAGCCCAACTGACATCTGCCAGGGGGTGCTTGGTGAGTGGGGAGCAGGAAAGCCTGGGGTGTCTTTTGGGGCTGGGGAACTGGGACCTCAAGGCTCAAACAGCTCTTCTGTTTCCCTGCTCCTCCACTAAGCCAGATTCCATCCCCACCTGCTGCCATCTGGGTCTGGGAATAAGTAGGGTGCTATATTCATTATCGGGCTTTCCAGGTGGCTCAGCAGTAAAGAACCTGCCTGCAGAAGATGCAAGTTCAATCCCAGGTTGGGAAAAATCCCCTGGAGAAGGAAATGGCAACCCACTCCAGTTTTCTTGCCTGGGAAATCCCATGGACAGAGGAGCCTGGTAGGCTACAGACCATGGGGTCACACAGTCCAACATGACTTAGCAACTGAACAGCAACATATTAGTTATTAATTGCTCCAAGACTCAGTGACTTAAAGCAACAACAAACATCTATCATCTCACAGTTTCTCCGGGGCAGGAATTAGGAAGCAATAGAGCTGGGTGGGTCTGGCTCAGGGTCTCTCATGAGGTTTCAACGGGAGCTGGAGGGTCCCCTTCCGAGATGGCATGCTCACGTGGCAGGAGGCCTCAGGTCCTTGCCACGTAGCTTCTCTGTAGGACACTCGAGCGTCCCCACATGGTAGCTGGCATCCCCCAGAGTGAGTGGCCTGAGACAGAACAAGGGGGAGGCTAGACTGACTTCACCAGCTGGTCTCAGGAGAAACAGGAGGTGACCTCCCCCAGGTTCTGCTGTTAAAAACAAACGAGCCTGCAGGGACTTCCCTGGTGGTCCAGTGGTTAAGACTCTGTGCTTCTCCTGCAGAGGGGCATGGGTTTGATCCGTGGTGCAGAAACTAAGATCCCACGTGCCACTCTGCCAGGAAAAAAAAAAGCATGCGTGCGTGCACTCCACTCCCATGGAAGGGAAGGGGAACTAGCCTTCTGCTCTTGGGGGGAGGGTTGTAGAAGGACTTGTGGACAACATTTTTTAAAGTCCTGCAGGTGCTCCGACTTCCCCAGTCTAAGGTATTAGGTGAAGGAGAGCCTCTCTCGTGTGGGCTCCCACTGCCTGTTCCCATCCTCGGCTTGGACTCCGGGGCCACACACACGGGAATGCGCAGCTGGGCAGTCCTGCTGTCTTTTCAGGAGACTGCTGGCTGCTGGCCGCCATTGGCTCCCTCACCGCATACCCTAAACTGCTGTCCCGCGTGGTGCCCAAGGGGCAGAGCTTCAAGAAGAACTACGCTGGCATCTTCCATTTTCAGGTGAAGGATGATTGGAAAGCCAGAGTTGATTTGTGTTTGAGGCATGTGCACGTGTGCGTGGAGGCTGCGTGAGAATTAGTACATGCTTTGAAGCTTAACTTTCCCCTTTCCTTTTGAAAAAAAAAAGATATTTATTAGGGTAGATTTTTGCCTAATTATTAGAGAGATATCCTCTCACTAAAGAAATTGTGTAAGCTAAGCTTTTAAAGCCCCAGAAGAAAATAGTTGTATTGGTTTGTGATTTTCCTCCTCTATCTCTGTCTCCTACTTCTCGCTGTGTCTCTGTCTCTCCTTCTCTCAGTAGAAGCACACATATACGTATCAATATATGCATGTATATGCATGTGTTTGTCTGTCAACATCTATGACTTGGGAGTTTTGCATAATTTTTGTAATCTGCTCTTTAAATTATGCAATATGTGGACAAATTCCTCAGGTCATAAAAATATTTCTGAAAGTCACAAGAGTTTTTCTGAATCACAAGACCTCAGAAATAAAAGACCAGCCAAAGTCCAAAGGCGGATGGATCCCTCTGGAGGCCATGGCAGAACCTGACTAGAGGCTGGAGGGGCTTTCAGATCTTTCATTGCTTTTCTTGAGGTGGGTGGGCTCTGTGTCACTGGTGTGTCATTGAATTGGCCACCAGGGGGCACTTGTGTAACAGTCCTCTTGCAAGGAGAGGGGAGTGTGTGTGTGTGTGTGTGTGTGTGTGTGTGTGCACGCGTGCGCCTTTGGAAGGGGGCCTGGGGCAGACAGATGCCCACACCTCGCTGACACCCACCTTGCTACCCCTAGATCTGGCAGTTTGGGGAGTGGATGGACGTAGTGGTGGATGACCGGCTGCCCACAAAGAATGGCAAACTGGTATTTGTGCACTCAGCGGAGCGCACTGAGTTCTGGAGTGCCCTGCTGGAGAAGGCATACGCCAAGTGAGTGCCTAGCCAAGCGACTGGCCTGGCCTCCAAGCCTGCCCTGACCGTTGGCAGCGACGGAAGCACCTGGAACCAGGGGAAGAGGCAGGGGGACTGCGGGGCATCCCTCACTTCCCTCCCCGCCCCCTCTGAGGTTGAAGCTCACAACCAGCTGCCTCCCAGACAGAGCCCAGACAGTGCCTTCTCTGTGCCCGTAGGCTGAATGGATCGTATGAAGCTCTGTCGGGGGGCAACACGGTGGAGGGCTTTGAGGATTTCACGGGGGGCGTGACGCAGAGCTTCCAACTCCAGAATCCCCCTAGGAATCTGCAGAGGATGCTTAGGAAGGCCGTAGAGCGATCTTCCCTCATGGGCTGCTCCATCGAGGTAAACCATGCTTGGTTTCGCTTCAGGGCATTTGTGCCTGTCGTTGCTTTCACCTAGAAAGTTCTTTCTCCAGATACCTGCATAACTAGCCCCTTCTCATTCACATTTCCACTCCAGTGCCCCTCCCTCAGGCTAGTTTTCCCTGCCTCTCAATCTCAGTTAGCTGTTCCTACCCCTGATTTCCTCTCTACTTTGTTTTGATTTTTTTCCCCCAACATTTATCACAGTCAGAAACTGTCATACTTGTTAATGTGTATATTCATAACCAAACTTCTCCAGACAGTTTCCATATTCCACGAAGGCGTGTCCAATTCTTTGAGACCCCATGCACTGTAACCCGCCAGGCTCCTCTGTCCATGGGATTTCCCAGGCACGAACACTGGAGTGGATACTGGAGTGGGGGATCAAACCCAGGTCTTCTGCCCTGCAGGGAGATACTTTCCCATCTGAGCCACTAGGGAATCCCTTCCATGAAGGCAGCTACCTCATTTGTCTCTTTGACAGCTGATCCTGGGACTTAAGGTGGTACTTGGCATACAATAGATTCCCAACACCTATTTGTTCAAATAAACAAATAAACCCAGAGTGCCACTGTGAGGCTTCCCCATGGCTCAATGGTAAAGAATCTGCCTGCAAGGCAGGAGATGCAAAAGACTCGTTCAATCCCTGGGTGGGGAAGATCCCCTAGAAGAGGAAATGACAAGCCATTCCAGTATCCTTGCCTGGAAAACCCCACGGACAGAGGAGCCTGGCAGGCTACAGTCCAAAGTGTCACAAAAAGTCAGACATGACTGAGTGACTGAACACAAGAGTGTCACTGTGAGACCCAGCAATTGCATTCTTGGGCATTTATCCCAGAGAAATGAAAACTTTGGTCCACACAAAAGCCTGTGCCCAAATGTTCAAAGCAGGTCTATCTGTAATAACCAGAACCTGGAAACGACTTAGGTGTCTTTCAACGGGTGAACAGTTGAACAGACTGCAGTGAACTCATTTCAGGGGATGCTACTCAACAATAAAAAGACGTGAACTATTGACACACACAACAACTTGGATGAGTCTCAAGGAAATTCTGCTGAATTAAAAAAGCCAATCCCCAAAGGTTCCATATTGTACGATTGCTTATATGACAGTGTTGAAATGACAAAATTATTTTTTTAATCTATTTATTTTTGGCTGTGCTGGGTCTCCATTGCTGTGCAAGTTACTCTCTGGTTGCAGCAAGCAGGGACTACTCTCTAGTCTTCACTGTGGCTTTTCTTTGTTGCAGAGCATGAGCTCTAGGGCTCCCAGGCTTCATAGTTGTGGCTGTGGGCTTAGTTGCCCCAAGGCATTTGGGATCTTCCCAGATCAGGGATGGAACCGTGTCTCCTACATTGGCAGATGGATTCTTTACCACTGAGCCACCTAGGGAAGGCCTTGAAATGACAAAATTCTTGAAAAATGGAGAACAGATTAGGAGTTGTCAGAGTTTAGGGAAGACGGTCATAAGAGGTGATTGTTGGCTATAACAGGGCAGCATGTGAGATGTTAGCGGTGATGGAAATGTTCTGTATTGCGATGATGGTGGTAGATACAGAACACTATACATATGATAACAATACATAAAACATACACAAATGAATACTAGTAAAAGTGGAGGCATCTGTGTTAGATCAACAGATTGTGTCAACATATTCATTCTGGTTTTTATATTGTGCTATAGGGACTTCCACGCTTCCACTGCAGGGGACACAGGTTCAGTCGCTGCTGGGGAACTAAGACCCTGTATGCTGTATGGCATAGCTAAAAAAATAAAACAGAACAAAAAACCTTGATATCATGCTATAGCTTTTTTTTTTTTTTAGCAGTTTTTAAAAACTAATTACTTATTTTTATCTGGACAGCCCTGGGTCTTCATTGCGGTGTGTGGGCTTAGTTGCCCCACAGTGTGTGGGGTCTCGGTTCCACAACCAGGGTTTGAACCTTGGTCCCGGGCTGTGGAAGGTGGGTTTTTAACCACCTGACCACCAGGGAAGTCCCTGCACTATAGTTTTGGAAGATGTTACCGCTGTAGGATGTTGGACATGGGGCACACAGGACCTCGCTGTATCATTTCTTAAAATTGCTTGTGAGTCTGCAAGCACTTGAAAAGGCAAAGTTTAATTAAAAAAATAAAAGTGAACCCAGATCTAAATAAGAACAAAGTCCTAAAAAGAGGGGATAACATGTACACGTCTAGCCGATTCACTTTGCCATACCTCTGAAACGAACGTGACATTTATTGTAAAGCAACTCTTCTCCAGTAAAAATAAGTTTTAAAACAGGGAGTTCAGAGAGTTGTCACCTGTCTTCAGGTGCCCCCCGTCCCCCTGACCCGCTCCTGAGTTCCTCTCGAGCCCTCTGTGTTCTGCAGGTCACTAACGAACATGAGCTGGAATCCTTGACCCAGGGTATGCTGGTGAGAGGACATGCTTACTCAGTGACCGGCCTCCAGGATGTGAGTCTGAGCCCTGTAACCCCAGCCAGGGAGGCTCGAGGAGAGCTTCTCTGACCCTATGCCCCTGACCTCCGCCCACAACCCACCCAGGTCTCCTACCAAGGCAGGACAGAAACGCTGATCCGAGTCCGGAATCCCTGGGGCCGGATTGAGTGGAACGGAGCCTGGAGTGACAAGTAGGTGGCCCGCCAGCGCTCTGCGGGGAGGGGCAGAGCACACCGAAGGCCCCACCCCCACGGAGCAAGGCCGTGCCACCGAGAGATTCTCCATCTAACCAGGGCTCTCAAGTAGCTCCGGGGTGAGGGGAGCCCTGGGGGAGGAACGAGCTCTGCTCCCCCACCTGTCTCTGCTCCAGCGCCAAGGAGTGGGAGGAGGTGGCCCCAGCTGTCCAGAGGCAGCTACTGCACAGGAAGGAGGACGGAGAGTTCTGGTCAGTCCCACGCCCACCCCCTTCATCCTCCCGCCGCCCATTGCACCCGAGCCTTGGACGGGGAGGTTCTAGGGGGGTCCATGGGGGTGGGTGTGCCACTGATGGCTCTGCGCACCCCCTACCACAGGATGTCCTACCAAGATTTCCTTGGCAACTTCACCCTCCTGGAAATCTGCAACGTGATACCCGACACGCTCTCTGGGGACTCCAAGAGCTGTTGGCACACCACCTTCTACGAGGGCAGCTGGCGGAGGGGCAGCACTGCAGGGGGCTGCCGGAGCTACCTGGGTGGGCTGTGCAAGGGTGGGGGTGGAACTCGGGGCAGGGAGTGGGTGATGGGCCACTGACCCACTGCACAACGGGGCCCAGGGGCCCAGGGGCAAGGTCCATCAGATGCCACTGGGCCCTGTTGAGGAGGCGGGCGTGTGGCCTGGAAGCCCGTCCACCCCGGGAAGGGCAGGGCCATCCTGACCTGCTTCCTCCACAGACACATTCTGGACCAACCCCCAGTTTAAGATCTGTCTCCCCGAGGAGGATGACGACATAGAGGACAATGAAGCCATCTGCACCTGCCTGGTGGCCCTGATGCAGAAGAACTGGAGGCGGACAAGGCCCCACGGAGCCCAGCTGGAGACCATCGGCTTCGTCATCTACTCGGTGGGCGCCCAGCTGGTCCCCTGGCCACTCTTGCTCCTGCCTCAACCCCTGGACCACTGCCCACCCACAGCCCCAGGACTAGGACATCCTCCCTTCAACCACACCCCTAGCTCACTCTTTCTTCTTTGCTCCCCACAACGTTGTGTTAGTTTCAGATATACAAAAAAGTGGATCAGTGGTATATAGACACACACCTACTCTTTTCCCACATAGGTCATTACATAGTATTGAGTAGAGTTCCCTGTGCTGAGCAGGAGATCCTTATTGGTGGTGGTATTTAGTTGCTAAGTCGTGTCTGACTCTTCTGCGACCCCGTGGACAGTCCATGGGATTTCCCAGGCAAGAATACTGGCATGGGTTGCCATTTCCTTCTCCAGGGAATCTTCCCTGAACCAGGAATCCAACCCGTTACTCCTGCCTTCTCTCCTGCATTACTGGCAGGTTCTTTACAGCTGAGGCACTGCGGAAGCCAGGTCCTTATTAGTTACCTGTTGTATTTACAGTAGTGTGTGTATATCAGTCCCAGTCTCCCAGTTTATCCCTCCTCCCCAACCCCCTGCCCTGGCTTTTTCTTGAGTGGTGTGTTGAGCTTTTAAGGCAGGGCTGACAGTTTTCTTTCCAAATTTTTTAAATAGAAAACTCTTAAGGAGGGACTTCCCTAGTGGTCCAGTGCAGGGGGGGCAGTTCTATTCCCAGTTGGGAACAAAGATCCCACATGCCTCGAGGTGTAAACAAAAAGGAAAAAAAAAAAAAACATTTAAGGAGCACTTCCTCTGTGCCAGGCATTGTTCAAAGGGCCTTTCAAATAGTAATGCCTTTAATAAAAAGGAAGGAGACTGGGAACCAGAGGCAAGGTCATGTCCAAACTCATCCGGGTTTCAACACACTCAGAGATTTCTCCACAGCCCCCAAACCTCCGCAGAGCCACCGCACCAAGGGCATGGAGTCTGGCCAGGAAAAACCCTTGACAAGTGTTTCCCAAACTGTGCCTTGCAAAATCCTAGAAACGCCCATTTGTCCTTTCACTTACATAGTCAACAGTATCCATGGAGCACCTTCTATATGCTCAATCATGAACAAAAGCAGACTTGAGCCCTGCCTTCCTCCTAGGCTGTGTGTCCCTCAGGTTAACAGACACACCCAAAGCCATTTCTAAGGTTAGATGCGACCCCTCCCGGAAAGGCTGCCTTCTCTACACCCACCCAGAGCTCCCCTGGGCCATTAGTATATTAAAGGTTCTGCAGGAACCTATATTTCTGCAGGAGAGCAATTATTTATCTTGGTTTAAGTCACCTTTTTATAGAGCACCTTTTTAATGAGCACCTTTGTGCTCATTCCTGAGTTTCTATGAATTTTCTGGGAAAAATTAGCACTTCATGGAAAATGCTCTCCCCATGTTTTTTCCCAGTTCTCCAACTGCTCAGCAGCGTGAGACTGGGTGAGTTAGTTCACCACCTCTGGGGGATTTCCTTTCCATCCTTAACCCGAAGTGATAAAATATCCTCTTCGCAAAACTTGGTGTAAACCATACTTTGCTGTCCAAAGCAAAAGGAAAGGTTATTAAGGCTGGGACTTAACAGCTCTTAGATCCCACACGCCTCCCCACACTGGTGTCCCAGGGCCCTTATTAGCAGCAGCCCCCCCAACACCAACACACACACAGCCTAACTTCCATGGACCTGAGCCCCTTAGCCATCCTGGGGATCTGACCTTCCTCTTTCTTCCCTTCCCAGATCCCAAAGGAGGTACCGAAGACGAGGGGCTTGACGCCCGGCAGACACCCACCCCATTCCTGGCTGCGTGTAGATGGGCCAGGGGTGGAATTCGGTGAAGGGTCTGGGGGCCACTGGGTCAGGGTTCCAGCCCCCTTGGGCCCTGGGTGGGAGTCAGGGAAGGAAACGACCACACTGGAGTTACCTGCCAGCCGGACAGCGTCCCCCTAACCTTGCCCAGCTAGGCCTCACTGTGGGGGTCCCTCTCTCCCTGCCCTCCCCCGGAGGACCGTGGACCCACTTGCAGGGCACGTACAGTTTCAGAACCTCCAGGATGTCCACTTGAAAAAGGACTTCTTCGTCAAGTACCAGGACCTGGGTTTCTCGGAGATCTTCACCAATTCACGGGAGGTGAGCAGCCAGTTCCAGCTGCCCCCGGGGGAATACATCATCATCCCCTCCACCTTCGAGCCGCACAAGGACGCCGACTTCCTGCTGCGGGTCTTCACCGAGAAGCACAGCGAGTCCTGGTGAGGGGCCCCACCTCACTGCTCCAAGGCCACCTGCCCCCACCCCGAGGTGTAGGATGTCATGCTCAGGGATCAGTCATCCGGTAGCCCCCACCGACACTGACACTATGTCCCTAATTTTACAGTCAAGGAAACTGAGGCACGAGGCAGGGAAGTCCAAAGTAGGAGCAGAGTCAGAATTGGAACCCCAATCCCATGGCACCCATTCCCTATTGCTTCAGAGACACATGACCTCCCCACCCTTCCCACCGGAGTCCCTGTCTCCCTGAACCCCTGCTAACTCCACACCTTCATCCACTTCTGCCCAGGGAACTGGATGAAGCCAACTATGCTGAGCATCTCCGAGAGGTGAGGGGAGGCCATGGGGTTGGGGGTTCAGGGCAGTGTGTGTGGGTTGGAGTGTGAAGGAGCGCTCTGGATCGTGTCCCTCTCCCACCCCTCTCCCTCCAGGAGAGCATCTCTGAGAGTGACGTAGACCAGGACTTCGTACGTTTGTTTCAAATAGTGGCAGGTGGAGAGGTGAGAGGCAGAGGTCTGGGGGTACTGAAAGGAGGTAACTGGGGGCTGAAGGGGCCAGAGCGAGAGTTTACAGTCCCCCTTTCCTAGGGCAAGGAGATAGGCATGTATGAGCTACAGAAACTGCTCAACAAGGTGGTCTCCAGATGTGAGTCTTCCACCCGCTACAAGCTTTCCTTTAATCACCCTTAATCACCTGCCCCTCCCCCCATCCCAGCAACACACAGCTCACCCCTCCCCTTCTTCCTGCCCCCTCCCTCTCTCCCAGTCAAAAACTTCAAAACCGAGGGCTTCAGCCTGGACGTGTGCCGCCGCATGATCAACCTCTTGGATGTATCTTCCCGTCCAGTGGGCCATCCTGCCCAGGGTTATCCTGCCCCAGCCCCTACCCCTGAGCCTGCCCCGAGGTGGCCCCCTCTCTGGCCAGCCATGCCCTCCTTCTGGATGGGGATTAGGCTCTGGGGTAACAAAAGATGCCAGTTTCTCCTGGCTGTCACCCCAGTCACCTACAGGGCCCTTCAGTCTTGGGGTAGTGAGCACCTCAGTGAGCTGCTCTGCTTCCCAGCCCCCGGGATGTCCTCCCCACCCCCTCCTCTGATATCCTTGACTGCCTCTCCTCTCAGAAAGATGGCTCTGGCAAACTGGGGCTTCAGGAGTTTCAGGTCCTGTGGAGAAAAATCAAGAAATGGACGGTAAAGGGCATTGAGGGGGCAGTTTACGGGGCTGAGAGAGGTCCTTGTGAGGAAAGAGGACTAGGCGGTCTAACGAAGATGAACCTGTAACAGGAGCCCCTGACGAGACATGCGCGTGTACACAAGCACACACACACATATCCCGGGATGGAGTCGTTGACATGCTGCCATATGAAATAGTCAAAATGTTCCCGGGACTTTCCTGACAGTCTCAGTGGTTGGGACTTTTTCCAATGTGGGGGCCGTGGATTGGATCCTGGGTCAGGAAACTAAGGTCCCTGCCTTGCAATGTGGCTAAAATATATATATATTCAATAACCAGCAGAGTCTAGGTATCAACTAACATAAAGAATACAGGCAGAGAGCCCTGAGCAAGGTGCCAGGAGCCAGCTCTGCGGTCACCAGGCGATAGGAATATGGGAGCTCAGGTGTAGGCCAGCGGGGGACAGGGCACGGGGGTCCTGGTTGTGAAGCACTGTGCCCTGCACACGGCCCTACCACAACTGCCTGTCCCTTCAGGACATCTTCCGAGAGTGTGACCAGGACCAGTCAGGCACCTTGAACTCTTATGAGATGCGCTTGGCAATTGAGAAAGCAGGTGGGCTAGGGGCAGGACAGGGTTTGGGGGCTGGGATAGGGGAGGCAGCGGCCAAAGGGCTGGACTCTCTCCTTCCGCACCCCTCTCTCTCCCAGGCATCAGACTGAACAACAAGGTGACGCAGGTGCTGGTGGCCAGGTACGCGAATGACAACTTGATCATGGAGTTTGACAGCTTCATCAGCTGTTTCCTGAGGCTGAAGGCCATGTTCAGTGAGTCAGGCAGGCACCTGCCCACGCCCCACCCCGGGCCACTGGCCCACCTGCCTTCTCCCGCATACCTGCACGAGAAGCCCTGCTCCAGAACACTCCCCTCCACAGGGCGCAGACAGTCTGGGTTCAAATCCCAGCCCACCACTTGCGGGCTCTGTTGCCTTGACCAAGTCACTGTATCTCTCTGTGCCTGTAAGTGAAGATAATAGTGCTGCTTGCATAAGACCACGGTAGACATTAAATGAGACAGTATTTGGAGAGCACTCAGAACTGGCTGTGGTTCAGAGCAAGGCTTTAGGAAGGAGTCCTTATCATTAACTCCCTACGGGACTGGGGATGTAGCTGGAGAGAGGGATACCCTTTCTGACCTCTGCCCTAGTTGAGAATGGGTGACCACTGACTCACCTCCCAACTCTCCTCCCTTTGCCTCCTCCCCGAAACAGCGTACTTTCTAACCATGGACCCTAAGAACACTGGCCAGATTTCTCTGGACCTGAACCAGGTACATGGATGAGATCTCAGGCACCCCCCACCAGTGGCTCCTCTGACCCTTCCCTCTCCACGGACATCGTGCCCCACCTCTCCCATCTTCTGACCTTCTTCTCACTCCACAGTGGCTGCACATAACTATGTGGGGTTAGTCTGCAGGAGCCCGACTTCTTTCCACCACCAGCCCCCCAGGGCTTCTGGCCTGGGGTCGGTGTACTCCCCGTGGCACTCAGCTCTGCAGCCTGCTGATGGAACGTACCCTGGATGCCAGCTTCACTCCATCAGCGGGCCTCCGGGCCCACCCTCCCGGGCCACCCTCCCCACTCAAAGTGTTTTTCTTTTACCCCAACCAGACTTCGGTGGCTGGATTTACTCCAGTTTCCTCCCTCTCCAAGTATATTTCACTACAGGTTAAGTGACACTTTCCCCAGAGTCTCCAGCTGGGGAGGTGGTCCACGCTTTCCACGCTGCTCAGGCTCCCCTGTTTCACGACCCCTCCCTTCTCCCCTCACTGGTGTGGGGGGCATTAATATACTGAACAACATGTGCCACTGGCTTCTGTGTCTCTGTGTTTCTACGTCAGGAAGAGGCTAGCAGGGGCGTAAGTCGTTTCCTCAGCTCCAAAAGGGGGAACCCAGTAGCTCTCCGTTGGGGTGGTACCACACCCCTGTCCAGGGAGCATTTGCAAATGCAATATTGTCACATAGCTAGAGGGCGCTGTTGGCATTTATGGGCAGTGCTGGGGACGCTAAAGGCAAGGAATGCCCCATCACAGTGTGGTACCTGGAGCAACATCCTAGGGGAGAGCTGAGCCGCCGGACACTGAGCCTCCCCTCTCATCTCCTCCCTCAGACTGGAATCTCCAAAGGTGGTACTTCTGCTGTCTCACCAGAGTTCAAAAATCCTACAGGAGTCAGCCAGTCACAGAAATGCACTGAGCCTCCTGGATGTGTGGCTGGGAAGGAGTGGGGGACTGTGGCCACAAATTAGTTCATTCCTGCCTTGAAAGGTATTCCTATTCAAATCATTCTTATTGTTTAAAAACTGCGGCCTGGCTATTGTCCTTAGTCCACCAGTCCTTGACCTTGGAGTCTCTGCCTCAGATGCCTCCAGCTTTCAGCCCCTAAGACCCCAGCCTCCTGCTGCAGTGGGAAGACTGAGACCACCAGCAGTGCCCCCAGCTGCACTTCTCTCAACCTTCCAGATCTCCCTGTGGCTCTCTCTCCTTACCCCTGCCCCGGGCAACTGTGCTTGGGAGCTTTGCAGCCTCTTGTATAGAGACAGCCTCTAAATTCCTTTAGAATAGGGTCTAACGAATCTAAACCTCCAATGAATTGGAATCCTTCCCAACTCTGCGTACTTTGAGCTTCCCAGGGTAGCAGGCTTCATTTCCTCCTGGAATAATAGCTCAGAGGCTTCCTTCTATTTGCATTAAACCCACCCATTCCTTTTAGGCTTGGGGGTGGGGGGTGGGGGTGGGATTCAAGTCTTCCTGGATCTGGTAACCAATTCCCAGCACCAGCCCTGCCCTTTGTCGCCTTTGTGAAAACCACCCATTGCTCCATTGCCTCCCCCACCGCCTTGGAGCAATCATTTCCGGCCCTGCCACCCTCCTCTCCCACCCTCTGCGGTCTTGTCTGAGAAAGAGGTCACAGTCTGTTAACAAGGGTCTTAAAGACTGATTCCTTGACCCACCACCACCTTTTCTTTTCAGAGCAGCTAAGGAGCGAAGGTCCCTAGGTAGGGGCAGGGATCCTTTGGAAGAGGCTGGAAAACTTGAGTTTTTGAGAGGACCAGGCAGTCCCAGTTGGTTCTGGGGAGTCCAGCCAGATGCTGACCCCACCCCTTCCTTGTCCCTTGCCCCAGCGGGAGATGTCACCATCTTCTATCGGATCCCAGGCTTTCACCGCCATGGCTGGGGTTTAATCCCTGCTCTGGGGACTGAGATCCTGCAAACCATGTGGCATAATGCCCCCCAAAATGGGGGTGACAGTGCCTGTCTCAGAGGGGTGCTGTATGGATGACTAAGATGAAGAGGGTGAAGCTCTCATTGTCACCTGAAAACTGGGTTCCCCTCTTAGTGGATGCTAAGCCAAAAGACAATCAACTCAAAGAGCAGAAGGAAGGATTTATTACTTGCAGCAAATAAGGAGAACACTGGAGATCTTCCCCAAAGCTGTGTCTCTCCAAACAGCAAAACTGGGCAAGTTTTTTGTTTTGTTTTTGTGTTTAAGTTAAAAAAGAGTAATTTTTAAATTTTTTATTGGAAGTTTTAAACTGAGGGTATATGCATATGCATGAAGGGGCTTGAGAGCAGGAGAATTCTGCTTGGAACTACGGCAAAGGTTAACAGAGGACAGGCTTCAGTTGATTGAAGTCACCAGGGGTCAGAAAAGGTCAACCTTGTCATCCCATACGTTTCTGTTGAGCTGGTGGTTGAGCACCTCTGGCTAATCTTTACCAGTGAAACAGAACTGGAAGTCATAATTTATAACTGATTGGCCATTCTGACTTCTCTTGCCTCATGAGTCATTTGTTCTTCTGTTCCCTTAAGACCATCATTACTGAGACCTACTCAAGTGCAAGCATTGTGGCCAGGCCTGGGTCACAAAATAGGCTTCGGCTCAAAATGATTTCTCTCATGTTAAAAAACAGTATCTGGTTCTTTTCCTCCGGGGACCCCCCTACCCTCTCTGCTTCCGCTGTCACCATGCTGAGCAGAGCCCCATATATAGTCTGTGCTCTGAACAACCTAAGGGGGCACCATTCACCCCAATTAGGATGTGAGAGGCACCCTCAGAGTTTGACCACATGACTGCGCTGTACTGGAGAAGTGAGATGAACCAGCATACACTGAAAAAATATATCTAATTCACGCATGCATTCAACACGTTTGCAAACATGCCTTCATCACATTCTTCCACACCCAAACTCTAAAAGAGAAGTTGTCCCCCAACCCCCGCCCCCTAGCTACAGCCAGGCCTGGTTGCTCCCTCCTCTTGGTGGTCAAATTTGCTCTCTGCATGCACACCCTGACCACTCTTTCTGACTCAATCCATTCAAATACCCCCTCCGCCAATGCCTGGGAGGCCATTCCCATGACATCTCTGCCATCTCCAGAGATGGTCTGTAATCACACTTTCTGCTCTTCTCCTCCGGTCCTCAGTGTGGGGAGCTTCCTCTGCTCACGGCAGTGTTTTGCTGGGAAAGGGCATGAGACCGTGCTGCCAGCACCCTCCTCAGCACGTGCTGGGTGCCTGTGACTGAGGTTACGTGGTAGAGCTTGCCTCGGGATGACTCACCGCCGCTCTCCATAGCTGCTGCCCCCGTTCCCTTCAGACCCCCTCTTCAGCCTCCATCTGTATTGCAAAGACGAGCTCACAGCGGGGAACATAGGTCCCCCAGAATAGCTCTGGAGTTTTTTCCTCTGCTCTCTGAGAAAGTGGGGTCAAAATAGACCAGAAATCCTGCCATTTGCAATAAAAGGAATGGCCCTTGAGGGCACCGTGCTAAATGAAATAACTCAGAGAAAGACAAACACAGGATGATCTCATGTGTGGAATCTACAAAAATGTTTTAAATAACTTAAAAACAGCTCAGATACAGAGGACAGATTGGTGGTTGCCAGAAGTGGGGATGAGGGCAGAGTGGAATATGTTAAAGTGGTCAAAAGGAAGATATTTCAGTGACAAACATGTGCTGGAAGGAATTCCCTGCTGATCTAGAGGTTAGAATTTCAGACTTCCACTGCCAGGGGCCAGGGTTCAATCCTTACTCAAAGCACTAAGATCCCGCAAGCTGCACAGGTTGGCCGAAGAAATAAAAAGAACAAAAAGTCACGGGGATGTAACATATGGCACAATGACTATGGTTAATAATACTGTGTTGTTTATTTGAAAACAGCTAAGACTATAGATCTTAAAAGTTCTCATCACAAGAAAAGTGAGAAAGGAATGTCTAAATCTAGGAATAGGGTGGAGGGTGTGACAAGAAATATACAGAATGAGCCCAGAGCATCCTGAGTGCCGAAAAGTACGGAAATGCTTTTTTTTTTTTTTAAAGTAGCAAAAACAAAAACCACAATGATGAGAATATGTCAAAGGTGACGTGTAATTCCCCACATCTCAAGTGTGGGCAGCTCATAGTGACTAACTTCCAAAGAGGGACAGGGTGGAAACTGAGAGAAAAGAGTACCTTCAAGATAGAGAAATGTGGGACTTCCCTGGCGATTCAGTGGTTAGGACTCTGTGCTTTCACTGCCGGAAGCCCCTTAGGGGAACTAGGAACGCACAAGGGGTGCAGTGTGGCCAAAAAAAAAAAAAAAAATCTGACAAATAGGAACTTCAACCTCAGGCAGGTAATCAAGGTTAGCATCAAGAGAGAAAAACAATGTGGATAGAATATTTCTTTGATACGATGTGATGAGAATGACATTTTATGGCTATGGTTTCATTCCCCCAAACTGCAAACTCCAGAACTTCCCTGGTGGCTCAGTGGTTAAGAATCTACCCGCCGAGGTAGGCGACACAGATTCAATCCCTGGTCCGGGAGGATTCTATATGCCGAGGATGCAACTGAGCTGGTGGGCCACAACTACGGGGCCCGTGCTCTAGAGCCCACGTTTCACAACGAGAGAAGCCACTGCAATGAGAAGCCTGTGCACTGCAACGAAGACTAGCCCCTGCCGGCCGCAACTAGAGAAAATCTGCATGCAGGGATGAAGACTCAGTGCAACGGAAAATGAATAGTAAGGAAATAGATAATAAATGTTTATTTTAAAGTTTAGGCTCCAGTCTAATCATAAGAAAAATAGCAGACAAATTCCACTTGCGGGACATTATGCAGAACTCCTGAGCAATACTCCTCCAAACTGTCAACATCATCAGAAACAAGGCAAGTATGAGAAACTGTCACAGTCAAGAGACTATATACATACAATGGAGTATTACTTGGCCACAAAACAGGGAATGAAATCTGGCCATTTGTGACAACATGGATGGACTTAGTATTATGCCAAGTGCAATAAGTCAGACAGAGAAAGACAAACACTGGAGGAGTTTACTTACGTGTGGAACCTAAAAAAATAAGTGAATAAACATAACAAAAACAGAAGCAGAGTTATAGACACAGAGAAAAAGCAGATAGTTGCTCGCAGGGAGAAGGGTGGGGGGAGGAGATACAAATCTTGGAGGTATTTTTCTATCAGTATACAGAGAGCTTCCTTATGATTTTTTTTGTTGTCGACTATGCTGGGTCTTAGTCTCGACATGCGGGATCTAGTTCCTAGACCAAGGATCAAACCTGGGCTCCCTGCATTGGGAGTGCAGAGTCTTAACCACTGGACCAGCAGGGAAGTCTCTCCTTTTGATTTATTATAGCTGCATAGTATTCCACTGCAGCAAAGTCTCATCATGTATTTATCCGCTATTTATTAAGTTGTTTGTAACCTTTCCCTACTATAAACAATGCTACAGTTAACATGTCCATATGTCATCTTATATAGTGGAAATATTTCTATAGGATAAATTTCTAAAAGGGGGTTACTGAGCTCAAGAATATATAGATCAGTAACTCAGATACATATTAAATTCTCCTCCATAAAGGTAATACCAATCTAAGTTCCTACCAGCAATATGAGAGTGTCTATTTCCCCACCAGTATTCTTGCCTGGACAGTTCAATGGACAGAGGAGCCTGGCAGGCTACAGTCCGTAGGGTTGCAAAGAGTCAGGCATGACTGAACCACTGAGCACACGTTTCCCCATTCACGGCAGTGTGTGGTCAAACTTTTGCATATTTATAATGTGATAGAAGAAAAACGATTTCTGACCTTGTAATTTGCATTTCTCTTTTTGCAAATTGAAGCTGAGCAAATATTTACATTTTCCTTGCATTTCATTTTCTGTGAGCATAGTCTTTGCTCATTTTTATACTGGGCTTTTGTGTTTTTCCTTATAAAATTCTAGGAGCAATTTACATTTTAGGAAGATTTGACCTTTGTCTGCATAGGGGCTGCAAATATTTTCCTTTGTCATGTGTCTCTCCACTAGGTTTTTTAAGCTTGCCCCATAGACTCCACCCCTTCACTTCTCAGAAATTCCCTCTCCAGGCCATGGGGCCCCTCTCACAGACACATCCAGAAGACCCCCTAGTTCCTCACTCTTCCTGGTGGCTTTTTTTTTTTTTTTTTGGATGTATTTATTTATTTGTTTTTGGCTGCTCTGTCTTTGTTGCAACACAGACTTTCTCTAGTTACGGTGAGCAGGGGCTACTCTTTGTTGTGGTGCCAGAGCTGCACATTGAGGTGGCTTCCCTCGTTGCAGAGCACAGGCTGTAGGGCGCTCAGGCTTCAGTAGTTGTGCTGCACTGGCTTAGCTGGTCAGAGGCACGTGGGGTCTTCTCGGACCAGGGAGTGAACGCATGTCTTCTCCATTGGCAGCCAGACTCTTATCCGCTGGACCACAAAAGGAATCCTTCCCGGCGTCCTTTGATCTCTTGGTGACATCTGACTCTAGACGGAAGAGGCCTCTTGTGAGCAAATAACCTTTATTCTGTCCTTTATCGACTTCAGCGGTTGCACATTCTCATTAGGACACTGAAAACATGGAAAAGTACACAGATGAAAAGCAAAACTCACCATATATTCCGCCTCCCAGGGTAACTGCTTCCAGTTTACCAGTGCCTATGTACATTTTTAATTGTGTGTAGATTTTTCTATTTACAAAGTAAATTTCTTAAATTTATCCAGTCCCTTTGGGAGTGGATAGCTGCACTCTCCCACCTCTTGGGTTTCTCTTTGTCCCTATTCTGTCTCACAAGGAGGTGATCCCGAGGTGCTGACATGGGGGAACGTCTCCCTCCTGCCCACCCCCAAACAGCCTCACTCTCTCCTGGACTTGTTTCTCCTGCCTCACCCCACCCGCTCCAAGCTTAACTGCTGCTCACCCTCCTGCCAGAGACGTCAAACTCTTGGTCTCCTTTGTTCTTCAGAACCACCCAGGTGGAAACCTGAGTTTATCAACTCATCCTCCCAAACAATGCTGGTTTCCCTCCTTCTGCTAGTAAAAGAAGTCAGGAGTAACCTCCAAGACTCACTAAGCATGGTTTCCGGCCACATCTTGTCTTGCGTGCCAAACATTTCCCTAATTCACCCTACTCTGGTCTCTGGGCTTTCCTCATGCTCTTCCTCGCCTGGACACAGTCCCCTTCCTGCAGCAGATCTTCCCAGGACCCTTGGTCACATTCTGCCCATCCTCTGCCCCAGCGCAGCCCTGGCTTCCCTTCCTGAGCCCCACTGCCTCATAGTCCCCCCCACTTCCCTGGCTCTGCTCTCCAGGGAGGCCCCCTGTGAGGAGCCACACTGCACGCACACACCCAGGCCCCTTGCTGGCAGGCTGCCCCATTCTCCCAAGGTGCCAGGCACTTCCCCTGGCAGAACATTTATCTCTCTGTATTGTAATTTCCTATTTACTCCTCTGTCTCCCTACTGACCATACACGGGGGGCAGGACTGTTTTTTTCATTGATGTATTTCGAGTGTCTGCACATATGAACATTAAATAAGTTTGTTGACGTGGAGGAAAGGAATAACTCTCCAGCTAACGTGACTGCTCCCACATTGAACCCTCAAAGCTCTCCATCCAGCATGATTCCTGGAGGGCTAACTTGGCCTGGCTGGACTTGGTACCCTCTTAGGTCTGCTATGCAAGCCCCTCCACCTGGACTGACTGCCTTCCGCTGACTGTCACCGGGTCCTCTCCAAACCTCAACTTACTCATCTGTCTACAGAAGGGAACATTCTGGAAAATTGTGAGGACAAGTGAACGATGTACCTTGTAGATGGCAATGTGATAAATGTGATAAACGGAGTGGGTACATTATTTTTTAAAAAGTGCTACTGTTCATCAAACATGTTTTCTATACCAGGCATTGTTCTAACACCCAACTATTGATATTAATGCCTTTCATCCCAACAAATTAGCTCCTTTTCATAGAAAAGTATACCAAGGCACAGAGCAGTTCTTGACTGATTTGCCTTGATTCCACACTGGCAGTAGAGGAGCTCAGATTTGAACCCAGGTCATATAGCTCCTCAGGCTTCCCTAGCAACTCAGCTGGTAAGGAATCTGCCTGTAATGCAGGAGACCCCAGTTTGATTCCTGGGTTGGGAAGACATTTAAAGACATCTGTTTTGTCATACTTGACATGGAGTTACCGTCAGTGGTACTTATAGACATCTGTCCCCACATCCACACTTCTAGGTCCTCCAAGCATTCTGAGGATGAGGTTTCCAATCCCTTCCCTCATTTTCAGAATTTCCTCACCAAGAGAGAGATGGGGGAAGGAGGAAAGAGCTTACTTAGCCTGGGTGCAGGAGAAGAGAGATAGAAGAGTTTGTGTGGATCCTTTGGTGTCTGTAGCTCAGACCATGGAGGGTGGCATGGTGACATCACCTCCATGTAAGAAGTTTCCCTAGTCTCCCCTCCTGCTCTGTTCTGTTCCCACCCCCTGATGCTAGCCTTGTCCCTGGCGCAAAGCACTATGGGGACCAGAGAAAGGAGAAGGGTGGAAAGAGGCCAGCGCTGGACACCCAAGGAGAGACTGAGACAGAAGGGAGGAGTCCCCCTCCCCAGGGGACAGCTAGAAGCAAGAGGTCTGCCTCCCAGCACCATGCCCCCTAACTGCTAGGTAACACTCTCTTTACTTCTGGGAGGCCAGAAACTTGTTGGATGCCAGGAGTAAAAGAGATGGCAAAAGATGGAAGAGCGTTAGAGAGATCCAGAGAAAAAGGGCCGACGTGAAGGGGACTCTCGTTCATTATTAAATGATCGATATGCAGAATTCAGAGAAGATGCAGAGGACAGCAATTAATGTAACAGAAAATGTCCATGTATTCAGCAGTGTCAACATTTTGCCATATTTCCTGTAGTTTTATTCATTTAGACTTATTTATTTGATTTTCGGCTACGTTGGGTCTTTGTTGCTGCGCTGGCTCTTCTCTAGTTGCGGTGAGTGGAGGCCGCTCTCCCGTGGTGCTCGAGCTTCTCCTGGTGGTGGCTTCTCTTGTTCAGGAGCACGGCTCTAGGGCACTAACTTCGGTAGTTGCATCACGTGGACTCAGTGGTTGTAGTTCCCAGACTCTAGAGCACAGTCTCAATAGTTGTGGTCCATGGGCTCAGTTGCTCCATGGCATGTGGGATCTCTCCAATTCAGGAACTGGACCCTGCATTGCCAGGTGGATTCCTTACCACTAAGCCACCAGGGACGCCCTCTTCATTTTTTTTTTTTTAAGGGGTAGTACATTACAGGGGCTTCCCTGGTGCCTCCGCCTGCCAATGCAGGAGATACGGGTTTGATCTGTGGGTCAGGAAGATACCCTGGAGAAGTAAACGGCACAACCCACTCCAGTATCCTTGCCTAGAAAATCTCATGGGCAGAGGAGCCTGGCAGGCTAAAGTCCATGGGGTGGAAAAAGAGTTGGACATGACTGAGCAACTAGACAACAACAACAACACGGTACATTATCGACACAGCAACTTAGAGCCTTCCTCTCATCTATGTTTCTTAGGTTACTTTTTTTTGTTTACACTTTCTGTATAAACCACATGGCATGTGGGATCTTAGTTCTGAATAGGGATGGAACCAGTACTCCCTACACTGAAAGCTCTGAGTCCTAACCACTGGTCAACCAAGGAATTTCCTTCCCATCTATGTTTCAACTTTTACTACATGGGCATATGTGGGTTAGGCATCTATAAAAAATATATACTGTTGCTTATGTGTTTTACATTTTTAAATACTGGGTATGATTTGGCTTACATTCTTTTGCCATTTGGTTTTATCTTATTCAACATCATTATTTTGAAACTTATCCCTGTTAATATATGAGAGTGCGTTCATTTTATCTGCTGTATTGTATTCCATTTTGATTGCATTTATATTTCTGTTATTTTGTTGGTGGACAGTGAAGTTGTTTCCAGTTGCTGTTATTATAAAAACCATGAATGGACTTCCTTATATATATATCTCCCTGTGCGCACCTGCGAGAATTCCTCTAGAGTCACACCTAGAAGTAGAATTGCTGAGTTCCAAAGAAATGTGTGTTTTCAGCTTTACCAGATATTGCCAAATTGCCCTGTAAAATGATTGTGTCCAGTACTCCATGAATTTCTTCTTCTCAAATAATTTGCCTGTCTCCATGAACCAGTGTGGATAAATAGCATCTCACATTTATGGACCACTCGGAGAAGGCAACAGCACCCCACTCCAGTACTCTTGCCTGGAAAATCCCATGGACGAAGGAGCCTGGTAGGCTGCAGTCCATGGGGTCACGAAGTCGGACACGACTGAGCGACTTCACTTTCACTTTTAACTTTCATGCATTGGAGAAGGAAATGGCAACCCACTCCAGTGTTCTTGCCTGGAGAATCCCAGGGACGGGGGAGCCTGGTGGGCTGCCGTCTATGGGGTCGCACAGAGTCGGACACGACTGAAGCGACTTAGCAGCAGCAGCAGCAGCAGCAGCATCTTTCCTTTTCAAAAAATGACCTGCAAATATCCTCCATTCACTTTTCTGTAATGCTTTTTTCTTCCTGATTACAAAAGTACTTTATTTATGATCAATACTAAATCTTTTTCAGTTATATGGGTTGCAAATTTCTTCTCCTGGTCTGTGAGAGACTTTCACTTTGTAGTGTCTTTTATTTTTGTTTGTTTGTTTTTTTAATTTATTTGGCTGTGTTGGGTCTTAGTGGTGGCACAAGGAACCTTTCATTGTGGTGCATCAACTCTAGTTGTGGTGTGAGGGCTCAGTAGTCGCCGCGCAAGGGCTCAGTAGTCGCCGCGCGAGGGCTCAGTAGTCGTGGCATGCGGGCTCAGTAGTTATGGCATGTGGGCTCAGTAGTCGTGGCATGTGGGCTCAGTAGTTATGGCATGTGGGCTCAGTAGTTGCAGTGTGCGGGCTCAGTAGTCGCCGTGTGAGGGCTCAATAGTCACAGCGTGAAGGCTCAGTAGTCGTGGCGGGCTCAGTAGTTGCCGCGTGAGGGCTCAGTAGTCGCTGTGTGAGGACTCAGTAGTCGTGGTGTGAGGACTCAGTAGTCGTGGCGTGAGGGCTCAGTAGTTGCTGCGTGAGGGCTCGGTAGTCGTGGCCGGCTCAGTAGTCACGGCGTGCGGGCTCAGTAGTCGTGGCGTGAGGGCTCGGTAGTCGTGGCGTGAGGACTCAGTAGTTGTGGTGTGAAGGCTCAGATGCTCTGTGGCAGGAAGGATATAATTTCCCAACCAGGGATCAAACTTGCATCCCCCGAATTGCAAAGTGGATTCTTAGCCACTGGGCCACCAGGGGAGTTCCTATAGTGTCTTTTGTTAAATGTTTTCGAATTATTATTGAAGCTGGGTGATTGATACATGGGGAATCATTACACTGTTATCTCTACTTTTATGTAATTTTGAATATTACCCTAACAAAAATGTTCTTAAAAATCCATAAAACAATTCTCTATCATCCCAAATTCCTAAAGATCAGCTCCTATATTTTATCATTTTACTTTCCACATTCAGGTCTCTAATGCCACTGGAATTTATTTTTGTAGTTGCTGTGCGAGAGGATCAAATATTATATTTCCCTCATAGATGGCCAACTGTGTCCAGTTCTATTTCTGATCCTGTTTATCCCTTCTCCTCTGACCAGAAACTTCCCCTCTGCCCCATATATCCTTAAGTCTGCTTCTAAGCTCTCTATTCTGTTCCTTAGTCACTGTGTGTACTCTCATCTTGCCACATTTTTTTAAAATTAATTAATTGATTTGGCTGCACCTACAAATACAACTAAGTAGAGTCTTAGTTGTGACATGAAGCATTTTTTACTTTAGTTGCAGCATGTGAGATCTAGTTCCCTACAGGCCCCCTGCATTGGGAGTGTGGCAGCTTAGCCAGTGGACCACCAGAGAAACTGGTGGCCACAGTTTTAACTCCCATCTTACCAGACTGGCCACAGTAGTATCTGTCAGGCCAGACTGGTATCACTTCTTCTTTTTCTTCTTCAGATTGACTTGGCTTTTCTTAGCCTCTTTCCTTCCATACAAATTTTACGATCAGCTTACACAATTCCAGAAAGGAAAACACACACCCACACACACACACACAAACCCCAACAGTCCTGGGTTAATTGGAATCCTGTAGAATTCCAGATTCATTTTTGAGAGAAGCAGCATCTTTCTAACATCTTCCTGACCATCGCCTTGTCATATCCGTCCATATACAAGGGCTTTTATTTTGATCCTTATATAAAAATTTGTGTTTGGGGACTTCTCTGGTAGCCCAGTGGTTAAGGCTCCAAGCTCCCAATGCAGGGGACCTGTGTTCGATCCCTGGTTGGGAAACTGGATCCCACATCCTGCAGTGAAGATCAAAGATCCTATCTGTTGCAACTAAGACTCAGCACAGTCAAATAAGTAAATAAATATATATATTTTTAAACGTGCTTGTTTTCTCCATGAGGGTCTTAATCCGTCTTTGTTAGATTTGTTCCCAGGGCCTGTGGGGTTTATGGCTGGCTTTCCCCCCTCCCCCAGCCCCACATCAACTATGCCAGGTACATCCTTCCTTACCCGTTTGGTCCACACCCTCCCCCCCAGGTCCAGGGAGCAGCTGTCTACTCCAACAGCTGACTGTGTCTGTGAGACCTTGTCGAGTGCACGGGGCTCCCACCTCCCACCTCAGGGCCTGTCAGCTGAGTCTGGGGAGAGGCACAGCTGTTTCAGTGGGGACAATGATGTGCATTCTATACAGGCCCCTCTCTGAGCCTCCCTCCCCCGGTCCAGAGCAACTGTTCTTGTGGTTAGGGAAGGGCCCCACCTGTCAGCTCTAGCTACTCTTTCCGGCAATGTCCAACTCCCTGATCCCTTTTCTTCATGTCTTCCACCCACCCTACCCCACCCCTTCCCACCCCTCATGCAGAATCTAGCTCCCTGATTAGGGATCAAAACTGTGCTCCCTACATTGGGAGCAAAGAGTCTTAACCTCCAGGGAAAGTCCCTTCTGAATGTCCTCTGAGCCCGTCTCTCATGTGTGTCTTATGGGCTGATTGCCTGTTCACGGCTCTGTCATTGCCTGGAACTGGTGGGCAGAGAAAACGTGGTCTTGGAAACGGATCATCCCTCTCTAACCTTGGAGGACTGGCTGTTCCCACAGCGTTCTCTCAGTTGTCACCACGTTCAGGTCTCAAATCCTCAGGTAGATTAGCGACTACTGTTGCAGGCAGAGAGGTGCTGTGATGAGTGATAAGGCTAGGACTCTACCCCTTCCCAGTGACACGTCCCATACCTGGCTGGCCTCTGCACCTGCTCCTGGCACCTGCTCCCCTCCGCACTCCCTGCCCTCGGTGAGGCCTCTCTGGCCTCTTTTCAGCATCCTTGTTTGGGGGTTGACCGCTTTCAATGGCCCACCAGCTACAGCCCAGTGCTGACTCCCCCCAGGAATGATGACCCTGGAACACAGCAGAACCAGAATCCAGGCCTCCATGGCTTCTTTAGGTGATAACTGAGCCCCACCACCCACTGTCAGTGGCTGTTCATGAGTGTCGGGGGGCCTTGTAGCAGGCCTTCAAGGAGCAACCTGTCGGGCTGGCCTTAGACACAAGATGTCCTGGGACATTTGGACAACCGAAAATGATGGAAGAAAGGTCGTTCTTTTTTTTTTTTTTAACTGCAGTATAGTTAATTTACAGTGTGTGTGTGTGTTGATTTCTGCTGTACAGAAAAAGTGATTCAGTTATATACATATATATTCTTTTTCTTATTCTTTTCCATTATGGTTTATCACAGGCTGTTGAATACAGCTCCCTGTGCTATACAGTAGGGCCCGGTTGTTTATTCATCATATATATAACAGTTTGTATCTGCAAATCCCCAACTCCCAGTCAGGCAGGAAAATGTTATTTATTGAACACCTTCTAAAAGCCTTCTGGACATCTCCCATCTCTTGTCCTGCCTGAGCAGATTATATGATGATTACCACTGTAGGGAGGAGGACCGACACGCAGCACAACTCCAAGACGTCACTCACACCCCAAGTTGGCCTCGTGCATCCAGAGCAGTACTGAGAGGGCCCCCGAGCCGGAGGGTGAATCCAGATTGGAGTGACCATCGGAAGCACTCTTCACGGGTCTGTCTGGGTCCTAGCAGAATGACTGGCAGGGTGGTACAAGGCTCTGAAGCCCTAGATGGAGACAGCAGACAGGGGTGGGAGGAGCAGAAGGCCCAGTGCTTCTAGGTCTCGCGAGAACACGTTAGCTCTATTCCCAGCTCTCACCACTGAACTGGTTTGCCCATGTTCTTGTCGGTCATGCTGTTGACTCTTGATGTGTGTGTCCTGTGTCCTCAGCACCGCATACACGCTTGCTGTTGACATGAATGGCCCAATTAAATGATGTCTACCTGGGTTCCCCTGGTGGCTCAGTGGTAAAGAATCCGCCTGCCAGTGCAGGCGATGTGAGTTCGATCTCTGGTCCAGGAAGATCCCACATGCCTTGGAGCAACTAAGCCTGTGCGCCACAACTATGGAGCCTGTGCTCTAGAACCCGGGAACTTCAACTGCTGAAGCCCGTGCACCCTAAAGACTGTGCTCAGCAACAAGAGAAGCTACTGAAATGAGAAGACCGCACACTGCGACTAGAAAGTAGCCCCCGCTCATCATAACAGAGAAAAGCCCATGCAGCAACTAAAACCCAGCACGGCCAATAAATAAATACATAAATAAAGAAAATTTATATGAAAAAAATGGTGTCTATGTATGGGGGGAGGGGGTCCCCAGGACATTTCTGGGAAGCCTGTAGATCGGGGAAAACCACTGAAAGGACCTCAGGGGTCATCTATGACTCAGCCTACAGGCCTTAACTTCACAAGTTGGCACCCAAATACATCATTTTTTTAATTGACTTTGAGGAACAGGAGTTTGGGCCAGTTTCCTCCCCTGCCAGCAGAGGACTGGGGGCAGAGGTCAGAGCCACGCAGGCCGGATCCATTACACAAAGCTAAATCAGGAACTAGAAGGAACTGCTCCCTGGCAGCTCTGTTGCCAGAAGGGATGGTTATCTTTCTAGGAAAGGCTGAGGAAATCCTTTTCTGCCCTGGGGAAGGCCACTTGGTGGGATTAATCCCAGGTGAAAGTGGGAAGGAGATGAAGAGAGCTAATCCCAAAGGGGGATGAGGGGTAGAGAATGAACTAAAACCAGATCCAGGCCCTGGACACAGCTGCAGCCCTTCCCCCACCTCCCTTCCCAACCCCCTCTGGGGTTTCCCACTGTTACTGGAGACATCCTGTTTCCTTTACCTGCCTCACTGTCCCAGGTCCCTGGAGCCCCTCCCTGTCTACTGGGGACAGGGAAGGGACAGAGGTCCAGCCCCAGGCCCAGGATCCAAGGATCTCACTGTTGGATGTTTGGTGATTGTTTTATATGGGAGAATTAGAGTCTAAACTGTTACCAGTTCCTTAGCTCAACAGCTCTTCTTTGTTTCTGCATCTTCACATTTCCCGATCATGAACTCTTGAGTCAACATTTCACTTAAAAAGACGAGGACACGGGAGCTTGTCCACGGTTTCAGAGAATCTCACATCTGTGTACACTGAGTTGGGAGGGATGGACTGTGACTTACCCAAGGTCACAGCAATTGTAGATCTGGGTCAGTGGGTGGTGGGATCTCTAGGGTTCCCTGGAGATTACATACTATGGCAGATCCCAGAGGGAACCTACTTCCCATCCCTTGGGCTCACCGAGGTCACTTCCTCCCCTCTGAGTGGCTCTTTCCAGGTAACTGTGTACAGGGGTTCTGCACACATCCTAAAAATGTGTTCAGATTCACAGAGCTCTGGGGCTCAACAGCACAGGCTCTGCAGCAAGCAGGCCTGGATTTGGAGCCCTTGACAGAATACGTACTTATTTATTCTTACAAGAAATATTTATTGCTGAGCACTGGGGACAGAGCAGCACACAAAACAGATATAAGTCCCTACTCTCATGGAGTTTACATTCTAGTTTACATTCTAGGACACAATCAGCAAGATAAGGAAAGAGGATATACAGTTTGTCAGAAGGATTTGCTGAGGAGGTCAATAAAGCAAAAGAGAGGATGGAGAGAAGGCAGGATGGAGTGGAGTGAATGTCCTGTTAAATAGAGTGGATGCATAACATTTGGACCAAGATTTAAAGGAGGTGAGCGATGGAACCATATGGATGCTTGAAGATAGTGCCTTGTAGGCAGGAGCAATGGTAGGTGTAAAGGCCCTGAGGCAAAAACATGTCTGGCACAGTTAAGGAGCAGCAGGAAGCCAGTGCGGCTGCCACAGCCAGAGAGGCAAGGAGTAGAACTTGGAAGCCAGGGCCTCGGAGGTCACAGTTAAAGCCTTTGGCTTTAATTCTTAATGAAAAGAGAGTCATTGGACGGTTTAAGCAGAAAAAGGACAGGATCTGACACATGTTTTAGAAAGATCACCCTGGTCATTGTATGGAAAAGAGAAACAAGAACACCAGTTAGAAGGCTATTATAATAATTCACATGAAAGATGACAAACAGAGCCCTCAGGATTTATTACTGTGGGTAGTGAACTGTGATAAGAAGACAGAGGTCAAGGATAACTTCCAGGATTTTGGTCAGAGTAATTAGAGAGAGGTAGTTGCCTCTCACAGATATGGGAAAGCCTGGAGGAGGGGCAGGTCTTGGTGGGGTGACCAGGCCATTTATCCCCTGTGTGATCTGGGGTAAATTGCTTAACCCCTCTAAACCTCAGTTTCCTTATCTGTACAAAGGTCATGATAGTTATTTCCCTGAAGAGCAATGGTGAAAATTGAGTGAGATCATGAACTCCTTGCCTGCTCCTTGGAAGAAAAGCAATGACAAACCTAGACAGCATATTAAAAAGCAGAGATATTACTTTGCCTACAAGGGCCCGTATAGTCAAAGCTATGGTTTTTCCAGCAGTCGGAAATGAGAGCAGGATATGAGATGAATGGATATGACAGCAGGACAATAAAACAGGCTGAGCACCGAAGAATTGATGCCTTCGAACTGTGGTGCTGGAGAAGTCTCTTGAGAGTCCCTTGGACAGTAAGATCAAACCAATCAATCCTAAAGGAAATCAATCCTGAATATTCATTGGAAGGACTGATGCTGAAGCTCTAATACCTTGGCCACGTGATGTGAAAAACCAACTCATTGGAAGACCCTGATAATGAGAAAAAATTGAGGGTGGAGGAGAAAGGGGCAACAGAAGATGAGATGGTTGGATGGCATCACCAACTCAATGGACATGAGTTTGAGCAAACTCCAGGAGATGGTGAAGGACAGGGAAGCCTGGCGAGCTGCAGTCCATGGGGTCACAAAGAGTCAGACACGACTGAGCGACTGAACAACAAAATGAACACACAGGCATGACACACAAGTACTCAATACATGTCCCAACCATAGTCCAGGGAAGACACTGACCATCACAACTCCTCTGGAAGGGACAGGAAGGGACAGGAAGGAAAGGAAGACCACACCTATACATCTGTACTCTAGCTGCCCCCACTCCCTGCTTCCTCTGGGTAGGAGGACAGACCTTTTTGACAAAATTGAAAGTTTTCTTTCTTCAGGGTTGTTGATGGTGGAGATGTGATCATGATGATGCTAATGGTGGGTCGTGACAGGTTGATGATAAATGATCATATTCCTACATCCTTATTCTACAAAACACTTTCGTGGCCATTATCTCATCTGAGTCCATCAAGGCAGAAATTATATCAATTTTAGGAAGTAGAAGAATGAGGTATTTATCTTATGTACTATTTAAAAAATTTTTAATTTTATATTGGAGTATAGTTGATTAAAAATATTGTGTTAGTTTTGGTTGTACAGCAAAGTGTATACCTGAATATATATATATATGTATACATATACAAAAAAATTCTTTTTCAATTTGTTTCCCATTTAGGTTATTATGGAGCATTGAGCAGAGTTTCCTGTGCTATACAGCGGGTGGTTGTTGGCTATCTATTTCAAATATAGCAGTGTGCACATGTCAGTAGGAGGTATTTAAAAACAAAATAAAAACAAATCTGGACCATCTCTACCTGGCTATCTCATGGAACTCCATTTAATCTTCCAGAGAAAAATGTGGAGAGGGTCCTGACATGGGTATGCCTCTTCCCATCCCTGAGTGGGAGTACCACCTAGCTGTGTCCAGTTATGATATGGACTCTGACCCCACTTCTCCACTCCCCAGGAGACAGCCCACAATGCCTGCTCCCATCCTATTCTCTGTCTGGGCCACTCTGAGCATGCCTGGTGTGTGGGTTTGCAGCCTTACTGCTTCTGAGGTTTGGGTCAGTGGGTCTCATACGTTGTCCCATTCCAGTTACTCCTCCCAATTATTGAGGTAACAGATGAGGTGCCTGGAACCTAGAAGAATCAGTGTGCCTCAGATCACACCATTAGAAAGTGCAGTCTGGGTTTAGACTCTGAGGTCTGCATCCGGTAGGACAAATTACTGCATCTCTTCCTCCAGCCCAGCTGCCCCCTCCCTTCACCTATCAAATACCAGAACACAGCTGTCTCTCCCTTGCTCCCCCAACCCAGGCAAGCTGTTCTGGGTGGGGCTGAGCTGGGTGGGGCAGCTCTGTGTAGTGTTTAGTGAGGATGTGGCCCCTACAGGCAAATTCAGCCGGACATTGATGCTGAGCAGCAGTTCTGACTGGTGAGAGCTGCTGCCCATGGGTGCGGGTGGGGAACTGGGAGGGTAGGAAGTATCAGGTCTGGTTGGATTGAGGTCCCTGAAAAGAGAACTTAGAATTGTCTAGGGAAGAACTCCTGCTGGGTTGAGGGAGAGGGGTTAGGGAATGCCAGGTGACTGAGGGTGTGCGAAGGAGCGGGTGACTGATGGAAGGGAGGATTCCAGGGACAGTAGGAGCGCCAGAGGCTGGGAATGGTGAGCTGGAGGTCCCAGAGCGGGCTTCTCTCTTGCCTTGACTCCATCTCCATCCGTGCTGTGATGAGAATCCTCCGGCCCCAGCCACCCTTTCCAGAGGAAGGGCTTCCAGAAAGCTAAAATGACCCATGAACTGAGATCTGGGGGCTGGTGGGTGTAAACTGAAGCAGGAGTCTACTCCTGCCCACCTCCTTGTGTCTTTGCCAGGTGAGAAGGGAGCAGAAAGGAGAGCCTGGAGTCTAGATCACCTTGCAAGTCACCAGCCATGCCCGCTCCTCTGCTCCCGCTGCTGCTCCGCACGCTGCTGGCCCGTCTGCTGCTGCCCGCTGCCCGCCTGGCCCGCCAGCACCTCCTGCCCCTGCTGCGCCGGCTGGCCCGCCGCCTGGGCTCCCGGGATTTGCAAGAGGCTTTGCTGGGCTGTCTGTTGTTCGTCCTCAGTCAGAGACACCCGCCGGACGCTGGGGAGGCTTCCAGAGTGGCCCGCCTGGAGAGGAGGGAGAGGCTAGCCTCCCAAAAATGAGGCCATGAATCCTGGTAGCAGCCGTGCCCCCTGAAATGCTTTATTTCGGAGTAAGACAGTCCTGGCCCCATCACTGACTGCAGCCTGCCCAGTGGGCAGAAGACGTGGTGGGGGACTGAGCATGAGAGGGGTCCAGCTAGGACATGCCCCCCATCTCCCAGCAGAAAGGACTGGAAGGATGCTCTGCTTCTAGAAAACACATCACCGTCCCTCCCTCTCTGCATTCTTCCCAAGACCTTTCCTAATCACTTCTGGCCTCTGGTGGGAGGGGAACTGACACTCCTCCACCACCCCCACCCCCAGGCAAATGGAGACAGGAGGTCCAATGAGGGGCAATGCTTAACCCTGGGACAATGGACAATTCGGCTAATCCAGACTGTTTCTGGTTTGAGATTTCCCAACTATTAAGAACTTGGTTCCCTACTAGAGAGTTAGTCCTGCCCCCAAAGCCCAGTATGCAATAGGAGCTCAATAAATATTTGTTGCCTTTAATTCTTAGGATGCCTTTGCAGTCCTGTCACACTCCTGCAGTGCAGGACAGTCGAAACTGTCCAGAGGAGACAGGTGGGGGAACACCGCAAGCTTTCCTTTTGCTACCTCTGTTATTGTCCCTCTCAGTCCCAATGCCGTGGAAGCTGTTTCTCTAACTTGACTGTCTCACACTGGGAGTCAGCAGTCTTGGGTCTTGCTGGCAGCTCAAGGTAAGGAGGTTAAAGTCCTCCAGCGAGTGTGGATACTCTTCTCAGCTAGTGGTGTGGGCAGAGGGAGATTTGTTTTTGGAGGGACACTGTGGGCAGCCTCCCCATCCGGAGAAGCAGCCTAGAGATGCATACCCTGAGGGGTACTCTGCCCAGGATGGGGTCTAGGGGGCACAGGGTAGGTGGGGTGTAATCTGAGGAATTCACCTCTTCATTTCTCCTCTCCAGTGGGAGGACCCTCGGGGATCTCAAACAAGAGTTGTCAGAGGCATTTTGCAAACCTGCCTGCAGATAATTTGCTTACTATTTTCCTGCAACACTCCCCCCTCCTACCCGCCTCCACCCTGCCCTGGGCTCCCAGTTCAAGGCGGTAAAGTGAGGACAAGCCCCTTTCAGGACCCTCACCCTGTCTGCCCACCCCGTTAGAAGACTGGTCTAGGGGGAAGCCTCCAGATCAGAGCTGTGGGCCCCCAAGCCGGCCCCGCGGGGCTTTCTGCCAGACCCCGCCTCCCCACACCCGGACACCATCTGCTTCCTCCAGGGGTCATCAAAGCCAGTGCACGTGCTCGCAACCCTTCTCCCCACTCCCGCCGCCCACTCAGAAAGGTGGCCTGGGGGAGGGGCGGGATGAAGGGGATTCGAACCCCTGGTCCCTTCCAAGGCCCCGGGCGCCTTATTTATTCAGCCCGCTCCAGGCTTCTCCTCCCGCTGGCCTCCCAGAGTTCCTCTCTTGGGAGTCTGCGACCGTGCGCGGGGCGGACGCCTGGGTAGTACGCTGCAGCCCCTTCCCCGCCGGGTGGCACAGACAGGTAAGACCCTGAGCGGTCTGCAGTTTCCGTCCACGGCGACGACACCAGTCCCGCAGGGAGTAGGCCTAACGGGAACCAGGGGTCAACTGGCCCGGGAACTTCCGTCCCCGCTCCCCAAAAGCGGAGGCCCCCTGGGAAGTCCCAGCAGGTGCGCGAGGCAGCAGAGGCTGGCAGCGGCGAGGGGGCGAGGCAGTGGTGAGGAGCGGGGCCTGCTATTTCCCCGGTGGGCGGAGCGGGGCGGGGCGGAGAACAGAGTGGGCAGGGCTATCGTGGGGTGGTGGAAATCAACGGAGTTTGCATCTGCGGTTTTTGGCGGAGGTCATTTCCCCGGACTTTGGAGGCCGTGGTGAGATGACTGCCCTCCCCTAATCACTTGCAGATGTACCCAAGGTCAGAGACCTCGGAGCAAAGGATGAGGCAGATGTGTGAGACATGAAGCTGGAAAACCAAGTCCAGTCTTCTTGAACCCTGACCCCCTTACACACCCAATAAGGAAGGTGAGGGACTTGAGGTATCTGACTGAGAGGGCTGGATTCTGTCTTCATCTTAGCTGATATTTTGTTCGTCGTGGATTTTTGTTTCTTGCATTCACTTTGATTTTTTTAAAAAATATTGTATTAAAACATAATTTATCCAGATTCTGGAATATTTGGGCTCCCCCTTAAATACTGCACCTCAGGCAAGTTGCCTCTTTGGCCTCTGTCTGGCCCCAGCCCTGCCACGAGGCCATGGAGATAGAGTCACAAACACAACTGAGAACATACAGTCATGAGACACGTTGGTGACAAACTGCAGAGCCAAGCAAACACACAGCAAACCCAGATGGAGGCAGGGCTAGGAAAAGATAGGACTATGTGTGAGGTGATGAGGCACCCTTGGGGCCTGGAAGTGGGAGGAGGGAGTCACAGGTCACAGCCTCACAGAGGTGGGGGATCGGGTTGGGGTGGGTGTGCAGCTGGATCAGCGCTTCACACCCTACTCCTGTACCCAGGACCTGAGGGAGCCAAAAGATTGGGCAGCGAATGACAAGCACTGGCCTGGTGGGCACAGGCCACTGTGAGTTGGGCTCCGAGGCTGTCCAGCAGAGGGCCCTGGCCCTCAGCAACTGTCCCTGCGTAGAGAGGCGATGCTGGAGGGGTGTGGGTGCTGGCTGGGGGCCCAGGCAAGGAGAATGCCAGACAGGCTTCTGTCCAGCAATAACAGCCCTGCCTGTTGCCATCTACTAGCAGGCTAGGCTTCAGCGGGGGTGGGGAAGGGAACCAGCCTTACCCTGTCTGGTCTGGGACCCTCACCACTTCCTCCCAATCTCTTTCCGCTTACAGCCCCCTTTGCACACAACTGCAGCCACTGGCCACCAGTCTGGCCATGCATGCCGGATCCATTTGGCCACTAAAGCCTGCCACCCCCACAGGCTCAGAGACGGGAAATGAGGATGCGGAGAGAGACAGGGGCCAAGAAAAGGGGAGAGGAGGACCCAGAGAGGTAGAGAGAGGCTGGACAAACACAGGGTAGGAATGGGGTGGGGGTGACCCAGACATGAAGCTGCCCTCAAGCTGTGGGGCAGTGCCTAGAAAAACACCACTCATACCCCTCTTCCTGCCCTCTGCTGGTTAAGGCCAGGGATGATTGAGTGTCATGTCTCTGTGGGTCCCTGAGCCAGTAGGCTGGCAACAGCTCTTCTGAGTACCTTGGGGTGAAGCCACTGATCAGTCCTAAGAAGAAAAATTACCCTTTGCCCAGTCTGTAACTGGAGAGAGGGTGTGACTCTCCCTTATCCCTGTGATGTTAGTACTGCTAATTGTTAATTAGTGTCTGTGACTTTCTCCAGGGTAAAGGCCTCTTGGGTAATTGGGTTAAGGGAGTGGGACTGGACTGGATTTTCTGTCCTCAGTGTCTCTCTAGCCTTTGGATTGTCCTTCTGTATTGAGGGCTGCTGCAGGGGCAGTGATTCCCCTGTTCCCCCAAATTTACTGACCAACCAAAAAGGAGGGAATCCTTCCTCCTTCCTTGCAGGTACGAGAAGGACCAATCATCCCTCAGCGTGCCCATCCCCTTTTTCTCAGATTGGGAGGATGTGGGGCTCAGCAAGTCTTCCCTCCCTGAGTATCTGGATTACGGGATTCACTCAGGATGTAAGACTTTTCCTGTTCCCAGCAGTGCCATAGCTTTTCCAAAGTTCTGGATTTAGAAAGGGTGAATCATGAGAGGGCTACAGTAAGGGCTGCCACCTCCCCACCCCCCACCCCCCGCCAACATTCTCCTCCACCCCCTACACACATTCTCTCTCTAAATCACAGTTGTGGGTGAGCGGATCTGTAAGTGTTAGAGGTGGGAAAACCCTGGTCACACATCATACTGATTCGGTCAGAGGGATGCCCCGGCATGGGGGCTGAGAGGATAGTTCCAAACGAAGAAAGTGGCACTGAAAAGGGAAGAGGGCGCTGGGAAGGAAAAAGGAGCGGCGTGAGAGCGGTGTATGTAGGAGGCAGCCTCGCGAGCCATAATGGAACGTCTGAGACTGTGTCTGGACCGGGCGGTGGTGGGGGTGGGGGGCTCCGGATCTGCCTCAGCAGGTTTGTCGCTGAGAGAGTCCCGAGACGGCCGAGTAGGAGTTTGTGTAACCCCAGCGAGGAGACCAGGGATACATTCAGCCCTACGTGCTCCGTGATGGGGCAGCGTTTGGCGGGGCAGGGCCCCCAGAGGTCCAGTCTACAGAAATAGTACAAAGTTTGGGCCAGGCAGGTACGGGGTCTCGGGTCTGGGGGTCCCTCGTAGGTCCGGGCTGGCGTGCGGGGGGCGGGGCGGGGGCGGGGCGGCGGCGAGCGCCGGGGAGCGGACGTGGGCGGGGGCGCGCCGGGGCGGGGCGAGCGGAGGGCGGGTTTGAATGTGCTCGGGCGGGCGCGGGAAGCTGCCCTGGTGAGCGCGCGGACCTCCACGCGGGAGGACTCTTTCCCAGCAGGTGCTGCCCGGGGGGTGGGAGGGGATCGGGAAACCGGCGGGAAGCGGGGGTCGCCGGGGCCGAATGCGCGCCGCTTTTGCCTGCTGACACGCGGGCAGGGAGGCTGGGCCTGGCAGCTGCGCCGCCGGGACTGGGGGATGCAGGGTGGGGCCCCCGTGCGGAGCCGCGCGGCACGTGGCGCGCCGGGGGCCGGGCGTAGGGTTACTGTGCGGGGACCTGGACCCCAGCAGGCAGGGACGACCTGGCTACCGGGCCTGAAACTGCCTGTCGCCGAGCTGACCTCCCCAAGCGGCGGGCGAGTTGAAGGTTAATCTCGATCAATCTCGTCGTTGGTACCGGGGAGGGGCCGCACCGTTAACTGCGCCGGGTGCGGGGAATGGCCAGGAGAGCACGCGGAATAGAGGTGGAGGTGCTGCCTCTTTAACACCCGGCCTCCTATTGGCCGAACCCGTGTACCTGGCCTCCCTCCCTTCCTGGGCGCGTCCTCGTTTATTCCCAGAGAGAACACCTTTGCTTCACTTAAAAGGACATCCCAGATTTTCTTCCCAGGGGAGAGCTGTGGCGGATGAAGGCTGCTTCCACCCCTGCCCCTCACCCCTGTTGGGGCCACTCCTTTGCCCGTTCCTCTCGGTCACGGTCACCTCCAGATCCTCTTGCCTTGTCTTCCTGTCTGTGTGAGCTCTCTTTGCCAGGATGTGTGTGTAATGGGGTGGGGGAGCGCCTTACACCCGACACAAGTCAGACTGGACATGACCTGACCCCCACCTTACTTTTTAGCCCTTAGTTGGAGTAGAGTTACTCCACCTCCCAGTATATGAGGCTGGCTGGGAAGCTGCCTTTAAACCTCCCTCCCCTCTCCGGAAGGAGCCTAGAGTAAACTTCACATTGAGTTTTGAATTCCAACTCACTCCACTGCTCTGTTGCCTTAGGCAAATGATTCAACCATTCTGAACTTGAGCTGTCCTCATCTGTTCAATGGAGACAATCTATACGAGTTTATGGTGGTTGTGAAGGCAGCCAAGGGCCAGAGAGGGTATCTGCAGGTGGTGGCTGCCCCATATGGGATCCATGGAAGTGGTGAATTTGATGCTACCACAGAGATGTCTCTAGAAGCTGGCGCCGGTGAGAGGTGTTGGGGGCCAGGGGGCCGGGGAGGTGCCCAGTTTGGTGGCTGCTATCAGGGCCCCATCTGGGCAGGCCAGGGCATGGCTGGAGGGAAACCAGATGTTCTGAACTGGTATCAAATCCCTGATTGGGCCAAGGCAGACAAAAGCCAAAGGGGTGACTGATCTTCAGGATGTGGGCAGGAGGAGTGGGCTGCCCCTGGAGTTGAGTTGTGCTCAGGGCTGGGGTTGGGGACAGCAGAGAGCAGGGGTGTAGCTGATGGGGCGTAAGGGTGGGGCTGGGGACAGTGAAGAGGAGGGCCAGAGGGCAGAAAGGAATACTCCTCAGTCTAAAAAAGATTTTCCTGAGAAAGAGGAGATACTCTTGTCTGCCACCCCAGCCTCCACCTGTGTTGAAACTGTACCTGCTCTTTACTGCCTGGAATCTTGCCTGTGGGTAGGGAACAGGGTTGGCTGAAGTAAGAAGCTGGGGGTTTCCCTCCTTCTACCTAATAGAAAACATGAGTCTCTCACCTCCTCTGCCCACCTCCCAGAGTAGAGCCCTCTCACCACCACCCCCATCCTTCTAGAAAATGTGAAAACTGTTGTTCACCACTCTCCCAAGTGCCTAGAACATTGCCTGGCTGGCATGCAGGGGTCCTAGGGAAACATTTATGGAAAGGAAGGGAGAGTGAAAGAAGCCCTCTGGCTCCTTCTGGGGTGTCTGGGTCTGCCTCTCCCTTCCCTGTGCTATCATTGTCCAGGTGTCATGAGGGGAGGAGGGGAGGAAGGCCTTCGCAGAGGCTGGAGTTGACGCAGGGAGGGGTGGAGAGGAATTTTGGGAGGAGCAGAAAGGCCTGTCCAGGTCCTTTCTCAGAGTCCCGAGGGCTGTCCATCTCAGGCTGGGGCCTGGAGTACTGGCTGCACCTGGGAGTTGACCCACCCCCTCAGCTCCCCTGCTGAGACTGCTGGTGGGAGATAAGGGCTGGGTTTTATCTCCCTGGCTGTGTTAGTTCAGAAGGCTTCTCAGAATGGAGGTGTTGCGTCCCCCGGCGGGACCTGGGGGGTTCTCTCCTGATACGCCTGCTGCCGCAATTTTCACTCTGGACCCTTATTCAGGAGCCCGTGGACAAGACCTGCCGCCTACCTCTGAGCTAGGACCACCTCCCACAGACCGCCCGGGCCCCCTCTGCTCCGACCCTTCTGCTGGCAAGTCTGGGCATCCGGTGAGTGCTGGCCCAGGTGGGCGAGGGTGCTGATCCAGTTGGGCGAGGAAGCTGGTCCTCACCCAGAACAGCAGAGCTGGCTCCAGAGCTTGCACCAGAGCTGGCACGTGGGGGACAGGCCCGCCCACCCCTGCCTGACTTTCCATGCCATCCAAGGGAAAGCTGGTTCTTCTCCTAGTGCCAGGGAGCCACACTCCCCCCGCCCCCCACCCCCCACCCCTCCTGAGCAGGGAGCAGGGAAGGGGTACGAAGTGGGGAGGCTGGGGATTGGACAGGCCTGCGTTCCTATCCCTCCATCTTGCCTCCAACTTTGCCTTCAGAAAGGGGAAGAAGCCAGGGGCCTGGGAATGAGTCAGAGAGGAACCCAGCGGCAGGGAGGAGGGGGGAGATGGGATGTCCCCAGGGTTCAAGGAAGTGGCTGTGTCCCCATGCGCATCCTAAAGTGTTTTTCTGGAAAATGGGCCAGGAACCAGGAAACCTCTGGGCATTGGCTGGAAAGGATGGTTAAGGTGCCACCCACAGAGAGGCTGGCATCTGGGGTGCCTGCAGAGGGGGACAGGCTCTCCAGAGCCTGCCCTAGCCATGAGCCCAAGGGCTCCTCGGGAGAGCAGAGAGATCAGACAGAGAGCCCCAGGGAGGGAGGCTGCCCTGGGAGGGAGGCAGGCCGGCCTCTCTGGCTGGCCTGGTCATCACGCCTGAGGCTGCTGCTGCTGCAGCAGATCTGTTTGTTTTACGTCCTCCCGCCCTCCCTCTTCCCCCTTATCTCTTTTCTGTTTCCCTCCTCTTTCCCCACTTCCATCCTTGTCACTGTCCCTGACCCCTCTCATCCTCGCATGACCCCCCTCATGCCTTTGCCTGTTTTTTTCCCTCCCTCTCTGCCATACTTCCTCCTCCTCCTTGCCTGCTCTCCACCCGCCCCTGATTCCCTGCTCACAGACAGCCTTGGCTGCTGGATAAAAATAGCGGAGGCAGTGGCCAGGCCAGGCCGGGAGCCAGGTAGCGTCTGAGCAGGCAGTGGGGCTCAGCAGGACCGGCCCAAGGGGGTCAAAAGGAGCAGCCTTGAGAGGCAGGGCCAGGAGCGGGGCCTTCGGGACCCTACAGCTTGCTGTGTCTGCCCGGCCCTCTTCACCCACCCACCAAGAGTCTGAAGAGGCCTGTAGGGAAGCAGGGCCACAACAGGGCCTCACACTGCTTCTGCCCCCAGCAAGCACCGGAGGGAGGAAGCTGTCAGCCAGGCATAACCAAGAACGCCATCACCATGACAACCAGTCACCAGCCTCAGGACAGGTACCAGGGAGGGAGAACTGGGGTGCCGATCTAGGGGAGTGGGAACGGGTCTCCAGGGGGGCTGGGTGCTGTATCCTTTGGAATTTGGGATTGCCACTGATGATGAGCCTTCCAGCCAGGTAGCTACCAGTCATGTTTGCATCAGAGGGCCCTGCTTGTCGTGGCTGGGTGCTGAGAGCGGTGTCTCCCAGGAGGCCCAGTGCGGTGGTGGCGGCCCCTCCCTGGCCTGTCGGAGTTCCCAGTGTTGCTCTTCGGCAGCTTCCGGCTCCTTGGGCCAGCACCGTAGGGAGACATTTGGCAGCACCCCTCATTCCCAGGCTGGCCAGCCGACAGCGTTGGCCTCGGCCTCAGATGACTTTGGCCCGCCCTGGTCCTCGCTCTGACCTCCCTCTCACTTCCCCACCTCCGGAGCCTAGGACTTCCCTCCAGTTAGACCCATAGCTGTGGCCATGCCTGTGTGTTCTGGGGGAAGAGACCGTAGCTGGTTTCAAGTTCTTCCAGGAGTCTAGACCCCAAGAAAGTTGATAAAGCCATGCCTGGTGCCCAAAATATCTTTCCAGTGCAGTCCCACAGCCCCATCCCCTGCTCATCCCGGCCCTCTGTGCTGAAGGTCACTCTGGCGGTGGGATCTTAGGCACTTAGCTTTATCTCTCTGGGACAGCCTCCCACTTGTGAAGCAGAGGTGAGGTTTACTTGGATGGGAGGGAATTGAAGGAGACATAGTAAGTACAGGCCCTAGAGGTTGTTTGGTTGCATCCTTCCTGGTGTCCTTCGTTCCCAGGCTGCCTGCCCCCCAACCCTAGCACCCCATTCTGGTGGCAGCCCTCTGTGAACCCCTCTGCCTCTCCAGTGGCCCCACACTGGGTCCCTATTCTGTAGGACCTTGGCTGGGAGTTGCTCCCTTCATTTGGGCCTCTGAATCCACGCCTTACCTCTCTTCCTCAGGGTAGGGACTATAGGAGGGAGATGGGAGGGGGCTGCAGTTGTCAGGACTCAGACCTGCCCACCTGGGACGCCCACCCAGGCCCCCGCCCTGTGGGGCCAGGCCCTGCTCAGTTTCCTCATTGCCCTGGGCTTGTCCCTGCCAGCTCTGTGAAGACCGCAGATGTGGACAGTGGGGAAAGTATGGCAGACACATTTGGGGACCACAGGGCTGCCTGGGAGAAGCTGTCCCATCCCAGACAGGCCCCACGGTGTAGGGCTTGGGGCAAGTGAGTGTCCTGACCCAGGCTGGGAGGCTCTTATTTACACTCTGGAGCCCGGATGACGTCTCGTGGCCCATCCCTCCTGGCCTCCTATGTGGTGTAGCCTACAAAGCTGGTTCTGTGTAAGCCAGGAAAAAACAGCTCCCTCACTTCTCAGCTGTCCCAAGACACCCGCATCCCTGTCCTCCTAGATCCAGAATGGTCTGGGAGTTTCCTGACCTCAGATTCCTCTTTGGAAAGCCGCACAGCCCTGCCCAAACAGTGTAATCACTTCCAGCCTGCCCAGCGGGGGTAGAAGACTTGTGTTTTGCTTTCTCACTCACCCACCCACCCCCCCAGCCTTTAGCAAGATTTCCAAAACCACCTGCGGATGTGTGGGTCACATCGGTTCCCAAGCCTGCAGGGTCCCCCGAGTCTTTGGGACTGAGACCCAAGGTCCTTCTGGCCATGCCCTTCGGTCCTATGTCCCTGGTCCCCCTCCGCCTCGGGACTCATCTGTGCCCTTTCCCCCATCCCAGGCCACCTCCTCCTCTGCATGTTCTGCGCCCTGGGACAGCTGGAGAGATGGAAGGGGGTGGCGCTGCCCCAGGTTTGATTTAGGAAGGAAGGTGGGATGGTGGGTCACCTGGCCCCACTTTCCTCTCCCATCCCCAGGTACAAAGCCGTCTGGCTTATCTTCTTCGTACTGGGTCTGGGGACGCTGCTGCCCTGGAATTTCTTCATGACGGCCACTAAGGTGAGATGTGGGAATGGGCTCCCAGGGACTCATCCACTGGGCATTTAGGGCCTGGATACGTGCTTGCAGGCACAGGGCGAAAGGTGCCAACACTCCTCTCTGCAACCCTCACAGTATTTCACAAACCGCCTGGACATGTCCCAGAATATGTCCTTGGCCCCTGCTGAAGTAAGCAAGGACATCCAGGCCTCGGCCAGCCCCCTGGCACCCTTGCCAGAGCGGACCCATCTCAGCACCATCTTTAACAACGTCATGACCTTATGTGCCATGGTGCCCCTGCTGATCTTCACCTGCCTCAACTCCTTCCTGCATCAGAGGTGAGCCCCCAGGCCCCCACCCTGCCCCCCTCGCTGCCTCCTGCCCTCCCTGGGCTGGCCCCCTGGCTTCACCACCCGTCTCTGCCACCGCCTCCTCTTTGACAGGATCCCTCAGTCTGTGCGGATCCTGGGCAGCCTGATGGCCATCCTGTTGGTGTTCCTGATCACTGCCGTCCTGGTGAAGGTGCCCCTACATGCGCTGTCCTTCTTTGTCATCACCATGGTCAAGATCATGCTCATTAACTGTAAGCCGGGCTGGGTGCGGACCTGGGCGGAAGTCCCACGGCTGGTCAGAGAGGAATCTTTTCCTCCCTCTGGGTGGTGAAGATTCAAGAGCCTGAGCAGGGCTGGGAGTTGGAAGGAAAGGGCTGCTCAGCGTCAGGACTTACTGGGAGTCAAGCAGGAATTGCCAAGGCCCCACGACCCACCCGGCTCCCCTCTCCCTTCTGCTGTCCACCCTGTTGCACAGCTTTCGGCGCCATCCTGCAGGGCAGCCTGTTTGGCCTGGCCGGCCTCCTGCCCGCCAGCTACACAGCTCCCATCATGAGTGGCCAGGGCCTGGCAGGCTTCTTCGCCTCCGTGGCCATGATCTGCGCCATCGCCAGTAAGTCCTGCCATCTGTCTGCCTGTCACCCTGGTGGTTGCGGGGAGGAGGGGACAGGGCCGGCCTCTGATCGCTGACACCCTCCGCCCCAGGTGGCTCCGAGCTGTCGGAAAGTGCCTTCGGCTATTTTATCACAGCCTGTGGAGTTATCATTTTGACCATCATCTGTTATCTGGGCCTGCCACGGCTGGTGAGCACTTGAACCCCAGGTTTGGAGTTCTTGGCGGGGAGAGAGGGGGTCCAGGGCTCCAGACCAAGGGGACGAAATCTGTGGGAGGGAGAAGCTCTGGAGATTCTGCTTCTGAATCCACCTTCCTTCCCTTGATAGGAATTCTACCGCTATTACCGGCAGCTCAAGCTCGAAGGGCCCGGGGAGCAGGAGACCAAGCTGGACCTCATTAGTAAAGGTCCGAAGAACCCGAGGAAGCTGGGGTGGAGGATGGCTGCTCAGCAGGGGGGCAGCATGAGCTGGGGGCAAGAATGAGCTTCCTGTAGTGATGCCACAGGGTGGGGGGTAACGCCAGTAAACAAGGGCTGGGCTAGAGAAGCTGGGGGAGACGCTGGGTGGCCTTGAATGCAACTGGGAAGCAATTATGGATTTGGGGGCAGGGCGTGACCTGACCTGAGACTCCTGGGAGAGGTCAGGACCCAGAGGACTTGGGGAGTAGGGGTTGGAGGCCATCTGGGCTAAGCCTTGGGTGGGGCTGTGCACTGGTTTAAGGGGGTGTCCACCCCCAGCTGACCCCAAGCCCTTTTGGGGATTGTGTCATTTCCTGTTGCTCTGTTCCTCCCACAACTTGAAGACCCTCTCACCACCTGTCACTCTCCAGGAGAGGAATCAAAACCAGGCCAAGAGGAGACCGGATTCTCGGCCCCCAGCTCTCAGCCCAACAAGGAAAGCCACTCTGTCCGCACTATCCTCAAAAGTGTATGTGGGGCTGGGGTATCCTGCCTTCTACCCCTCCCTTTCTTCCCTTTTTTTCTGATCCTTTCCCACCCCATGCCCCTCCCCTCCCTTTCTGACTGGAGACTGGCCACTTTCCTGGATTTTCCTGCATGTATGCGTGCACGCATGTGTCTGTATTGGGGAATCTTGGTTCTTTAATGATGCACAGCCACCAGGAAGACACAGACCAGGGTCCCTTTCCTCCAGATCTTGGTCCCGGCTTTCTCCGTCTGCTTCGTCTTCACCATCACCATTGGGATATTTCCTGCCGTGACAGCTGAGGTTGAGTCCAGCATTGCGGGCACCAGCGCCTGGAGTGAGGAAACCACGGGTTCCCAGGATGGGGAAGGACAGGGGCTTAAGAGCAGGGCTAGGAGCCTGGGCGAGGGGAGCCTGAGCTGTTGCCTCCGCAGCCAGGCTCTGCTGGCCCACTCACCCTTCCCCGGCCTGGAAGCACCTTCTCCGTTTCACAGCTGGGAAACCCAAGTCCCAGTGAGAGTCAGGGTTGCTAGATCCTACCTTTCTTGGACCCACTAACCCTCTCCTAATCTACTCTTTGTCTTCCAGAGGCCTACTTCATTCCCGTGTCCTGTTTCTTGACTTTCAATGTCTTTGACTGGCTGGGCCGGAGCCTCACAGCCATCACCATGTGGGTAAGTGAAGGAGGGTCACCAAGCCCCTGTGAGATGGGAGAGTCCAGACTGAGACACCCAGGGAGGGGACCAAGAAAGTACGGTGGAAAGGGGACCGTGCTTTTTTTAAAAAACTGAGACATAATCTATGTATAGTAAGGTGTACAAGTTGTAGATGTACAGTTTAATGACTACACACACATAAATATACACACACCCCTGATGATCACCACCCAGGTCACGCTGTAGCACATGGCCAGAAGGTCTATCTGCCATGGCCAGTCCTGATCAGTAGCCTACAAGGGTAACTAGGCTTGGAGGTTTCAATTCAGATCCTGAGGGCCTCCGAATGGAGCCCCGGGGGCTGGCCCAGCCTGACCGTGGCATGGCCTGGTCCCCGCAGCCTGGGAAGGACAGCTACTGGCTCCCGAGCCTGGTGCTGGCCCGGCTGGCCTTCGTGCCCCTGCTGCTGCTGTGTAACGTCCAGCCCCGCCGCAACCTGCCTGTGATCTTTGAGCACGACGCCTGGTTCATCATCTTCATGGCTGCCTTCGCCTTCTCCAACGGCTACCTTGCCAGTCTCTGCATGTGCTTCGGGCCCAAGTGAGTGGGGAGTATGGTGGCCTCAGGCGGGGCCTAGTGCTCCAGCTGGGGACCCTCAGCAGAGGGAGAGTGAGCGGAGGGAGACTCCTGATCACGGAGCTCAGGGTTTCCAGGCTGAGAGGAGCCCACTGGCCGTCGGGGCCCAGGCAGTGGGAGGGGAGGAGGGGCTCCCAGGGAAAGGTAGAGACAGCCTCAGTACACACCCCCTCACCAAGAGGGAGAGTAAGACAAGTGGGTCAGCAGAATGAGATGCTCTGGGTGGGGCAGGGGGCTGGGTCAGGGACGTCCTAAGGTCGGCTCACCCTCCCTCCTTTAGGAAGGTGAAGCCGGCTGAGGCGGAGACAGCTGGAGCCATCATGGCCTTCTTTCTGTCTCTGGGCCTGGCCCTGGGGGCCGTCTTCTCCTTCCTGTTCCGGGCAATCGTGTGACCGCAGATGGACAGCAAGATGGCACCAGCTGCCTGCTCCTGCCTTCCCCTCTGGGGGTGGGCAGGGGTCCTCTGGAGGTTTTCCTGTCTAGCCATCTTCTGCTTGCTCATGGCCTGTGCTAGGCCCGGCATCCAGGCCCCGAGGAGAGAGCCTCTGTGGATGAACATGAGGACACTGTGGGCTGGAGGGTCAGAGTCAAGGGAGGGGACGCAGCCTCTGCTCATGCGGACCCCCCACTCTTGGCTCTGACCAATACCTGCCCGGGCAGGGGTTCCTAGGCTCAGAGAGAGTTGGGTGTCTTTTCCGTCTGCCTGTACCAAGGGTGGCTGGGGGCCAGGACTGCTTGTTCTGAAGTCTGATCTGGGATTTCTGCAGCCCCCTTCTCCCCATGTGCCTCTTCCCCCCACCTCTCCATGTTCCTACCCATCATGAACACTGTACATTTGCCATTTTACTGCCTTTTTTTATACTCAAACCAGGTGCCTTCAAAGGCTGGTTAAATAAACTTTTTTTTTTTTTCCTCTGTGGCTCCCTGTGTCCTCCAGCCATGGCTTCACGCCCTGGAGAGGCTAGAGGAATGGCAGCCTGAGTCTGGGGGGATGAGCATGACCCAGATGGGCCTTGGCCAGCACTGGGCCTGGGTCCAAGGCATTAGGGATGGGGTGGATCCTCTTTAGTCTCAGAGGCACTACAGTGCCTCCTACTGGGGCCACAGAAGAGAGACAGGCCTGGAGCCAGGACACCCAGACTGTTGGCTGAGATGGAGAAAGGCTATTTCCTTTTGCCATTTCATTCCTCCTTTTGGAGGCCTGGGGGTGGAGACAGTGTGCCATCTTTCTTTTGTCTTGAGTAGCCCCCTCCACTCTGTCCTCACCCCACAGCCTGGGGAGGGAGCTCTCTAAAAGCAGCCAGCTCCACCTCCCCACCCCCACCCCACCAGCAGGAAGAGGCTGTAGCCGGAGGGTTCTGCCTGCCTGGCACCAGGCCCTGACACTGAAGTCAAGGCAGACTTCTTGGCGAACAAGGGGCCTGTGTGTCCTCAGTGAAGCTGGGCCCCTTTCTCCTCCCAGACTCTGGCCTAGGGAGGTGTGCAGTGGCTCAGGAACGTGAGAGGACTCAGTGGAGGGGCCCATACCACTGGAGTGCCCCTTCTCAGAAAGAGCTCTTCCTGATAGGAAGTGAAACCAGAGCTCTGGCTGTCGAGCTGACACTGACCACCCGCCCCCCACCACCGCTCCCCCATGCCCATGGCACTTGTGTCAGGGCTTCATTTCTAACAGTTTAATTGAAGGCTTCAGGCTTAAAAATGTTGGCACATTTTTAAGGGTCTTTGATTAGCTCTGAAGTCCTAACAGGACAGTTAAGTATTATCATATGGGGAACTGGAGTCCACAGATATACCCCAGGGTACACGTCAAACCAGGACACATAATCTGAGGCTAATGGGAAACAAATTGTTCCTTTCATATCAGTTTCAAAAGCAAGGGGTGCCCTGAGTCTTCGCTCATCCCTGCAGAGCCCTTTGGTCACGAGGCTGAGAGAAAACCGCACCCTTTCTCTGCTCCCTCTCGACAGACCCCTGGTACTCACACCGGACAGTCCTGCTGGGCTCCCTCCTCAGGACCACAGCCCTTCAGGGACCCTGTGCTTCTTCCCTGGGCCCCTTCCTGCCTCTCGCCTGCCCTCTCAGTACTCCAGCAGGTCTACTGCAGCCCATCACACACACGGCTGCAGCATAATCTGAAAAGAACACTGAGTCACAGGCTGGTCTCTCCTGGAGCACGCCAGGCATTTCCTGATCTTCCTCCACCACCAGCAGCCGCCAGTTTCCACAGTTCCTTCCCCCTCTGCGCCTTTTGTCACTGTGGCTTATGCTCTTATCTTACTCCAGCTACCAGTCATGCTTTTCAGGTTCAGGTCCACGTCTTACGTTTTCCCTCTAAGCTCCTAGGGATACTCGGAAATGTTCGCTTCCTTGCCTCTGCTTGTTCACCCTCAGTCTGCAGGCCAGACTCCAGCTGTGTGGTAGGACTCAGTTCAACTCCAGCAGTGACTTGAAGGACAAACATTTTAGATTACAGTCACATCTTTCTGCACTTTGAAAAAAAATTTTATGTATTGATCTGGCTGTGCTTGATCATGTGAGATCTAGTTCCCTGACCAGGGATTGAACTCAGGCCCCCTGCATTGGGAATGTGGAGTCAGCCACTGGAAGTCCCCTGAGTGAAACTGATGTTTGAAGATTAGTAGAATATCTTTTCCAAAACTTTTTCTAATGCAATTATCAAAAAAATGTGAATCTCACTCATTTTACTCAAGACCTCACTGTTCTCACCTGAGAGCAGGGTGGTTAGAAAGCTCGGGGGGGGGGGGGGGGCGGGGTTAGAAGAGCTCCCGGCCCAACTGCAGTGGCGGTTTCTGACCACAAGAGGGCGCTCTGCAGGCAATACTGCCTGCGGGAGGCAGGCCTCGGGGGCCTCACCTTTCCTCCGCACTTTGCTTCCTGTAAGGTGGGCAAAGGCTGGGCTTGTGCCGGTCATCTTCCGTGTGACATTTCTGCCCCAAGCAGTGGTCTGTGCAGAGGCTGCTGTACTCCCTGAGGTGGCCACCACAGCCCCACAGAAACTTCCTTCTTTAATTTTATTTGATGAATTGTTGGGGCTTCAAACCTTTGAAAAGTTAAAGAGCCCCAGCAAAATTAGCCATCATCCTTAAAAACAGAAGTGAACCATCAGGTATAACTGATGAATTGGAATATACCTGTTTGCAGTCTTTGGAGTGAAAAGGGGAAGAGTAGGGTGAGGGGTAGTATGATGGAGGCAGGTGCTTGACAGGCAACCCCCCATTACTGGGAAATTTATTCTCAGGATGTAAAACTCTTGATAGTGAATCAAAATGGATGTGAGCAGAGAAGTACAGAGTCACCTTAAAGAGAGCCGGGTTCTGGCCGGCAGGTCCTGCCTGAAACCCAAGTCTTGACACACGGGAAGAGTGGCAGTCTGAAGGAGGGACGCCAGGCTTGCAGGGAGGCCCGTCTGGTTTCTGGGGCAAGCCAGTAGAGAGGGTGAAGGTGTGCAGAACCCACGTTTCCCCACAACCCACCAGGAGCCTGTGTCCCCAGTGGGTTCCTCTCGCTCGTCTCCAGCTGACCCGGCTTCCTGCGTGGGTGCCCTCGGGAGAGTGTGCTCATCAGAGCCCCACAGCCTTGGCGGTCCGGGTGGTCCCTGCCAGTGAGCCCGCCGGCGTTCTGGCTGCAGACAGCAGGGCAAATGCTAAATGAGTCAGCAGAACCACACAAAATCAGGGGCTTCTGCTCAGGACAGCTACCCGCTCCCAGGACCTTTGTACGGGTTGGGGACGTGCTTCAGATTCAGAGACGAGGACTCCATCTTGGGCCTGCCAAGTACTGTCACCCATCCTCTGTGGCCCAGATTGTTGTTATTTAAACGGGGTGATGTGTATGAACTTGCTAAGGGAATTAAACGAGTCTGCGGGAGAGCCTGGGTGCGGGAGATGCGAGCCCTAGAGATACAGGTGCAAGAGTCATTAGGACGACCTCTGCCTGGTGGGCTCCCTGCCCCCGTCTAAATGACCTGCGCCTCATCCCACCACGCTGTTCGGGCCCCTCCCCTGCATCTTCAGCCCCGGAAAGCCTCGAGAACCAGACCTCATTTCCTTACCCCCAGCCAAGTGCGAACGAGCACTCGAGTCCCTGCCTCGCGCGCGACAGCCGAGAACCGCCAGGCAGGGACGCGAAAGAGGGCAGCCCGCGTCCTTCTCAGCCCCGCCCCGCGGCGGGGGCTGGGGGAGCGACGTCACCGTGCTGCGCGCGCCCCCTCGCGGGAGCGCGGCCTGCATCTGCGCAGCCCTTCTTCGCATCCGGCCCCTGCCAGTTGTAGGGGGAGGCGGGGGCGGCAGACTTTACTACCCCTTAAGTCCAGGTGACCTTGAGCCAAGCGCTTTCCATCTCACAGTCGTTCATCTGTAAAGCAGGGGTAATAATATTTGCCTAGCCTACCTCTCCCGGTTGTGAAACTCCACGGAGTTAATGAATAACGCTCATCTGCGGCTGCTTGTACATATATTGACTCCTGCGAACGTCTAATAATCCTAAGGAGGGCTGACGATGGCCAATGCCTGTTTTCGTCCATAAAACCGAGGCTGGAAAGGTTAACGGATGGGAAAACATTTTGTAAACTTCAAAGCACCAGGTAAGTTTAAGTCTCTGTTTCTCTATCTCTGTGTATCTCAGCCCTCATCACACACACACACGTTTCTAGGTAGTGAAGGGCGTGGGAAAAGGTCCAGAGCCTCACGTGACAGGGTGGTACCATCACCTGCCTCCCTGCCTCCAGAACATTGCAGAGAGGCATCTTCTGACTTCCCAGGGATTCTAAGCCTCCTAGGACCCCGAATTCCCATGGCATCCTTCCTGCGAGAAACCAGCAAGGCCCTTCCTGATGTGTAGCCTCAGCCCCTCCTGTTAGTGAGTTCCTCACCCCCCTACCACGGCCCTGCCCATCTCTTACCTGGTGCAGGTGGACCAGGCAAGCCTTGAGTCCTGTGAATGACCCAGAAATCCAGGCAGTTGAGACCTTCGCATTGAGCGGTGCCTTGCGCCTGGGGCAGGACAGGTGTCAGGCAGCACAGTTAAGCAGGTCAGGGTTGTTTGCGGTGTCACCTGCCCCCTGCACCTTTCCCTGACTGTAACCTGCTCTGAGCTGAGCCGGTTTGGGGTTATGTTTTCCCTTCTTAGTCAGAGCGGACCCAGAACACTGACCAATGCCCAGGACAAAAAGAGCTGCCTGGTGGGTGTAATGGCAGGAGGAGGACAGACACTCTGGGGCCGGGCTGACCACAGCGGGTAAGCAGGACTCAGCCACACCCCCCAGGCCACACATAACTATGCCTTCACAGAGTCCAGACATTGATATTGAATATTAAAGAGAAAGTTACCAAAGATGTGCCCCATTTACAATTCCTGAATGGCTTAGACCACAGTTTCTAGCTTACGCACCCCACTCTCCTGAGATATTTCATTCTTGCTCCTGACTTCAGCCATCGCCTCCTGAACATCTCACTTTGATGCCCCACAACCCTGAAATAGACTTCTAGACCCCTCCAACCCAGAGTGGTCCTCCTCCCCTCAGCCCCCATTTCTTTTTCTTTTTAAAATTTATTTCAATTGGAGGCTATTTACTTTACAATATTGTGGTGGTTTTTGCCATACATTCACATGAATCAGCCATGGGTGTACATGTGTTCCCCATCCTGACCTTCCCTCCCATCTCCCTCCCCATCCCCATTTCTTTTTTTGATATTTTTTATTTTATGCATTTACTTAGCTGCACCAGGTCTTCATTGCAGCATGCGGGATTGTCTCGATGCAGCAAGCAGGATCTTTAGCTGCAGCATGTAGGATCTTTCTAGTTGTGGCATGCAGGATCTAGTTCCCCAACCAGGGATAGAACCTGGGCCCTGCATTGGAAGCACAAAGTGCCTCAGCCCCCACTTCTCTCACCCTACCTCAGAAAAGGCATGCACCCTGCCTCTGCCCCACCCCTGTGTGAGCTCCCCACCTTCAGCCTCTCCCTTCTCCAAGCTATGTCCTAAGGAGTCTCCAAGTGGGTGTTTTGTTTGTTTGGAACAACACAATTAACTGGCTTGATTTAGTAGGTTTAACGTATTTAGACTTATCCAACAGCTAGGTGATAGATACTTTTTCTTAAGCACACGTGCAGGGTTTATCAATATTAATCACATCCTAGATTACAAAGGAAGTCTTAAATACAAAAGTTCAGCACCATACACACCATTGTATATTGTTGACATAAATGAAAAGATAATATAAAACTGACCATTTTAAGCACTTTTAAATGGATCAACAAAGTACCATAAGGGTAATCAAAATCCTTTAAACTGAGTTTAAAATACTATATATTGAAATTTGTGGGATATAGCTAAAATAGTACTTGAGAAGAAACTTATAGTCTTAAATACTTCTGTCTGAAAAGGGGAAAGGCTGAAATTTAATATGCTAAGTATTGAAATTAAGAAAATAGAAAAAGAACAACAGACTCGTCCCCCCAAAAATAGAAGTCATGAGAAAAAGTTTAGCAGAAATTTAAAAAATAAAAGAATAAAGTAAAAAAAATTAAAGAATTAAACAGAAAAATTATGTAAATAAAATAGATAAGTCCCTGGTGAAACTATTATAAAAAAGGAAAAGACACAAAAAACAATTGTAGGTGTGAAAAAGGATACATACTTGAGACAGACAGAGATTTAAAAATTAGTCAAGGAAATAGAATGCCATAATCTTTAAAGCTTTCAAGAAATATCTGGAAAAATTATTAAATAAAATTCACTCAAGGAGTAAGTAGTAGAAAACTTGAATGCACTTATATCATGAAAAAAAAAGTTTCTAATTAAAATGTTTTCTTTAAAAAAATTTTAATGTTATTTATTATTTCTTTATTTGGCTGCACCAGGTCTTAGTTGCGGCACAGCACGTGGGGATCTAGTTCCCTGAACAGTGATCGAACCCAGGGCCTCCTTCATTGGGAGCATAGAGTCTCAGCCACTGGACCATCAGGGAAGCCCCTAAAATGTTTTCATATACAAAACAACAGAAACAGCAGGAAGTTTTATAGATGGGTTCTACAAAACTTAAAATAGATAATTTCAGTGTAACATTAGTAAGTCTATTAAGGAATTTAAAATATCGATAAAGGAAATTTTAAAAACAATATTTTCAATAGATGCCAAAAAAAAATCTGATACTTATTCAGTTTAAGATGTATCACAAGTGGGGAGCAGAGACAGTAAATATGCTCAATGATGAAGGGTTCCTTTTCTGATCAGAAAGGAGACAGGGATGTCCAGGACCACTCTTTTCACACATCATTTTTCTGCAGGTCCTAGCTGGTGCAGTGTAACAAGAAATAAGACACACAAGGGTTAGAAAGGCAAAAACCAAAATATCATTGTTTTCAGATAATAGCTAGGGTTGTACTAGAAAACAACAAAATACTGACAGACAAATTAAGAATTACTAACATAGCTTACCAAGTTGTGGGATCGATACACAACAATCCCTTTTCAGACTCTCCGGGAAACGGAAAATGAACACAAATTTCCGTGTGCCACTGCATCAAAAAATAACATAATAATCAATTGAGCAAACGCTGTGCAAGATATATCCCAGCAGAACATGGAAACTGAGGCAAAGAGATGGAACACTGGTTGGCCCTGCAGACTTGCTCAACTGTCCCAACATATCTTAGTGTCAGATCCATTGGCCCAGGAGGATGTCAGGCTCAGGAATTCAGAGATGTAAACTTGGTGAAACCAGGAAAACCAAAACTGATAGAGCATGCCTGGCAGGCTCTGAACTTGGGGGGCTGCCTGTTCTGGCGGTTAAGGGTCCAGAGCTATGTGCATGCTGAGTCGCTTCAGTCGTGTCTGACTCTGTGTGACCCTATGGACTGCAGCCTGCCAGGCTCCTCCGTCCATGGGATTCTCCAGGCAAGAATACTGGAGTGGGTTGTCTGTGTCCTTCTCCAGGGGATCTTCCTGACCCAGGGATCAAACTCACCTCTATTACATCTCCGTCCTTATACAGTCTCTGATGTCCTGATGCCCTCAGTTGTTTGATTTATCCATTGCCCTGTATCTAAACTCCCCTCAGTGGTCCCCTGACCCCCATGAACGACCATCTGCATTTCCTAACTAGAAGTCCCAGAATGAGCAGCAGCAGGAAGCCTCTACTCAGGCTGAATCTGTGCGCCCTGCAAGACCCTACTTTGCTTTAGCTAGACAGGGGGTCTGCAGCACTTTTCTGCAAAAGGTGAGAGGGTATTTAGACTTTGCAAGCTATATGGTTTCCATCTCAACTATCAGTTCCCTCATTGCAGTGTGAAACAAACAGAAGCCCACGTGTAAACAGAGAAGCAAAGCTGTGTTTCAGTAAAATTTTATGCACACAAATTCAAATTTCATCTACTTTAAAAAATATTTATTTTACTTGGTTTCACCAGGTCTTAGGTGCAGCATGTGGGATCTTTTAGCTGTGGCATGTGAGATCTAGTTCCCTGACCATCAGTGGAACCCAGGCCCCCTGCTTTGGGAGTGCAGAGTCTTAGCCACTGGACCACCAAGAAAGTCCTCACATATTTTTCACATGCCAAAATACTATCTTTCCTTTGATTTTTTTCAACCATTAAACAACATAAAAACCATTCTTGTTCACAGGCCATACAAAAGCAAGTGATAAGATCACTGGCTGAGGGCCACAATTTGTCAGTCCTTGCTTCATCTGGTGGCCCTCCAGGCAGCAGAAGGTGAGGCTGGGTCTTTGAGGCCTGGTTGGAAATAAAGGGTATCTTGGGAATATCAAGGATTGCAAATGCTGCTGAGAATAGACTTCTGGGGATCCGGGGTGGGGATGGGGTCAAGTCATCTTTAACAGCTTTCAGTGGCTTCTCTGACCCTAAGTGAAGGTCAGAACTACTTAGCATGGCATTGTGACCCTATGTGACCTGACTCCTGCCTGCCAGGCCACTTTCAGTGACCCCTGCCTCCCCAGGCTTCCTTGGTGGCTCAGATGGTAAAGCGTCTGCCTGCAATGCCGGAGACCGGGTTCGATCCCTGGGTTGGGAAGATCCCCTGGAAAAGGAAATGGCAACCCACTCCAGTATTCTTGCCTAGAAAATTCCATGGACGGAGGAGCCTGGTGGGCTACAGTCCATGAAGTAGCAACGAGTGGGACACGACTGAACGACTTCACTTTCTTTCACTTTTACTTTGCCTCCCTTGAGGGTTTCTGGTCCCCCTGTCAGGCCTGTGCCTTCCCCATGCTTTCCCTTTGCTGGGGGTAGACCTGTGCCGGCCACCTTCCCCAGGATGAGCTGGGAGACTCTGAGGTTTCTCCCCCGTTTCTAGCTGCTCTGATTCACAACTGGTCTGCTGCAGCGCCCCCCAGGGGGCTGAGGGCTTCTTGTCTTGTTTCCACATCGCGTGGTAAGGCAAGGCTTACAAGTGGGGCTTAGTGAGTGTCGGTGAGCTGGAGAGGTCATCCTGGGAGGTTTCCAGAAGAGAAATCAGAATTTCTGCGCTGGTGCTGAGACTTGAGATTTTCCCATTAGGAACACTCTGAGGAATTTTTGGTCCCGACACTGGTCCACGGGAGTGATTCTTGTTCTGCTTCCTCCTTGAGTCTGGGAAGGGAAACAGCATCCGCACTACTGGGCTTCTGCAGCAGGGGACACGGGAGTTAGTGGAGCAAAGGCTCTGAGCTGATCCACCCAGGGGTACTCACTAAAGCCTTCCTCTCCCACTTTCTAGGTATGCAGACTCACTCCCACCCCTTCACAGGACTGTGAAATACTGTGAATGCTCTTGTGAACCAGGGAGCAGGTGTTTAACTAACCCCTTCTATGCATAGGAAGGGCAGGTGCACTGGTAGGGGTGATGCTCCTGGTTTGAGGTTTCCATCAGGAACAGAGCAGCCGGGGGCCCCTCCTAGCAGCAGCGCCCACGCCCCTTCCCACCCACACTCACTGACTTCTCCCAGCCACAGGCTTCTCCCAGACCATAATGAAGAGAAGTAGAAGTCTATGGAGAGATGAAATTGAGGTAGTGGGGGCGGAGCTGTTGAGGTCTGGAGTGTGGGCCAAGGAGAAGGGAAGGAAGGGTCCTTTGTTCCCTGGAACTCAACACATGAACAAAGAAAATGTGAAAGGAGGAGACTGGGCACCGGGGCTGCTGAGGGAGGTCCGCGGGTGGGTGGTGTGGGAACCTCTCCCCAGGATGCCAGGGACCGACAAAGCAGGCCACGAAGGGAGTTGCTGGACATCCACAAGGTCACAGCGTAGGGAGGGGCCATTCTCTCCCGGAGAGTATCTGCAGGAGGCTTCAGAAATAAGGCCTTGGAAAAGTAAGGCCAGCTCACCAGCTGGAGAGCACGCAAACGGGGCAGAGACAGCAGAGGAGGGCGTCCCTCTGGCACTCCCTAGGCAGGCCCATGGCCTTGAGGCTCCGGCGCCACAGCCGAAGGGCAACGACTAGCTTCTGGCACCTGGAGCGGGCCACACTCTGACCAGCGTCCTCATGCTGCCGCCAAGAACTCCTGCCACCCTGCAGGAGTCCTGGGAGACCCGACTCTTCCCAGATCTAGGCAGCTGCAGGAGGAGGGAAGAGGGTGGGGGAAAAAAAAAAAGAAAAAGGAAGCCAGATTGAGAAACAACTCGATATGCAAGTCTCTGCGCTCCCTCACCTGTGGGCGGCTGGGGCTGGGGGGGGTGGGAGCGGTCCGTCGGGTAAGCGACCGCATCCCCAGTGTCTGCTCTCTGAAGGCGGCACCCTCAGAGCCGCCCCACCGGCCGGTGTGCTGTGTGATCGATGGGGGGAGAAGTGGGGTCATCCCCGCTCCACCCCACCCGGACGCAGTGCCCGGCTAGCTGGGTCTGGCAGGTAGGGTAATAGGTCCCCTCTGCAGTTTCCTGGAGGAAATGTAATGAAGGTATAGCCCACTTGGCCCCCAGGATCCCAGCAGTGCGATTGAGGGGCGGAGCCACCGCGGAGGCACAGCCCAGGCCGCAGAGGGCGGAGCGGGGCCTCGAGGGAAGGGGCGGGGCGGGGCCTCCCTGGCCGGTCTGGAAGCTGCTGGAAGTGTCGCAGCGCCGCCGCCCTGGATCCTTCCGCCGCGTGTGCAGGCAAAGAGTCCCCTCGCCGGCTGGAGCCAGCGCCCGGCCCGCAGCCGGAGCCACGCCTCACGGCGAAACGCCGGCCCGCCCCTGGGAGGGCCTGTATTCCGGGCCTGCCCACGAAGTGGGACCTCTTTAATTCCGCAACGCCCGCGGAAAAGACCCCGTTCCCGTATCAGGCAATTAAAGCATGTGTAGGGCAGCTTTTAATGAGGAAGTCGAGCCTCGGAGCGTAGGGGGTAGTGGGTGACCCCTGTTTAGGCTTGGACCTTAGTCCCGAGGCTGGGACTCTCAGGAGTGGAGACGCCTGCCCTACAGGTGTTTACAGAGGTCAGTGGGGAATCCTCGCCTCTAGTTCCACTGCTTATGTTATATGAGCACTCCCAACATATGTTTCTGATGTCGTCCTGTTTTAGGAGCGCGGAGACGGGGCTGTGAACATGAGTAAATACTGTACTCTCAAGGCCGGCGGCTCCGCCTTTCAAGATCCCCTCCCCTATTTTGGACCGTGACGTCAAGGTGGGCGGGCGGGCGGCGGCAGGTGCGCGGCAGACAGGCATCCTCCTTTAAGGCGGAGGGATCCGGGGGCGGGCAGCTGGGCGGTGCTTCGCCTTATATAAGGTGACTGGGGGCACACAGCCGTTCTCTTGAGTCACCCCCGCGCAGCCTTCTTGTGGCAAGTGAGCCCGAGGAAGCCATTGCCTGCTCGGTGTTCTCTAGTACCTGTGATTCTTATCCTGAAGGTAAGGCTCCGGTCTCACCTGGGCTTTTCAGGTTAGCTTGTTCTTTCCCGTTGCTTTCGGCCCACGCGTTCTTTCCGAGACCTGCATCTCGTGTTGGGGCGGATTCTGGCGTAACGCTCCCATTGCTTCTCTTGGGGGAGGGCTGGGAGCGAGCTCTTGAGTTTAGACTCTTTCTGTGGCTGGCGGCGGGGCTGCTTTCCCGCAGCTGTAAAGCGTCGTTTTGTGGGGCCGCAGAATGGGGTGAGGGGGTAGGCACTGCACGTGGTGGCCGCGCCGGCCCGGGACGCTGCCATGTTTGCCTCTCCACTTCCGGACGCGGCTACGGGGCGCCGGAGGGTCCCCGAGCCGGGCGGGTGGGCGCGCCCTCTGTGACTCAGCAAGGCTGGTCATGACCAGGTTTTGCCACTTGTTCTATCGGACGCAATTTTTTTAAAGTCCTTTCGTTCGGGGCTTTTCTGTGAGGCTCTGCGAAGAGCTCCGTTTTCGGTGGCCGGCGGCGTAAGTCGTGCTTCCTCCATCCTTCCAGATCTTTCCTGCGTCTCGGTGGAGGAGGGGCTGGCGAGCGGAGGGGGCAGGCTCTGGGATTCGTGGGCACGTCCCTTCCCCCGCCTCTCCGAGAACTGAGATTGTTCTGGAAGCTTCTGGAGCCCGGCGCCCCGCCCTGGTGCCCGGATGTTGGGGCGAAGGGAGGCTGCGCGGTGGCGCCCCCTCCTCGCGTGGTCGACGCATGTCCAGCCGTGACGAGAGTCGGCCCCGCAGACTAACGCCACCATCTTAGTGTTTGGTTTGGTCTTGAGCTTCAGTCACGTGTGCACAGGGGTCACGATGGAGCCCTTTCTTTATCGGTTCTTTGTCTTAATAGCCCACCTGGATGGGCATCCCGCCAATCTCGAGTTAGCTGTCCCTACTACGGGAGGCAGCAGTACCACATTATCTCCTTGGAGTTACCTAATGGGAGGACAGTTTTAAATCATTGCCCTTTAACGTGAAACTAGTTACCTTGAAGGTGTAACTATAGTCAGTAATTTGCGTATATAAATATGTGTGAATTTACCTCGCTTTCGAGATACCTGGGTTGGAGTGCCTAACAAACTAGATTGTGCTGATCTATGATTCACTTAACAGGAGTTTGGGTTCAAAATACCTTACAAGAAACATTAACGCAATTTGTTCAATGTGTTAGGCGCGCCCCTCCGCCCATTGTTTCTAAGGGTGCTGCCTGAAACTGATAGAGGGAAGGATTTTCCAGTCTTCGTACCCAGCTCAGAATAGAGTCTCTGTGTGTATTGTGTCTGAGGGTGAACTTGAGGAGTCTTAAATTCTTTCTTTTTATTTTAGATGCCTGAGGAAGTGCACCATGGAGAGGAGGAGGTGGAGACATTTGCCTTCCAGGCAGAAATTGCCCAACTCATGTCTCTTATTATCAACACCTTCTATTCCAACAAGGAAATTTTTCTTCGGGAGTTGATCAGTAATGCTTCTGATGTGAGTGCCCTGAATGTCTTCATTGACGTTGGTTTTTTGTTTCTCAAGTACTCCGAGAGGGAAAGTGGGGGTGGTTTGGCATTTTGTGGTGTTTACTGATAAAGGGGATATAAACTGCTGTTCCCAAAAAAGTATTGCCTTGCTCTCTGTGGATAGATAGGACTGTAACCCACTGGATGTCGTTCTCAACCTACAAGCTATATTTGGGGAGTTTAAAAAACTTTCTTTTGGGTGAGATGGGTTTTGAGGAAGCAGAATTGTAAAACTGCAATTTTGTACTTTCAGGCCTTGGACAAGATTCGCTATGAGAGCCTGACAGACCCTTCCAAATTGGACAGTGGCAAAGAGCTGAAAATTGACATCATCCCGAACCCCCAGGAGCGTACTCTGACTCTGGTAGACACGGGCATTGGCATGACCAAAGCTGATCTTGTAAATAATTTGGGAACCATTGCCAAGTCTGGCACTAAAGCATTTATGGAGGCTCTTCAGGTAGGTGGTTGGTTAGGCACACTGCATTTATATTATTGGCGTTTGCTTTGCCATTTCTTTGAAACTTGAGTTTGACTTTTTTAAACTCTTTGGCAGGCTGGTGCAGACATCTCCATGATTGGGCAGTTTGGTGTGGGCTTCTACTCTGCCTATCTAGTGGCAGAGAAAGTGGTTGTTATCACAAAGCATAACGATGATGAACAGTATGCTTGGGAGTCTTCTGCTGGGGGTTCCTTCACTGTCCGGGCTGACCATGGTAAGTTGGCTTTCCTGTTAAGGTGTCTGGATTAGCGTTCTGGGGAAACAGTAATGAAGATCTTGAGTATTCTATGTGTAAAGCAGTTATAGTTCTGCGTTTATTTAGGTTCTTGTATTCTGTTCTGATTAATTTTTTCTAGGTGAGCCTATTGGCCGCGGTACCAAAGTGATTCTCCACCTGAAGGAAGACCAGACAGAGTACTTGGAAGAGAGGCGGGTCAAAGAAGTGGTGAAGAAGCACTCTCAGTTCATAGGCTATCCCATCACACTTTATGTGAGTATGGACTGGTAACTCAAGTGCAGGTAACTGCTGCTTTAGAGAATTGCATGGACTTTGGGGGGTTTTTGCCTTTTTGTACTCTGAAACTGTCATCTTTGATACTTCTAGCTGGAGAAAGAACGTGAGAAGGAAATCAGTGATGATGAGGCTGAAGAAGAGAAAGGTGAGAAAGAAGAGGAAGATAAAGATGATGAAGAGAAGCCTAAGATTGAAGATGTGGGCTCAGACGAGGAGGATGATAGTGGCAAGGATAAGAAAAAGAAGACAAAGAAGATAAAGGAGAAGTACATTGATCAGGAAGAACTGAACAAGACCAAGCCCATTTGGACCAGGAACCCTGATGACATCACCCAGGAGGAATATGGAGAGTTCTACAAGAGTCTTACCAATGACTGGGAAGATCACTTGGCAGTGAAGGTAAGAAGTCTTGCTTGTTGGCTCAATAGGAGGAGCTGATACGGACAAATGGAACTTACCCAGCTGGTTGGTAGCTGGGAACTGTGAATGCTATGAGTTCATTTGCTAATGGACCCTTCCAGGGTGGAGAAGTGACATCTTCCCCCGTGACCTGTTTCTGGTGGCTTTACCCACCTGGAGTCTGACCCAAAGATGATATAGTGCTTATAGTTGGCTTCATTTAGGCCATTAGGGCTTAAATTTTCTCTACAGAGATAGGAAGGTTTTTGTTTCAAATAACTGGATATTTTGGTATTGGGACCAAAAGCCACTCTTGAGTACATAGTTGGCTTATCTTGGATTTCTTTCAGCACTTCTCTGTAGAAGGTCAACTGGAATTCAGAGCACTGCTGTTCATCCCCCGTCGGGCTCCTTTTGACCTCTTCGAGAACAAAAAGAAAAAGAACAACATCAAACTGTATGTCCGCCGTGTGTTCATCATGGACAGCTGTGATGAGTTGATTCCAGAATATCTCAGTGAGTATCTTTTTTTTTTTCAGTGAGTGTATTTTTTTTTTTTTTTTTTTCCAGTGAGTATCTTTTTGCCCTAATGTAGTTCATTTCAGCGTTCTCAGGGGGACTGGAGTCTTTATCTTAGATTAAGGATCCTCTGCAACCTAACTAGTGAAAGTTTGGTGAGAAAATCAGTCCTTCTGTTGAATCCAGATGACCTTATATACCTTTTATCTTTATCTCTGCCACTCCTGTATCTTTAAAACCCAGCTTCCATATTTTGATTTCAGACTTCATCCGTGGGGTGGTTGACTCTGAAGACCTTCCCCTGAACATCTCCCGAGAAATGCTCCAGCAGAGCAAAATCTTGAAGGTTATTCGTAAGAACATTGTTAAGAAGTGCCTTGAGCTCTTCTCTGAGCTAGCAGAAGACAAGGAGAACTATAAGAAATTCTATGAAGCATTCTCTAAAAACCTGAAGGTAAACAGCAAGTACTTGCTTAATAATTATAATGGATTTTTTTTTCATTCACTGAGAGGATAAGAAGTTATTTCCTAACAAAATTATTTTTTTCCCCTACCCATAAAGCTTGGAATCCATGAGGACTCCACTAACCGGCGACGCCTTTCTGAGCTGCTGCGCTATCACACATCCCAGTCTGGAGATGAGATGACTTCTCTCTCAGAATATGTGTCTCGCATGAAGGAGACCCAGAAGTCCATCTATTACATCACTGGTGCGTTGGAACCTGGGTCTGATAAAAGCCTTTTTTTAGTGGTGTGGGGAGAACACTCAAGGGTCCTGGGGAACTGGCAGGATGAGGCATTTTGGCTCTTGAGTCACACTGAGTAATCCTACAGGGGAGAGCAAAGAGCAGGTTGCCAACTCTGCATTTGTGGAGCGTGTGCGGAAGCGGGGCTTTGAGGTGGTGTACATGACGGAGCCCATCGATGAGTACTGTGTACAGCAGCTCAAGGAGTTTGATGGGAAGAGTCTGGTCTCTGTGACCAAGGAGGGCCTGGAGCTGCCTGAGGACGAGGAGGAGAAGAAGAAGATGGAGGAGAGCAAGGCAAAGTTCGAGAACCTCTGCAAACTAATGAAGGAGATCTTGGATAAGAAGGTGGAGAAGGTAAGCCGTTGTGAAGCGAAGTTATCTTGTTAGCGATGCCTTCAGAGTGGTTTCCTCCCATCTTTGGCTGCTACAGTTATTAGTGCCATCCTTTTTGTTCTCTTAAGGTTGGTATTTCTATAGAACTTACCAAAGATGACGCATCTTTTCCCCAGAGAGTAGAGATGAGCATCTTTGCCTTGAGGAGGTAATTCGATTCAGTACAATGAGCTTTTCTGCCTACCCTCAGGTGACGATCTCCAACAGGCTCGTGTCCTCACCCTGCTGCATTGTGACCAGCACCTACGGCTGGACCGCCAACATGGAGCGCATCATGAAAGCCCAGGCGCTGCGGGACAACTCGACCATGGGCTACATGATGGCCAAAAAGCACCTGGAGATCAACCCTGACCACCCTATCGTGGAGACCCTGCGGCAGAAGGCAGAGGCGGACAAGAACGACAAGGCCGTCAAGGACCTGGTGGTGCTGCTGTTCGAAACTGCACTGCTCTCCTCTGGCTTCTCACTTGAGGATCCCCAGACCCACTCCAACCGCATCTACCGCATGATAAAGCTTGGCCTGGGTGAGTACCTTTGTCCTCTCAAGTAGCAAGGTGTGTCAGACACTTTTGAAGGCTTTGGGGGGCATATCTGAAGTGGTTTCTTTCCTCTTAGGCATTGATGAAGATGAGGTGACAGCAGAGGAGCCCAGTGCTGCTGTTCCTGATGAGATTCCCCCCCTTGAGGGTGACGAGGACGCCTCTCGCATGGAAGAAGTAGATTAGGAGTTTATACCTGCAGACTGCTCCCTCTGTGTAGCGTCCCCATGAGTCCTGCCGCAGCAGCAGCCCCAGTGGCCCTGGCCCATGTGGTTCCCTCTGCTGATGTCTAGTGGTTTTATTTCTGTCCTAAGGCAGGATACATGGGCCTCAAGCCCTATTCCTCTCCACGTTTGACATGGGGTTTAAATGTTGTGTGTTGTGTTTTTTTTGTTTATTTTGTTCTGAAATTAAAGTATTGAAAATAAAGAAGATGCAGGTTTTTTTACACGGTTCTGCTGTTGTAGATTTAAGTATATACAGTGCTGCCTTTGGAGTTATCCTGTATGTATCCCTTTATAAATCTTAACCTGCCATCATTCTGAGTAGATAACATGGTACCTAAAGTGAAAGTCAGAGTTGTTCAGCCGTGCCTGCTCGGTTTTGTCTGAGTCTTGAAACACCTGTGGACTAGACAGTCCATGGAATTCTCAAGGCCAGAATATTGGAGTGGGTAGCCGTCCCCTTCTCCAGGGGACCTTCCAACCCAGGTCTCCTGCATTGCATGCAGAGTCTTATCAGCTGAGCCACCAGGGAAGCCCAATTATGATACATAGGAAGATATTAAAACCATCACGGGTAAATTTAGAAGTCATAAAAACAAAATGAGTCAAAGTGGGAGAAAATAACTGCATATGAACTCAATCCAGTCAAAAAACGGGCAAAGAACTAAAGAGACGTTTCTCTTAAAACATAGGTGGCCAGGAGATACATGAAAAGATATTCAAGATGCTAATTTGAGAAATGAAAAAATGATGTTCTACACACAGGGGTCCAAATGGCCATCATTGAAAAGCTGCAGTACCATGCGGGAGAGGGTGTGGAGAAAAGGGAACCTTCCCATGCTGTGGGTGGGGCTGAAGTCTCTTGCTCCAAAGCTGGTGCAGCCACAGTGGAAAATGAGGTTCCTCGGAAAACTAAAAAAGGCAGTCCCACTCCTGGACATAACATCAGAGAAAACATCAAATAAACCCACACCCCTGTGTTCACAGCAGCACTACTGACAGGAGTGGACACAGGGTCACTGATAAGATATACACAGTGAAATAGCCATTAAAGATGAAGTGATGCCATTTGCAGCAACATGGATGCCACTGGAGGTTATACTAATAGGGAAGACAAACACCACTTGATAACCAGCTATGTGGGGTATATGTGGAAAATATAACATGAATCTCTGAATCAAATCAGGAACAAGGTGGTTGAGAGGGTGATGGAGTGGGGCATTAGGGTCAGCTGGCCCAAGTTTTCCTATGTAGAAAGAAGCCCCACAAAGAACTATATTCACTATACCATTATAAACCATAATGGAAAAAAATACTGTAAAACAACCACTGCTGTGCAGCAGAAATTAACATTGTGAATTAGCTACAACTTTAAAAAATAATGATAAAGAGAAGGTAAGTGGGATAGCAGTAAAGAACCCACCTGCCAATGTAGGAGACGGTAAGAAACGTGAATCCAATCCCTGGGTCGGGAAGATCCCCTGGAGAAGGGAATGGCCACCCACTCCAGTATTGTTGCTTGGAGAGTTACATGGCCAGGAACCTGGAGGGCTAATAGTCCATAGGGTCACAAAGAATTGAACACAACTGAAGCAACTTAGTACATGTACTAACAGTTTCAGAAGTCCCTTTCCTAAGCTTAGCATATACAGACGATTTTCCACTCAAAATTTGAGTTTACTATGGTAGTACAAAAGCATAGATTCAGTACTTTTTGAGTTTTGATCTTTTCCTGGGCTGACAATATGAGGTACCTTCACTGGTGTTGCTGGGCATTGAGCTGCAGTTTCCAGTCAGCCACCAGGCCACAAACAAGGACAAAGAAATGGTACATGTTAAAAACCACTTTTTTTTTTTTTCACTTTCAGTATTTAAACAAGTTAAACATTTGACACTTGTAAAACAAATTGTAGGTGGTTCTGAGCTAATGGAAGTTTTAGGTATCTGGAGTTGAATGTTTGTACTTAGTCAACCAGAACACAGGACCAAACCCACTGCAGCAATTTAATTTAATAAAATAAAATCATAAGAGCAAAAGTTATATTTCCAAAGTACCAAAACCTGCAACTGGTTCATAGGGCAGACCCTAGGGATCCAGGAGTAGGGGGGCTGGTGGTGCTGGGCAGGATTCCCAAGCCCTCACCCAGCACAGCACCATCGTTCACTTTCTCTCCTGGGAAAGCAGCATCGGGAGCCTACGACACTTGTGCTTCTCTCACCAGAGTAAGAAATGCATGTCTCGGAGTCTGAAAGGGTAGTAGTCAAGGTTGGGGACAAGCACAGGTGAGGCACTAACAGAGCCTCCAGGGCAAGACTTCGGGGAACCAGAGAAGCAGGGGCTTTGGAAGGCACCCCCACCTTCTCAGTCCCCCACTGTTCTCTCCACCCTGGGGAGAATCCTGCCCACTGGAGGCTGGGTGACTTAAGGCAATGGGGAAGGCCGCCTCCTGGGCTCCCTGCCCCCTGCCGCAGCGCTGGTCAAGAAACCTGCATTTTGCCCTGGAGCCAGCTGCCTCTGAGGAGTGACAGGAGAGAAACTGGTACAGCGAGCGGGTCCTAGTCATTCCTCGGGCCCTCAAACCTTCTGCACGGATGACTCGACTGGCACGGCCTTCTTTCCCCGCTGCTTTAGACGGCCCCGGGCGTAGACCCGGAGCAGGAGGGCAGCAAAGACCACAGCCACTCCCAGGCCCCCCACCACAGTGACAGTGTGGCCGTAGAGGAGGCAGGAGAGGAGGATGGCGAAGGCCTGGCGGAGGGTCATGATGATGGTGAAGACGGCAGCCCCAAACTGCCCGATGGTGTAGAAGATGAAGAGCTGGCCACACGCAGAGCAGATGGACAGCAGCAGGGTGTGTGCCGCAAACTCGCTGTGTCGCCCCATGAAGCGGATGCCCTCCAGGAGGGCCCCCTGCTCCAGCAGGGAGCCCACCGTGAAGAGACAGGAGAAGAGGTTGACCCCAAACATCATCTGCACTGACGACATCTTATAGGCGAACAGGGCGTCCTGCCAGTTGGAGGTGAAGCTGTCGAAGGCAATGTAGCCTGCCAACAGGATGAGGCCCGAGAGTGTGGTGGCCGGGGAGCTGTGGGGCTCCGGTCCGCTGGACAGCAGGAACATGCTGACCCCGATGGAGATGAGGCCAGCCGTCAGATATTCCCAGTGCTCATAGCTGCGCCGAGACACCAATTTTCCCATCAGCATAACGGGGATCACCTTGGAGGCCTTGGCCAGCACCTGGGTGGGGAAGCTGACGAACTTGAGAGCTTCGTATTGGCACCAGCTGCTGAGCACATTCGACAGGCTGGCAAAGGAGTACCGGTACATGGGTGCTCCATGTCGGGGCTGCTTGCATAAGATGCAGTAGACGCCAGCCACCATCAGGGCCAGGATGCGGTTCATGAGCACTAGGAACTGAGAGTCCGAGAAGCGCTCGCCTGGAGACGTGGTTGTGGCCCCATAGCTTCGGGTCATCACTCTTTCCTGCAGCACTCCCCATGTCAGATAAGACACCTTGATGCGGCAGGGCAGAGACAGGGGAGAAGATACGCAAGAGAAGGAAACAGCAGGCAGGCCCCAAAGCATCCTGACAACCTCCTCTCAGGATGATGTTGAAAATGATTAGGATGGACAGCATGACTCTCTGTAGTAACTACAAGTTACTTGCCTCTTCTCTCCCAAACCTGGACTCACCTTGTCGAGAATCAAGTGTGTGTGAAACACAATGACTAATGCTTTAAGACTGACCAGACCCTGTTTGTCCCCACAGTAGCGTATGTCAGAGCTGACTCCATCCAAGTATTTTCTTTTCTATTTTCAACCAATTCGGGGGGTCGCAAAGAGTCGGATGCAACTGAGCGACTGAACTGAACTGAGACTTCTTAACGAAGATCGGACACCCGTGAGTCCAACTTAGCATACAAGGTGGAAACAGAAGTGCCCACTCCAACGTGCCGTGGGGTCAGCGTCCCTCTCACATGCAGTAGTGGGGGAAGGCTGAAAATTTTATCAGTCCATTTATGGTATATTTACAAGAGGAAGGGAGAAATCACGGAGGGTAGAGAGAGGAGGAAAGAAATGACAGTGCTTCCTCCAACCACCCCTAAGATGATCGTATGCCTCTGGGAGAACACACAACACAGCCACCAGCAAACTGCTGGGACTGGCAGGGGGTGAGCGCTGGCTCCTTGGGGACCCTACCCAGGGAAAGCGGTAGAGCCCACCTACCTACCTGGAGCCCGGAGGCACAGAACAGCAGCTTCAGGGCCTGCCAAGTGGGACTGGTCTCCGCTGGCTCTGCCCGGGCAGCCAAGGGAACCTCATCCGGGGCCTTGGGCTCATTCCCAAACACACAAGTTTTCACCAGGGGGAAGCAGAGACCCCTACCTGGAGAAAGTACACAAGCTGAAACCGAAGCTTTTCGCTAGCACTTCACCTTCCCCGCTGCTGCCAGCCCGCCCTGCCTCGCTTGCCAAAGCACATCCCGTTTGCACGGCCGGCCAACTCTCCTAATTTTTAATCTAGAGCAAGCACACTTCCCCCACCCTTTCCCCACACACCTGTTTCCAGGTAGTTCTTCCGCCTGAAGTACTGCACCAGCAGGTAGCCAGGCACCATAAAGCTTGCATAGCCAGCCGCGTTCACCAAAAAGCGGAAGAACCAGAGCTGAGTCCACGACTCCGGAGGGGCTTCGGGGTTCTTCTCCCCACCTGCCCCCAGGGAGGGGAGCGCAGCCAGCACCACCACTGCCCACCACCTGCGGGCACCGCGGGCAGAAAGATCAGAGTACAGCTCCTCACCCTCTGGGCCCTCCAGAGGGGACGACACTGGAGAAGGGCCCGGAGCCTCCTCCCCGCCCTCCTCAGCTGCAGCCCAGCACGGACAAAGAGCCTCTCTCTCTCCTGGGGGCGGGGGCGGGGGCGGGGGCGGCGCGGGCCAGGCTGGGCTCCCTCCGTCCCCAAGAGCGGACCCGCCCCTCCGGCCACACAGGTTCCCTCTGTTCCCTCCAGCGCCCGCCGGCCGCTCGGGTTAGAGGCGCGGCGCCCCCCGACCCCGCCCTCGGGGCTCTCGAAGCTCCAGGGTCCCTCTCACGACTTCTCTCCCGACCCTCCTGGAGACCCGCGGAGCACAAGGCCACGGCGCGTCCCCACCCGCTCCGGCTCCGGGCGGCTCTAGGCCAGCCACCCGCCTGGGAGCCGGGACCCCGCCCGGCCCCCCGCGCGCTCGGAGGAGCGGCGGTCACGTGTCGCGGGGCTCGGTCACGTGGGCTCGCCGCTCCCCCAACCCCTTAGTCCCCACCTGGGGTCCATGGTCCTGGCTGCGTGGGGCGGAGGGGGGCCGGGGACTGCGGGGCCCCGGGCCGCGCGCTCCCTCCGCTCCCACTGTGGCCTTCAGGAGCCGCCGGCCAGCGGAAGTGCAACGCTCTTCCCGCCTCCCTCCCGCGGCCCCCCCTCCGCCCCCGGCCGTGACCACGCAGCGCCCCGGGCCGCCGCTGGGCCATATCGCCCCCTCGCGGTCCGGCGGGAGACGCGGCTCCGCGCGCGGAAGCCCGGCTGCTGTGTCGCTGGGGAAGCAGGAGCTCCAGCTCGGTGCCGGCTCCGCTTCGTCATCGCCTGAAGCCCTGTCCACCGGTCTGGAGGTGGCGGTGACCACTGCCGTCCTAGGGACGCGGATATGGAGGTTCTGCATTCCAAGTATATCCCCGTTATGTTACCGTTTTAACATCCCCCTTATGTTACCGCTTCCCCGTTTTGTGGCAGGAACATGTCTACTTGGTTGGGGGCTTGGGCTGGCAGTTCTGTCCCCCCTATCCCCATGACATTTGAAGATGTGTATGACCTGTCCCCCGTGTACCTCGCCCACTCATCCATTCCCTGCAGATTCCTACTGGCCTGCTCCCGGTTCTACTAATTCACCAAGAAAGCTTTCCCCAGGGAAGCTCTCCCCTGTCCCCTCCTGAAGCTTCCCAGGTGGCTCAGTGGTAAAGAACCCACCTGCCAATGCAAGTCGAGACACAGGAGATGCAGGTTCGATCCCTGGCTCAGGAAGATCCCCTGGAGGAGGAAATGACAACCCACTCCAGCATGCTTGCCTGGAGAATCCCATGGAAAGGAGCCTGGTGGACTACAGTACATGGGGTCACAAAGAGTTGGACACAACTGAGCAACAGAGGGCGTGTCCCCTACCCAGGCATCCCGGGACCATCAAGTATGGCCCTCCACCCAGTCCATCATTCTCCCTCCACAAGCTTTTCTTCCCATTGCAACTTGCAATTACATATTTATTTAGATGTTTATGATTTTAATATGTCTCACTCACTAGACTATAATCTCTAAATGGTCAGAAACTGTGCTGCTTTATTCCCCAAATTCTATCACAACACAGATCTGACCTAATAGATGCCTCAAACATATGTGGAATGAGAGAAAAAAACATACAAAGCCACGCTCCCTCGTGTACTTTTCACAGGCTAGCCCTCCTCCCCAGGCTCTTCCAGGGCCATGATGAGGCCTCCCACTTGCATCTTCTCACTCCTCTTTCTCTTCCTCCATCCTCTGCATTTCCACAGAAAAGGCAAGAGACTGGTCTGGACAGAGAGGCCTGAGGACCATCAGCCTCCCTACCCTCCCTGGCAAGGCCCTACACTGCTCAAGTACCAATTTCCTTCTCTCTGCCTTCACCACAAAGTCACAGGACAGGTCTGTCTAGAAATCCCCAGTGCACACAGGCACGCACGCACTCACGCACACGCAAAACAACTGGGGGGGTGGGGGAGAGTTAAAAGTCTCTGCTGTTTTAGTGTCATGTTATTGAAACTTCCCCTTCCCCAGAAGTTCAGGGCCTTCTGTGTGAAGTCTTTAAGCAACAGTGTTTCAGAGTCCTCCTTGGCAGAGAGCTGGAACCCTTCCGGAGCCCTGCTCACTCACAGTTCAGTATCTCTCCTCATTTGGGAGAGTCCATGTTGTCTTAACTGGTTGGCAGCTTCAGGCTGACCCCATGTGGGAAGAGATGAGAGCCCCACCATCTTCGACAGAGGCCAACAGGCTTCGCCCACACTGCCTGGGGCTTTGAGGAATCTTATATCCATTCCGAAGCTCTTCCTTCCAGACTGGCTCTCTTACTTGGGATGGTTCCTCTCAGCTCAGGACTGTGCTGGCCCCAGGCTCTGGCCTTAGCAGTTCCCAGGACACACGGCCTGGGCCCAGACTGCAGCAGCTGTGGCTCCAGCTTCCAGATGGGAAGAGGGGGAGTGTCTGGGGTCCGAGAGCCTGTCCTGGCTTCAGTCAGCACACAGCAGTGGCTTCCCAGAGATCTTCAGGTCGTCGAAGGGCAACAGGGCAAAGGGCTGAGGAAAGGAATGGAGAGAAGCAAGATTAGGGCCCATGGATAGAGGCGGCAGTGGGGGAAGGGAGCTGGGAGACCCATTAGGCCCTTTCCTCCCCACTAAGTGATCCCTGAAAGACATCAGGAAGCAAATCTTCCTACTAATCCCCAAAAGAGTGGTTCCTCAGGGCAACTGAGGCCTGTTTTTGCTTTCGTTTTGGGAGTAGAGGGTGGGAAAGGGCACTCACAAAATATGTTGAATTTCTTTTTACATCATATATTTTAAAATGGGAAAGACTCTACAGAAAATCTAGGTTTTATCTCTCTTAAAAAAAAAATCCAAGATCTAGAAATACTGGGCCTGTCTTCCTCCTCTGCAAGAATCTGCTAAAGCTGAGTAGAGCGAGTGACCCTCAAACAAAAGACTGTCTGGTTTCCGGCAGGCCCCAGCACCTGGCTGTCCACACCTGAGCCCGCGTTAGCTGCATGGCTCCTGCGGGAGTCCCAGGTTCAGGCCCTGGGTCCTGAGGACACAGGCTGAGAGAGTGGCAGAGCCGTGGATCACAAGCCCAGGCTCCTAACTCCTTGGCCCTTTCAGCTGTGATAGCTCCTGTCTCCACTAGGGATGTGGGAGGCCCTGGACAGCAGAGCTGAGTGTCCGCCTCTTACATCCTCAGCCAGGTCCTGGGGAGTCTCATCCTCCACGTTTCGCAGCAGGGAGTCGGCACCTGCCTCGCACAGGGTAGATGAGATGCTGCTGAGGCCCCGGCCCGCCGCCAGGTGCAGAGGCGTGCATCCATTGAGCATGCGGGCATCCACCCGGGCCCCTGCCTGGAGGAGGAATTGTACCAGACCCCGCTCCTGGGTCTCCACAGCCAGGTGCAGCGCTGTCTTCCCACTCGTGCCCTCCTGGGGGGAAGAAGGATGTCAGCCAAGGCCCTCAGAGGAGGCACGCCTCTAAGAAGAGGGGCCCCATGCCTGGGCCCTGGGCCTGGCAGCTCTCTGATGGGCCACCTCACCTGCACATCAATGTCAGCTCCGTTCTGAAGCAGCAGCTCCATGAGTGGCCGGTTCCTCTGCAGGGTGGCGATGTGGAGACAGGCCAGACCTGAGATGGGGTGAGGATGGGGGTTGCATCTACCAGCTTGCTCTCCCTTTCTTCAGGGACCTCCCTTACCCCTTAGCCCCAAGGGACCCCCCCGCCCCGTCCCTGCCTACTCAGTGCCCCTGATCACAAGACTGTTAAAACACAAACCCAAAAAACCCCTCAAAAGTCTGGGGGGGAAAGGAACTCAAAGTTTCCACCTTTTCAGTCATGTTATTGAAACTTTCACGCTTCGGGAGTCAGGTTGCTGAGTGACACCCCCCAATACACACACCCTCCCCCACCACATGCTGCCTCCCCTGTCCACACACACACATAGTCTTTTTGTAAAACTCTACCTGCCTTCAGGCCCCTTCTAAAAGTCACCTTCCTCAGAGCTCTAGGGATCCTCAGGCCCCCAGCCCCTGAATTAATGAATGAATGAACTAATTAATTCATTAGTTCATTTTAAAACAGAGTGGTCAGGGAGACCCTCATGGAGCAGGGACATTTGAGCAGAGACTTGAGAGATGAAGGATGTGAATTTGCATTGAGTTGTTTAAGAAGAAGGGCACCCAGGCCAGCAAGGAGCTAGCACAAAGACTAAAAATCCCATCAAGCCCCCCCCCCCACTTCAGTCCCCTCACCTAGCTCTCCCGTCCCCACAGCAGTGACTGCCTGTTAACCTGCCAGAGAACTCACTTCTTATGGTTATTGTTTGCCTCAGACATTATCTTGTTTTGCTCACAGATGCAAGTCTGGCTCCTACAATAATGTCTGGTACAGAGAAAGTTCTCAGTACATTTTTGTTGAATGAATTAACGAGTTCATCTAATCTCTGCCAAACTGAATGTCTTTTTTCTTTTTTTTATCATTTTATTTATTGATTTGTTTTTGGCTGTGCTGGGTCTTCGCTGCACGGGCTTTTCTCTAGCTGTGGTGGACAGGGGTTACTCTGCTAGTCACAGTGCTACGGCTTCTTATCGCGGTGGCTTCTCTTGCTGTGGAGCACAGGCTCTAGGGCACGTGGACTTCAGTAGTTGGCACCTGGGCTCAAGAGTGGCAGCTCCCAGGCTCTAAAGCACAGTCTCAGCAGTTGTTGTGCTTGGACTTAGTTGCTCCACGACATATGGGGTCTTCCTGGATCAGGGATTGAACCCATGTCTCCTGCACTGGCAGGTGGATTCTTTACCACTGAGCCACTAGGGAAGCCCCCAAACTGTACATCTTGAGGGCAAAGTTGAGCTCTCTGCTTAGCATATAATAGGTTCTCCATAAATTCTAACCAGAATCCATTAATTAATTCACTCCTTCATTCAACAAAGGTATTCTGAGTACCTGTGTGCTTAGAACTGGAGATGCATCAACAGACAAGCTGTGGCCCTCCCTTCCCTGACAGTGGAGTCCCTGTCTCCTGTCCCCTCCTCCTCCCATGGGCCCTGCAGCCACCTGTACCTTGCCAGTTTTGCAGCTGGAGGTCCAAGGAGTGAGGTGGTCCTCTGCCCGGCTCTGGCTGCCCCTCCAGTAGGCAGCGGGCACAGGCCAGGTGCTGGCGCTGGCAGGCCACATGCAGGGCTGTGTCACCATGTCGGTCCTGCAGCACCCGGCTGGCCCCCTTCAGCACCAGGGCCCGAACTGCACCTGGCTGGTCCAGATGTACAGCCAGATGAAGTGCTGTCTGCAGACACAGAGAGAGGGTCACAGGGTGGCTGCAACGTGCTGCAGCCTCTGGGAACCTGCTGGGGTGGGCACGGGAATTGTGGGCCCTGGTCTTCCTTCTGTTGTCCCCTATCAAATTCTCAGGGCCCCAATTCTGGAGGTAGGGTAAGGCAGGTGGCCCTCTGCTACTCTTGAAGTCCCCTTAGCGCTGGCCCTGCCCCCCCTACCCTGGAGAAAGGGCAGAGCCGGGGCAAGGAGGGATAGGGCGTGATGGTGATGGTGGGAGCAGAATCCTCATCCTCTGGGGAGGCCTGTTATCCTGGGTGAGGGGCTGAGGTCTCAGGGGGAGGCGACAGAGGCATCGAGCAGGCTCTGCCCGGCATACTCCTCCTTGAATGTTCCCTGCAGACATCATGTCCTGTACTAACACCTTCCCTGGCTGCTTCCCATAGACAGTGGTTCCCACAGCAGCTGGCATGTGTCTCTATCACGACTCTCGTCACCGCGCTGTGTCATTAGGTGTTGACACGAATCCTCTGGCCCAGGCTCGAGCACCTGGTGAGTAGAGTCTGATTCCTACTGTCTCTCTGTCCTCAGCTTCTTGCCCAGTGTCTGGTATATGGTTCCCTGAGGGAGCAGCCAAAGGATGCTGTCTGGTGGCTGGGATGGCTGCTGGGGCAGACATAGGTATCTGGGCTCAGCCCACCATCTCCACCCACCCACCTGGTAAAGGTTGTTCTGAATGTCCAAGACTTCCTGGGGCAGCAGAGCCAGGCAATACAGCAGCACGGCGGGGGCCTCGTGAATCACCGCCAGGTGGATCAGCCTGGGAGGCAGAGGCAAGGTTTGGGGTCAGGGCTCAGGCCAGACAGAGTGGGCTGGGGTTCTGGGGTTAGAAGAACACATCAGTGTCTAAGTTGCCACCCAGAGGGTAGGTGCAGGAAGTGAGAGTTTGGGCCAGGAAGTGAGGGTTGCTGCGGGAAGCCAGGATCCTGAGGGTGGAAGCTCCAAGTTCCCATCTCTGGCCTTTGGGAGGGCCTTGGCTGAGTGAGAATGTGGGCAGGGTGCTGACGGGACAAGGTCCTTCCTGTCCACCCTGCCCACACCCCGCTCCCCTCTGGCCCCCTGGGGCCCCCACCAGGCAGCTGCAGCTCAAAGCCAAACTGAAAGCCGCTGGGGTAGCACAGAGGTGGTTTCCAGGGCTGGGCTCCCCACCTCTGCCCCCATCATGGGGAGGGCAGAGATGGCAGGGGTGGGGTCACCCTCTGTCCCCTCATGAACACCTCCCAAAAGAGAGGAGACAGAAGCTCTTGGAAGAGGAGCAAGGAGACAGGGCAGTGCCCTGTCCTGCTGCTCTCCAAGGGACAGCCAGAGGCCATTCTGCAGGGCCGGGACAGGGCCTGAGCTGGGGCCCCGCTCCTGTGTGTGCCTCTGCGGGGAGGACTGTGCAGTGCAGAAAATGTGTGCCTGGGGTGGGGGATAAAGAGCCTTAACCTGGGGCGGCCAGGAGGGGAAGTTCCAGCCCTGGGGTTTCCCCACGTCAGGTGGGGAAAATGAAAGCCAGAGCCAGAGGGTCTAGGCCGGGGCGGGCAGCTGCTGGGGCATTCGTCAGGGGGAAGCCTGGCTGAAAGGCCCGTCTGGGCTGGGGAGGGGGCTGCTTGGGGCAGGGGGGGCAGGCTTTGGTGGCTGGCGAGGCCCAGGAGAGAGTGACGGAGGGAGGGAGGGAGGAACCGCGCTGGAAATCCCCTCGGCCAGGGCCTGCTCTCTGGTCACATTCCTGCAGCCACCTCCCTCTCTCCCTCAGTCTCCCTCCTCCCACTTCCTCTTCCCATTTCCACATGTCCACAGCCCAGACACCTCCGGAGGGAAGAAAGCACCCTCTCCTCTCAGGGAACCCCCTGGGGGGTCTTGACACCTCCCTCCCGCCCCCACCGGGTCTAGATTCCACACCTGTCTCTAACTAGAGGTGATTAAAGCTGGGGCTGAGAGGCTAAGCAAGGGGGGCAGGGCTGAAGCCTCCACTCCCTGGGTCAAAGGTCAACCACAGGTATTCTGCACAGAGCCCGCACAAACTTGGTTGTGGGCCTGAGGGCTGGTGATCTCTAGGCACAGAGGACAAAAAGGCCTAGGGTCACCCAGTGGGTCCAGAGTCTGTCTCTGTCAGAGGCCACCCAGGACCTTTGCATCTCCACAAAAGCAGATCAAGACAGATAGCTCCTGCCTCCTCCTCCCCATTCATTCCAGCAGCCCAGATCCAGGACCCCAGCCCCCCTCCACTCTGTTTCCCATCCCCAAATCCCAGCCACCCCCTCTCTTGTCCATCTTTTCTTCCTGAGGGGTGAATCCTCACCTGGCCAGCCCCTACCACCCAACTGCCTCTCTGACCACCCCTCCCCCCGGCCCCGCCCCAGCCCAGTCTCCACCAAGCTCCACCTGGGCCTGGGGAGAAAGGATGAAATGAAGGGGTCACATAGGACAGTGAGGGGGATTTGTAGGGCTGAGGAGGTGGAGAGTGTTGGTAAGGCTGACTCTAGCCCTCACTTCCCCTTTCTCAACAGAGGAGGAAGTTAGCTGGGGTAGCCAGCCGCCTATCTGTCTGCTGGGGCAAGAGTGCCCCAGCCTGGCTCACTTACTCCACAGGCCAGCCTCAGCCATGCACCCCTGGCAGCACCTCGGACCCCAGCTTCCTGGGCCCACCGGCAGCCTGTCATTGGCCTCTCTTGTTCTTTGAGACAGGGCATTCTGAGGTCAGAGGCCGGGAATCCCAGATATTAAGCAAACAAGGATGCCCTGTCCTCCAGAGAGAAAAACAAAACAAAACAAAACTGGGCTGGTCAGGGGAATTTTCTCTTCCCCAGGATGGGTTACTGGTAGATTTCCAAGATGCTAGCTGGGGTTCCAGGTGCCTGGTGAGGGCCCTGCCAAAAGGTGGGGCAGATAGACGATGCCAGGTCCTCTGGACTGGGTCTGGATACAGCTCAAAAGTGGGTTGAGAGTTCAGTTTGAAAGAGAGAGTGGGGACCGCCCCTTCCAGAGCTGGTGCCTTTAGGGATCCCCACATAGGGAATGCCCGGCCTGTTGCGGCTCTTGGGGAAGGCCCCGAGTTAGCATCGGGGCGGAGGAAGGGGTCCTCTCTTAGCCTAGCCCCCATACTCACGTGTCTCCGTCCTCGGAAATGTACGTGAGTGCTTCCAGCTGCTGAGGGCTCAGCGCCCCGGCGGCGGGGAGCGGTGAGTCTGGAACTGCGTCCTCGGTCCTGGGGTCCCCCGACAAGGACAGGGGCTCGGTGAGCGATGAGGAGCCGTAGGTGGAGTCAGCCCGCTCCCCGTCCGTGTCTTCCTTCTCCTCTGGCTCCTTGGCGGTTCCCGGAGGATGAGTCCAGGGCTGGGGGCCCCCGCCCTCTGAGGGCCCCGAGGCTGGGCGCGGGGTGGACTCGGGCAGGGAGCGCAGGGAGCGCAGAGACTCGATGCCCGAGTCATACTGGCTCTCATCGGTGTCGTCCGGCCCCTTCCGCGCCTCCGACATCCCCGCGGCGCCGGCCCGCCGGGCCCGGTCCCAGCAGGATCCGACTCCTCGCCGCCTTTCCGGGTTGCAGGTCCGCCTCACAGAGCGGGTGCGGGACCCGAGATGGCCTCCTTTCCGGGCTGCGGGGTGGGCTGAGGGGCTCGGCGAGAAGCGTGAACGAGGTTCGGAGCGCCGGCGGGGTCCGCGGCAGCCGCTACTCGGGGCAACTGGGCAGCCCAGTCAGACGCGCTCGCTCGCCCCGCCCTCAGGCCCCGCCCCCGGGAGGCGCCGCGCTTCCGGACGGAGGCCCCGCCCTTCGGAATCCCCCTTACCCCGCCCTCTGCTTTGGCTCGGAGTCAGGGGTTCCCCGGTCCTGACTCACTCTTGCGTTAACTCACCCATTCATTCATTCATCCAACCGTCCATTCATTCACTCTTTCCCCCTCCCTTCATTCCATGTATTAATTCCCTGAATTCTTTCTTTCCTTCCTTCACTTCTTCTGTTTTCTTCATTCATTTTCCCATTCATTTATTCTTTCGTTTAAGAGGAATATATGTTAATCGTCTGCACAAGCTGGGCGTCTTCTGGGGAGGGCACGTGGGAGATGAGACGGGGAAGCGTTGCTACCTGTCCCCGGCCCACTACTCTCAATTTCTCTTGCTTTTCCCAGAGACAAAGGGGACACCCATGTCTTTAAAGGAGTTCTCCCTTTGGGTTCTGGAGACAGAGTCTCCTGTGTCAGTTTTTCAGATCACATAGAATTGGACATGAGGATGTGCTTTTGGCAGGTGGTTTTTCTGTTGAAAAGACTGTGGTCTAAAAAAGCAGAGTGGTCATTCCTCACAGGGATAAAATACTGGTCTCAGACAGTAACAGCATCTGGTTGGGGAAGTGTAGTTCCTCATGGTGGGGCCAGGATGGGGAGGCCCCAGACATTCTGGGCAGCACTCTGCCGAGGTCCCCTTGGCAGCCTCAGCCCTAATACCAGCACATCTTTCCCCCTTCCCCATCCCTATTTTCCCTGAGCCTAGCCTCAGGAGGCTGTAGGCAAATCCCACCCACGTGGTGAGCCCCAAATCAGCTGCCCAAGATTTATCCCCTACCCCAAGTTCCAGAAATGCTCTTAGAAAAATCCCCCCCAAGAAAACATCTCCCTTTCCCAACTCTGGCTTTGAAGGAAGGAAGCTAGGGTGTGAACATGCAGCTACTAACCAGTTTCCCTCCCACCCTCCCTATGAAACCTCATTTTATTCATCCATTTGATAGACATGTAAGGAGCTTCTTCTATATGCCTGACATTGTTCTCTTTGTTGGAAGCAAAATTGAGGCTCACAGTAACAGTAATAACCAACAACTACCATCCCCCCTCAAACAAACAGAAAAAACTGTCCCATGGTTCCATCCTTCAAAACCCCTCAGCAGTTACAACACCGAGTGATTGGGCTAAGACAGGAGTGAGAACAGGACGCTGGAGGGGTACAACATGGGGCCAACTACCCAATGGGGTGAGCGGTAGAGGAGGTTCCATTTGAACTGGAAATAAGAAGGGAAGAGGGCTGGGAAGAAGTACCTAGTCTCTGGGAAGGGGGTGAGTGGAGGGAGAAAGGAGAGGGGAGGACAGTTGGGAGGAGGTGACCCACTGGTCTCCACCCCCCCCTCCGAAGGCTGGAGTGGGGAGGATGTTTTGAGCATGAGAGGGTGAGGAGCCATGAGGGGAAAGCCCAAGGAAAATGAGGCATCTCCTTCCCTTGGGGTCATTGTGACTTAAGACATCCTCAACTTCCTCCCCCGACCCGTTCCTCTACCAATCTCAAAGGCTGGAGCAAAAATACAGACCTTAACCACTTCAAAAATCATCTCCATTTTAAAGCTGGGAAGCTGAGGCCCAGTGAGTTGACTTGCCCAAGGTCAAACAATCTGAAAGTGTAGAGCTGTGTTTTCCTGTTCCCGGTACAAAACTTTAAAAATGTTTTCAGTGAGGGACTTCCCTGGTAGTCCAAGGGTTAAGACTTTGAGCTGCCAGTTCAGGGGGCTCAAGTTCGATTCCTTGTCAAGGAACTAGATCCTGCATGCCACAATTAAGCCCCGGTGCAGGTGCAGCCAAATAAAAACAAACAAACAATGTTTTCAATGACTTTCTTTCCTTCATGAAGGTCTAAGAAGTTGGGGGCATCTGAGCCTTTTGCAAGGACACAAGAACTCAAGGGTGTGCGGTGAGCACCTGTGTTATACCCACAGGCTGATTTTAAGGAAAAACCTACCCCATTAACCTAGCCAGAAACCTACCCGTGTCTGGCTCTAAACCCTAACAGGTATGTGGCAGCCCCTTTTCTGGCCACATGAGGTCAGCATTGAGTCACTGACTGCTTCCAACACCTAGTCTGCACTCCAATAGGAAGCCCTTCTCAGTACAATTTAGGAATGGGGACAAGGACCATGGATGGCAGTGTCATCTGGAAAGATGACCTGGGGACTTTGACTCAAGTCACAGCATGATCCGGGTCCTGACTTCATTCCCTCAGTCCCACCCAGTCTTCTACAAGGTCCTCTTCTCTCTCTTGTTTTCTGGTTCCCTTTGTCACGCTCCCACTCCCCATCTCTGCCCACTCCAGCCAGACTCATCTTCAGGAAACAGGCCCAGTTGCCATGGTGACCAGCTGGTCAGCTGGCTCCTTCCACAGCCCCCTTTTTTCTCTGGGCTTCCAAGGACGGGTAATGCATGTGTATGGAGAAAGGGGAGGTGGTCTTTTATCTCTTGAAAGCTCTGGGGTTGGCCAAAAGAAGTTGAGCTATCTCTCTTCCAAAGCCCCCTGAAGTGGAGCCAGGAAGGCAGTGGGACTGGAGGACAGGAGGAAGATTAGAACAACTAAATGGGGAGTGTGAAGATCCTATCTGGGTTAGGAAAGGCCAGGATTAGGACCTCTGCTTTCTATCTGCAGTAAGTACGGAATTAGGTGAACTGAACTGAAACCAGAAGAGGAGTTAGAATTAACTGTGGGCAGGACTCCTCAAAAATTATGGGTAGGAGAGAGACATTGGAATGAGCCAGCAAGTGAGATTCCTCCTCTGTCATGGGGATGAAGGAGAACCATGCCTTTTGGGACCATACTCTCCCTTGGTTTGGGCAGGGAGGATGGACTCACTGACCTGGGGAGGATCACACAGGCTGGGTAGTACTGAAGTGACAGGCAGACTGAGAGTCCCCTTCACCTTCCCTGAAAAGAGAAGAGTAGCAACATGGAGACAGGACCAAGAGTAGGGGCGTGGGTGTGTGGGTGAAGGCAGAGGCTCTTCTGCCCCAAATGAGGGGCAGGACTGTCAGCAGAGCAGTGGGCTTGTCCTCTATTCCCAAAGATCAGATATCCAGGTTTTGCCTCAAGGTGACCTCTGACCCCTGAAGATCCCCATGGACTTTTGAATGGGAAAGGTCTGGATTCTAGGACCATTCTGTGAGTACCAGCAGGTGACCTTGAGTAAGCTCCTCACCTCCTCTCTGCCTTGGTTCCTTGTGGGTAAATGGAGAAAGTCACTCTATGTCAAAGACTAATGTGGCATATGACACACAACAGCCTTCCTTTGTGGCTGTGCACACACAGACAGATCAAGCATAGCCTTCATCTTATTCTTTCACAGTGACAGGCTTCCATGTCCTTCTTCCCCATTAGACTTTGTGTTCCTTGAAGATGGGAAATTGCATTTTGCCTTTCTATATGGGGCACAGTAGGTTCTTAATACTTTTTTATTGAATGGATGCATTCAGGAATGAATGAATGGCAGCTTTCTTTCTGCCCCTAACTGGGGTGGGAAAGAGCACTGTGGGTGGATGACATGAAGGGACAGGCGACCTGCAGTCACTCAGCCTGGCCTGTGACCTATGACTTGGCCTCCTACACCCAAAGTCAGAGCTTTAGAGATTGTTCAGTCAACTTTCTCACTGCACAAAAGGGGAAACTAAGGCTCAGAGAGGGGAAGGCATTTGCCCAAGGTTACACAGCTAATGACAGAGCCAGGATTAAGAATCTCTTCTCAGGTTTCCTGATCTCCAGTCTAGGGCAATGTACACACTTCATTGCTTCTCTGGGGCTTTTCTTCTGGGATAGAGAGCTAGTTCAGTGAAGGCTGGTTTCAATACCCTCTTTTCTGCCCTTTGCTAGTCCTTCCTCACATCCAGCTCCGATCTGTTCCTTTTCAGCCTTTCCCAACCTTGTTCAGCTGGGTCTGGCCTCTGAAGTCTGGCTCCTGCCTTAACCCTTTACCATCCAACTGGGAATGAGGATCTTGCCTAGGGTTCCCAAACTCAATTTCCTCTCCCCACCCTCAGCCCTGGGAACTTGCGAGAACCAACGGTGGGGAGGGATGTTAGTTGGCCGCTGGCGCCCCCTCCGCGAATAGACGGAGAGGAGTTTGGGCTTAGTTTCTCCTCCTCGGAAGAAGGATGGCGGGGGTGCGGGTAGTGAGCGGGGCTGGGAGAGAGGAAGGGGTGCCGGGAGACCCTGTTGCTTGTCCCCTTTGGGGTGGCTGTTAGATAGGCTTGGGGAAGGCGGAGTTTGGGGGGCTGGGGGCGGGGCTCCTGTGCTGGGAGGAAGAGGGGGGGCGCGCTGGCTCCAGCTCCGCTCAGACAAAAGGCGGCGGCGGGAGCGGGCGGGAGGCGGAGCGGCGCCGCGAGGGCCTCAAGGTGACACCCGCCCCCGGCCCCGGCCCCCCCAGCCCGGCCCCCCAGCCCGCCTCCCCATCCCCATCCCCAAGCCCCTTACCCGTGGTGCCCTTTCCAGGCCCCCTCCCCCCGGCGGGGGGTGGGGAGCAGCGAGGGCCCCGCCCCCTCCCCTCCCCAGGGCCGGCGCAGGATGCCCCCGGCCCCCGGCAGCCCCCCGGGAGGCCCTGAGCTCGACGCGCCCCCTCTACGCCATGTCCCCCCCTGGCTCGGCCGCGGGAGAGAGCGGCGGCGGCGGCGGCGGCGGCGGTGGCGGCCCCGGGGTCCCGGAGGAGCCCACGGCGGCGGCGACTACGGACGAGGGCCCCGCCCGAGAGGAGGTGAGAGCCGGTGGCGCCCCTTCCCCGGGCGCGGTCGTCCCTTCCCCGGGCGTGGCGCCCCTTCCCCCGCCGGTTCCGCCGCAGCGCGCCCGGCGCCCCGCACCCCGAGCCGGCCGCCGCAGCCGCAGTCCCGCGCCGCTGCCCCCGCCCGGCGGCCGGAGCTGTCCGCGGTGTCGGGGAAGGGGCCGCGCCGGGGGCGGGGCTCGGGGGTCCCGGGCAGGGGGAGGGGCCTAGGGGCGGAGCCTCGTGGACCCCGGGTGAGTGGGGGTGGGGACGGTAGCCGGGATCCTATCTCGCGGAGGGAGATACTCTCTAGAAGGCCAGGAAGGGTGACTTGGAGGGGCTGCGGGAGGCAGGAGAGTACCTGCCAGGTCCACGGAGGAAACGGTGGTGTTACCTGAGCTGGGGTCCTAAGAAGGTCAAACGTGTGCAGAAGCCGGCCCCCCTGAGGTCACTGGGACTGTTTGTGTGGGGGACGTGCCTCTCTCATCCAAGGTCCGTGTAGCATCCCCCTCCAGGGGACTCCCAGGAATCCTTCCAGGTGTTGGTACCAAGCATACCTACCCCTCGTTGGGGGCATACTAAACCTGGAGACAAAGCGATGAAAGAAAGTACCAGGGGCTCCCCAATCTCCCATGCACGCTCCTGCACACACTGCACACTAGGGCAGAAGCACACAAGCAGGACCTGCAGGGAGGGCCCCTTTCACACGCACTCTCACTGGGGCAGGCACACACTCAAGTGGGCATGAAAAGGGGCACATACGTACTCCCCAAGGGTGAGGCTCCCACAAAGGCACATGCACCCTAATCTTGTCTGCATGTGCTGAGTACTGTTTCCTAACCCAGCCACCTATCTGTACTTCCAGATCTTTCCTTGGATTTCACACCAGTCCAGGGCCCACTGCCTGTTATTGTGCCTTTCCTCTCTCCATCTTCTCTCCCTTCCCCTGGGGAGCCTCCAGGTCCAGGCAAGGGAATGGAAAGAATAAGTCAGGATCTCAGCAGGAGGGTGTGTGGAGGGTTCCTAAAGCTAGATGGTGCGGGGAGCAGAGGGAAAGCCCAGGCCACCACCAGACATCTGACTCAGTATACTTGTCCTTGAGTGGCTGTGGGTGCCAGCACCCAGAATGCAAAGAGAATGAGGCCCTGCTTTCAGGAGCACCCAGTCTAGTGGAGGAGCCAGACACATAAACAACTCACAGGGAGCACCGCAGGGCAGAACATGATTTAGTACTTTAACAAGGCTGGGTACTGAGAACTGTTTTCTCTTGACAAAGGGCTGGGCTGCAAACATCTTCCTCCTTGCCTCCCACCCCCACTCCTGTCTCCCATCCCCTCTCCCCAGCCATATGCCTCTGCCCATCTGGATATTTCCTCCTGGACCACCTGCTGCTCAGGGACACAAACCCACTGGTTTCCATCTTAGAACAGGGGTAGGATGTTAGGGAGACTTGCTAGGGACTTGGGGAGTGGGGGGGAGGAGACAGCACTTGGGGTTTCCTGGGAGGTATGAGGGAGGTGGATGGGTCCGAGGAAGTGGCTCCTCCTAGGTTCTGGAAGAAGGAAGGGCCCCATCTGTGAAGTGGGAAGGGGATGTCAGTGGGCCCCTCCCTCCTTTCCTAGAATACCTGGAAGGGGTCTGGGCTGGGGACCTGCCTTCGCTGATGCCTGTCTGTCCTCCTGTCTTCCCTACCCACACTTTCTCCTGTTTCACTGTCATCTTTTTATCTGTCTTTGGACTACTCCTCTGGGTGCCATTCTATCCATCTGTGTCTTCTTTGCTACCTGGGCCTTCTCCCTCCACCCCTGGCTTTGATCCCTCTGCCTCTTGGGGTATCTCTCTCTGCATTTCCCCAAACTGGCATTCCGTTCCTTTTTCCTGTCCTTATGTCTCACTCTGGGTCACTTCTGTGTTTATCTCTGGTCCTGGCCTCCCATCTTGGTCTGACTCCTCTCCACATCCCTGTCTGTCTCTGCCTGTCATCTCGGGTGCTGGCCTCCGGCCCTCCCTTCCCGCATTCATCTCTGTACTGGGTCCTTGCCACTCTGTCTCACTCCCCAATCATCTCGGCCCTTTGCCTGCCCATCTGAGCAGCAGCGTCCCATCCAGCCCTCTTTCACCAAGTCCCTCTGCCGTGAGTCCCACTGGAAGTGCCTGCTGCTCTCGCTGCTCATGTACGGCTGCCTGGGGGCGGTGGCCTGGTGCCACGTCACCACGGTGACCCGCCTCACCTTCAGCAGCGCCTACCAGGGCAACAGCCTCATGTACCACGACAGCCCCTGCTCCAACGGCTATGTCTACATCCCCCTGGCCTTCCTGCTCATGCTGTATGCCGTCTACCTGGTGGAGTGCTGGCATTGCCAAGCCCGCCACGAGCTGCAGCACCGGGTGGACGTGAGCAGCGTGCGAGAGCGCGTGGGCCGCATGCAGCAGGCCACGCCCTGTATCTGGTGGAAGGCCATCAGCTACCACTACGTCCGCCGCACGCGCCAAGTCACCCGATACCGCAATGGAGACGCCTACACCACCACCCAGGTGAGGAGCTGAAGGGGAGCACAGGCTGGTCCAGATGGTGGTGGGGGGGGTTGCTGGGACCCTGCCCGACTGTCCCCAGGGGGAGCACAGCCAGCAGTGAGCTTTTGTGGGCACCGCCACAGGAGAGCAGTAACCACCACCATAATAATAACAGCAAACACTAGCAGACAGGTTCTGCTCTAAGTACTTTACCAATATCAAAGTCAAACAGCTAGTGTATGGTGGAGCTGGGACTCGAAGCCCGGCAGTCTTGACTCCAGGGTCTGTGTCTCTGGAGGTGATAAGATCCTAACCTGGCTCCAACCGGGAGCTAAGCCAGGACAGGCTGAGGGTTCGATCGGGCGCCGAGAGCCGCCATGGGGCGGACGAGGGTGAGCGGACTGAAGCGACCCTCGCCGCCTTCCCCGGCGCCGCAGGTCTACCATGAGCGCGTGAACACGCACGTGGCCGAGGCTGAGTTCGACTACGCGCGCTGTGGCGTCCGCGACGTGTCCAAGGCGCTGGTGGGGCTGGAGGGCGCGCCGGCCACGCGGCTGCGCTTCACCAAGTGCTTCAGTTTCGCCAGCGTGGAGGCCGAGAACGCGTACCTGTGCCAGCGCGCGCGCTTCTTCGCCGAGAACGAGGGCCTGGACGACTACATGGAGGCGCGCGAGGGCATGCATCTCAAGAACGTGGACTTCCGCGAGTTCATGGTGGCCTTCCCCGACCCGGCCAGGCCGCCCTGGTACGCCTGCTCGTCCGCCTTCTGGGCCGCGGCGCTGCTCACGCTGTCGTGGCCGCTGCGCGTGCTGGCCGAGTACCGCACAGCCTACGCGCACTACCACGTAGAGAAGCTCTTTGGCCTAGAGGGCCCGGGCTCTGCAGGTGGCAGCGCTGGCGGCGGCCTCAGTCCCAGCGACGAGCTGCTGCCGCCGCTCACGCACCGCCTGCCGCGGGTCAACACGGTGGACAGCACGGAGCTCGAGTGGCACATCCGCTCCAACCAGCAGCTGGTGCCCAGCTACTCGGAGGCGGTGCTCATGGACCTGGCGGGGCTGGGCGCGCGATGCCCTGGGGGCGCGGCCGGGGGCTACGCGCCCACCTGCCGCTACGGCGGGGTGGGTGGACCGGGAGCGGCGGGCCTGGCCCCGTACCGGCGCAGCTGCGAGCACTGCCAGCGCGCGGTCAGTAGCTCGTCCATCTTCTCGCGCAGCGCCCTGAGCATCTGCGCCAGCCCGCGGGCCGCCCCCGGGCCCGGAGGAGTCGGGGCGGGCTGCGGAGGCAGCCGCTTCTCTCTCGGCCGCCTCTACGGCTCCCGGCGCAGCTGCCTGTGGCGCAGCCGGAGCGGGAGCGTCAACGAGGCGAGCTGCCCTACCGAGCAGACGCGACTGTCCAGCCAGGCCAGCATGGGGGACGACGAGGAGGACGACGACGAGGAGGAGGCCGGGCCGCCGCCGCCCTACCACGACGCCCTCTACTTTCCGGTGCTCATCGTGCACCGTCAGGAGGGGTGTCTGGGCCACAGCCACCGGCCGCTGCACCGCCACGGCTCCTGCGTAGAGACTTCACTGTGACCCCGGGTCCCGGGACCGGCCCGACGGTCTCCTTCCCTGCCCCTTGCCGGACGGCGCGTCCCGCGGGTGGAGCAGGGGGAGTCACGAGTGTGGCCGAGGCCGTGCTGGGAACGGTGGGGGTGGGGAGGTGGGAGGCGAGGGGGCGTGGGCCAGACTCAGATGCGGCCGATCCGACACCACCCCCTACCTTCCCGTACAAAAAGAGACAGCTGGGGGGAAGGGAGACAATCCCACCCCGGCAGAGCCGTCTCTTCCAGGCCTGCCCGCCCCTGAGTTCCTAGCGGGTCACCTCCCTTTCCGACACACACACTCGCACGTTGGAGATCCCCTGTCCCGCCTTTCAATGGATCCAATGACTGTTACGTGGCGACTGCGCCCTGGGACCCGCCTTGGGCTCCGTCTCCAAGGAGAGGCCCTCGCTGTGCAGCTGGGGAGGTTTGGAGGCCGCGGGGGGAAGGGCCGCCCGGCTTTCTTTCCTCGCCGCAACCTGATCCTGCCGGGGCCTCTCTCTACCAAGGGGGCAGTGGTTCGGAGAACAGCAGGGCTGGCTTCCAGCCAAGCTAATGAATTCAGTGGGTCTGAGGCCAGGCCCAGGTGTCAGCCGTGGTACTCCATCTCAAAGCCCTGGAGATGTTGCTCTCCTCTTCTTGGCGCTGGCCCCGACAAGATCCGAAGATCGGGGTTTCCTTTCCGCCACTCCCACCGCTGTTGTTTTATCTCCCTGGGCCCCCAGGAGGTTGGGTCCTGGGGGGACCGTACTCACCACAGCTCTCCTTCCCCAGCCTGCTCCCTGGCTCTGAAGAGCTGTTGCCAGGGTGAGGAGGAAGGCAAACTGTGGAGGGCAGTGCACCTCAGTCGTTTAAACTTCAGCCTCCTTGCCTAGGTTCTGGGAGGGCACCTCCTTCGGGCGGCATTCCTTCAAGCTGACCAAGGCATACAACTCAGCGGGGAGACTAGGAGGCAGGCCTGGGTGACAACAGAGAACTCAGGAAGCAAGTGGGGGTCGAAGAGGAGAGGGTCACGAAAAGACCCTCAAAGGTGGGGGTGTCCGTGGGGGCCACCCCTTGGTTTCCCCGTGTTGGTGGGGAGGAGTGGATAGTGGTCGTCCGCAAGCTGAGCCTCTGCGGGGCTGAAGACCTTGTCTCGAGCCCAGCTGGAAGCTCCGTTCCAGTGGCGGGGTCAGAGGCAGGAATTCTCTAAATCTTGCCCAATCCCTCTGTCCTCCCCTAGCCTGTGAGTTGAAGCCCTGCTGTGTGTCCCAGGGTCTTCAAAGGGGCATGCCGTCACCACGCCAGGGTGCTGGCCCCATGTGCTGTCCCCCATCACTCCTACCCTGATGTACTTCCGTGTGCATGTCTGTGTACAAAACCCCTGCCCGCCCAGCTCCCCTGGCTAACGTTTTCCCAGCTGACTTAGCACCCAGGGAGTGAGCTCACATTTGCAGCCGGAGAGGATAACCCTAGGCCTTGAGGCTCGCCCCTGATTCTTCTCACTTCATCTGAACCATCAGAGCTGCTCTTCTCCCCTCTTCCTCCAGCCTGGCCAGGCTTGCACCACCTGGGGCGTGGCCTCCACCTATGCAACATCACCTCTGGCTCCCCTGATCCCCTTCCCTGGGGAGTTGGGGGGAGGGCACAGATTGTGGGGACACCATGGCCTGTGGCACATTGGGGTTGAGCTTAACTTTCAGGTGGAGATGGCTGGGTGGGAAGGGGAGGAGGCCGGAGAAGGGGAGGCTTGGGCAGGAGGGGACAGCTGCCCACTAGGTTTCCCTGGGCAGCAGTGCCCACCTAGCTGTCAGCACTGTGCTCTTCAGGGGTCTGGGGGTTGGAGCGCCCCTCTTTCCTTTGAATGGATGTCTGTGAGGTACAGGTGGTGAGCTGTGGCCTTGGTAGCCAGTTCTTGGCCAGCTGGCACCCAGATGTCACACCCTTGTCTGGGGCATCCTGGCCACCTCATGGCTCTAGGGAAGGGAGGCTCAGCTCCCTGCCTCAGGCAGATGCCTGAGACAGAGCCTGAGCTGGGAGGAGGAGAGAGGGGAGGGGCTGTGATTATTTTTGCCTGTATTGACCATTTCTGCCTAGGTCTTCTCACACAGCCTCACACCTCCCACATATGCACAGACTTAGAGAGAAACCAAGTCTTTGGTCTATTTTCTTGGTAGCTTTATTGATTGCCAGGGAAAACGAATACCAGAAAAATTAATCTCTAAAATTAAACTTTACACTGAATGTTCTTGTTTCTCTAATTAGAACCTCTGCTAGCAGCTGTGGCTATGTACACTCACACACTCACACACACCCTCACACCTATAAGTTTGCACTCCGGAACTGTCAGAGGGTGTCAGGCACAGACAGACTCGAAGTTGCCCAGACAGGCACACACGTGCGGTCACTCCCAAGCCCCCTTTGGTGCTCTGCTCCGTGCCTGCTTGTTGGAAGGAGTCCCTGGAAAGCGCTCCTAGGCTCTGATTGCAGCCTGTGACCCACCCTTTGGAAACGGGGCTGGGGGTTCAGTCTGCGGAGCATGGGCCCTGGGGCTCAGCCTGAATCCATCAGGAGATCCTCTCATGGCCTCATGGGGAGATGTGATTCCTGTGGGTGTGGCCCCAGGGCGGGTGGTCATAGAGTGATGGGGACTCGTGGAGGGTGCCTGGAAAGCTTCATGTGTCCTGGGACAAGGGCTTGTGGGGTGGGCTGGGCCTGGCTGGGGAGAAGACAGGTCTCTGTCAACTGGGTGCATCACACTGTGGCCTTTCTGTCGTGGATTTCCAAGCGCAAAGATTGTATGAACCAAACTGGCGGGTAATAAAGCTGCGGATGACTCACTGACTTCCCTCCCAGGGTCACACCTCTCTCACCATCTCCCAATTCTCTGAGCAGCTCTTTGGGGAGGCTGACGGGTCTGAGCCCCTCCCGCCACCTCTGTTTCCTCCTTCTCAGGTTGGGGGTGGACTAGGGGTGGCATGACCTGCAGAACTGGAAGACTTAAGCAGAGTCAAGTAAGAGGGAGGTGGCATCTGCAGAGGTGAGGGTGGAAGAGCCAGGCAGAGCTCTGCTGAAGCCTGGGGTGGAGGAGAGAGTGTGTGTTTGAAGGTCAAGATATCAAGGATCTGTTTGGTAGAGAGAACAATGGTGGGGAGGAGGGTGGCTGGGGAGATGGGCGGCTCGTGGGGGAGAGTCTGGGCCTCACAGTCTTGAAGAGTTGACTTTCCATATTCTTGGAAGAAGTCAGTCACTTCAGTGAGTCCGTTCATATCCTCTCCCTAGGTACCAGGGGTAAGTCCCACTTCCTACCTCTATCCCAGGCTCCTTCCTCTCCTCACAGATCCCTGCAGAACCTCAATCACTCACCCCAAGGATAGTCTTGGTCTCCCCTCCCCATCCCTCGGAACCAGGGTGACCCTCAAGAGCAGGCATGGCAGGGGCATGAAATGAGGGTTGGGGCTGGGGCAGTGACCCAGGTCTGGCCACTGCCCCAGCCCTGTTCCCATCTTATCCCACAGGGTTCTCAGGGCCCTTGGCAGTGACTGGGGACATGAAGTGGCTGGGATTCAGGGCCCGCTGGCGGGCTGCTTCACGGTTGGCACAGAGGGCCTGGCCGATGAGGTACTCGCTCTCCTGGGCGATGTCTGACAGGCGCAGATCAAACTCCAGCAGGGTCTTGTTGTCTGACATGCCTTCCAGGAGCTGCTTCCCACCATCCTGGGTCAGGAATACAAAGGAAAGAGTCACTTTCCACCACGACTCAGGACCACACAAACATGGGCAGATGTGTACACACGTACACATACTGATATACAGACGTGACGGGAACAACAACTTCACAACACAATTCCTACTTTGTGTAGCATTTTCTATCCTGTTCCACCTTATTCTCTGAGAAAAATGGTGCTTGAGATTCACTACATTGACTTTTCAACCCCAGTGGTTTGAAAAACGTGGTGCTGTGCGGTGACAATGATTCCATTCTTCTGGTTCAGCCACGAGCACGTGAGACAAATCTGGCTCGTGAGATATAAGGAAGAAGTTTGGAGGGAGTGGCATCTGGGAAGCTTTTTCTCGTAAAAGGGAAGAAAAGAGAGGAGTGGTCTCCTTTTCTTTGCCTCTGAGTGTAGCCCTGTGGGAAGTACAGCTGCCATCTTGGGCCCATGAGAGTGGGCCCACGGCCATGGGGCTGGGTAGCCAGAGCAGAGGTGGCTCAGAAGCACTGAGCCAAGGAACTCACCAACCCCAAAACCCCCTTCTCCGGGGCTTCTGATCATGGGACACAGTGAACATTCCTCTTGTTTAAGCCATTTCCCATTTAAGCTTTCTGTTACTTGTAGCCAAGAGCACTCTCTCTGGAGTCAGTGTCTGTGAGCCAGACTGTCCTCTGGGGAGGCTTGGTAGAGGGTGCAGGGCCCTAACTGGAGTGCATGGAGGGCCCTCTTCTCTAGGTCTCATAGTTCCAGACCCTTCTGGGTTAGGTGGCCCTCTCCCAGTTAGAAAAATTTCCTGTTGGGAGGCAGAATGCTGGTTTTCTATGGTTGTGACCCAACAGTATGTTGCAAAGTCAATTCAATGGGTAACTGAAGCATTTTTTTTAAAAATAGCAGACATTATACAGGAAAATATCAGCATATATCACAAGCAGTGCAAGTTAAATTTCAATTATGTTATATCGATGTATGTGTTCACTAGGTGCTCATGCAAATTGCATTTCTTACTCTGAGATTTGGTCAAGATTTGAAAGACACTGTCTGTTGGGAAGGACCCAGGCTCTCAACCTGACTGGATGCTCTTGGGCAACACACTAACCTCTCTGAGACTATTTTCTGTCTATCAAGTGGGGGCTATTTTACTAGATAAGTTGAGGGCTAAAGAAAAACTAACAGATACTGGGTGCCTAGCATAGTATAGAATCCCGAGTAGTAGAAACAACTAGTAAATATTGAGGACCTAGCCAGTATCTGCAATGGTTAATTGCTTTACAGTTATAACTTGTTTAATCCTCCCATTAACAATACTTAGAGGAAGATGCTATTTCTATTTGCATTTTACAGATGGGGAAATGGCGGTCCCAAAGGTTAAGTAACTGTAACCAAGTGCTAAATGGCAGAGCTGGGGTGAGAACTGGGTAAAGCCTGTGGTCCTAGCAATTTCCTGGTAAGTACCGGCGGCAGTCAGATTCCAAGCCCTCCGCCCAAAGCCCCAGGGCTTCCCCTTGGCCCTGCGTGCCCCAGAAGCCGTGGCTCACCAGCCCGATGTGGTTGCAGGACAGGTTGATGCTGGTGAGCGTGGTGTTGATGGTGAGCACTTGGGACAGGAGGGTCGCGGTGGGCTCGGACAGTTCGTTGCCCCCGAGGTGCAGCGTGGTGAGGCACTTGTTGGTATGCAGGGCGTGGGCGAGCGCCTGGCCGCCCTCATCCTCGATGCAGTTGAGGCGCAGGTTGAGGGAGATGAGGTTACTGTTGTGCCCCAGGGCGTGAGCCAGCGAATGGGCGCCGGGCGCACGCACCTGGTTGTTGGCGAGGTTGAGCACGCGCAGGCGGCTGTGGCTCAGCAGCTTGGCGGCGGCGCGCGCGCCCCGGTCCCCGATGAGGTTGTGCGACAGGTCCAGCTCTTCCAGGGCCGGGTGGTCCAGGAGGCTGCGGATTAGGATGCGTGCCTTGTCGTCATCCACCTTGCTTCGGGTCAGCCTGAAGATCTGTGGGCAGCAGGAAGAATGTGCCTGCCTACATACCTCCCCCAGGTAGAGGAGGGAGCCCCAGGAACGCCGGAGGTTCTGCTCTTTCAAGAACCTGGCTAGGGGGAAGTCTTCCCTGGCTGTCCGGTGGCTGGGGTTCCGAGCTCCCAGTGCAGGGGGCTTAGATTAGATCCCTGGTATGGGAGGTGGATCCCGCATGCTGCAGTAAAGATAGACGATCCCGCATGCTGCAGCTGTGTGTGTGCTCAGTCCCTTCAGTCGTGTCCAACTCTTTGCGACCCTATGACGTGTACTTCACCAGGCTTCTCTGTCCGCGGGATTCTCCAGGCAAGAATACTGCAGTGGGTTGCCATGCCCTCCTCCAGGGCATTCTCCCGAGCCAGGGATCGAACCCACATCTCCTGCGTCTCCTGCACTGCAGGATCCTTACTGCTTGAGTCATCAGGGAAGCCCATGCTGCATATGGGACCCACCCAAATAAATAAATAGTAAAAAGAGAGAGAGAAGAACTTGGCTGGGAAGAGGGAGAGAGGTGGAACAGTAAGGGATAAAGGATTCGACCACCTAGCTGGCTTTTGGGCAGGGCAGGTCTACCCAGTATGACAGTGGTGCAGAATTGGTGGCAACTGGTAGGGAAAAAACTACCACTTATTGAGTAATTACTACGTGCTGGGCATGCTGCTGCAACATTCCATAGCCATGATCTCTAACCCTCGGCATCCTAGTGAGATCGAACAAGTCCTCTGCATTTTACAGGAGAAAATGGAGGCTTTGAGTGGAAACCTCATTTGCCCAGAGTCACACGGTGATTAAGCCGTGGAGGCAGGTTTTGAATCCAGGTCTGTTGGATGAGTCAGCCCTTCGCTGCACCCTCCTAGACTTTTGTGAGGTGATACCTACTCTAGTTTTGATTTGCATTTCTCTAACAATTAGCTAAGTTGAGCATCTTTTCAAGTGCCTGTTGGCCATCTTTGGAGAAATGTGTCAGTCTTCTGGACATTTTTGGATTGGGTTGTTTTGTTGTTGTTACTGAGTTGTGTGAGCTGCTTGTATGTTATGGAAATTAAGCCCTTGTCTGTTGCATTGTTTGCAAATATTTTTCCCAGTCTGAAGGTTGTTTCTTTGTTTTATGGTTTCTTTTGCTGTGCAAAAGCGTATGCATTTGATTAGGATCCATTTGTTTTTGTTTTTATACATTGGTTTGAAACACATGCAAGTTTCTTCTTAAGGAAACCCAAACCCCTCATCTGTTACTGCTCTACCTTTCTCTCCTTTCACAGCCAAATTCTTGAAAAAGCTGATTTGTCTCCTCACCTCTCACTCTTTCCACAAATGCCTCTGATCTGGACTCTGCTCCTGGCACTCCACTGACACAGCTTCCCCTCAGTGACCTCCAAGTTTGCTACATCTGGTCCTCAGCTCCATCCCACCCCACTGCTGCTCACCCCTCTTCTTGAAACGCCTCCCTCCCTGGACTCTATGATACAATGCCATGTCCTACTTTTCCTCCTCCTCTGATTCTTGGCATGCTCTCCTTCTTCCAACCAGAATATTTGGGACATACTTAACCTAAAAAAAAAAAATTTTTGTTGTGTATCTGAAATTCAGATTTAACTGGACATCCCGTATTTTTATTGGTAAATCTGGCAACCCTATTTGAGTTGCAATTTCGCATTTATATGATTGCTGATTAGTGCCTTTTATCCCCACCAGACTGTCAGCTGGAGGGCACATATGCTCTAATTGTGCTCACCGTGGAGTCTTCAGCACCTAGGACAGGGCCCGGGGTGCAGTTGAGTGTTGGATTAATAGCTGGTGAATGGGCCCGGCAGAACCTTGTGCGTTTCTGCATTCCCAGAACCCACCTTGGTCCAGGGCCACCAAGGACACTTGGTCAACGAGCGAGAAGGAAATAGGAGCAAGAAGGCGGTGATGGAGGAGGAGGGGGAGGGGAGAGGGACTCAGAGAGATCCTGAGAATGGGAGGTAGGGGGAGGCTGGGAGTAGGTGGTACCTTGAGGGTGTGGCAGGCCTTGACGGTGGCTGCCAGGGAGTGGCAGTCGCGGTAAGTGAAGAGGAAGAGGTTCCACTCGAAGTTCATGCCACAGTCCTTCACACCGTATACCAGGTCCAGCTCCTCCAGATGGCTCAGGCCAGCCACCAGGTTGTCCAGTTGGTAGTGGTCCATGGCCGGTTCCTCCATCTCCCCTTCGCTGCCGGAATCGGATTGATCCCCGCCGCGGGGCGGGGCCGGGAGCTGCACAGGCGGAAGGAACTGATCCACCCGGATGGCGCGCACGTAGTTCCTGCAGAGCGGCAGCAGGTTGAGGATCACCGCAGGGTCGGTGGTGTTCGGGATGAAGTGTTTCAGCAGGTTCTCCAGGTGCAGCTCAAAGAACATGCGCTTCCAGCTGCCGCCGTGATTGTCCACGTGGCACACGGGCCACCGCTGCGTGCAGCAGCGGCGCCAGTAGCTCTCATCATCGATCAGGTTGGCGGTCACAGCCAGCGGCAGGTCAGGAGACAGGTGGTTCAGGACCTTCTTCTGATGCTCTGGGAGCAGCTGCTTCAGGATGGGGTTGTCTTTGGGAGCAAAAATAGGCAAATAGGAGGCACAGTGTTGGTAACACAGCACTGTGGTACCCTGGGCTCAGCCTGTCTGTCTAGGGGCACCCAGGAAAGGGGAAGACCCTCCTCTGCCTTCAGGGAGCCCGTCTGTGAGAAGAGATAGCCTTCATTCTCAGGGAGGCTCGATCTGAGAAGGGACACACCATCTCTGACTCTGGGGTGGTCCTCGTTGAAGGTGGACATCTTAGCATCTGGTCTCAGGGAGCTCTCTGTCTGAGACAGAATCCCAGGTCCAGCCCTCAGTTTTTCCTTAATCTAGCAGAGGAGGTAACTCCTGACTTCAGAGGCTCCCAATGTGATTTGATTCATTCATTTAAAAACAAAAACTTTTTTTTTTTATTGAGCACCTATTATGTATCACAGGCTTCCTCGTTGGTGCTAGTGATAAAGAACCTGCCTGCCAATGCAGGCAGTATAAAAGAGGCAGAGACGTGGGTTTGATTCCCGGGTCAGGAAGATTCCTTGGAGGAGGGCTTGGCAACCCACTCCAGCATTCTTGCCTGGAGAATCCCACAGACAGAGGAGCCTGGAGTGCTACAGTCCATAGGGTCACAAGGGGTCAGACACGACTGAAGTGACTGAGCATACACGTACACACTATGTACCAAGTACTATCCTTGCATCCTGAGTGCTGAGGATACAAGCGTGAACTAAACAGAGGGAAGCGCTCCATCTTACTAGCGGAGGCAGACTGTGAACAAGTCAAATGAGTATATTGTAGGCCTGGTGGTGACAGGTGCCATAGACAACATGATGGCCCTGTCCTCAGAGAGCCCCCCTCTGGTAGGAGAGGTTGGTGACTCATCTTTGAAAAGGATGAACATTAGCAGAGACTAACGTACAGGACAAACCAAGGATCTATGCATGCCCATCGAAGACTGCAAGAGAGTGGAGGATGGTCAAACAGGGAGGGCTTTCTAGTGGAGGAGGTAGATGTGGTTTGGGCCAGGCTTTGCTGGACAGAGTGGGAAAAGTAAGGAGAGGGCCTAGATGTAGAGGGCACAGAGCAGGATGGGGGAGGTGTCTGGTGGGCCCTGGAGTGGGGATGGCTGGAGAAACTGACTTGGCCTCAGGGTAGGCGGAAGGGAGGAGGTGAGTGGGGGTGAGGACATTTTCCTAAAGGAAATCAGCCCTGAATATTCATTGGAAGGACTGATGCTGAAGCTGAAGCTCCAATACTTTGGCCACCTGATGCAAAGAGCTGACTCATTAGAAAAGACCCTGATGCTGGCAAAGATTGAAGGCAGGAGAAGGGGAGGACAGAGGGCGAGATGGTTGGACAGCATCACCAACTCGATGGACATGCATTTGAGCAAGCTCTGGGAGATGGTGAAGGACAGGGAAACCTGGCGTGCTGCAGTTCATGGGTTTGCAAAGATTTGGACATGACTGAGGGACTGAACAAGATGAGAGAACATTGTAGGAGAGGGCAGGGGCTGCCCCCAGACCCAGCTCTGAGGCCTGGCCTCCAGGCAGTCCCTCCCACCCTGACCCCCTCCTGGCCTTCTCTCTCCCAAGCGAGGAGGGGACAGACTCACTCTGGAAGTTCTTGACAATGTGCTGAATGCAGAGCTCTGTGAGGAGGGGCACGATGGCCAGCGACCACTCAGCATCCTCAGCGATGATCCTGCGCATCCGCCGGACCACAGACCCAGAGCCTGGGCCCGTGGACTTGGCCAGGGGTGGGATAATCGGGGTGGGCTTTGAGGGCTGTGGGGCTGTGCTCGAAGTTTGGCCCACAGTGGAAGACCGGTCCTGGGTGGAGGTTGAGGACCGGCTGGGGATCGACGGTGACTCTGTTGTCTGGGTCTCCTGCATGCTGGGGGCTGGCAACACAGGGACAGGTGACCCCTTGGTGATGGCCTTGTGATAGGGAGCTTCTCAGACAGGCAGATCTTGGGTGCTGGCGGGAACCTGGAGAAAGAGGAGCAGGGAGAGTTGTTATTTTGGAAGGTTTCAGTGGGCATTTACCAACAGACATAGCACAGGGTGGTTCTGAAGGGGCAGTCTCTGGACTAGAGCAGGTCCAGGTGCAAACCCCACCAGCTGGGTGGCCTTGGGCTGGTTATTGAAGCTTTTTGAGTTTCAGATGCTTCCCCTGTGAAATGAGGATAGCAGTTACCAATAAGATGATTGGGAAGAGTGACTAAAATAATGCATCCGAAGAAGCATAGCTTTCTATGACACACGAAGCTGTAGCAAGCAGCAGAACCACATTTCAGACAATAATAGCTATGCAGTAATTACAAGCAATTGCTGTATGCTGTCCCTTTTTTTAGTTTTTTATGTATATCAGCTCATTTGATTCTCACAGAAGCCTTTTTGAGATAGGCACTGATGGACTAACTTTTTTCTGATGTGAAACTGAAGCTCAGAGAGGTTAACTGAGTTGCCTAAAGTTACACAGCTTATATATAACAAAGGTGGATTAAAACTCAGTCTATTGGGACTTCCTTGCTGGTCCCTGGTTAAGAATCTGGCTGCCAATGCAAGGGATATGGGTTCTATCCTTGGTTGGGGAAGATCCCACATTCCACAGGGCAGCTAAGCCCGTGTGCCCACTCTCCATAGCTAGAGAAAACCCCAAAGACCCCATACAGAAACAAAGACCCCATACAGCCAAAAATTGGTACATAAATAACAACAACAACAACAACTCAGTCTATCAAGTTCAGCCAAAAGGCTGAGGTATGATAAACATTTAGTTCAAAACAGCTCCCTGCCACTAAGCATTTTACAGAAAAACAACTGCCTAACCAGGAGGAGGGGATGAAGAACAGTACTGGCCAATTGAAGTATAGAAATAGAAATAGAATGGCTGCCAAAATGCAAGCCACATAGGCTATTTAAAAATTTCTCCTATAGACACTAAGAAAGGAAAGAGAAAACAAGTGAAATTAACTTTGTGTTTAACCCAGTATGTCCAAAATATTTAAATATGTACTCAATATAAAAATTATTATATATATATATAAGTATTAGGTATATGTATTTAAACCTTCAAAATCTGATGGCTAGTGGCTACTGTTTTGGGCAGTGCAGGCCAGAAGGGAAGGCTAGGGAAACCGGGCCCATACCCTGCCCAGGGCATCAGCACCTTCTCCTCTTCCCTCAGTGGGCTTTAGCTTGCCCCTCCCTCAATCTCCCCATCCCAGTCTTCCTATTTCTCCTAGGCTCTGGGCATTCCAGACAGCAGCAGCGGGAAAGTGTAGGAGGCTACAAGGCAGCTAAATCTGGGGCTGAAGACAGAGGATATATCCGGGTGAGCCGTCACCCTGTTTGTCCATTCCTGCACCTGTGCTGCAGTGTCCCCTCCCCAGGACCTTGGGAAGAATAGGGTCTGCTCAGCCCAGCACGGAGCTCCCCGACTCCATGCGCTGGGTAGTGGCCGGTGGGCAGGAACACTGTGAACCAACAAAGGTGTCCTTGGCAGATGGAGGGGACCAGATGGTGCTCCCCAGTCCTCCAGGCATCTCAAGGAGGAAGAGCCTGGCTGTGTGAATGTGTGTGTGTGAGACAGAGAGAGAGAGAGAGAGAGAGAGAGAGAGGAAGGGAGGGGGAGAGAGAGAGAGAGAGAAGCAGGAGGGGGCAGTGTAAGGAAGATATCTATGTATTTTGATGACACACTTATGCAAATCAAATGCAAATTGACAAACAGATTGGGTCCATGCATTGTGGGACAAGCAGCTGGTGCTTTTTGACTCTTGGTCCCTCCGAGGGTGTGGCTGGAAGGGGATGCTGCTTGGAGGCCCCGGATGACTTTGCATTTCTGGCTCTGCCAGGCACTTGCTGTGTGACCTTGGCCAAGTTACTCGGTCTGAGTGCCAGTTTCCTTATCCATCAAAGGGCACAGTAATATCTTCCTCTGCAGGCGTTGCGGAGATTCCCCTGAGATAATACTTGAATCATATTCATAATACTTGACAAGAGTGGGACTTCCCTGGTGTTCCAGTGGTTAAGAATCCGCCTTGCAATGCAGGGGACACGGGTTTGATCCCTGGTCGGGGAACTAAGATCCCATGTGCTCTGGAGCAACTAAGCCCGTGAAACCACAAAAAACCAGAGTCCGTGTGCCGCAACGCAAGATCCTGCAGGAGGCAACGAAGGTACTGTGTTCTGAATAAATTTTTTAAAGTATTTGGCAGGAGTACTGGAGTGGGTGTGTGGATGCAGGCATTCTGAGGGACAGCGGTTTGGGCTGGGGAGGTAAAGCCCTAGAGACTTGCTTCTGAGTACTAACCTGAGATGGTGTCTTTGAGTGAGGTGCTTCCCTTCATCCAGGGGACACGTGAGGGCAAGGTGGTGGTGGTGTTCAGGTCTGGACAGGACAGGGTGGGGGTGGAGGGCTGGCAGTCTGGGCCAGAGGAGGAGGGTAGGGACAACACGCTAGCCCTGCTCCCGCCAGCTCTGCGTCTGGACGCCTGGGGCTCCCTCCACTGTTCTGGTCTCACACATTCTGGGGTTCCCCTTGGTCCCAGATGCAACCCTGGACAGCCTTTGGGCCATGCCTGTGGGAGCAGAACCTAGCGTGGCTCTCCAGGCCTTTCTCACAGAACTACCTGGCTTCACCATCCTGCTCAGTGGTCCCTTCTTCTTCCCGGGAAGCCACATGTTGGGAGACCGCTCCTGGGACCTAGCAGGGTACTCCCTGGAACAGGGTGGCCCTGTTCTCACCGTCTAATGCCTCACTGTCTTAGGACCTGGCTCCGCAGGTCTGGTCCTAACTGCCTGGGCGCTGTTTGGAGCCCGCAGCCTTCTCTGGTAGGACGTTGCATGACCTGCCTGGGGCTTGGTCCAGGGCCCTGAGCCATCGCCTCAGGAGGAGGGGACAGGGTGGCCCTGCACGTGCTCCACGTGCTTGGGTGGTGTAAACAAGAGCCCCTACTGTCCCGCAACATTCACAGAGACCTCCATACCCCGAGGTCTGATGTCATTTTAAAGGCAAATGTTGATAATGTTAACCTCATAATAAGGTCAGATTGGTAGTTTTCACTTATCATGTCTTGATTTTTTTTAAGAAACTTAACACCACAGAAATATTTTTGGCAAGCCAATTGTTACCAGACAGAGGATTCTTCTAAGAAGGCTTTTAGTTCCAATTTTTTATATATATATACCTAAAAGAATCAATCAAATATAAAACAGAGTATGTTTCGAAGGATAATGAGCATGATGAACTCTTTTCCTGCCAGTTACTAATGTTACAAATATGGCATCAAGTCACGTGCCCAAACCTGTTCTCCTCAACCACTGCTGGGCTGCCGCTCTCTCAACTCTTCCCCCAGCCTCTCGGACATTCTCCAAAGGCTTCCAACACAGGCTCCTCTGACTCTGCCCACCCCTCAGGGTTGAGCCTTGCCTGCCCTGTTTCTCCTCTTGCTGGGCTGCAGCTCCCCCATCCCCTCTGAGCTCCAGACTCATGGCCACTGGCCACCTCGAGGCGCCTGTAGACTCAGGCTGCCCCCCAAGAGCACTCAGTGCCTCCATCAAGGCTCTCCTCCTCCTGGCTGCTTGCCTTGGCCAGAGGTACCAGGAGCCACCCAGGTGTGTGAATCCAGAAACTGGGGACTCACCTTTCTCCTTCAGTGCCCCCCCACCTGGTCACTGCAGTTTCCCCTCAGTTCTGACTCCCTCTCCTACGGTCCCTCCTCTCCCTTCCTGCTGTGGCCTCAGCTCAGGGCCTCATTGTCCATTGTCCTTGTAGCTGCAGCTGCCCCGCACCTGGGTGTGTCATCCAGCACCCAGCCTTGTCACAGCTGTCCTGGCAGGCCTCTGGGTAAGCCCCTGGCTCCTCAACTCAGTGCAGAAGGCCCTCTGTAGCTGGATGCTGTGTTTGAAATAAACCCCTCTCTGCATTGAATACAGCAGGCTAATCTGTGCCACCTAGCCTTTGCTCAAGCCACTCTTTTTGCCTGGAAGGCCTTTCCTGCAGTCTCTGCCTGGGGAAGCAGACCAGCACTGGTATTTTGAGCCTGAACTCAAGCACCATTTCCCCCTGGAGCCTTCGGCTTTTCTTGTCTCCCCCTTCCCTTTGTCAGATCCCTGGTACCTGTGTCGCTTCAGTGGACTAACAACCCTCTCCTCACACCCACACTGGACTGTGAGCTCCTCCAGGTGTGGGGACTATTTCTATTCTTTTGGGCTGCACCATGTGGCATGTGGGATCTTAGTTCCCCAGGTAGGGATGGAACCCAGGCCCCCTGCGTTGGGAGCGTGGAGTCTTAGCCACTGGACCGCCAGGGAAGTTCTCTTTCTTACTAGTTTTTTTCTCTCTAATCCCTAACCTGGTGTCAGGTCTGCCAGGGAGGCAGCTGGCCTTCTGGGCTGCCCCACCTCCCTCTGATCACAGATTTTGGCCAATAGGAGTGCCCTGTATTGGTTCAGGGGTGCACCTGATATCAGCCAATCAGAGTCCTCCCTGGGATTTGTCCAAGTGGAGGTAGACAGAAGGACACACGTCCTTGAAGGATACAGATCTCCTGCTGCTGGAAGCTGTTTCCCTTCACACGGAAAAGGCCGGTCTGCGGCAGCAGGAGGAAGTGCCGCCTGGCCGAGACCAGCAGGAGAGGGAGGGGGACAGAGGGCACCGGGCACCTCCTGTCCCCAGCCCTCATTGCTGAAGGCCCTCTGACAGCCTCCTTCAGTTCTGAGGCTGACTTGATGGCCTTCTAGCAAGTCTCTCTTGCTGAAGCAAAGAATTGGGTTTCTGCCCCTTTGTGACCAAAAGGTCCACACTATGTGGGTAAGCTTACTGTTTTGTGAATGAAATTATGGGAGCAATCCCAAATCCGTAGATGAACTAGTTCAACAGGATGGCCAGATGTTGTCTGGCTGTTCCTGATGTCTACCTCTGGTGGCCTGTTCCTCTCCTGACCACCCGAGCCTCCAAACCCACCTCCCATCTCTTTGCTGACAGCATCATCAACGTACAACGGCTCAGCACTTAAAAGTTACAAGCTTCTGGGACTTTCCTGTTGAGCCAGTGGTTAAGAATATGTCCTGCAATGCAGGGGACATGGGTTCGACCCCTGGTCAGGGAACTAGGATCCCACATGCTACAGAGCAGCTAAGCCCATGAGCTGGATGCAGCCAGACAAATAAATATTAAAAAAAAAAAGTTACAAGCGCCTTTAAGAACGTTTCTCTTGTTAAGAGTCTTATTCTACACTGGAGTTAGGGCAGGCTTCTCAACCCCATTCTATGGATGAAGAAGCTGAAGACCAGACCGGGAAATAACTGGCCCCTGGATATATAGGAGGGCTGGGGCCGGATCAGGAGCTTGGCTGCCCTAACCACAGTGCCCTGCTCTCCCAGCCACTTTTCCACCTTCCACTAGAAAAGAAAAAAGCCTGTTCTTGTTCCCAGGGAAGCAGGCATCCTGTCTTCACTGCAGAGAGGATGTGTCAGGGAGGGTCTCCCCAGGCTGGAAGAGCGACTAGGTCTGTGGTGCCCCACGACGGGAATTTCAGGCCCCCGACAAAAGACATGCCTGTTATGGTAAAATGCATTTCCGCCCTAACGAAACGAAATCTTAACAGTCCGTATATGTGTGTACACATCCCTATGTGAGCCTTGCACTGCTATTTACTTATTTTGTGGTTGCACAGCGTGGCTTATGGGATCTTAGCTTCCTGACTGAGGGAACCAAGGGGTTGAAGCCAGGCCACAGCTGTGAAAGGGTTGAATTCTAACCAGTGGACTGCCAGGGAATTCCCGAATGAGTGCCTCCTGTGCCATCATCAGGCATGCCCCTCGAAGGGCACACCCTGCCCTCAGATGGGATAAGTGGGGGCAACCAGTGACCCTTCATCTCCTGACACCTGTAGGTCATGGACCTATGGGGCCTCACATTCTATGTCGCCAACATCAACCCAGCCACAACCCCTGAGGAAAGGTGACTCCTCCTCCCCCTACCCCGGTCCCAGCTGTGTCCTCGGGACCAGCATCCAGGTCCTGAAATAACATTCACTTCTTAACTCACAGGGTTAAGTGTCAGGGTCTGCTCTCTACATGCCCAAACACAGGCAATAGAGAGGGACGAGATGTCCTAGTTTGGGCAGAGTTGTCCTCATTTTTGATGGTGGACAAGTGTTCCGTGAACCGCCTCCTTGTCTATACATAGCTCTGAGTTATTGTATTCTAGGCCAAGTGGCTCAGTGGTAAAGAACCTACATGCCAATGTAGAAGACACAGGTTAGATCCCTGGGTCAGGAAGATCTCCTGGAGAAGGGCATGGCAACCCACTCCAGTATTCTTGCCTGGAGAATTCCACGGACAGAGGAGCCTGGTGGGCTACAGTCCATGGGGTCGCACAGAGTTGGACGTGACTGAGCATGCACGCACGCAGCAGCAGGGCAGGCCCTCAGCAGTGTGTGCACAGGAGGAGGCAGCATAACAGCTAGCTCGGGATTCAGGAGTTACGCCACCTGAGGTCCGATCTCCACTCTGTCCCCAACATCTGGGAGAACCTGGCAAGTCATGCAACCCCATTAAGCCTCCATCCCTTTATCTGTAATATGGGATAGTACCTGGGGTTCCTACTTCATAAGATTATCTAGAGGATTAAAGGAGCTAATGTGTGTGCATGCTTGCGTGCTAAGTCGCTTCAGTCCTGCCTGACTCTTTGCAATCCCATGCACTGTAGCCCGCCAAGCTCTTCAGTCCATGGAATTCTCCAGGCAAGAATACTGGAGTGGGTTGCCATCTCCTCTTCCAGGGATCTTCCCAGCCCAGGGATTGAAACTGCATCTCTTGTGTCTTCTGTGCTGGCAGTCAGGTTCTTTACCGTTCGTGCCACTTGGGAATCCCTAAAGTGAAAGTGTCAGTCACTCAGTCATGACTGATTCTTGGTGAGCCCATGGACGACAGCCCACCAGGCTCCTCTGTCCATGGAATTCCCTTGGCAAGAAAACTGGAGTGGGTTGCCATGCCCTTCTCCAGTGGATATTCCCAACCTAAGGACTGAACCTGCGTCTCCTGCGTCTCCCGCATTGCAGGCAGCTTCTTTGCTGTCTGAGCCACCAGGAAACATGTGTGAGACATTCTGTACAGTGTTGGGTCCAGAGCCAAAACTCAAGGTAGGTGTTAGATATCATGACAAAGATGTTAGATGCTGTACCTATATAAGCCTATGAAATCTTCAGACTTATTATTGACAAATATTGTTATTACAACACCATTATCCTCATTTCACAAACAGGAAAACAGGCTTAGAGAACTTAAGTAACTTGCTAAGCATCACATAGTAAATGGAGAAGCTGAACTCTGAACCAATGTCTGTCCAAAGCTGTTCCTCACTTCCCTGCACTAAAGCAGAGACAAATCACGGGATGTTGGAATTGCTTCCTAAATTGCCCAGACTTAGTGGTCATAGCACTTTTCCAGTGGGCCTCCCACTCTCTCCAGTGGGAGCCTGGGGTCACCCTCATTGGTGCTGACCTGAAAAGCCCAGGCTCCCTCACTCCCTGTCCCTTTCAGTCACAGGGCCCTTCTGCAGAACTGATGATCACTTCAGCCTTTGAGGCCCCACGAGGATCCAAGAGATACCGCGGAGCTGTGCTCTCCTGCCCCGTGGCCCACTTTGGGCCCTCCATGTTCCTTCCAGACCTACGGTTCAGTGCTCGAGTCTCCCGCACCTTCCCTCCTCTCAGAAACGTCTCAGACCTCCTCCATCTTTCTCAAGTGCCTAGTTAAATCCAAACACTTTGGGCAGAGGCTCCACCTGCCTGCCTAAATGGGAAAGTTGAAGATGCTAGGGGAGGGGAAGTCCTCTCTCCTTTCTGCTCACCACACCCCTGGTCCTCATCTCTTTCCCTGAACTGAGAAGCAGAAGTGCCAGGCCTTCCTTAGGTTCTGTGAGGACCTCTGTGGCCTTGGACATCCCTTCTTGGGGGCTGGGCTTTGACGTCCCATATCCCCCAGCTTCTCTGATGGTGCTTCCTGCTTTCTCAGTCAGCTGTTCCTCAGGGCCCTGGCTTTTGTCTACATTTCCCCAATCCCTATCTTGCCTACTGTGTCAGACTCCACCTCAGGCCAAGTCATTCCCATTTGGGAATTCAGAGTTTGTGGAATCACAAAAGGGGGGCAAAAAAGTTTCCCTGACAGAGTTCTGGCCCAGCACCCCTGATCTTTTGCTGGTGAGACAGTCTGCACACTTATCACACCCCTGGGCCAGGCTTTCCTCCCAACTGCGCACTTAGGTCTGTGGTCTTAAAAAAGAACTCCACCCTCATCCCTACCTTTGATTCAGACACCCCACCAGGGAAGCTCAGCTCCAAATGCCAGCAAGCCCCTCCCCTAACCCGCCTGGGGTGAAGGGGCCCTCCTTCTTGGTGACCAGGGATAACCAGCTTTGTCATGGGAGGGTGGGAGGTGTAGAAGCGTCTAGACCTGCGGGAAGGACTGCAGCCCCAGGAGCTGGGAATAGAGGTCTGTCTTTCCAGGAAGGCTTGGGCCCCGGAACTAGGGACTGCTCTCTCCCATGACCGACTCTCATTCCACTTTCCCCTTCTCCATCTCGGGTGACCCTCCCCTGACTCGAAGAGCCAGTTTGCAGTGCAGGTAGGGAGGAAGGAGGCACGGTCAACTTCATATGGGGGTGGGGGCCTCCCATAGGTACAGGCCGGCCCTTCCTTCTCACGGGAGCCAAGGTCACCTGCAGACTTCGGCCGAGTGGGCTGACTCCGGGGGGTGCTCCCATGCCCTGTGGAGGAAGTGGTGCAGAGAGCTCAGCCCGCTAGGGGAGACCGGGGCCGGGTGTTCTCTCTCCAGAGGTTACCTCACCGCTCCCGAGACCTGGGCTCTCACCTTCCCGCAGGTCCCCACGAACGCAGGTTGTTAGGGACGCCGTGCGTCGCTAGGGGGCGGGCCCTCAAGGGCGGGTGCGCATGCGTTCTCCCGCAAGCTGGTTGACTGCAATGTGCTGTGCGAGGGCAGGGCTGCCGGACTTCGATGGTTGTCGCCACGCGCCTTGGCCCAGGATCGATGCAAATACAGAGGGACGGTGAGAACTCTGGCCGCGGGACATGCTTTATGCGTCGTGTGGACATGTTTAGGAGCAGTGGGTTTCTGCAGGGAAAGGCAGGGAGCTGCGGATGCGGCAGGGCTCCTGGACTGCTACGGGGCTCTTCCTTCTCCGGGCCTTTTGTGTGGAAATGGAGGTGGGGATGGCGAGTGGGAAGACGGTCCAGGAAAAGCACCAGTGGCCATTCCCTTCCGGAAGAGGACGATGGAAGGGCACGTGCAGTTCTTGGAACCCCCCTGAGGCCCTCGGCTGACCACCGGCTGCAGCATCCCTTTGGAGCCACCCTCGGCCTTTCCCCAGGCTGTCAGCAAGGCTGAGCTGGCACCAGGCAGGAAGACCCCAGGCCTCCACAGCGCTCCCTCCACAGCCCTAAGCCCGACACCAGGAATCACCAGCTTCCGTGAAATGACTAGCTTTCATAGAAAAGGAAATTGTTCTTCAAGAGGGGAAGAGCAACCAAGGGTGGTTGGAAGTTTCACTAGAAGCAGAACTTAAATTTCAGTTCTGATGATTACTAGCTGGGTTACCCTGGATAAGTTACCGCCCTAGAAGCTCAGTTAACTCATCAACACCCACCCCCACCCCCCTGCCCCAGTGTCCTCACTGTGGTGACTATGTGTTAAGATCCAGGCTTTCAGTCAGTGTACTGAACAGTGGCCCCTGCCACAGTAGCTAAGATCCACAGTTGCGACCTCTCAGGACTGCAAGCAGAGGGCAGGGGCTCCAGGCCCCTTTCAAGCCCTCATCAGTGATTTACCAACTAATCATCACTGCCTCAATTAGAATGAGCAATCACGCAAGAAATGCTATCAGGAAGACCTGCTCTGCTCTAAAATTTTGACTAAATGCCCCCAGAACTTCGCAGCCAGGGAGGCTCTGACTTGGGGATGGGTCCCCTGAGTTCCCCTTCCTTCATCCAGCAACAGAGATCTTCGAACAGAGGTGGAGCTCAGGTGTCTGGCTTGGTCCTGGGTGGATTCACTTTGGGAGGGAAAGACAACTGCCCTTCATTCCACACCTTCCTCCTGCTCTGAGCTGCCAATCCCAGCTTCAGCTCAGGTTTGGGGCAGGTGCTTTGCAAGTCGTTTTAAAAGAGAAGGCTTGGGACTGCTCTGGTGGTACAGTGGGTGAGAATCCACCTGCCAATGCATGGATTGAATCCCTGGTCCGGGAAGGGTCTACACATCACAGAACTAAGCCCGCGTGCCACGAGTGAGCCCACATTCTGCAACACTGAAGCCCTGGTGCCCCAGAGCCCGTGGTCCACAAGAGAAGCCACCGCAATGAGAAACCTGTGCACTGCAACAGAGAGTAGCCCCCACTCGCCCCAACTAGAAAGCCTGCAGGCAGCAATGACAACCCAGCACAACCAACAATAAATAAAACATTTTAAAAAATGTGTTTAAAAAAGAGTAGGCTTGCTTTGGCTCTGTTCCCTTCTGACCCCAAGACCTGCACCTGCCCCTCAGGCCTCTGCACTGACTCTGCCCTCAGATGTCCATGGGGCTTACACCCTCCCAACCCCAGTCTGCTCTCTCCATAGACCTCATCCCCATCTGATACCTTCTTCTTTCTCTTCATTGCTGTTTCCCCAAGGGAAGAAAGCACCACAAGAGCAGGAAGTTCTGTTTGTTTCTTGCCATAGTCTCAGCAACTGATCAGCCCTTGTTGGGTTGTTTGTTTGGCTCTGCAGGGTCTTCGTTGCAGCATGCAGGTTCTTCAGTTTATAGTGTGGCATGTGGGATCGTAGTTCCCCGATCAGGGATCAAACTTAAGCCCTTTGCATTGGGAGCTTGGAGTCTCAGCCCCATCAGGGAAGTCCCTGTTGGCTCATTTTATCAACAAATCATCAGAGCCTTCATTAAAATGAGAAATTGTTAATGAAATAAGTGACACCAGAAAGGATCTGCCCAGCTCTCAGGCCTTTCACATGACACTTTTCAATCTTGGCTAGGGAGGCCTTTGTGGGTGCTCAGAACAGGCTGGCACAGCGGGCTTGGCCAAGTGCTTGTGGTGGTGATGAGGGGAGTTCAGATCTGGATGCCAGGTGGCCTTTCAGTCCAGTGTGAAGGGTCAAATTGGGGATGGGCAGCCATGTCAGGTGGCTGAGACGGGAAAGGTTGCTTTTTTTTTAGGTGAAAGAATGTCCTGGAGATTCCTGTGTGTGTGTGCTAAGTTGCTTCAGTCGTGTCTGGCTCTTTGCAACCCTATGGACCAGAGCCCACCAGGCTCCGCCCATGTGATTCTCCAGGCAAGAATACTGGAGTGGAGAGCCATTCCCTTCTCTAGGGATCTTCCCGACCCAGGGATCAAACCTCGGCCTCTTACATCTCCTGCGTTGGCAGGTGAGTTCTTTACCATTAGCGCTACCTAGGAAGCCCTCTGGAGCTTCCTATCCTGTGAAATACTTTTTAATGAACAATTGCAGCCAGAACAGTCATGTACGTCTTCACCTTCACCTCGCCGGGTCTATGTTCAGGCTCACTTCTGCCTTCCCCAGCCCCTTCTCGCGTCTGTGCAGGTCCCAGCCCAGGGCACCCTCTTGGCTCAGCTGCTTGGCCTCCAGACTTGAGTCCTCTGCTGAGCCTCCGGGGAGGTTCTGCTGGCTCCTTCAGGGCTGCAGGCACTGCCCTGGCCGCAGTCTCTTCAGCGTGTGTGAGCCCCTGCGTGAGCCTGCTCAGAGCTGGTTGAGGGCATAGGCTCGGGCTGCGCTGAGGGCAGCTTCCAGGTCAGCAGTGCTTCCAGTGCCCTGGGCCACCACTCGAGAGCCCCAGGCTTTACCCCCCATGTGGCTGCACACGGCCACCGCCCAAGCCTCTGCTGTGAAGGCTGGCGTGGCACTCTGGGGACAGAAACAGAAGGGGCAGTGAGGCAGAGCAGCCCTCCCTGCCCCTCCCACTCAGTGAACCCTGGAGAGTGGAGTCACGGTGAGCAGAGCCCTCTTGCAAGCTGGCACATGGTGGGGGTGGGTAAGTGCGTGCGGAGACAGGAGACGGATGGGCTGGGAATGCATGTATAGAGGTTGATGAATGGCTGCTACCTATTTGCAAGAAATATGTAGCCTGGAGGGTGGGGTGGTGGGAACTGAGGGAATCCTTTGAGGGTGGGGTGGGAGGGCGTGGGTTAGGGACAAGGAGGTGGCCCTGTCCCCATCCTGGGGTATCCTCAGAGATCACCTCTACCCAGCCGTGGCTCTCGGGTGGGAGGAATAAAAGACAAGGGATCAGCAAGCTGGACTACGAGATGAGTGGGGTGGGGGCTGCCCTCCCCGCACTCACCTGGGCCACCTGACAGGCACACAGCACCTGTCCCAGAGGCTGGGGGCTGAGGAGCAGCACAGATGTGCTGGGCGCCTGCTTGCACAGCTGTCGGACCACCTTCACCAGCATCTGCGTGGAGGAGGGCAGATGGCAACCTCGCAGCTCCCAGCTTCCTCCCCGCCAGGACTTTCCCCTCTCCACAGCCTGGGCCCACCCCACACCCAACGCTTACAGAGAGGGACTCTGTGGAAACTGTGTCCACAATCAGGGGGCCCTCCGTGTGCCGCTGGAGCAGCTCCTGGGTTTTCTGTGCAGCCTAGGAGGCAGGAAGAACACTGCAGGGGTCGGGCTGGGAAGCAATCAGCCCCCACTTCTGAACTGAGCCCCAGTCCAGAAATCCCCTCCCACGCCCTCCGTCCCCCAGCAAAGGTGCCAGCGGCTCTGCCGAGAATGGCCGCCTTGTTTTGGGTCCCCTCTGTGTCCTTCCTCTCCTGCCTCTCTCCTCCTTTTCGTTATAGCTCCAGGGCCCTACACTTGGGCCGCTGAAGGTGAAGGGACTAAGGCTGCAGCACAGATGGGCGAGGGCGGGCGGAGGGAGGAGGAGCCACAGTCAAGGAGCAATTAGGGCTGAATGGTGTAATCAAGTTAGCTTCCTGGAGGGAGAGTCTCAGCCAGGCTTGGGAGTTGGGGGAGAGACCCAGTTTGGCAGAGAGAAGTGTGGGAATGACCTGGTGATGGCACCCAGGTGGCAGGAGAGGCAGCAACTGCCACCCACCCCCACTCCCCGCCAGGCCTGGGGTGTCTCCGCGTGCGTGCTAGAGCATCTCTGATGCTCACCAGGTGTGCCTGCCCTCTGCCCCGTGGGGTGCAACCGCACCCCCCTCACCTGCCCCGTTTCCAGTTTCCGGACGGCAGTGTTGGCACGCCGCTGCAGCGCCTTCAGTGTGGCCTGAAGCTCCCGCCGCTGCCACTGGGGCATCATGGCGGTGTCCACGGCCTGTGGTCCGAAGCAGCATGTCACTCCCTGGCCCCACTGAGTCATGGTCCCTGAGGCAGGGACCAGCAGGGCCGGGGAAGAGGTCACACCCCCCCAGACAAACAACAAACATCTGGGCTGGGGATGCTGGGGGGAGACGGGCAGGGTCGGGGAGGGGAACAGGGCCAGGCGGAGGGGGCAGCTCCATGGGGAGGGTGGCCCTCACGTCGGTGAGTCGCCCCATGTCCTTGGACAGCCGATGCGCCTCTGCCACATGCTGGCTGCCCTGACTGAGCCGAGCTGCGGCTGCTTCCACATCCTGGGCCAGGCTCTGGCCCACCTCTCGGGCCTGTAGGGAGGGCACAGGATGGTCAGGGCAGTGTGGCATACCTGCCCTCCCCAAGGCAGGGGTTCTTGACCTATTGCTGGGCAGGGACAAGTTAGAAACATTTAACAATCAAGACTCATCAAGGTATTGAATGATGACAACAGATGCCAGCTGCCAGCAGCCTGTATGGCTTAGTGCACAGGTATGAATCCCGGTTCTGCTGCTGGGCATTCCCTGGTCCGAGAGCATCAGCTGTGTGCTCCCTGACCCATCCATACCCAGAGAAGCTTCCCGGCCCCGCTGGTGTGCTGACCTGCTGGGCCTGCTCCCCAGTGACGGCCAGCAGGCGGGTGACGCCCTTGACGAGCTGGCGCTCTCCGATGACGACCAGGTCTCTTATAGCCCCTGTGCGAAGCAGGTGCCTGGGGGCAGAGGGAGGGAGGAGGAAGTCTGGGTGATGATTGGAGAGAGAAGAGCAGCTAGAGCTCCAAACCAGGGGCTGGTGGCTCCAGGGACGAGGGAAGGGAGGAGGTCCAGGGCCCCAGGCGGGGGTGGGCAGAGAGGAGTGACTCACGTCCCACAGCATAGCTCCACAGAGGTGTGCAGCGCGGCCCGGGAGGCGGGGTCCAGCGCATGGGCTACGGGCACGCCCACGGATACCACCCGCACAGGGTCTGGGTATACCTGACAGCGAGAGGCACAGGTCTGTTAACAGGCCCGTGAGTGGGGCTGTGGTCACTCACACGATCTCCACCAACGGGGCCCCCCAACTCACCTCATCCAGGGAGCGCAGCCCGGGGATGTGGGCAGTGCGTGCCAGGGCCACCTCCTCCATGTACACGGCCTCATCCCGCCCCACGGCCTTCTGCACAGTGACCTCCACTGCCCGGAGCTGCTCTGGGGTCAATGGGGCCTGGGGGGTTGTGGGGGAAATAGACCGACAGGCAGTCAGCCCCGTGCCTGGGAGCGATGCATGAAGAAGCAGTCAGTGTTCACTGAACTAGCCCCAGGCTGGGCTAGTGAACAGTGCCTAGTACATAACACGTACTCAATACGTTTGTGGAGCTGACAGTTCTTTTCCTTAGAAAGCTACCCGGGAACTGGGCCTATTGGAAGCAGCAGGCCTTTCACTAGACACTGAAAGTTGATAAAGAAACAGAAGACAGAGGCTCTGTACTTCAGGAGCTTACAACAGAGGGTGGCCAGGGGAAGAGAAATACAGCATGGTGGAGATGCAGGAGCAAGGAGGGAGTCATCAGGCAGAATGGGATTCAGTCAGTGCGCACCTCCTGCAGGATTTGACCCAGATGGACATGGAGACAGGATGACAGATAAGGAAGAGGGCAGCTCAGCTTGTGCAAGAGCGGCCTGGGTAACAGCAGGGACAAGGAAGCCGGGTGGCTGGAGGCCAAGAGAGGACTCCAGACACCGGCTTGCCTGACCCTCACTGGCGCAGGAGCAGCCTGATGGGAAGCGCCCCCACCCAAGGTCCCCCAGAGACTGAGCGAGGGGAATCCGGCCCTCTTACTGGTCAAACTCCCACACCACCAGACTCTAAGCCAGTCGCCTCGTGTGAAGGCTGCCTCTCCGTGCCCAGCTCACCTGCGTGGCCACGTCGAAGCGCAGCCGCTCGGGACTGAGGTGGGAGCCTCGCTGCTCTGTGCCGGGGCCCAGGGCCTCCCGCAGCGCCCAGTTGAGCAGGTGGATGGCCGTGTGCTTCTCCATGCAGCTCAGACGCCAGGCCTGAAACGCTTCTGTCACCCAGGGCCCTGGGTGCGGGTGGGGTGGGGAGAGAGGAGGGGCTGCAGGACGCGGAGGACAAACAGCGGGGGTGGCGTCCTCACCTCGTCTACGTGCAGCTGCACCTGGTCCCCCACCCTGAGGCGCTCAGGGGCCGCCACCTCATGCAGGATGAAGCCTCCGCAGACCTGGGCTCGGGCCACTGGGAAGAGCACGTCCTGGGGAAGGGCAGGGCCGAGGCACTGAGTGCCTGCCGCCTCTCCCTCCCCTGGCTCCTTCTGGCTCAGGAGAACTGGGGATTCTGTGTGTGGGTGTGTCTGTGTATGTGTGTGTCTGTGGCAGGTGTTGGGGGAGGTGGTGGTCGGCGGGGGCTCACCTGCTGGCCCACCAGCACCAGGTAGCCTCGGTCGGAAGCCTGGCCTCCCTGTTCAGCGTAGAAGTTGGTTTTGTCCAAGAGGAGGCCACAGCGCTGGCCGTCCCCCACGGAGGCCACAGCTGTCCCATCTTCTGTATACAGCTGGAGCACCTGGGCCTCACAGGTGCCGAACTCTGCCAGGGCCGAGACTGCTTATCAGTGCCAGGCAGGGGCTTGGGCCCACGCCTCCCTTGAAGCCAGTCTGCAGGGGCAGGGGGGGGCACTTCCAGCCGGGACCCACAGCGACCCCTGGCGGCTCCCCTGGGGAAGGCACAGGCCTGGTGGCCTCTCTGTCCTCCCAATCGCGGTCAGGCAAGTCTGTGGCCACCCGCCTCAGGCCAGGCTCTCACCGTAACCGCCGCCCGGTCGCAGGGAGTAGCTGTACTTGGGGCTGTCATCGGTTGGGGGCACCCCTCGGCGCTGCAGCTCCCCCAGGGCGTGGACGTTGAGTCGCAGTCCCTGCTCCTGAACCGGCTCGGCCTGCAGTGCCCGGTGCTGTGGGACAGGCATGCATGCAGGAGGGGTTGTGTGGAGACCTGCCTCCGCGACACAGCTTGTGCACCCTGCACCCCCTCTGGAATAAGCCCTCGGGCTGGGCTGGCTGCTGGAGGCCCTGGGCTGGCTGGTGAACCTTCCCTCATGCAGGGGTCTCAGGACCAGGACCCCTGCGGCCCCTGATGGCCGCTCTGAGGACTTGTGCCAGCCTCTCCCCTTCTGCTCCTCTGTGTGCCCCCTGCACTGGCCTTCCTCTCTGCGGGCTCCGGGTGGGGGCTGAGCGAGGGGCCAGACCCTACCTCAGCCTCCTGTTTCCCTCTTCCCACAAGATCCCAGGACTGGGGGAGGGGCTGTGACCCAACAGAACCGGTGGGGCGGCCCAGCCAGTACCTGGGCCTCCTCCTGGGCCAGCCGCTCCAGTCCAGCAGTGTCCAGCTGTACCCCCTTCTCCTCCAGCATCAGCTCCACCAGGTCCAGGGGGAGCCCCAGGTTCCCAGACAGTGACAGGGACCAGGCCACTTCGGCTTTGAGGGAGGAAGACGATGGTCATCAGGGCTATTGAGGGAGGGAGTGGGGAGAAGTACGGGCCAGGGCTTTTCCGCCCACAGAAGCTACCAGGTGCCAAGCACACGGGCCCTCTCCCTGCGCTGGGCAGGCCCCAGAAGAGGGTCACCTTCAGGCTCCAAAGCAAGAGCTGGGGGTAGCCCAGGGTCCTCCCTTGGCAAATGTCATTTCAGAGGAGGGCAGTGCATTCGCAGCCTGCAGCCAGCCTTGGAAAGCAGAGACCAGAGGCGGGGCCAGCCTGGGCAGTAGGGAAGTGAGGAGAAGCAGGGCGGTGGTGGAGAGAGTAGGGGAGAGAGATGTCGGGCCGGGGACGTGAAGCCTGGGCTTGGCTCATCTAAGTGGGGCCCTCAAACCACGGCCAGGCGTCCTGCTCACCTGGGAACACATCAGAAGGCCCCAGGCGCTTCAGGGTCCTCTCGATGACCCGCCGACCACGCTGCAGGGAGGCCAGGAAGGCCACCTCATCCTCCGACACCAGGCTGGCTATCTGAACAGGGGCAGGGCAGGGCTGCAGCCGGGCCTCCTAAGAGGAAGAGCCTCTCCCCACCACTCTCGTCAGCCCTTCCCTCTCCCACCCGAGTCCAGTACCTGGGCTGAGCTCCTCCGCAATTCCGGATAAGCATCTCCCTGGGGACAGTACAGAGGCCCGAGGCAGTGTCAGAGGCAACAGGGCCCACTGTGTACCTCCAACCTGGCCCTCTCTGGGGACACCTGCCTTGGGGGCTCAGAGAGGCTGATGGATGGCGGAAGGTCCAAATGGGTAATCAGCTTTTTTAGGGAGGGGTGGGCATGATACAGGCAGAAGGGGGTCCTGAGGTCAAAGGCTCAGCAGCCTGGGCAAGGAGGCTCCCTGCTTTCTGAAAGCCCACTGAGAAGACTCTGGGTTAGACACTTAGGGTGGGGAACCAGGGTAGGGTCACTGGGTTCAGTGACAGGCTCTCCAAGTCCCCTGGGAGGCCCAGGGAAGCGATGAAGCTCTGCCCTTACCAGTGTCTCCACCACTACAGGCACCAGGCTGCCCAGGAAGCCAGGTGGTGCCTGCAACACCTCAGTAGAGAACCGCACAGCTCGACGGAGGATCCGACGAAGTACTAGCCTAGAAGGGGTCAGAGCCCAGATATGAGCCCCCAGAAGCCCTGGGTCAGCAGGGAGGGGAAAAGGGAGGGCAAGACACAGAGTGTATGCTCCCTTTCTCCTCCGCCTGCCATCCCCTCCCTCCTCTCCCCTGCAGCCCGCAGCAACCCCTGCCGTTCACTGTAGCCCTTCTAGACTCACGGGGCGCCTGACATCCCAGGGGAGACACCGTCAGCGATGCAGACACTGAGTGTGCGGATGTGATCAGCCACCACGCGGTATGCTGTGTCTATGCGCCCCTCATCTGCTGCCCCAACGCGGCCCGAGTAAGGGGGTGCCCCGCAACCCTGGAAGCAGGAGAAGAGACATGGCTGCTGGCCCTGCCATTCACATTAGTCAAGTCAAGAACCTGGGGGCCAGCCTTGACTTGGCTCTGCTCTCAGCATCTAATCCATCAGTAGGGGCTTTTGCATCTACTTCCAGAGATCTTTCAAATCCATCTACTTTTCTCCACTTCCTCTGCTACCAGCCTAAGCCACACCTTGTCTTATCTGAACTATGAAACAGCCTCCCAATTTCTCAGCTTCTACTCCAGTTGCCCTCCAGCGCATCCTCCGCACAGCAACAGGAATGTCTTTTAAAAGTGACAATCAGGGAATTCCCTGGTCAATATAGGGGCCTGGGTTCGATCCCTGGTTGAGGAACTAAGATCCCACATGCCACACTAAGTACGTGCACCGCAACTACTGAGCAAAGAGTGAGGCGCAGTATCAGGCTGTAAACGTGAACTGGAGCCTCACATTCTTGGCTGCTCACTGTCCCCGCAGCGGGAATACTCTTGAGTTCTCAATAAAGGGAGAAACCAGTGGTGGTGAGCCCTGAGGACCGCAGGTCAGAGTGGCTTCTGGAAGGGAAGAGGCGAGTTTACCTGGTGTATGGCGTTGAGCAGCGGGGAAAAGAGGTCGGTGTCGTAGGTGGAGAGCCTGCCTTGCAGCACGGCCACCAGCCTTTCCAGGCCCATTCCCGTGTCCACGTGCCGCTGGGGCAGGGGCTGCAGGCTTCCGTCTGCCTCTCTGGCCAGGTGTACGGAAAAGGTGTGCAAGGTGAGGCCCCCACAGGACTGCAGGCATGATGCTCAAGTGGCATAAAGGGATGAGGAGGGGATTCAGGGGGCCGACAGCAAGAGGAACCAGTGGGCAGTATCACCTCACCCCCCTCATCCCCCAAAGCAGACGATGATAGCCTTGGGTCCTCTCCTTTCTCATAAAGGGTGACTGGGCCGTCGCCTGGACCCAGACCTCCACTTTCTGGGACACAATTCTTTGCTTTATAAAGAGGCATGTCAAAGCTGGTATAAAAAATCTTAAGAGATTATCAAATTCAACTCCATCTTATGATAAGAGAGCAGAGTCCAAAGACCCACAGTGTCTAGTTGCAATGTCATGGGCAAAGAAGAGGACTCAATTGGTTACTATCTGAAAAGAGTTTAGAAATATGCCTGAAACTGAAAGTGTTAGTCGCTCACTCATGTCTGACTCTTTGTCACCCCATGGACTGTAGCCCGCCAGGCTCCTCTGTCCATGGAATTCTTCAGGCCAGAATACTGGAGTGGGTAGCCATTCCCTTCTCCAGGGGATCTTCCTGACTCAGGGAATGAACCCAGGTCTCCTGCATTATAGGCAGATTCTTTACAATCTGAGCCACCAGGAAAGCCCCCAGAAATAGGCCTGGCACACTGCAAATGCCGTTTAAGTATTTGTTTTCATAAATTTGATCCATAAATGGATCAAAGTCTCCTGACTGCCAACTTTTTCACTTTCAGTCAGGGATTTCCCTCCTCCTCCAGCAACCCATTACCTGTTGTGTTGCATGAAGACCAGATTCCAAAGCTCCACCAGCTGGGGGGCCCCAGCCCCACCAGCCAGGTCATAGTGTATCTCAGTGCAGGGCCCACAAGGCCCAGTATCCCCCATCTCCCAGAAATTCTCCTCAGGCCCAAAGGAGAGCACGTGACTGGCAGGCACCCTGAGAAGAAAGCCAGATGGATAGTGGGAGACAAAGGCAGAAGCCGGGGACTCCCCTACACCACCCCTGCTATCTGCCAGGAGAGCCCTTCCATTAAGCTCAGCAGGAGGAGGAACAGGGCTGACCCTACAGTATCACAGGATACACTAAGACTCTGAGGTCCGGTGTTGGTTATTTTCCAGTTTTCTTGTGCTCCAGGAGTGGGACATAAGTGGGGGTGGACTCACCCTAAGTTGAGCCAGATGTCCCTGCTCTCCAAGTCTGGGCCCAGCCCAGCCTTGGGGTCACCACCAAAGTAGGAGACCCAGAGCCTGTCCTCAGGGATCCCATAGACCTGAGTCAGCAGCTCCCAGGCCATGCTGCAAGCCTCCTCCTGTAGTGGAAATCCAGTGGGAAAAGGAAGACAGGTGAGAAGGCCCCACTGACGTGCCCATCAAGCCATAAGAGTTCCACCCTCAGCTTAAGACAAGACCATTTCCACTGCCCACCTGGTTTCCAGAACAAGCCATGACTCTTTCTGCTTCTGAGATTTTCCTCCATAGACAGTGTCCTTGCTTCTAAATCCAATTTTCTTTCAGGCACCACCTTCTCCATGAAATCCCCTACCCACCTCAGCCTGAGAGGACTTTTAACTCCTGCATTTGGACCATTTATTTACAATAATTATTATTCAGCCATTAGGCATGAGGCATAGTCCTGGTCCTCAAGGAATTTACAGCCCAACCAAGAAAGCGAGACACATTTCTATTATATGTGTCCATTGAGTACTGTGTCTGGTATAAGGCCCTGCTTAAGCCAACTCTAACAGTAGAGACAGGATTAACCTTGACTCCTTTCTTGGCTGACCACTGACCCTTTCCTAGCTCCAGGGCTTCCTGGGGACTCACCTTAAAATATTCACCCCCAAAGGCCCAATTGCCCAGCATCTCAAAGAAAGTATGATGGGAAAGGTCTCGGCCCACATCCTCCAGGTCGCTGTGGCGTCCTCCAGCCCTCACACATTTCTGGCTGTTGGCTACCCGCCGGAAGCCTGCCATCTCGCTTCGTGGATCCACAGTGCCCAGGAAGATTGGCTTGAACTGGAAACACAGGAAGGGAGAGAGAGATATCCTAATAGAAGGGAAACGTAGGGAGTGGGCATAGAAATGGTGATTCGGATTGAGGGCTGTCCATGGCCCCTGAGAGTACAGTGAAGTCTTGGCCGGGGGCGGGGGGGCAACTTGGGAGCACCCATCTCTGGTGGTGTCTGAGCAGACAAATCATGAAAGACTCTGCTAGTAAAATGAGAACGAATGTGTTGGTGGCTAGAAACAGGGCCAGTCTACAGAGGGTAAGTGGTGCTCAAAGTCGAAAGCTTAGAGCACACAGGCTAGCACAGTAGCATGTACTCAACAAACATTTATTTTAATGAATGATACCTTTATTTAAAAAAAAAACATAAATGAAGCCAGACTTCCCCCACCAGTCTGCCCCCATGGGACTCCACACTTGCCATTCCAGGAACTAAAAGTCAACCTTCACCCGCCATTCCTGGAACTAAAACTCAACCTTAACTCAGAAGTTTCCGAATGAGTTCTCCCCAAGCCCTAATTTGCACCCCAAACTCTGCCCAATCACGCACAAGCTCTCTTTCCCCGAAAGGTAGGAGCTCCGCCCTTTGCGTCTCTTGCCCAATCCCGCAACGCCTTTCTCTAAGAAAAAAACTGCAAACTCCGCCCAGACCTGCGTGGTTCAGCCTCTACCTGGTTCATGCCTGCATTGACGAAAAGCAAACTGGGGTCGCCGCGGGGCCTCACGGATGCGGAGGGCACCAAGCGGTGGCCATGGCGGTCCCGAAAGAAGCTCAGGAAGGCGTCCCGCACGGCCGCGGCCTGGGTTGGAGGGACCTCCGATGAGAGCGCCCGAAGGCCCCGCCATGAGGGCGACCTTCGAATGGCCCGCCGAAGTCGCCCCGCTGCGGCTGCCACCGACGCCGCCATCTTAACTGGGGGCAATACTTCACGAGGTCAAAGGGTATCGCAGGGATAGAAGTAACGAGAGGAGGCCCCGGCGTTTCCTACAGCGACCCCTGGCGGCAGGAGGACTCAGGACCGCTTCTGGCTCACGGTAGAAGTGATTGGCAAGAAGGCGCCTGCAGGAGTCCACCTAACTTAATAACACAAGCGGCCTGGCGCGTTCAGTTCAGTTCAGTCGCTCAGTCGTGTCCGACTCTTTGCGATCCCATGAATTGCCGCACGCCAGGCCTCCCTGTCCATCACCAACACAAACTCATGTCTATCGAGTCGGTGATGCCATCCAGCCATCTCATCCTCTGTGGTCCCCTTCTCCTCCTGCCCCCAATCCCTCGCAGCATCAGAGTCTTTTCCAATGAGTCAACTCTTTGCATGAGGTGGCCAAAGTACTGAAGTTTCAGCTTTAGCATCATTCCTTCCAAAGAACACCCAGGGCTGATCTCCTTTAGAATGGACTGGTTGGATCTCCTTGCAGTCCAAGGGACTCTCAAGAGTCTTCTCCAACACCACTGTTCAAAAGTATCAATTCTTCGGCACTCAGCCTTCTTCACAGTCCAACTCTCACATCCATACATGACCACTGGAAAAACTAGCCTTGACTAGACGGACCTTTGTTGGCAAAGTAATGTCTCTGCTTTTGAACATGCTATCTCGGTTGCTCATAACTTTCCTTCCAAGGAGTAAGCATCTTTTAATTTCATGGCTTGCAGTCACCATCTGCAGTGATTTTGGAGCCCCCCAAAATAAAGTCTGACACTGTTTCCACTGTTAACCCATGTATTTCCCATGAAGTGATGGGACCGCATGCCATGATCTTCGTTTTCTGAATGTTGAGCTTTAAGCCAACTTTCTCACTTTCCTCTTTCACTTTCATCAAGAGGCTTTTTAGTTCCTCTTCACTTTCTGCCATAAGGGTGGTGTCATCTGCATATCTGAGGTTATTGATATTTCTCCCGGCAATCTTGATTCCAGCTTGTGCTTCTTCTAGCCCAGCATTTCTCATGATGTACTCTGCATATAAGTTAAATAAGCAGGGTGACAATGTACAGCCTTGATGTACTCATTTTCCTGTTTGGAACCAGTCTGTTGTTCCATGTCCAGTTCTAACTGTTGCTTCCTGACCTGCAAATAGGTTTCTCAAGAGGCAGGTCAGGTAGTCTGGTATGCCCATCTCTTTCAGAATTTTTCACAGTTTATTGTGATCCACACAGTTAAAGGCTTTGGCTTTAGTCAATAAAGCAGAAATAGATGTTTTTCTGGAACTCTCTTGCTTTTTCCATGATTCAGAGGATGTTGACAATTTGATCTCTGGTTCCTCTGCCTTTTCTAAAACCAGCTTGAACATCTGGAAGTTCACAGTTCACGTATTGCTGAAGCCTAGCTTGGAGAATTTTGAGCATTGCTTTACTAGTGTGTGAGATGAGTGCAATTGTGTGGTAGTTTGAGCATTCTTTGGCATTGCCTTTCTTTGGGATTGGAATGAAAACTGACCTAGTAGGCCCTTAATTCTGGGATTCAACAAATATTCATTGAGAGCCTGTTGTGTGCCAGGCATTTTTTAGGTGCTTAAGGTACATCAGTAATGAAACTGACAAAAATCCCAGACCTCTGGGGACTTTCCTGGTGGTCCAGTGGTTCAGACTTTGTGCTTCCAATGTAGGGGGCCTGGGTTCCATCCCTGGTGAGAGAACTGAACTCCTACCTGCCATGCCCCGCAGCTAAGAAAAAAAAAATTTAAATAGTCCCTACCCTCTAGAAATCTGTGTTATACTAGTAATTCTTACGTTCATTGATTTTGCAAGGTCACAAATGGAGTTGTAGAGAACAGGTGTGGATTCTGTGTGGTGTGTGTGTGTGCGTGCTCAGTCCCTGGATCATGTCCGAATCTTTGTTACCTCATGCGGTGTAGCTGGCCACCCTCCTCTGTCCATAGAATGTTCCCGGCAGGAACACTGGAGTGGGTTGCCATTTCCTCCGCCAGGGGATCTTCCTGACCCAGGGATCAACCCCCATCTCCTATGCCTCCTACATTGACAAGTGGATTCTTTATCACTGAGCCACGTGGGAAGCCCTGGTGTCTACCTGTGTGTATTTCCAGGCTGAGAGAAGAAGGCAGAGATGGCTAAGGGAGGTGAACATTCATTCAATAGTCATTCAACAGATACTTGAAAGTGAAAAGAAAAGAAAGTGAAGTCGCTCAGTTGTGTCCGACTCTTCTTGACCTCATGGACTGTAGCCTACCCGGCTCCTCAGTCCATGGGATTTTCCCGGAAAAAATACTGGAGTGGGTTGCCATTTCCTTCTCCAGGGGATCTTCCCAATCCAGGGATTGAACCCGGGTCTCCCACATTGTAGGCACACACTTTACCATCTGAGCTACCAGGGAAGCCCTAACAACTATTTATTGATACCTAAATAGTATGTGTCAGGCACTGTGCTGGGAACTTCTCATTTTCCTTTGCCCTTGGCATTGGAAATGGTCATTTTGTTCTTAGGGGTTGAAGCAGAAGTTTAGTGGAGGCACAGAAGCCAAGCAGCAGCTGTTCCATTATTAATTGCTTAATAACATTTGGTCTTTTAATTTGCCTGGGGATTAGAGGGAATCCGAGTTGTCAGGGCAGGATGAAGCTGTTGGCTGATAGCTGCTGAGATTTCTCTTTCTCTCAGTCTCCCAGTGCCCTAGGCTTTTGTGTGTTTTTGCATCAGGATAGGAGAGATACCCTTTCCGCCTCCCTTTCTGTCTTTCCATGGTAACAACTTGGACTATGAGGCCAACACGGGCACTTGTAGGTAGAACTAGGGTCTTCACCAGGCTTCTCCTGATTCCCTCTGCTCTTGGTTTGGGAAATTAACCAAGTCAAGAAGAGAATTTGCCTCAGTTAAAGACTAAACAGCACTGAGGTTAATGTGATCGTCTCCAAGGCTTCAGCTAACCAGTAGGTTCTTCTGGCCTCCATTCTTTGTGAGTTATGTTATTTAGGGACTTTGAAGAGAGTTAGCCTTGGGAAATGTGTGGTCTTTTTTTGGACTTGAGTTTCTATAGTGACACTGAGTTCTCAGCTTTGTATTCTGACGGAACCCAAGACATCCTGTTTCTTTCCTTGCTCCCTGTCTCCTTGCCCACGCAGATGAAAGGTGTTGTTTTGAAAGTGTGTTTTGCCTATGTTGTTTTTCCAGTGTTTTTGGAACAGGAACCTAAAGCCAGATGGGGATTTCTGTGAGATTCATGGTCTTGAGACAAACCTGTGAAATTCTTCCTCAAATTGAAATGGGAGTATTTTGCTAGAGAAATCTAGCTAGGGCTGCTCCTCAGGACTGACGTCAACTTTTTTTTTTCCCTTCAGATTTTGCCCAGAAAGTCTGCGTTATAGTAGGAACTCCTTATTTTTAGACTATTGTGGATCTAGAGTGGAGCCACGAATTTTTTTTTCCCAAACAGCTTTAATGAGATATAGTTCACATACCACACAATTCACCTACTTAAAGGGTACAATTCAAATGGCTTTTAGTACATTCACAGAGTTGTTAGCTGTTTATATTTTAGACTATCTAGATCATTTTCATCACTTCCGAAAGGAACCCCATACCTTTTACCTGTTAACCCCCAGTTACCCCATCCCTCCCAGCCCTAGGCAATCACTACTTTCTGTCGCTAACGATTTGCCTATTCTGAACATTTCCTATAAACTGAATCATACAAAATATATGGTCTTTGTGACTGACTTCTTTCACTTAGCATAATGTTTTCAAGGCTTATCCATGTGGTAGTATGTATCATGGATTTTATTTTGGGTTGTTTTCTGTTTGAAAAACGGTTTTCTCCCCATCTTATTGTTTTGTCCTTGCCATTGAAAGTGCTTTTTTTGAATATCATATCCTCTGGTAAATCAGTCTCTTTTTAATATTTCCCAGTCAAGCCACGTGGTTCTTGTAGGATTGGGCTGTGCTTATTCTGACTTGCCCCTGTCGTCAGATGAGGAAGTTAAATTTATGGTCTGCAGTTTCTCAGGATAGATGAATACAGGAGAGAATGTGCCAGACTGGGACGTTACTGGCCCTGGAACTTCTCTCAGGAGTTCTCATCCACTGCCTTAATACTCATAGGAATTTCACTTCAGGTTTAGAATACAAACGATGTCTGTCTCCTGGGAGCTCTTTAGCTGGGTTTGGGCAAGGTCTTCCCTGGGGAAGGGATTGCCCTATGTTGCTGTCTGACTGACCTCGGCAAGGCCAAGGGCGCCTATGTTTGAACCTTCTCTTTCCGCCTTATTCATGAGAAGCAACGCCCTTATTCTGGGAATGGAAATTGTCCTTCCCGATTCCTCCATTGACTCCGAGAGCAGGAACCTGAGGTCAGTGATGCAGTCCATCCTAGACCGATGGTCAGAGGAGACAGGAGGGGATTTTCACCCTTACTAAGCAGAAGGAACTCGGCTCTGGGAACTTCTGCCTGTAAATCGTAAAGGCTGTGTTTTAGTGTCTAGGTTAAAAGTTCAATTTATAAGAGGTGTTCCTATGTTGATTTTTTTTTTATGGCTTTGCCTTATCTGGATTGTGAAAGCTACACTGTCAAGTGTTAATATGCGTAGGGATCTCCTGGGATCTTGTTCAACCTGTAGACAATGATTAGGTAGGTCTACGATGACGTTGAAATTCTGTGTTTCCGACAGGTTCCTAAGTAGTGCTGTTGCTACTCATGGTCTCCTGGACCACAGGTCGAGTAACAGGGGTGTGGGAGAGGACTTGTGGGAATAGCGAGGACAGACTTGCTTGGGACTGGGCGTTCCGGGGATCCCCCCTTTCTTCCAAAGTGGGGTGTGTGAGGCTGGCAGCTCCGTGTGCGCATACATGCTCGCTCCCAGCTGCCTTCCGGGAGTCCTAGCGGGGATGAAGTTGTGTCTGCCTGTTGCTAGGAGACGCGGAGGCTGCGCGGACCAGAGGCTGCGGATCCCAGCGGCCACTCAAAGCTCTGGGGAGCTGGCTAGGGCTGGGGTCGCTGATGGCGGGGCTGGAAGGGTCGGAGCCGCCTGGGATGGGGAATCCAAGCTTTAGTGGCGTCCAAATGCTCGCGTTTGTCCTTGTGTATTTTCAAATGGTTACGTTTTAGATGGTAACGTAAGGACCTCCATAATCTCCTTGATTTTGCCTCTTGGCCAGCAAAATCTAAAAGACTGCCTGGCTCTTTGAAAAAAGTTTGCCGATCCCAGACATTTCTTACCCCAGTCTTGTAATCAGCCACTTCGAAAAATCATAGTTACTTTTAGTGAGAAATGATAGTTCAGCACTACTAATTAGGTGCTGGGGATGCTCATTGCTACTGGGTTGATCTTTGTTTCTCGGTTTTTATAGAGGCCAGAGATGGGGAGAATATATATATATGTACAGATAAAATGTTCCGTGAGACAGTTTTTAAGCAGAGGAGCAACATCTAATTCACACTTAAAAAAATTATTTGGATGTGTAGGGTCTTAGGTGGGGCACAAGGCATCTTCATTGAGTCATGTGGGAACTTCGTGGTTTTGCTCGGACTCTGGTTGTTGCTCGGCTGGCTTAGTTGCCCTGCAGCATGTGGTATCTTAGTTCCCGCACCAGGAATCGAACCTGGGTTCCCTGTGCTGCAAGGTGGACTCTCAACAACTGGACCAGCAGGGAACTCCCTGGTTTACACTTTTGAAAGATCATTGTAATGGGAGAGAATGAACTGTGGGGGCAAAAGGGGAAGCAGGAATACCTGTTAGAACCTTGTTGTTCAGGAAAGAAGTGATGGACAGGAGCTCAAAAGTGGTTGGATTCAGGCTAAACGTGGAGATTTTACATATATATATATATATATATATGTATGTTGTTGTTTAGTCACTAAGTCACTGCCAGGCTCCTCCATCCATGAGACTTCCCAGGCAAGAATACTGGAGTTGGTTGCTATTTTCTTCTCCAGGGGATCTTCCCCACTGAGCCACCAGGGAAAGAAAAGACTGACTTCTAAGTTTCTGACCTGCCGCTAGATAGCTAGTGTTGCCAATTCACTGACCTCCGAAAGCCTGAGGAAGAAGCAGGTCTGTGGAAGGGAAGTCAAGAGTTAGCTTTGGACATAATAAATTTAACTTTAGACATCCAAGTAGAGACGTCACTCAGTGGATATAAAAGTCAAAAGCGCAGAAGAAGATCGGGGCTGTGGCTATAGATTTGGGAGTCACTAGGAGAAGGAAATGGCAACCCACTCCAGTGTTCTTGCCTGGAGAATCCTAGGGACGGCGGAGCCTGGTGGGCTGCCGTCTATGGGGTTGCACAGAGTCGGACACGACTGAAGTGACTTAGCTAGTACACGGGTGCTCCTGGATAAGTTAAGATCACCTATTGGAAGAGCAGGATGGAAGAGAAGAGGCGAGAGTTCTGTCCTGGCCTGGTATTCTGAGGTGCTGGAGGGAAACTTGAGAAAGTGATGACAGTCAGGAGGAAAACTGGAAGAAGTGAGGCGTTACCAAAGCCTGGAGAAGAGAAGATGATATTCCGGTAGGAGGGAGTGGCGGGTTGCATCAAGTGCTGCTGATGGCTGAGCAAGATGAGAGCAGAGACCTAATGAATGGATTGGGCAAAGTGGGAGAACTTTCAGTGGGATGGAGGGATGGAAAGGCCAATTGGAGTGAGTGAGAAGGGGAGATGAGAAGGCAGAGAAAGGAAATAGAGACAACTTGGGAGTGAGTTTGCAGAAAAAGAGAAGCAGGGAAAAAAGAGTCTGGAAGGGGCTATGGGCTCTAGGAAATGTATTTATTTTTAAGAACAGCAACATTGAGTCTTTGTATGCACATCGGTGTGATCCAGTACCGAGAAGAAACTGACAAAGCAAGAGAATGAGAGTATTATTGTAGTAGCCAAGTTTTTAAGTACTTGAGGGGATTGAAAAGTTCAGTACACAGTGTAGCCACAAGCAAGGACACTCCTTCCGTTACAGTAAGAGGAGGAATGTGGATACAAACGCAGTAGGTCAGTGGATCTAGGGCTGGAAAATCCAGAGAGGACTCATCCTCAGACAACTATTTCCTCGTCAGTATGCAGTGAGGTGAAGAGGTGAAATTGCCACCTGGAAAGAGAGAAGATTTACTAAGGAAGTGTGGTAGGATTAGATGGCAGAGTTGGCGGCTCATTTAAGATTTGAGGTCTTTGATTTAAACTGAGACTGATCAGCACAATGGGATTTTCTCCATCCATGCTTAGCTGCTCAGGTGCATGCACAGAGCCCGTAGATTGCTGGGTGTAGTTAGGGCTGGGATTCTGCTGTCTGAGTGCGATGGAGGGAGGGGGCTGGCGTGAGTAAGGTCATTTGCAGGGAAATGGTTGAAATCCTGAAACTTGGGCTGTATTTGAGCTCTAAAGGCAATCCATCTAGGCCCTTATCTCATCTAATAGTCTTAGTTAGTCTCATGTCTCAAATCTTAAAACACAAACCTTAAACAAAAACATATTGATATATATATGTGGCCCCCCTCCCTCCCTCCTTTGGAAGCTTGATGTTTTAAGGTGGAGAAAAGAGACAAGTTTAGCTTGCTGTTTTTCAGTTGCTAAGTCATGTCCGACTTTTTGTGACCCCATGGTCTGTAGCATGCCAGGCTCCTCTGTTCTCCACTATTTCCTGGAGTTTGCTCAAATTCATATCCATTGAGTCGGTGTCTATAATATTTTAAAATTATATTAGATAGCTACAATAGAAGCCAGAAGACAGTGGAAAGGCATTTTTAAAGTTAAAAAACAAAACAAAACACCTTGTCAGCCCAGAATTCCATATCCAACCAGTAAAAACCTTTTTTCTTTTTTTGATGGAACAGTACTTCAAGTAAATATCTTCTAAGGATAAAGACAAAAAGAGAGTGTGGGAATTCCCTGGTGGTCCAGTAGTTAGGACTTGACACTTTAACTGTCAGACTTGATCCTTGGTCAAACTGAGATCCCAAAAGCCATGTGGTTTGGCCAAAAATAATACATAAATAAATAACTTCCTTGGTAGTCCAGTGGTTAAGAATCTACCTGCCAATGCAGGGGACATGGGGTGCATTCCTGGTCTGGGAATAGCCCAACTGCTGAAGCCCACACTCCCTCGAGCCCGTGCTCCACAACAAGAGAAGCCACTGCAACGAGAAGCCTGGACGAGAGTAGCAGAGAGTAGCCCCCAGTCGCCGCATCTAGAGAAAGCCTGTGCACGATAATGAAGAGCCAGTGCAGCCATAAATCAATAAACATCATAAAAATAAGTAAATATGAGTGGCCCACTGTGCCCAGATCATGCTAGCCCTCTTCACAGGTGATTAGTACACAAACCAGAATGAGGAGACTTGAAAGTGCCAGATGGATCAGACACTCAGCCGTTGCATCCTGTCTCCCAGGATCATGAGAAATAAATGTCTTTGAAGCGTCTTTGATGAGCAGAAGAAGGTAACAAGGGGAGTGCATGGCTGACATCACTGACTTAGGGTGGCAGATGCATGCCTGCAAATCCAACTGGAATATTCACCTTGGCCAGACTTAGCATATACTCTCCCCTGGAAAGGGCTGAAGACACACTCTTGCGTTCTTGGTCCTTGGTCTTCTCCTTTGCGGACCCCATGCTTTTAGACTCCATGCGTCTTCTGCTGACAGATCTTTTCTTCACATGACACAATGAATTAGGTTGCGACATCTCGAGTCAGTTTTCCCATGGCTATTTTCCATGACTTCCTATTTTTTAAAAAAATTATTTATTTTTGGCTGTGCTGGGTTTTTGTTGCTGCACAGGCTTTTCTCAAGTTGCAGCGAGCAGGGGTTACTCTCTAGTTTGGTGCTGAGGCTTCTCATTGAAGTGGCTTCTCTTGTTGCAGCGCATCGGATCTAGGGCACATGGGCTCAGAAGTTGTGGCACAGGGGCTTAGCTGCTCTGCAGCATCTGGGATCTTCCCTGACCAGGGATCAAACCCGTGTCTCCTGCACTGGCAGACAGATTCTTCACCACTGAGCTACCAGGGAAGCCCTTCCATGACTTCTTAGCCACACCTTTGCATGCCACCTGTAGCAAGAGTCAGAGGTACATAAAATGACCTGTGATTGGGGGCAGGAGGTACTAAGAAAGCAGAAAAGGTGATGATAGAGGTAAACAGCCAGTTAAGCACTCAGACTTTAATTCAGACCCTTTTCAGGGTTTCTGGTCTCTGTGGGTCTGTTTGGGTTTTAATCCTGTGAGTTTGTCATGTCTCCCATTTGCCCTTCCCAGCTGGACTTTTGATAGCTCGGGGCATGGCATTTTCCTGTGCACTCTGTCCTACAGTGCATCCTTAAGTGGAAGCAGGACCTCTAACGTTGAGTCTTCTGGGCTCTTCGCTCATCCTCTCAGCTGCAGCCCCTAGCAGAGCAGTCTTTACCTGATTGGCAGGTAGAAAGAGCACAACATCACTATCTTGGTGTACTGAGGTATTGTAAGTGTTTGTCGAGACTCATGTCAAAACATTTCATGGTGAACAGAAACAGACTCACAGGTACAGAGAACAGACTTGTGGTTGCAAAGAGGGAGGGGATTAGGGAAGGGATGGGTTGGGGAGGTTGGAATTGGCAGAGGCCAACTACTGTATAGAGAATGGATAAACTACATGCTCCTACTGTATAGCACAGGGAACTATATTCAGCATCCTGTGATAAACTGTCATGGAAAAGAATATGAAAAAGAATATATATATGTACAACTGAATCACTCTGCTGTAGAGCAGGAATTAGCACAACATTTTATATCGATTTAACTATGCTTCAGTTAAAAATTGTATGGTTTATAATAAAAAAAACTAAAGCAATTTGAATCTAGTTGATATGAATACTGAACTGTTGGGGTAAAGTGTTCTGATATCTGCAACTGACTGTGAAATGCATCAGAAATAGGATGAGGGAATTCCCTGGTGGTCCAGTGGTTAGGACTCCATGCTTTCACTGCTGAGGACATGGGTTCAATTGCTGGTCGGGGAAATAAGATCCAGTAAACTGTGAAGCCTGGCAAAAAATAAAAAAAGAATGACTTTAAAGGCATTTATTTTAGACAGTGGGGAAAAGGACTCAAAAGTTGCAGGTCATGTGTAACAGAACACCATCAATAAGACACTGATTTTTTAAAAAAGCACAATTTATTACAGGCTTCTCAGGTGATGGCTAGTGGCAAAGAACCTGCCTGCCAACGCAGGAGACATAGAGATGCAGGTTCAATCCCTGGGTCGAGAAGATCCCCTGGAGGAGGACATGGCAACCTACTCCAGTATTCTTGCCTGGAGAATCCCATGGACAGAGGAGCCTGGCGGGCTGCAGTTCATGGGGTTGCAAAGAGTTGGACACAACTGAAGTGACTTAGCAGCAGCAGAAGTATTTAATACACATTTCTCTAATTTTAGAAGAAGAGCAGGCATATTGCAAAACACCTGAAGATTAAGCAGTTTCATTTAAGCGTGGTTATGAATGATGGGGTTGTGTCGTGGGCCCGAGATGCCTTGGTGCTCTGGGCAGAGGGAAGAGCAGGTAAGTCCTACAGGGAGCATATCAGGGAGCCCAGCCCTGTGGCTCGGCAGTGAGCCTGACTAGCCAACAGTGGTCACTGAGGGAAGTGTCTGGGCAGTTTTCCTAAGGGCTGCTCAATTAAGAATCCATTCTCAAGCCAGTCATCTGATGATGGGCACTTGGATTGCTTCCACGTCTCGGCTATTCTAAATATTGCTGCTATGAACATTGGGATGCATGTCTTTTTGTGAGTTAGAGTTTTGATCTTTTAGAAGATGTGGTACAGGGACTTCCCTGGTGGTCCAGCAGTTAAGACTCCTCGCTCCTAATGCAGGGGACCTGGGGTCAATCTTTGGTCAGGGAACTAGATCCCACATGTTGCAACTAAGAGTTCTCAGGCTGCAACTAAAAAAATCACACATGCTTCAAGGAAGATTGAAGACCCCATGTGACACAGCTAAGACCCAGCACAAACAAGTAAATAAATAAGATGTGGTATGTGTACATGAAATATTATCCATACAAATAATGAAAAATTGCCATTTGCAGTAACATAGGTAGTCCTTGAGAATATTATACTTAGTGAAGTTAAGTCAGACAAAGAAGGACAAATAATATGTGATATCACTTATGTGGAATCTAAAATATAATACAAATGACCGTGTACAAAACAGACACAGACTCACAGAGAAAGCAAACTTAAATAATTACCTTTATAGTTACCAAATGAGAAAGCGGGGGAGGGATTAATAGGAGTGTGGGCTTAAAAAAGCTATTATATGTAAAATAGATAAACAATAAGGATTTACTGTATAGCACAGGAACTGTATTCAATGTCTTATAATAACCTATAATGGAAAATAATCTAAAAAATACATGTATAACTGAATCACTTTGCTGTACGCCTGAAACTAGCACAATATTGTAAATCAACTGTACTTCAATTTTTTAAAAAAAGGAATCCATCCTCCTATCAGAGTTGGCCAAGGCCAGGGGTTCATGTGTAGTGTTTTTTCCTTCCTTGAGAGAACGTGGAATAAAGAAATTCTGTATGAAATGCTATGAGAAGATCTCCAAAATTGAAAAGAATAGTGTGAGTGTATGCTATTGCTGTATACAACAGATGGGAAAGAAACACACAACTGTATTTGCTTGTAGCACTCCAAAAGGGATACAAAAGGAAGAACAGTGGTTTTGCGGGAGCAGGTGAAGGGGCCTGTTCCAGTCATGGATACAGTGGGAAGGAGGCTTTCCTTGTCTACTTTTAAAATTTATTTATTTTTTTACTTTTGCATGTGCTGAGTCTTCATCTCTGCACTTGGGCTTTCTCTAGTTGCAACAAGCGGGGGCTACTCTATAGTTGAGGTACAAAGGCTTCTCATTGTGGTGGCTTCTCTTATTGAGGAGCACGGGCTCTAGAGTGTGGGCTTGGTAGTCGTGGTCCACAGGCTTAGCTGCCCCGTGACATATGGAATCTTTTTGGACCAGGGATCGAACCCATGTCTCTTGCATTAGCAGGCAGATTCTTAACCGCTGGACCACCAGGAAAGCCCCTCTTTGTATACTTTTTCAGAGTTCTGGTTTTGCAAGCCATGTGTGGTTAGTTGCACAGTCGTGTCCAACTCCTTGCGACCCCATGGACTGCAGCCCACCAGGCTCCTCTGTCCATGGGGATTCTCCAGACAAGAATACTGCAGTGGATTGCCATGCCGTCCTCCAGGGGATCTTCCCAACCCAGGGATTGAACCCAGGTCCCCCACATTGCAGGCGGATTCCTTCCCCATCTGAGCCACCAGGGAAGCCCAAGAATACTGGAGTGGGTAGCCTATCCTGACCCAGGAATTGAACTGGGGTCTTCCACTTTGCAGGTGGATTCTTTACCAGCTAAGCTATCTTTTTATGGTGTTTGCAAGTGGTGTAAGTGCATTTCCTACTGAAAAATTAATAACTAAAATGCAAAATAAGAAGCGATAAGATAATATGAGACAATTCAGTCCAGTTCCTTGGAACACATCAAAACAGGAAATTTCAAGGCGTTGGCATTCCCTGATTAATCAGAATTTCAAAGACTAGCACTATGCTGTGAGAGTCGGGACTCTGTGTCTTAATAATGCACCTGTGTCTTACGAGGCACATGACTCTGCCATTAAGGTGCTTTATTTTGATACTACTTTTACTTCTCTTTGCTTTTTTATTTTTATTTAAAATTTTTATTTTGGCTGCCAACTCACAGCTTGCAGGATCTCATTGCCCTGATCGGGGACTGAACCCTGGGCCACAGCAGTGAAAGCACTGAGTCCTACGCACTAGCCTGCCAGAAAACACCTCTGTTTGCTTTGTTTTGTGCTTTGTGTGTATTCTAAGGGCTTCCCAGGTGGCGCTAGTGGTAAAGAACCCGCCTGCCAATGCAGGAGATGTAAGAGACACAGGTTCGATCCCTGGGTCGGGAAGATCCCCTGGAGGAGGGCATGGCAACCCTCTGCAGTATTCTGGCCTGGAGAATCCCATGGACAGAGAAGCCTGGCAGGCTACAGTCCACGGGATCTCAAAGAGTCGGACACGACTGAAGTGACGTAGTATGCACGGACACGTGCACACATATTCGACAGTTAAGTTTGTCATCCTCTCTTTCCCCTTTCACAAACGTATTTGGGTACACCCTGCCTATATGTGGGATTTGGGGATGCAAAAGTATGTTGTCTTCAAGAACACATCCTAAAAGACTGGCATCCTGTAATGGCTGTGGCTCCTGGCTGCAACTCCACTAACTCACCAGAGCGTCTCAGTGCCCTGTGGCTTCCTTGCTTCTTGTCGTTCAGGCTTTTAGGGACAGAGTTGGTCACTCTGGCTTTGGTCTAGAGACATATGATGAGAAGCCCTTTCTGCAATAAGTGTTTAATAAATTAGAACACAGGTTTCCATTATCCCTTCCCGAAATGGGGCCAGCCACTGTCTGTCTATAAGGATGTCTGCAGAGTGAAAAAGTAAACACAGAATCAGGAATTTTATCCTTAATGCAATTTGCCTTTGCTTTCGGCTTCCTGTGCTCGTCTTTGAGACGCCATTAAAAATGCATGCAGGACGTTAATGAGATAAAACATATCAAAATTCAAGCTGATTCCAGTTCACCGTGACACTCCATTTCTCTGGCCCTCTGGCTTCCAGCGGGCTTTAGCCCAGATCTTGGGGGTGAGGGATGAGAGCCTCTGAGCAGTGAAAGGTACTGGCCTAAAGCTCATAAAGGAGAGTTGGGAATTCCCTGGTGGTTTGGGGATTCCCTGGTGGTCTAGTGGTGATTAGGACTTGATGCATTCACTTCAGCGGCTTGCAAGCCAAGCAGCATGACCAAAAAAGAAACAAAACAAAAGCAAGAACACCACCACCACCAACAAAGAAGCCAAATGAGTGTCTTTGCCACTTGACCTGTGGAATCAGTAACTTACTTCATATTAATAATGATAGCTGTCCCTTTGGGCATATGCTGTATACCAGGTAAGCTACTTTATATATAAAAACTTATTTAGTCCTCATAACAGCCTAATGAAGTAAGTTACTATTGTTTTCCCATTTTACAGATGAAAAAACTGAGAGAGGTTAAGTGACTTGTTTAAGATCACACACAGGGAATGGTAGATCAGGAATTTGAACCCACACAACTGGGCTCCAAGGCCCATCTTGTTAACCACGTCTGCTCACCTCCCATCTGATGTGTGTGTGTGTGTTTAGCACATATAATTCTAAACAGTTGCGGTGGTTGGTTTTCTAACTCTTGGCAGATCAAGAATTAGGGCCACTAGAAGCATGTGTATAACATCGGGAGACAGACTGGGGACCTAGTAGGTCTGAGGAACTAGTCACCTCCAGCAGTCTGGTCTCCACTAAGGAGTCTTTCTCGCACATTTCAGCTGTTCTTTCAGGAACCACAAAGCACAATAGAGGAGCATGATTCCATTTACCAAGATGGTTGTGGCAGACGCCATCCCTAGCCTTCAATTTCCCCTTCTCTTAGAAATGGAATCCGCAGGTTTTCAATGGACCACACCACTGGGTCTCGTACTGCAAGGCTTGGCCGTGTAGCCCTTGGACTAGGGGCAGAAGTGGGATGTACCAGATCAGCAAGCTCTGCCCTTTTGCTGCTCCTCCCATGGCCTGGGATACAGTCTCAGGGGACAGGGAATCACCCAGCGGTTACAGCAAAGGATGTAAAGAACCTGAGTCCCTGCCCCTGTGGAGTGACCAAGGGCATCCTGGACAGGAATAAATAAAATACCAAAACAAAAATCTCTTGAATTTAGCCAAAATTTTAAATTTCAATTATAAATGAGAAGGCTTTGATTTATCCTGGATGAGTTAACATTGTCCTCTTTCAAATAATAGATAAATATGTTGAGTAAAGGCAATGGCACCCCACTCCAGTACTCTTGCCGGGAAAACCCCATGGACGGAGGACCCCCTGCAGTCCATGGGGTCACTAAGAGTTGGACACGACTGAGCGACTTCACTTTCACTGTTCACTTTCATGCATTGGAGAAGGAAATGGCAACCCACTCCAGTGTTCTTGCCTGGAGAATCCCAGGGATGGGGGAGCCTGGTGGGCTGCCGTCTATGGGGTCTCACAGAGTCAGATACAACTGAAGTGACTTAGCAGCAGCAGTAGTAACTATTTGTCATGCTGTACTAAGCACCTGAATTTTAATCTAATCTCTTCCTAAAATAAAGGTATAAAATTGCTTCCTGATGTTAATAGAGAATGAAATCCATAGCATAGCCTAGCATGCGGTATGTCCTGAGCTCTGGACATGGGAGTTTGTCACATGGGAGAGAAACCAGCTTTCTCATTGAAGCTCTTAGTGCGGCAAACTCAAAAGCTGATGAATACACCCAGGACATCAAGGAGAGGTTACATTATGTTTGCTGTATTTTGTTAATAAGGCAAGGAAATATTCAGAGAATTTTAGAAATAATTCAATAACAAGTTCTGAGGCCTAATGGGAGCAACTTTAATTATTTGGAAACATCCCCAGAAACTTTCGAAATGCTGGCAGAAAAAAGAACACACTTTGCTTGGTTGATGTGATAAAGAGAGGATGTAAATTCAGTTCAGTTCCACAAATACTTATGAAAAAGCTACTTCATGCCAGGCAAGGCTGAGGGCGCCCTTGTCCTCAGGGAGCTGACAGTTGGGCTTGGGGATCAGAGGGCTCGGGAACAGGGACTGATGAGCAAGTGGATATAAAGGTGATCAAGCTGATGGGCACACACCCTGCCCTGACTTGAGCATCAGGGAAGGCTCTTAGGAGGAGCAATCAGAAGGTTTGCTGGCTGCTGTTCCAGCTCTTGGCAGGGTTAAGTTTTCCTTAAAGAAACAAGTACTTGTGTCTTATGGAGGTTGGACCTGAAAAGCTCATTCAGAAACTTCTCTGCCTTGAGAGATGTGAGCCAAGAAACTGACACTTTGGGTTTCCCCCTTTCATCTTTTCTTCTTGTTCCAAGCTCCTCGTATCTTTGGGAGAGACTCCAGATAACCTTGGGTGGTCATGGTGCCCTCTTGGGATGTGGGTTAGAAAATACTCCCTAGAATATACTTTCCAGGAATCAGAGGGTTTCAGCTGAATGCCTTTTCTTTCATCTTAATTTTTTCAAATTTTATTTCTAAAAGAGCAAAGACATCCCTTTGCTGGCAAAGGTCCATAGAGTCAAAGCTGTGGTCTTTCCAGGAGTCAAGTAGAGATGTGAGAGTTGGGCCGTAAAGAAGGCTGAGTGCTGAAAAATTGATGCTTTTGAACTGTGGTGCCGAAGACTCTTGAGAATACCTTGGACTGCAAGGAGATCAAACAAATCAATCCTAAAGGAAACCAACCCTGAATATTCATTGGAAGAGCTGATGCTGATGCTGAAGCTCCAATACTTTGGCCACCTGATGGGAACAGCCGACTTATTGGAAAAGACGCTAATGCCGGGAAAGATTGAAGGCAAAAGAGAAGAGGGTGACAGAGGATGAGATGGTTGGAATTGCATCACCAATTCAATGGACGTGAACTTGGGCAAACTCCGGGAGACAGTGAGGCACAGGGAGGCCTGATGTGCTGCAGTGCATGGGATTGCAAAGAGTCAGAGGTGACTTAGCTACTAAACAACAACATCTGTTTATTTTTGTCTGTGCTGGGTCTTCATTGCTGCGAGGGCTTTTCTCTAGTTTCGGTGAGTGGGGGCCACACTCTCATTGCGATCCATGGTCTTCTTAATGCAATGGCCTCTCTTGTTGCAGAGCACGGGCTCTAAAGCACATGGGCTTTAGTATTTGCAGCACCTGGGCTCAGTAGTTGCAGCTCCCAGGCTCTAGGGCACAGGCTCAATAGTTGCAGCACCCAGACTTAGTCATTCTGCAGAACGTGGGATCTTCCCAGACCAGGGATCTAACCTGTGTCTCCTGCATTGGCAGGCAGATTATTCACCACTGAGCTACCAGGGATGTCCTATTTTTTATTTTTTACTAAAAATTTTATACGGGAGTATAGTTGATTAACATCATTGTGTTACTTTCAGGTGTACAGCACAGTGATTCAGTTATACCTATACAAGTATCTGTTCTTTCTCAAATTCTTTTCTTTCATCTTTAAATAGTGGTAAAAGCAGAAGTAGCCAGGAGCCTGAGAAATTGAAACAGTGCCCACGGGGAGCAGGGTCAGTGCTCCCTCCCCCTCCCCGACCTGCCCCTTTCTTTCTCTCGCTGTCTCTTCCTCGTCCTCAGTGACAGGCTGATGGATGATGGGCTAATTATCGAAGTCTGGCTGTCAGTTCTGTGAATGGTGATGTTACCCTTACCCTAGCAGGGGACTGTGAGCATGATAAATTGGAGGTATTAGATGGCACTTGGCAGACAGAGAGAGTCAGTAATTAAAGACTTTGGAGCAGGCTTGCAGAAATATTGATGCTTGACAGACAGTTGATGCTTTCTTTTCCCCAGAGAGTAGATCTCCGGGAAAGAGTCCAGATTATGGTAGATGGGGTGACTAGTAGAACACAGAGGAGAAGCAAGGAAAGGTGAAGCAGGGAGGTCACGAGAACTCTTTCCCCGAATGGTGATTTGAGGCTGGCTTCCTTGGAGTTTCACTCCAAACATTTTCCTTACCTCTTCAGTCCCCAAAGTTAAGACTTGGCTTTAATTTTAGCTGATTTTAGTCAAAGCCAAAATCCAGCAGTTTATGCTTATAGAGTTAAAAACATTGCCTTTAATTTTGTTAAGGAAAATTGTTTTCTTTCACACACGTACATACACATACATAGACATGTATAAATGTATATACACATATGTATACACACACACATATATATACATGTGCTGTGCTGTGCTTAGTCTCTCAGTCCTGTCCGACTCTTTGTGACCCCATGTACTATAGCCCACCAGGCTCCTGTGTCCATGGGATTCTCCAGGCAAGAATACTGGAGTGAGCTGCCATGCCCTCCTCCAGGGGATCTTCCGAACCCAGGGATTGAACCCAGGTCTCCCTCATTGCAGCCAGATTCTTTACCGTCTGAGCCACCAGGGAAGCCTAATATATATACATATCAGTATTTTATTTGATTTTTAGCAAAGATTGATTGCATTTGTTTTTTAATGCAAAACTTTGTGACCAGATTTAAAAAAAAAAAACACTAATGATGGAATAAATAGAATACCAAAACAAAAATTTCTTGAATTTTGCTAAAATTTTGAATTTCAATTATAAATGAGAAGGCTTTGATTTATCCTGGATGAGTTAACACTGTCCTCTTTCAAATAATAGATAAATATGTTGAGTAGTAACTATTTGTCATGCTGTACTAAGTACCTGAATTTTAATCTAATCTCTCCCTAAATTAAAGGTATAAAATGCTTCCTGATGTTAATAGAGAGTGAAACCCATAGCATAGCCTAGCAAGCGCCGTGTCCTCTGCCTCTCCCTCCTTCATGCTCTGTTGTTTTACTTGATTTGATTGTCTTCGCAGCACTTCTTTTTTAAAAAAAAAAAAAACTTTTTATTTTGTATGGGGCGTCTCTGGTGGCTCAGGTGGTAAAAAATCTGCTTGCATTGGAGAAGACCCTAGTTTGATCCCTGGGACAGGAAGATCCCCTGGAGAAGGGAATGGCTACCCACTCAGTATTCTTGCCTGGAAAATACCATGGACAGAGGAGCCTGGTAGGCTGCACTCCATGGGGTCACACAGACATGACTGAGAGACTAATACTATAGCCAGTTAACAATGTTGTGATGGTTTCAGGTGGACATCGAAGGGACTCAGCCCTACATATACATGGATCCATTCTCCCCCGAATTACCCTCCCATCCAGGCTGCCACTGAGAAGAGTTCCCTGTGCTATACAGTAGGTCCTTGTTGGTTATCTGTTTTAAATATAGCAGCGCATACAGGCAACTGTAAGTTCTCACAGTACTTATTTCTGTCTCTCATTTTCGTAGTTATTTCTTTGTTGTTTAAAGAGGTCATTGAAGGGAATTCCTTTGCAATCCAGTGGTTAGGAGTTGACACTTCCATTGCTGTGGCGTGGGTTCAATTCCTGGTTGGGGAGCCAAGATCCCACGAGCTGTGTAGTGCAGCCTTTGAAGATATAGACTCTAAACTAGTGGTTACCAGTGAGGAGGTAGAAGAAGGGCAATACAAGGGTAGGGAGTGGAAGGTACAAAGGGGTATAAGATAGGCTCAAGGATGCATCGTGCAACGTGGAGAATATAGCCAGTATTTTGTAGTAACTGTAAGTTAACCTTTACAAATTGTGTCGACAATTAGAAAAAAAATATTTAAGTCATTGAAATACAACATGGGGTAGATAAGTCCACTTAGGTGAACTGCTAGGTAGATTTTTCTGGTGGTCACCGACTTTAAAAACATGTTTATTGTAAAATATACATAACATTTATTATTTTAGCCATTCTTAAGTGTAGTATATGATTCATTGGCATTAAGTTCAGTTACACTGTTGTGCAACCATCACCCCTGTCTGTCTCCAGAACTTTTCCATCATCCCAAACTGAAACTCTGTACCCATTAAAAAACAATGCCCTGTCCCGCCCTCCAGCCCCTGGTGACCACCGTTCTTCCTTCTGTCTCTATAAACTTCGCTACTCCAGGGACCTCCTGTATGGCTGTGGACGTTCAATATGAAGTGGACTGGCTGTGGTCCCGAGACCAGACACCACATGTCACCCATTCCTTTTTATTCCGTGTAAGTTTATTAATGTCCACCTGTGTGATGGCAGTCCCCAGCTAGCCATGGTGCCTTGAAGACTGTTCTCATGGATTTTTCTCTTATTTTCTGTCATCCCCATGAGAAACTGCTAGGCAACTAATGTCTCAGCGTCAGACCACAGCCTCCAGTGTGAGTAATAGAAGCTACCAAGTTCACAGTTAACTTCCTGTGCCCGTCACAGTAATAAGTGGGTTCCTTCTCCCGAAGTGCATTCGGTTAAGTGCTCAGAGGTGATGCAAACACTATCTTTTAGAATAAATCTAAGCCTTGTTTGAAGGATGCTGCTTCCAATCATGATGATTTCTGAACGTTTCTTCCTCTGCTCTGAAAGACTCTTCTGAATCTGAGGGCTTTGTATCCAAGAGTGTCTGTTTAAAATCAAAATGTGTTAAGTATGCAGTCCTGTCTCTTTCTGACCTGACCCCTTCCCTGAATCTGAATCCTGTCGAGATGAGGAAGGAACATCTGGAAGTCATCAAGGCCTGTTTCATCCAGGAGAAAGGCACATCTAATTTAGAATATTTCTGGAAAATGAAAAAGCAGAATAGGAATTTGAAAAGATTGGAGTGTGTTGGAAGGACATGTCCATGCCTTACTCTAGAGCATAAACATCACAAGGATGTTTGGTGTGAAGGAGCAGAAAGTCCTGCAGCCAAGGCCTTACTCTTGCCAAAGCCCCGTTTCATGAACCAGTGAGGAGTGCAGGCATCAGAAAAAATGGACTACGGTTTGTTATAGGAGCTGGAGATGACTGAAGAGGAAGATATTTTGTACGGTAACAAGGACAAATAGCCTCCTAACCGCATGGATGTTTTGGAGGAACGGCTGAGGATGCACATGAAACTCACTGGATGAAATGATTGTTCTCGGTTCATCAGGCCCTCCCTGTACTTGGATTATACATCCACACTCTGTACCACAGGACTCTGTATTATCCCCCACTGGGTGTGGATGGAGTACACGTCCTCACTTCAGTGATTTTGAGTTTCCCCACATAATTTGCTTTGGCCAAGAGAATATGGGTGGAAGGGGCAGTGTGCTAATTTATACCCCTCTCTTGTGCTTAGGCCATTTGATATGAGAAGAACATGTCTCGTGTGGACTTCCCTGTGGTCCAGTGGCTAGGACTCCAAGCTCCCAACGCAGGGGACCTGGGTTCAATCCCTAATCAGGGAACTAGATCCCACAAGCCACCACTAAGGGTTCGAGTGCTGCAGCTGAAGATTCTGCATGCCACAACGAAGATCTCGCATGCGGCAACCATGACCCAGTGCAGCCAAATAAATAAATTAAAAATAAGTACCAAAAAAAAGAAGAACATTACTTGGGGAGCTATGGGCCCCAGGAGAATGGACAAAACCTGAGGAATGAAGCTGAATCTCAGGGACACCCTGGAGCCAATCTGACCTGCAGCCTGTAGTAGACTGATGTTAGCTTACCTCTAGACTCATGAGTGATAAGAATATATGCTTGTCGTAGGTCACTGAGTTTGGGGGAAGTTTGTTACAGAGCAGTACTGTGGCAATAGCTGACTCATACAAAGACCAAAATGTGGAAGCAGAGAGAAAAAGGGCAAGTGAAGTAGGTGGCTGACATATGAGTAAGGAAGGAAGTGGTGGTGGGGTCTGAGGAGAGAGCAGATAGGGAAAGGCCTCTGAGAAGAAGAATGAGGTGGACAAGAAGTAAAGGCATACTGCAGCTGCGGTTCCCTCAGGTGCTGGGATACAGGCAGTGGGATAGGAGGAGAGCATGCACGCACGTGTGCCACACACACACACTCACAGCCCGAGCCTCTGATGAGCACTGCACCTTTTTACTGTCTTTGTTCATTGTTGCCAATGTCTGAGAGGTTTCCGGGGAGTACAGGTTTGATTCTTAACCTGTCTAGACTTCCAGTTTTGGGTTCTACCTAGGCTTATGGTTACATTGTATCAATGGAGCAACAAAAGAATCTAAAAAATACCAACTAGTGAATTAACAAAAAAGAAGCAGACTCACAGATAGAGACAACAAACTAGTGGTTACCAGTGGTGAGAGAGAGGGAGGTACAAGCTGTTGGGTGTAAGATAAGCTACAAGGGTATATTGTACACACAGGGGAGTATAGCCAGTATTAATGTAAGAACTCCAAATGGAGTGTAGCCTTTAAAAACTGTATAAAAAATAAAACCAGCAAAAAAAGAAGAATAAAAATATGAGTTATCTAAGGACAGAACTTTCCTGAGTACGTCTTTAACAAAAATTATTTATATATTTGGCTGTGACAAGTCCTATTGAGACACTCAGGATCTTCGATCTTCACTGTGGAATGATGTTTTAGTTTCGGCATGCAAACTCTTAGCTGTGGCACGTGAAGTCTTTAGTTTTGATATGTGAGATCGTTTCCTGACCAGGGATCAAACCCCGCACCCCTTGCATTGGGAGCTCAGAGTCTTAGCCACTGGACCACCAGGGAAGCTCTTCAACAACTTGCAAAAGTGAAAATCACATCTACTGTTTTCTCTCTTCGCCATTCTCTAACAGAACAGGCCAGATGCTGTTCAGCTCCCCTTGCTTCAGATTTGAGTTGGCGCTTCATAGTTAGAGAAACCAGTCATAGAAGGAAGTGCTCTTAACAAAAGTGCACACTTATTGGCTTCTTACCATGTGCAGGGTGCGCTAAGTGCTTTACATGTGTTTATTCATTAATCCTCTCAATCACCTTGTGAGAGCACACACTAAGAAGGCTCCTGGGGACTTCCTGGTGGTCCTGTGGCTAAGACTTCACAATCCCAGTGTAGGGGACGTGGCTTCAATCCCAGGTCAGGGAACTAGATCCCACATACTGCAACAAAGATCCTAGATCCCACATGAGGCAACTAAGAACTGGAGCAGCCAAATAAATACATAAATAATTTTTTTAAAATAGAAGGTTCACAGTAGTGAGGGCCCCAGCTCTGAATCTAGACAGACCCGGCTTAAACTCCAATTAGGAAATGGTACCCCACTCCAGTACTCTTGCTTGGGGAATCCCATGGAAGGAGGAGCCTGGTAGGCTACAGTCCATGGGGTCGCAAAGAGTCGGACACGACTGAGCGACTTCACTTTCACTTTAGTGGGCTTCCCAGATGGCGCTAGTGATAAGGAACCTGTCTGCTAATGTAGGAGACTTGAGACATGGATTCGATCCCTGGATCAGAAAGATCCCCTGGAGGAGGTCATGGCAACCCACGTTAATATTCTTGCCTGGAAAGTCCCATGGACAGAGGAGCCTGACAGGCCACAGTCCATAGGGTTGCAGAGTCTGACACAACTGCAGTGACTTAGCATGCATGCAGTGGGACTAGTATTTTACCCCCTGCATCTGTTTTTCATCATCTGTAAAATGGGGATAATTCTTATAGCACTTTGCCATTGTGAGCGTTAAATGGGATAATGACTGTAAAGAGATGGGCACATCATAGGTGCTCAGTTGGAGAAGGGACTGGGTTTTACTCACTTTCAAATCCCTGCCCCTAGCACAGTGCCTTGCACATGGGAGGTGCTTGGAAGCTGTTTCCTGACCTGAACTGATGGGAAGTCCTTGAGGGTTTGGGAGCTGCTGGTGGTAGCAGGTTCTGAGGTACAAATGCTCCCTCCCAGCCGCCTTTGCCAGGGCCCCTCTGTCTACCTCTGAAAGTTGTCAAAGACAACGGTGCGTCAGTAATCCACCCCACACCCATTTCCCCAGTGCCCTCTTTGTAGGAGGCTCTGTGATTTTTTTTTTTTCATGTCCTGGTTTACACTGCCCTCTGGTGTGTGTTTATGGGACATGCATGTCATGTGGGTTTGTGGTGACTTTTTCTTGACATTGGAGAAAAGAGGTTCCCATATATACACTGTTTGTCGTGCAGCTGGGGGGAGAGTTAATGTTTAAGGACCCCCTCCCCGATTTAGATGGAAACTCTTGAGGTTTACCAGACACAAGAAGCATTTTAGCATGTCCCTGACCGCTTGACTATCACACAATGCCATCCTTCTAGAGTCAGGCTTCTTCCCTGTGTTCTGCTAAAGGCCCCAGAGGAACAGGGGTAGAGTTTATTTGATTCCCTCTCTGCTGTCTGGCTTCCTGTAATTCCCTAGGTACCTAGTTCTTGGGCTGCCCAGGTGGCACTAGTGGTAAAGAACCCGCCTGCCAATGCAGGAGATGTAAGAGATGAGGCTTCAATGCCTGGGTCAGGAAGATCCCCTGGAAGAGGGCATGGCAACCCACTCCAGTATTCTTGCCTGGAGACTCCCATGGACAGAGTTGTGGCGGGCCACAGTCCATAGGGTTGCAAAGAGTCAGACATGACTGAAGCGACTTAGCATGCACCCACCTAGTTCTTATCACTGCCTCACTATTTGTTCTAAAGGGTCTGGATTCAGAGCAGGCCAAGCAAAAACCAGAATTGGCCCTCCCTAACCAGTGTCTGCAACACCTGCCTGGTTTTCCTCTTCCCACCAGCTGCCTCGCTCTACTGTCCCTTCTCAGAGCCGAGCCCCCAGTCAGTGACTGTAAAGTGAGGTTCCATGGGGCAGAGGGGCTAGTGGGACTAAGGTCTAGCTCACCTTCCTTCCACCTCACCATGTAACCTCCCAGAAGCATTTGCCTTTTATGGTTAGGTTGGATCATGAAAATGTTGATATACAACAACTTATGACCCACAAAAACATTAATTAAAAAAAAACCTTATTTAGGCACTAGACCCTATATGTGCTAGTGATGGCCCTGGGATCCCACTCATTTGGGATCCCTCCTCCCTCCCCCAGCTCATTCAGACCCAGCTCATGGCACGGCAGGATCCCAGACTGCAGAGCTGCAAGGAGGGCCCTACAGCCCTCGAGAAGGTTGATTTCAGGACCCAAGATCGGCCCACTTTCTGCATCAACCCTCTGTTTCCATGTGGATTCTGTGGTGACCTCTGTGCCAGGCTTGGTCTTGGGGGACGCAGCCAAGAGAGAGGATGCTGATGAGAGCCCCCAGATAAGCCCTTTTTGCTGGAAGGCCCTCGCCCTCTGGGCTATACACACAGACTTTTCTGGGAGCTTCAGGAAGCCTTGGGCTTCTTGATACACCAAACATCCAAACCTTCACCTCTACTGCTGAATCGTGGCAGCCAGGCAGCTTCTGGAGCTCTGCTGCCCCCCCAAACTCCTTAGGGTGACTCCCATGCCCTGTCAGAACTCAGCCCAGAGTGGGAGGCATCTAAAACTTGCCCAGGGGATGAACGCAAAGTGGCCCAGGAGGCTTTAAAGCTGCAGAGTAAGGGAAGGTTTAGGAGTTGCAGTACGCAGGGCTTGTCTAGGATGACTTTTGGCTCTGCTGTCTGTCCTGATGTCTTGAAACTTGATGGTGCAGGTTAGAGACCTGGTCTCTTTCCAGAAGGATGAAAACAGAAGAGGGAGTAGCTCAGCTCGAGCCATTGAAATCCATAATCCATCCTCCCATTTATTTGTTAAACTGATTATTGAGTGCCTATATGTGCTAGGCACTGTGCTAAGTGCTTGGTGTATAGCAGTGAACAAAACATGAAAATATCTGCCTTCCTGGCATTGCAGCATCTTAATGTTAGCTGGGCAACAATACTTTTAATTTTTTTTCAAGGTTTCTAGAATGACCACTTTTTTGTTTTATAATCAGTAAAAATTTTATTAAAATAAAAACACAGTCTAATTTTTTTCCAGTTCACCAAGGGAAAAATTGCATCAGAATTTGAACTGAGGGACATAAACCAGAGTCGGAGAGGTTTGCCTGCAAGATTGATTAGTTGCTAATAAGAATTAAGTAAGATGATTTAAATTGGTATGATGGACAGAGTGGTAGATTTGGAGTGAGAAAACTTGAAAATGAATCTGTTTTCTGGGTGACCTTGAGCAAGCCCTTGCTCAAACTCAGCTTTCTATTTTGAAAAATGCAGCTGGCTGCTTAAGGAAGATAACATCCACCAGGGCGCCTGGCCCAGAAAAGACGCTCTGAAGTGTTAGGTGATCTTGTCCAATCAATGCCAGTTATAAGACCGCATCTGCAAGCTTTGTGGAGGGCTCATCCATCATTCACTGCCACCAGAGGCTACAGTCCTGATAATGAAAATTGCCCGGAGAAGAACCACAGTTAAAAAAAGGTATTTGTTTACTTGGCTGCACAGGGTTTTAGTTGCCTCTCACAGGATAGTTCCCTGATCAGGGATGGAACCCAGGCTCCCTGCATTGGGAGCGCGGCAGTGAGTCAGCCATTCGACCACCAGGGAAGTCCCCACAGTTCTTAAAAAGAAAAAGAAAAAAAATTCAGAAACACAAAGCCACTTTTCCATTGGTCCTTGCCCACCACGCCCCGCCAGGGCTAGGGACTCTGGTTTTGCTCCTTTAAAAGACTCCATCACGTGCCCAGAGAGCCGCGGGAAGCCAAGAGGACCGGGAAGCACCGCCTGGCGGGAGGCGGCGGCGCGCGTTCCTGGGCTGGTGTCCTGGCAACCCCCGAACGCGCCTCCGCGGGTGAAGCAGGTGGCCGCGGCGTCCCTCCTGCCCTTGGCTCTCGGATCCTCGGCCTGCAGTTCGGCAGTTCGGCTGCCGGTTGGGGTTGGTGCGTTGATGTCGGCCGTATCATCCTTGGAGGCCTCGGAGCGTAGAGCCAGGCCTCCCCTGGGGGAAGGGGTGGACCACCCAGCGGAGGAAGGGAAGGAGCATCTCGGTGGGCGGGCGAGGGCCCAGGGAGCTCGGCGGGCGTCCGAACCCGGAAGCGCCCAATCAGAGAAAGCAAGGGAAGCCTTGATCAAGAGGCCAGCCCTGCCCTCTAGACTTTCGGTGGCCCCTGAAGTTTCTGTTTCCTTTGACTGATGCTTTTTTAAAACAAAAACAAAAACAAAGGTCTTTCCTTTGTCTCCGGCTCGCTTTTTAATATTTAAATCAACATCTGCACAGCTGAGTCCATGGACGCTGGAAGCAGTCCTCGGGGCTCTCATCTCTGCCTCCCCTACAGCAGAGACCTGAAGAAGGTTCAAGAGAAAGGAGACTCTGACATCACCACTGGAGAGAAGAGATACAGTTGAGTTTAAAAAATCAGGAGGGCTGACTGGGATTTGGTTGCCTCAGTCGAGTACACTGAGCCAGAAGGCATCTTTTGACGTTTAAAAGAAGGCTAGTTTGGGACCCTGTAATAGGGACTATTTGTGTTGATACTGTCTGTGTTAACCCAAGGTCTGCTAAGGCAGAGAGCAGCATCCAAGCAGGCGTTCTCATAAATGACCTCCCTGGATCTCCTAATATATCTCACGGAGAGGTATACTACAAAGAATGAAGGAGGACATAGGTTTGACCTGCCCAGTGTGTCAGTCAATAAATGATAAAGCTGGGATTTGACATGAGTCTTCCTGTCTCCAAACCCAGGCCCCCACTTCTTTTTTCTCTTTGCTCATATATCAGATTTGTGGCACTGTTCATTGGATGGGACAGCTCAGGTAGAAATTAGGAACACTTTAATGAAAGGTTTAGCTTAAACAGTGGATGGGAGCTCTGTGATTGATTTTTATGGCTGAAGAGAATGTTTAGGGGTATATTTGCCTTTAGAGAACAGTGCTGTGGAGTAGAACAGCCAGAGTCTCTCAGAAAACCCCCGAGTGAGTACATGTAAGTGGGTAGCCGTCATGCCACAAAAAGAGACTGTAGAACGTTCCATCTCTGCCCATTAGAGCTTGGTCTTTGGGCTTCTGTATTCCGGGTCTGTGATCTCTCCGTTTACAAGTGCAGGGAGAGGGTCGCAGTATGATTGACTACCTACCTACAACTGGGGCTTCCCTGGTGGCTTTGACAGTAAAGAATTTGCCCTCAATGACTGGGGTTCAATCCCTAGGTCGGGAAGATCTCCTGGACAAGAGAATGACAACACACTCCAGTATTCTTGCCTGGAGAATCCCATGGACAGAGGAGCTTGGCGTGCTACAATCCGTGGGGTCGCAAAGAGTCGGACACCACTGAGTGACTCAGACTTTCACCTTTTCTTACAAGCGGGGGCCAGTGGAGCAATAGAAATTAGAGCCACTAATTGCCCAATGTGGCTAGTTCAGCAAGAAGAAAAAAGGTTCTGGGATTCTAGCTTTAAGCTCCAGAATGTTCCACAGTTTTCAGATTGACCAGGCCTAAAGAAGGATGCTGCTATTTTAAGGGTGGGTAAAAGGGTTTCAGGTTTCTAGGTTAGGGCTCCTGGAAGAACACCAGCCCCTGAGATTGCCACACCACATTAACACAAAGACCCATGGCTTCCTTTTCTGCTGGAGAGTGGTATCCACTCAGGAGACCACATCTGAGCTCAGCTTCACATGGAGTCCACAGGTTTCAGTAAGGAAAGGAACATGGATCTGTGAACCAGCATAGGCTGAGTGCACAACTCTGGATGTGTATGCATTTTTCCAGCAGAGAGAACCCAGGACTTTCTTTATTTCTTGGGGGGAGTCTGTGATTCAAAAAAGGGTTAAAAACCACTGTCCTAGATCTTTCATTTGTTTGTTGAGCAGATAAACAGGGATTGGAAACCAAGTGTTTGGTTAAAGAGTATCCACAAGAAGCTAACTTGGCTTGCTGTGTTATTTTCTCCCCACCAGACAGTGCTATTGTGTAACTCAGCTGAGATGACAAGAGTGTGAAAGTGCCTTGGTTATGTAAGGTGTTATTCCTGACTAACGGAAATGGAACTAATTATTGTGAATTTCACAGATGGTACCAAAGAAACAGACTTTTTTCTGAAACAGACTTTTTTCCCCCTCGATTCCTTTCTAGTCATCAAACTTTCTCTTAGGTTGGATCATCTTTTTTTTTTTTGTCTCCAAGTGTTTTGACTTAGGATTTTCAAGTTCATGGCTCACTGGATATCTTTTGCATTTGCGTAACAATGAGCATGATAAATGGTGACCCTTTCAAGAAGAATGTTCCTTAACTTACCATGTCTCGCCTCAGGCTACAGTGCTAGATAGAGAGGTGGGGCAGGCATTGTGAGCTGGGCACAACAGGTCACTGACTTGCTGAAAGTAACTTGTTACTCTACACAGCGGAGGCATCAATATCAGAATGGGAGGTTCATGGAAGGGTTCGGACTTGAGGGTTCTGTCTTGCATTTCCAGCGCTCTTCTCCCCCCTGGTGGCTCAGACGGTAAAGCGTCTGCCTGCAATGAGGGAGACCCGATTCCTGGGTCAGGAAGTTCCCCTGGAGAAGGAAATGGCAATCCACTCCAGCACTCTTGCCTGGAAAATCCCATAGACGGAGGAGCCTGATAGGCTACAGTCCATAGGATCGCAAAGAGTCGGACACGACTGAGTGACTTCACTTCACTTCTCCCACCTGAGGAGATGTGGAGAGGCAGCCTAGGGTCAGGCTTAAGTGTCTCCAGATGATGTTTGAAGCTGAGTTTCTTCTAGGAATTCCCGGAAGTCAGCCAGGTTTGGAGAAAGTGCCAGCTGAGCAGGCAGACCAGCCCTTGCTGGTCAGTCTGCAGAGCCTGCTGTTGGGGCAGCTGCACGCGGCTTTCTAGAATGTTGCCATCACAAAACTTCTTAAGTAAACAGGGAAATAGGCTAAATTTGTAGATGTGATTTCACTGGCTCGCTGCTTAGGGTTGCATAATATATTTACATTTTATCTCTCAAAAAAAAAAAAAAAAAAGAAAGAAACCTCCAAACTTGTGAGGGGGCCCCCTCTGATACCATCCTTAGCAAACAATCCTTGCTTTGGTGAATTCGCCAGTCCCCCTAGTGGCCGAATACAATATAGAATGTGAACTATTTAGAAAAGGCAGTCTCTGTTAAAACCTATGGGCAAGTATTCTCATAAGTAAATGCTGTGATAAGTAACTCAGAACTGACATGAGTCTCAACCCAGAAGACATCTCTGCTCTTAATCTTATTTTTTCCTTTACATATGTGAGTCCTTTGTGCATCTTTATATATACATTTCATACCTTTTTCATATGTTACTGAAAGTAGAACCTTGGAATGAAAGAGCAATTCTCATAGGTTTTGGAGGACATCAATGGCCAAATTACTCTTCAGTAAGATGGAAGTTTTTTTCAGCAACAGTGTACAAGAATGTCATTCCTCCAAGCTGTGCCAGCCTTAGGTATTTGTAAATGGATAGAAATAATAATATCTTAAGTTCAGCTCTTTTACTAATATAAGGATGAATTTTTTTCCCCAAACATATGTGTGTTTAGTGAATTACCTAATCATGTCTTTTGCTCATTTTTTTTCCTTTGGGTATAAGATTTTCATCTTATAAATTTTTAAAAACTCGTGTTTTGTCATGATTATTAGCTCTTTTTTTTATCCTGTATGTTATGAATCTACTTATAGTTTGCTATGAAAGTTTCAAATGTGTGTGTATTCAAATCTACACATCTTTTATTTTGCTTGTATTTTATACCTTTCTTAGAAATAACTTCCCCACTCTAACATTATTTAAACATTGTTATTTTTTCAGATACATCTTTAAATTTTTGCATTCAAATTTGTAATTCATTTGAAATTTATTTGGGGATAAGGGAGGTTTAATTTTATTTTCATTCCAAATGGTTAATTAGCTGTTCCAGAAATATTTTTTTGAATGATCCATTCTTTCTTCACTGAGATAAAATGCCACTATTAATCACATAAAATTTTGCTCTAGCTACATTTGCTGTTTTGTTCTGTTGATTTATCTGTCAGGGTTTGTGTCAGTTCCATCATGATTATTGTAACATTAAATTACATTTTTTTGTTGTTTTGTTTTTTTGGCTGCACTGTGTAGTATGTGGGGATCTTGGTTCCCCAACCAAGGATCAAACCTATGCCCCTTGCAATGGAAGCTCAGAGTCTTAACTATTGGACTGCCAGGGAAGACCCTAAACTACATTTTAAGAGTTATACTCCATTGCTCTGTAACCTTGTACAAGTTATTTGATATTTCTGGTACTCAATTTCTTTATGGGTAAGATTATTTCTGTTTTATTTGTAATTGTGGCCTCTTTTTCATTTCTTATACTGTTTACTTATATTAAAATTTTTTTCTTGAACTTTATCTACATTTTTAATTTTTTCCATGAACTGCTAATTCTGATAATCATCTTTATTTCATTCATTTCTGCTTTTATTTTATGATTTCTTTCCTTATCATTTTGAGGCATTTGTCTTTTTCCCCTTGTATCTTGAGTTGAAAGTTTAGGTCATTAATTTTAGAATCTTTGTTTTCTGACACTATAGCCTGTCACTTGTAAGATGACATTTTTCACAGTTTGTGTCTCTGAAGTTGGATGGGTCTTGCCAGTGCCATGGGCCCAGGAGCCCCTGTGAAGCAGTTGATACAAACTTTGCTGGATGAGCGCTGAATAATGCAGAGGTGTGTCTGTGGTTTGGAAGAAAATTTCAGAGGCACTTAAGCAATGCTCCGTCACCTACATGCTTGTTGCATTGCGAAAAATTCTGGTGGAAAATGTGGACATCAGGGATTGAGGTGCACTTTTGAATGTGCATAAGGTTTAAGAATGCCTTGTGCTCAGTCGCTCAGTCTTGTCCGACTCCTTTCCTCTGTCCATGGATTTTTCCAGGTACGGATACTGGAGTGGGTTGCCACTTCCTACTCCAGGGGATCTTCCTGACCTAGGGATCAAACCCGAGTCTCTTGTGTATCCTGCATTGACAGGCAATTCTTTACCACTAGCACTACCTGGAAAGCCCCACGAGTGCCTTTAGCCATTTAATTTTGCTTTTATTTTCCTTCTTTAAATATGCACAGGATTAAAATCTATATCTAAGTAAGTCTAAAAGGATTCTTCAATAAATATAAAAGTCCAAAATGATAAAGCATGTGTCATAATTTAATTGGCAGCCTCTGTTCTTTGTGGTCCATAAAATAATAATGTTTTTACAACTGATGATGTCTTATATTCAGTAAAATACAGTGTATGCATTTAAGGCTCTAGATTCTAATTACTGCTTTAGTTGAATCCACAAGTTTTGATATATTGTATTTATGTCATTGATCGTTAAGTACCTCATGAGTCACATTATGCTCTCTTCTATTATGTGAAATGTTTGGAGATGTGGTTTGAGTTTCCAAGCTTATGGGTGTTTTTTGGCTGTCTTTTTATTATTGATTTTTAATAGTATTGCGTGTGGTCAGAGAGTGTGGTCGGTATTATGTTCCTGATACCACACTTATGGCTCCATATTTGGGGCTGCTGGCGACCTGTGCTCTTTCTTCACAGCTCTGCCCTTCTCTGGGTTCCACTCCATCCCAATTACTCACTCCTCAAGCAACCAGTTGACCCTCGTGTATGGAGGGCTGCCCTAGGCTGCATGCCATGCTGTGCTTAGTCGCTCACTCATGTCCGACTCTTTGCGACCCAGTGGACTGCAGCCCGCCAGGCTCCTCTGTTCGTTGGGATTCTCCAGGCAAGAATACTGGAATGGGCTGCCATGCCCTCCTCCAAGGCATGGCTCAGGGCCTTGAGCCAAACACAGCTCTTCCCACACTTGGCTGGCTCTGAGAATCACACGAGGTGCTTCTTAAACATGCAGATTTCTGGGTTGCCGCCCCCTCCTGGTAAGTTGTCTTGGAGCCCTGGAATCTGCATGTTGAACAAGTGTCCTAAGGTGATTCTCATGTGGACGCATGTGGAAAATCAGCAAGAGGGGCAGGTGATGAACCTGGTGCAGTGATGGACCTGGGCTTGAAGAGGAGGAATTTCCCCGCCAAACATGAGCCTAAGAACTACCAAGGGAGTGAGGCTTCTTCAAAATGTGGATTCCCAGGCTTCACTGACCAAGATTCCAGTTTGATGGGTCTGTAATGAGATTTGGGAATTGGTATTTTTGAATTATTTCTTATTTTTTAATGTTTTCTGTTGTTTTTTCTTCCACCACCCCCATTTAATTTTTTTAAAAAATTTTATATTGGAGTATAGTTGATGAACAATGTTGTATTAGTTTCAGGTGTACAGCAAAGTGATTCAGTTATACACAGACATGTATTTACTCTTTTAAAAATTCTTTTCCCATTTCAGTTATTACAGAGTATTGAGCAGAGTTCCCTGTACTTTACAGTAGGTCCTTGTTGGTTATCTGTTTTAGCATCCCCTTTTTCCCATTTATTCTGGTAAGCTGTATTCTTTTTCTTTTTTAAAACTTTAAATTTTATATTGCAGTATAGCCAGTTAACAATGTGATAGTTCCAGGTAGACAGCAAAGGGAGTCAGCCATGCAAATATATGTATCTACTCTAAACTCGCCTCCCATCCCAGGCTGCCACATATCATTGAGCAGTGTTCCCTGTACTATACAGTAGGTCCTTGTTGGTTATCCATTTTATATATAGCAGTGTGTACATCCCAAACTCCCTAATAATCCCATCCCCCATTTTGCCCCGCTGCTGCTGCTGCTGCTGCTGTTGCTGCTGCTGCTAAGTCGCTTCAGTCGTGTCTGACTCTGTGCTACCCCATAGACGGCAGCCCACCAGGCTCTGCCGTCCCTGGGATTCTCCAGGCAAGAACACTGGAGTGGGTTGCCATTTCCTTCTCCAATGCATGAAAGTGAACAGTGAAAGTGAAGTTGCTCAGTCGTGTCCAACTCTTAGCGACCCCATGGACTGCAGCCTACCAGGCTCCTCCGTCCATGGGATTTTCCAGCTAGCAACCATAAATTTGTTCTCTAAGTATGTAAGTCTGTTTCTGTTTTGTAAATAAATTCATTTGTATCATTCTTTTTTTAGATTCCACATTTTTATAAGGGATGTCTGACTTCACTCATATGACAATCTCCAGGCCCATCCATGTTGCTGCAAATGATGTTATTTCATTTTTTCTAATGGCTTTAGTAATATTCCATTGTATATATGTATCACATCTTCTTTATCCTGGGAATCTGGATTTTTAACAGGGCTCGCAGGTAACTCTGATGCAACAGTTCTTATCCTGAGAAACCCCAGGATGGGGGTATTGTGAGAGGACAGATTTTGTAGATTTTAAACTTTAAACTTTGTAGAGTCACAGGCAAAGTCCTCCTAAGAGTAAAGTGTTTGGTAATAGAGTTGGGTCTTGACAAGTGTGGGAAGGATATGATTCACTTGATAGATGAATTTGAGAGGGAGTTGACAGGAAATGAATAAAACCTGGCTAAGGTAGTTCCACTGATGGATGGTGGGAATTTGCAAAGATGCCCAGTAGATGCCACACACATGTGAATCATGAAATGGTAGGTGGAACAGCAGTCATTCTAAAAACGTACTCCAGCATCAGAGAAGTCTGACTCTTATTTCTGAGAATTTTCTTATAGTTTTTTAAAACAGAAATTATTTACCATCTGGGAAACAAGATCAAGTGGGAGGTAGTTTCATGAATGTAATCCAGTGGTGATATCTATGTGTTACAGGTACCAAGCGCAATGATCTTGTGGAATCTAAGGGATGCTTTGCCAACGTAACATCGCCTGGCAGAAGGGTCAGCCCCTCATCTACCGACACAGGTCTAAGTGTCAGTGGGCCTCTCAGCCCTGGCAGAGGCTTTGTGCACCCAGAGTAAGTAAGGGTCCAGGGAAGAGCCGTAAATATTGGGGTCAATTCTAACCAGGGGACCAACAGTCTGACAGGGAGTGTGACATGTTTGCAAGAGCATGGGTTCCAGAGCCAGACTGGGTTCAGATCTCACTCTGTCACTCGGTATCTGTGTGAATTTGGGCAATTTACTTCACCTCCCTGGGCCTCAGCTTTCTTATCTGCAAAATGGGGGGAGGTGGTGGTAATACTTCAGGAGATTGTTGTGAGGATGAAATGAGGTAATACATATAAAGTGATTAGAAGACTCCTTGGCATGAAACATAGACTGTGCAAGGGCTCGCTATTATGAAGGTGAAATTAAACTATGTATTTTGGGGAATGCAAATATACACACACAGGTGGCAAATCTTTTACAAAATATTTGTTTATGTCATTTTTATTTTTGGCTGCATTGTGTCTCAGTTGTGGCACATGGATGTTCCTTGTGGCGTGTGGGCTTAGTTGCCCCAGGGCATGTGGGATCTTAGTTTCCTGACCAGGGATCAAACCTGTGTTCCCTGCACTGGAAGGCAGGTTCTTAAGCCCTGGACTACCAAGGAAGTCCTGGTGGTACACTCTTAACAGCAAAGAAATGGTTACCATAACAGTCAGAGTCAGGATTGTAGTTACCTCTCTGGGGAAGGGACACAGATGGTTTCTGGGGAGTGGGAGGAAAGGGCTGGCCATGCGTTATTTCTTTTCTTGGATGTCGGCTTTAGAAGTATTTGTAAACCTGCACTGTTTTATATACTTTGCTCTGTTTGATTTCTTATGATAAAAAGTCTTAAAAAGCTTTTTCTAACAGTTTCTGTTGTAATGAAAGTAATTTAGTGGTTTCCATGGTGGCTCAGTGATGAAGAATCCTCCTATCAACGCAAGGGACATGGGTTCAATCCCTGGTCCAGGAAGATCCTCCATACCAGGGAGCGACTAAACCCTTACATTACAACTACTGAGTCCATGTGCTCTAGAGCCTGGGAACTGCAAGTACTGAGCCCATAAGCCTGTGCTGTGCAACAAGAGAAGTCACCTCAATGAAGAAGCCACAGCTAGAGAAAAGGCTGTGTAGCAGTGAATACCCAGCACAGCCATAAATATATAATTAAATTAAAAAATAAAGTTATTTAAGTTCATTATAGGAATTTTGAAAATATAAAAAACGGTATAAAAAACAACCACCACGGTAATCTCATCTCTTAGAGAACTGGTATTAACTTTTTTTTATATGCATGAAAGAAATTTCTTATGCATGGAAATATGTAATTATTTTTCACAATTAAGATCATATTATACTACTTTTTTGCAAAACTTGCTTCTTCTAACTTTGCACTTACCCACTCTTTCACAGTCACCTGTTTATTTTATCTGTCCATGTCCTCTTCCCCTTGACCCTAAGCTCCTGAGAGCAGGGACTGTTTGGATCCCCAGTGTCTAGACCAATGATTTCCACAAAATGTACTCAGATATGTGTTTGTTGAGTGAAACAAGTAGGTGGATAGTCCTCAAGTTCTTTTGGATCATTTCCTTTATCTTGGCAATGTTTTCTATGCAGTTAATTCAGCAAACACAAATATATAAAAGTATTTAGGAGAGACATATATTACCCAGTGTCAAAGTTATACATTTGGAACTGGGAGGGTGGCCTCTGAGTTGTTGGCTTTTTTGCTTTATCTGCACACTATGGAAGTTCAAAGACATTAGTATGGGTATGTTTACTTAAAACTGAAGTTGGGCTATGCAAGACTATGAGTTATGGACCCAGGGTTCTTTATGATTTTCAGGCTGCAGATCCAGCTCGGCCCCTCTCTAGGGTGTGGGTTGTTAGTTTCTTTGAGGGGTCATTTCCTTTGCAAATGGAAATGATTCTACTGGCCCCACCTATAATAACAGGATTTTTTGTTAGGAGCAAACAAAATGATCAACATGAAGTTGGTTTGAAATGATTCCAATATCAAGGTGGCATAATATTTTGAAAAAAGATCCTATGACTTGATAACAGATAACTTACCTGAAAGTATTGTCCAAGGCCATCTATCAAATGCTAGGCCACTAAGACCAGAAGTGATGGCTTTTTCTGTTGATGCCCACAATAGCTCATTACAGGAAGTTCTGTACTAAACATAGTGCTCTGTTATTATAGCCATTTCAGTTGAGTCTTGTTTTTGATTATTTCTTTCTCTTTTCTTTATACTGATTGATTTTTTATTTCCATTTAATGATTTTATTGAACATGCATTTTTTTTGGTAGCAGTTTTAGTTGAAGCATAATTAATATACCATGTAATTCAGTTTAATAATGCAACCATTCTCACAATCAATTTTAGGACATTTTTATTGCCTCCTTAAAGAAACCTGTCACCCTCATGTCCCCTATCCCTCCAGCCCTGGATAACCATTAATTTTATCTCTATGGATTTATCTGTTCTGGATATTTCATATAAATGGAATCACCAATATATGGTGTTTGGTGTCTGGCTTCTTTTATTCAGCCTAATGTTTAGGTGTATGCCAGGAGTGGAATTGCTGGGTTATATGATAATTCTATATTTAACTTTTGGACACCAAACTGCCTTTAGGCATGCATCTTTTGAATATATTTCAGTTCCCTCAAATTATGAATCAATAAATTATATGCTCATGGACTTTTATTGAAGAGTAGTCCTAGTTTTCATATGTGAGGGCAATTCTAGTGTAAGAGATGTAAGATCAGGTTGTAACTTCCAATTTGAGCACATCGACATTTTCGTCCTTCTGCTTCCTTTCCAGCCCTGCTGCAGAGTTGGATCTGAAATCCTCCTCCTCACATTCTGATCACTCCTCTGAAACTTCACTGCCTGAAGTCCAAGAGGATAAATATCCCCAGGAATTCAGCCTACTCAAGCTGCAGACAAGTGAGTAGGTTATAGGTCCTCTCCATGTGCCTCGATGCCCAGGGTCTTTGCAGAAGGCTGCCATACTGTTGGGTGCCATTTGCTGAAGACCCACTAGGTGCCTGGCATTCAACATACTTCATCTCTAATTCTCACAACTCTGTGGGGCAGCTACTGTTATATGTTTTGCAAAATGAAAATGCCTTATAAACATAAAAGTACTATAATAAAATATTAAAATAATAAAGAAGCATGTAGAATATGAAAACCCCTTCCCCAATATTTTCCAATCATCCCCTTATTCTGCTCCATAGCTGTGAAGAATTTGATATCTGTTCTTCGAGAATTTTGAAATGTAAATGTATATGTATTTGAAATGTATATGTATATGTATAAATATATATATGTTTAATATATGTATGTTTGGATACATGTATTTATGGATTCTGATATACCACCATATTTTCACTGATAGAAAATAGTACAAAATTATTTTCAAAGTATTGTTTTCACTCAAAGTACAAATAGATCATGGATTCTTTCTGTGTCAATACATATAGACCTATGTGGCTAATACAGACCTCCCCGTTTTACACAGAAGGAAACTGAGGCTGGAGAGATTCAGTCACCCACACAGGCACACACAGTTAGGAAGTGAAGGGATGGGGTTAGAACTCAAACACGCCTGCCTCCAAAGCCTCTGGTCCTTCACGGGCACCAAGGAGACAAGAGTTTCTTAAGCAACCCTAGAGCTGTCAGATCTTTCACCGTTCCAAATCACTTGAGCAGTTTTATAGGAAAAGGGTTGGACGAAGAAACAGACTAAGGTCTCAGAGCAGCCCTTCTCCTCGGTCCTAATCACATTGCATTTCTCTGTATTTCTGTAGCCTGGGCATGTGCCAGTGTTGGCTGCCAACACCATATGCCATCTGGTTAAGATGCCATGGGTGTTCCAGCCCTTCCCCTGATGGGCTTTCTATTCCTACACATTTATTAGAGTGAAGATTGGCTCACAGATGCTTGTAAAACTGTCTCTGAGCTTCCTCACCCATACATCACTTCCAACCATAAAACTGGCCTTATTTTTGAAAGGGAGAGTAAAAAGGAAAAAAGAGAAGAGCCCTCTTAGATAGCTTTCTTTCTACTTCTCTTCTTTTGTGCCTAGTCCCATAGAGGTTAACACTGCCCTTGATGTAGAATTATGGAACTACACACATGGATACAGGTCGTATAGCCAGATAGTGCCGGGGGTGGGGGTGGGGCTTCACACCATTTTGTTATCCAGCTACACTGTGAGGCTGGAGCAGTGCTGATTGAAGCATTTCTGATGTCTTGCAGAAGATGGGCAGCGTCCTGAGTGGACATTTTATCCAAGGTTTAGCAGCAACATCCACACCTACCATGTTGGAAAGCAGTGTTTCTTTAACGGGGTCTTCCTCGGCAATAGGAGGTCTCTATCAGAGAGCATAGTGGACAAGAGCCTTGGGAGAAAGAAATGTGGTAACGTTTTCCTCCTGAATCTTCATTGTGCGATGTCCCAGAATACTCGTGAGTTGTCATTCCGGCGGCCCAGCCTTGTGTGGCTGGGGCAGACCTAGGGGGTCACTGTGTTATCCAGGTGCAGCCAGGAAAATAGGAAAGACAAGGGGATGGTTGGCAGGCTGCACTTTTTGGCAAGAACTCACACCATATGCTGATCCACATTTTTGTTTTTCTCTGAGTTTCATAAAATGCTAATGTGATATTTGAGTCATCAGATAAGTTCTCTCAGATACTTATTAATAGAAATCTCCATTGAAGTCCGAGGAAAAGAATTCACGTTTCAATTAGATGCTGCTTGTCATATGCATTTAAATCATACTTTCGATTCTTTACAAGGAAAACATCCTGTAACCCTTAGCTTCAGTGTGTGTTGTTGTTTTGTAGCTGATTTAAAGAAAGGTAGATGTGATGAGGAAGTGTATATATATCTCCTCAGCTTGTGACTTGGCGGGTTCTCTGTTCCAACTTAGCCATCATAAGTTTATTGAAAGACCCTAAAGAGTTTCTGAATACCAAGGGACCATTTATGGCACACGCTTCTATAGAAATACTTGTATAGGAGTCAGCAAGTGTTTCAGGGAAGAATAAGATTACTGTAGTAGGAATAAAGGGCTTCCCTGGTAGCTCAGCTGGTAAAGAATCTGTGTGCAATGCAGGAGACCCCAGTTCAATTCCTGGGAAGATCCGCTGGAGAACGGATAGGCTACCCACTCCAGTATTCTTGGCCTTCCCTGGTGGCTCAGCTGGTAAAGAATCCGCCTGCAGTCTGGGAGACCTGGGTTTGATCCCTGGGTTGGAAAGAGCCCCTGGAGAAGGGAAAGGCTACCCAATCCAGTATACAAAGAGAAAGAAATAGAAACTTCTAGTTTTTTTTTTTTTTTTTGAGTTTTAAAATAGACTTTTAAACTCACAGCAGAGACAAGCAGTTTTGAAAACCAAGGCTTTTCCTTGGGTAGTTGTTATTTAGTTGCTAAATCATGTCAAACTCTTTGCAACCCTATGGACTGTAACTCTCCAGTCTGTCCATGGGATTTTTTAGGCAAGAGTACTGGAGTAGGTTGCCATTTCCTCCTCCAGGGGATCTTCCTGACCCAGAGATCGAACCCATGTCTCCTGCATTGACAGGTGGATTCTTTACCACTGAGCCACCAGGGAAGCTCTTGTATGGATAGAGAATACACCATAAGCCAGACTAGAGAAGATGAGAAAGTAGTCATTGATACGGGGACTCTGAGGCATCCTGTGTCCTACCCAACTCCTGAGATCAAAATCTAGTGGCTGAGGGGACATGAGTCTAGCTGGGGCTTCTGCCTCACAGGGTGGCTGGGGGAAGACCTTGAGCTTCCAGATGAAGTGGCATCTCACCTGACTGTGCACAGAGAGCGATGATAACTCTGGGCAATGTTTGGGGAGAAAGCCTCCTGAGGGTCTCATCCACCCAGGAGATGTGGACAAATAGCAGCATTTCTGTGCCTTGTAAAGACTGTGGAGCTTAGGACAGAGAGAAAGAGAGCGATAGCGAGCAAGCGAGCAAGCCAGGGGAGCTGGTTGTACGGCTGGAATGCTGGCAGGCCACCATAGGGTATACTGTTGATCACCAAGCCGGAGGTCATATGGGAATAAATGTGTGTTTCACCTGATACACGGCAGACAGGGATGGCTTCAGAGGATCAGACTAGATGGCCCATTTTAGGAGACAACAGAAATAGATGCCAGCTCTCAGAGAGCAGCAGGTACCCATGTGGTTTGCAGATGGTGACCCAGGACCCAAAGCCTTCTCATAGATCCTGATGTCATGTAAGCCTGCTGTGCACACTCTGACTTCTCACTCCTGAGAGGCAGCCCTAGGGAGGAGAGCCAAGTATTTATTTAACTGGTTTAAATCTGGAACAGCTGAGAAAAACCAAGAAGGGACTAACTTTAGCTGTCTATTACTTAGGCATGCTTTTGGCTACAAGTAAGAGAAAAATCAAATTATCAGAGACGTAAATTGTAAGATATTTATTAAGTAATTAACAAGAAGCTTTGGTATCTAGGTGACCTATATGGTCTGGTTGCCCAGCGATCTCATCAAAGACACAGGCTTATTTTGGTTACCATTCTTCGTAATGTTGGATTTTTTTGTCTAGATGCTTGTCCCCTTATGGTTATAAGATAACTGTTGTAGTTCTAAGCATCATATTTGTATTCAAGACATAAAAAAGGAAAATCTCCTGTTGCCTTCCCCTTTTAGAAGGAAGGAAAGTTTTCCCATATGGTCCTTGGGAGACTTCCTTGTCTCACTGGCCAGAACAGGGACAACTGCAAGTATATATTAAAAGTAAATGAGGAAGATTTCCTTGGTGGCTTAGTGGTAAAGAATCCGCCTACTAATGCAGGAGACATGGGTTCCATCCCTGGCCTGGGAAGATCCCGCATGCTGCGGAGCAACTAAGCAACTAAGCCCGTGTGCCACAGCTATTGAGCTGTAGAGCCCAGGAGCTGAAATAACAGAAGCCTGAGCGCTGCAACTAGAGAAAAGCCTGTGCAGCAACCAAGACCCAGCACAGCCAAAAAGCAAAGTAAACGAGGGACTTTCCTCATGTTCCCAAAGCAGGAGCCCGGGTTCAATCCCTGGTCAGGAAATTAGATCACACATGCTGCAAAAAAGAGTGAAGATTCTCAAGCGCCATGGCCAAGACCTGGCCCAGCCAAATAAATACAAATATAAAAAAACTTAAAAAAAAAATTTAAAAAGAGTCCTGTTTGTTGGGTGTGAGCAAAGAAGGAGGTTGTGTCCCCAGCCGCATGTCCCTGCTTCTAGTCCCGAGGCAGCCTTGCAGGCCAGGATTACTTTCTTGGGAGAGGCATCTGGCATTGGAGGTGCTTGTTTAAATGGCCATCCTGTGCCAGCCTGACTCCATGGGAACTCAAGTGGTTTGTTTCTTGTTCCTGGGGCATTGGAAGGGGCTGGGTCGGGTGTCAGAGCCTGGGCTGAATAAGCAGTGTTTACTCAGCATCAGTAGACTTTTTCCTGACTCCTCTTCACCACGAAGGCCACCTCCCGCTGCTGCCCGGCCTCATTCTTTTTTTTTTTTTAATTAATTTATTTTTGGCTGTGCTGGGTCTTTATTGCTGCATGAGCAAATCCCTAGTTTCAGTGAGAAGGGGCTACTCTCTAGTTGCAGTGCATAGGCTTCTCATTCTGGTGGCTTCTCTTATGGAGGGTGGGCTCTAGGGCTTAAACAGTGGTAGTGCGTGGGCTCAGAGTTGTGGCCCCCGGCTCTAGAGCACAGACTCAATAGTTGTGGCACACGGGCTTAGTTGCTCCACAGCATGTGGAATCTTCCTGGACCACAGATCGAACCCATGTCCCCGCATTGGTAGGCAGATTTTATCCACTGCGCCACCAGGGAAACCCCCTGTCCCAGTCTTTGAGACAGAAGGAGGAGCCAGGATCCTTATTAGCTGAGATCCAATCAGAGAGTCAGAGCCCCAATTAAAATGGCCTCTAATCCCTGAGGAATTCAGGGATTCAAAGTGCACTAATGCCTAGGAAAGAAAAGATTTCAAGTCAGAGTTTATGCTCATCATTGCAGATAACTTTTGATTTGCCATTCATTTTAAACCAAACCGTCCCATCCAAACCTAAGTTATTGTTCTTTCTCAGGGTAAAGTAATCATAACACCTTTAAAAAAATGTCTCAAACATAGGCTCACACTTGAAAAAAGTTTTTAAATTTGTTTCTTAAATTTATTTTTTACTTTGATTTCAAGCTCACACTTTTCATCTCCTCAAGGTGAAACAATCAAAAACAGAACATTTAAGAAACCTATATGTACCTAATGATAAAACACTAAATTATCCTATTTCCACTGTCATGTCAATACTTAGAACAAATCTGGGGACCATCTTCAGCTCTTTTTATGATTTCATTTTTAAACACCATTCGCAGTTCTTGACCCTAGGAATGGCATCCCAAAGTTAACTCCAGGAGATAATCCATATATGTATCCAGAACAGAGTAAAGGCTTCCATAAAGCAGGATCAACTCTCCCGCGAGTGAATTTTTCATTGTAAGTATATGTTAATACTAGCATTATTTAGTGAACTTTAAAGGAATCATATTTCTCTCTGTTACATATAAATTATATTTTTCAAGGGGCAAATCTCAACAGGACATGGTGAAGATTTCTTAAAAAGTCCACGTCTATTTCCTTAGTGTATGTATATATGCATGTGTGTAACTGAGATCATACACAGGATCTTGACTACAAAAAGGTGGTTGCTAATTTTGTTCCTATTAATATTACTACAAATATGAAGGCTTAAATTTTCATTCTGAATCACATTGTTGGTTAGTAGGGTTGACTTACACTGGGAACTAAGCATTGACAAGAAAGGGAGGGTCACTAAATTAAAAGAAAAATAGTTGGTGTGGTACATTAAAAATATTTTAGAAAATTAATCACTTTCCAAAGAAAACAAAACCACTAATTTAAAAACATACATGCGCCCTAATGTTTATAGCAGCATTATTTACAATAGCCAAGATATGGAAACAACCTCAGCAGATGAATAGACAAATAAGATGTGTGTGTGTATGTGTATGTGTGTGTGTGTGTATATATATATATATATATACACATATATCTTTCCCTGGTGGCTCAGATGGTAAAGCGTCTGCCTATGATGCAGGAGACCTAGGTTCAATGCCTGGGTCAGGAAGATCTCCTGGAGAAGGAAATGGCAACCCACTCCAGTATTCTTGCCTGGAAAATCCCATGGGCAGAGGAACCTGGTTAGGCTATAGTCCATGGGGTCGCAGAGTCAGACACGACTGAGCGACTTCACTCACTTCACTCATACATACATATATAACACACACACATATATATATTATATATATTATACAGTGGAGTAATACTCCACCATAAAAGGTGAAATGTTGTCATTTGCAACAACATGGATAGACTTGGAGGTATTATGCTTAGTGAAATAAGTCAAACAGAGGAAGACAAATACTATATAATAGTAAAACAAACTAAAAAGTAAATATAAGAAAACAGAAACAGACTCACAGATATAGAGAAGAAACTAATGGTGATTAGTGGGGAGAGGGGTCTGGGGAGGGGCGAGATAGAGGTGGGGACTGAGAGGTACAAACTACTATGTTTGAAATAAATAAGCCACAAGGATATAAACTACAGGGAGTATAACCAATATTTTATAATAACTACAAATGGAGTATAACCTTTAAAAATCGTATATCACTTATGTATCCACTTTAAACATATTGTAAATCAACTATATACCGCAATAAAAATTAATCATGTTTGTTTTAATGATGTTTACAAAAAGCGATTAAAAAATACTAAGAACTATGGCCCTTAATGGTTTTGAAGCCCATACATGGCAATTAAAACAAGAAAATAAGACATTGTAATGAACACAATGAAGTATTGATATCTTTGCCATAGAAGCCGTAACAATCTGATGGTTGTCTTTTCTGATTTTCAGAGTGCCTTATGAAAAGAAATTTGATACATTTATTCCACTTGAGCCTCTTCCACAAATCCCCAAGTGAGTTATCTCAACATATTTCATATTATCCTACCTTTATGAAACAATCAATTATTTATTTTCTCCTATGGAGGAGTCATAGACACCTGAGGCATAGGGATCTTTTGAATCCTGGCAGCTGGGTGAGGCAGTTTGAATGGAGGGTTTCTGGTTTTGAAGGTCAAGTGTCTATGGAGTCTAGCCGCTGGGCTGCTTACATCTTCAACAGATATGACTGACAGACCACGAGATGCCCCGTGTTATTGTAGGCATGCAACATGAGGGGTTTTATGTGGAGAAACAGTCAGGGTCTTTGCTTTCCAAAACACAAGAGTTTGTTGGGAAAGAAAGACATATACTTAAATAAGCACAGCCAGAGAGGATGGTTAGAGTTTGAAAAGGCAGAGAGTAAACTAGTATTTCTGTATTTCAGGAAAGTATCATTCCTCTGATCTTTTCTTTTCTTTTTAAAGAATATTTGTTTTTATTTATTTGGCTGTGCTGAATCTTTTAGTTACAGCACGCGGGATCTTTAGTTGCTACATGCTAAATCTTAGTTCCAGCTTGTGAAATCTAGTTCCCTGACCAGGGATTGAATCTGGGTCCCCCTGCATTGGGAATGTAGAGTCCCAGCTGCTGGACTACCAGGGAAGTTCTCGTTCTTCTGATCTAATAGTTTAGCTTTGCTCCATTCTGAACCAAAATATTTTGATATGTAAGTTATCTTTATTTTTTGAAGAATTCTGTCATTCCCACTGATAGTTCCCTTTTGACTAAAGAATTCCTTAATAGGGAGATTTTCTAGATAGGGGAGCTTTTTGGCTTTTATTTTGTAATTCGTTCTTACTTGTATTACCTTGTGATCAGAAAGTATTTTTATTATTTTTATTTTATGGAACTTATCAAAGTTTTCTTGTGAGCTAATATACATTCAGTTTGGGGACTCTTTCCATATGCATTTGAAGGTACATTCTAGGGACTTTCCTGGTGGTCCACTGGTTAAGAATCCACCTTGCAGTGTAGGAGATGTGTGTTTGATGTCTGGTTGGGGAACTAAGATCCCATGTAATGTGGAGCAGCTAAGCCCATGAGCTGCAACTAAGACTCAATTCAGCCAAATAAATATATATATATATATTTAAAAGAAGGTGCATTCTATTTTATCAGGATGCAAATTAGATACATACCCAAAAGATTTATCTTATTGTTTATTGTTTAGTCCCTATTTTTTCTTACCCATTTTTGTCCACTTGACTGCTCATTTGGTCCGCTTGTACTAAGAGTTGGTGCGTTAAAGTGTCCAAATATTAGTGTGTTTCTATCTTTATTACTAGTAGCTTTTAGCATTGCAAAAATATCTTTCTTTTTTCTCATTTAATGCATTTTGTTCTGTGTTATACCTAGCCAGATATTAAGATTACAACTCTTACTTTGTTTTGTTTGCATTTGACTAATATGCTTTTGCCCATTCTTAGATTTTCAAATTACTGTGTTTTACGTCTTTCTCTCAGAAATAGAACTGGATTTTTCTCTGTGAGTCAATTTGAAAAGTAGTTTCTCTAAGAGGTGATTTAGGGTCACTTGTATTTATTGATTTGACAGATTTGATTTAAATTCTGTCAGAATAGTTTGTTACATGTGTTATGTATATTATATTTACCCTGAGTCTTTCACCATTTTATTTCAACAAAAGTTAAAAAATTATTTCTTTGGATGTTTAGGAATGCTGGTGTTTTTTATTCTATTGGTTCTTTATGCTGATATCTTCCTATATTGCTTTTTGCCCTGATTTTTTTAGCTGGGCTTCTAGTGGGTTGGCCAAAAAGTTTGTTTGGATTTTTACACAAGATGTTATGAAAAACCTGAACAAACTTTTTGGCCAACCCAATATTATTGTGTTGTCAGCTTTAAATGATGTTCCATCTATTCCTACACATGGTAATCCTCCTCTGTCTTCTTACAGGGACTTCCTTACCTTCAGTTTATCCGGGTGTTTTCTCAATCATAATGCATTTCTCCCCCTAAAGATGAAAATTCTAGCGGCCAAAAGATGAAAGCATTCTTCATCTTCCTGCTCTGACCCATCCCAGGAGCCAGACTTCCCAGGACCTCTTGGATCACACACAGCACAGCCCAACATATGCCGTTTCAAATCTCAACAGACCTGGGAGGATGCCAGGTGTCTGTATTAGCTGAGGTCCCAGCAGAAAGCAGAGGCATACTTTGCTGGGATTCTGAAGACAGTTTAATGAAAGGACTGTTTACCAATGAGTGAGCAGGTTGAGGGAACTCACATGGGAGGGTGAAGCACCCAGGGACTCCCACCAGTGGGAAGCTCTTAATGTCTAGGTCTGAACATCAGGAGAAGAGCTCATGGTTCGCAGGGCAGTGAGAGAATGGAGAAGGGCTGTTGTGAAGGAGCTGTGGCCGTGGAGAATACAGCCACTCCAGAACTGGGGTACCTCAGGCGACAGGGTGGGAGTCAAGGAGCTCAATAAGACACATCTCAGTCTCTGTCTTTGCACCTTCTGATCTCCTGTGGGTGCTTCCCACTAGCCAAGCCCAACTCAAAGGTGGGGGCAGGGAGGAGTCAAGGGGATGCAGGGTACAGGGCTCAGATTCCTGGGCAGACAGGGACACAAAAGAGACATGGGTTTGGGACAATGACGACAACTAATATGATGGGTTTTAAAAAAATATTTATTTATTTGGCTGCATCGGGTCTTGGTTGTGACATGCAAGATCTTTTATTGCAGAGCTCAAGCTTCTCTCTAGTTATGGCACGCGGCTTCAAGAGCATGCAGGCTCAGTAGTTGCGGCTCGCTAGCTTAGTTGCAAGGCATATGGGATCTTAGTTCTCTGACCTGGATTAGCCCGCATCCCATGTATTGGAAGACAGATTCTTAACCGATGGACCACCAGGGAAGTCCCAATACGGTGCTTTATGTTGACACCTGGTCTCCAGAATTGGAGGCCTTCTTACTATTGGAGAATGGAGTACCTTGTCTCCTGAAGGTGTTTGCAAATTTTGCATCAGGCGGACTGAAATGGTGTTGTTCTCTTCCCACAGCTTGCCTTTCTGGGTGAAGGAAAAGGCCAACATGCTGAAGAGCGAGATAAGAGAAGTCGAAGAGCTTGACGACTGGCAGCCAGCAGTCTCCTTGCTACAGAGTTTTCTACCTGCTGGTGGGTCAAAGGACTTTCAAAGAATAGCATAACAACTGGAGGCAAGCCCGGAAGAGCAGGCTTTTGAGAGGCTTCACAATGGAGAGGAGAGAGGCAGAGCCTCTCCCAGAGTGGATGGTATCCTTTGCCCCGAGGTGGCCCCTGGGCAGATGTCACGGCTGTGGGTTGCTGTCAAGTGTATGTTCGAGAACTGTTAGTCTTGCGATGGAGCACAGCCTTTAACTCTGTGCCTCTATCCACAGGTTCTTTGGACTTTCCAAGACAGTCCTGAACAGGTCCAGGAAGCAGGCCCTGACTGGCCCCGAGAGAGCCTTTTCCTGTTGAGTGCTCCTGTTAGTGCAACTGTTCTAAATCAAATGTTTGACTTGGACGCAAAATCACTGTGTTTTGCCTTTTTAAACGTTGTTATTATTTTTTGGCCATGCCATGCCATTTGTGGGATCTTAGTTCCTCGACCAAGGACTGAACTCTGGCCTTCGGCAGGGAAAGCTCGGAGTTCTAACCACTGGACCACCAGGGAATTCCCTTCACTTGTATTTTGAAAACTTTACTGATAGAAAAGTTTTCAGAATCATACAACAAACATCTACATATTCTTCACTTAGAACCTACAGTAGTTAAGGTTTGTCCAAAGGTATACACATTCTTTTTCTCATATTATTCCTATTATTTTGCTCAGTTATCTGAGAGTAACAGGCATCATAACTCTTTACTCCTACATACCTATTATACTTCAGTATGGTCAATGGTAATTGACTTCTTCATGCTTCTCCTAAGGTCAAGGGTAATCTGGTGGTTCACAGGAACCAGCTCACTGTGCAGGGGTGACGTCTGGGAGTAGCCTCTGAGCGCAGGGCACCCAAGTCCTGGGCCAAGCCCCTGAGAAGAGCAGGGCTGCTGCCTCCATGGAGTCTTTGGACTCATCCCTTCTCCCTTTGGTCCCCTGCCTTGGCCCCTCTCACATCTTTTTGTCCTGGGACCTTTCTCCCCATTTGGGCCCGAAATGCACTAAAGGAACCCCCTGGCCCCCACATCCCTTGTAGTTAGAAGTTCTGATGCTGATTTACTGCATCTACTGGCCAAGTTCAAGTGGACTCGAACTTGGGAAAGACTGGGAGCCCAGTTGAGATGTCTCGTGTTCTCCCAACACCAGGGAATTCCATAGGGGTTATGGCCTGAGCCTCCCCGGGGGGTGGGGTGGCCACTACTGACTTGAGGCTCCCAAATCTGGACTTTGTAAGAAATCCATGAAAACTAAACATTTTGTGGTGCACGTGGAGAGACCCAGCCTCATATCAAATAAGAAGCCTCAAATCCCAATGGCTTGTTTTCTGAAGAAATGTGTCTGAGTCCAGCAAATACAGAGAGGGTATGCGGGCAGCTTCTAGTGGTGACAGTGTGAGCATGGGTGTGACCATCTGGCTAGAAATATGTTCTATTGGCTGAGTGGAGTGTAGGCTGGAGGAAAAAGCTAAGGTTCTCTTGGAAAGAGAGGACAGAAGGAAGGCATGGGGCATAATTATACTAAAAACCGCTTACTGTCTATTTGAAATTCAAATTTAACTGGGAACTCTGTATTTTTATTTGCTCTACCTGGAAACAAAGAGCAGAGGTGGCACATAGGAGAGGAACTGGAGGGCTGCCTAGGAGATGAAAATGGCAAGACTCTGGGATGACTTGGATATGAGTGGGAGGAAAGTATGACAGAAGGGAAAGTGGCAACAGGTAGATGGTGATGCTGTTGCCCGGGCAACATGTGGTGTTCTGACCATAGAGTGTCTTCACTCACCTAGAGAGAGATGCTCTCTTGATGGACATGGTCCTGTGGGTGCACTACTTGGTGAGCAGTGTGCAAATTAGATTTTAGCCTCTATTTGTCCCTTATGCAATGAACCACTAACACAACCATACATGCCAGCCCTGTGCTATCCCCTGAAATAAGGAATACTGGAAAAGTATAGGTTTTCTAGAGGGAGCTCTTTTTTTTTTTTTTTTTTGCTCCACCATGCAGCTTGTGGGATCTCAGTTCCTGGATTGAACCCAGGCCCTTGGCAATGAAAGCGCGGAGTCCTAACCACTGGACCAGCAGGGCTTTCACAGGAGCTCAGTTTTTGGAAGTTGAATTTGAGAAACCTGTGACATGCTCAAGTGGAACTGTTCAGGATGTAATTGGGCATATGAGTTTGGGATCTGGTATATGAGTGTGGAAAAAAAACAGTCTCCTGTGAGAAAGGTAAATCTGAAGCCTATGCCTTGTGGATGCAGGGTTAGATGTAAATTATCTGATTGGAATATTGATCCCAAACTGGGAAATGAGCTTGAAAAGACTCTTGAACCTCTGGGGACTGAGAATGAGAGTATTCTCTTTGGGAATACCTCCCCACCCCAGGGCACCCCATAAATAACAATCATGAGCGTCTGAGAAAAAAATTACAAGCTACAACTGATACACCACAAGGGAGTATTGGTAGGTGAAACTCAAGCCAATTTAGATGATTAACCATGGTTAACATTATGGTATGGATTACTAGCATTTAGGGTACGTGGGATTCCATTTTGTAGTAAGTGGACACCTAGGGAGGAGGTTATGGGTGGCAATCTGGTAGATGGAGGGCAGGGCTGGAGGACCTGTCTTGAAATTATATTTGCAAAGCATCAGAGTATTTCTATTTAAATTTCATATCCTTATTTGGGGAGATGATGAAGATGATGAGGATGGCTACCCCTAGCCTCTTGCCATGCCTTGGTGTTGTCACAGGCTTTTGACCCTAATTTTAGCCCTTTCTTGCACAGTTTCTTGATGGTAAAAGAAGGGATATTGGAATTTCACTGGGACATACATGCATTCAAGGGTGTGTTGGGGAACTTTTAATAGGGCTTCACTGTCCTGGTGGGCAGGTTGTACAACACGTGTCCCTAAGGGGGTGCAATTTGTGTCACAGACATGGGCGATCTAATTTTCTTATAGTAAGTGTCCTGTTCTCCAAAAATCAGTAGGTTTTTTTTTTTTTTTTTTTTAGTATTTTGTTGACAGTTTTCCACCAGGTGTCAATTAAAGTGCCTGCAGGAAGGGGTACCTTTTTCTAGTTGGTAAAAAGCTGACATAGAGGGTAAAGGTGGTCCTGAGTGGAAAGGAGAAGGCTCTTGGGATGTTAGATCTGAAACGGCTTTTGAGAGAGGATAGGTTCAACTCTGGATATGCTAGGAATCTGGCTTATAAATAACAGAAACCCAACTATAACTGGCTAAAGCCACAAGGGGTAGTAATCATTAGAACTCAAGAACAGGGATGCACCGCAGACTAAGGAACAGGTTGCATCCAGGAACAGCGGCCCAGCCGAGACCGACCTCTGTCTTTCTATACCTCCTCTCTGCTTCTCTGAATGCACCTGGGAGCAGGGCTCCACTTTCCCCCCCCTTCTTGGTCTACATTGTACAAAACATGGTGGCAGACAACTCCAGGGTGTCATGTTAGAGGTTCGTCAGCCAGCAGCAACCCGGCTCTTCTAGGTTCCAGTGTCGAAACTCCTTGGGGAGGAGATTTAACTGGCTCAGCTTTGATCAAACCAATCGGCCAGTGTGTCTGTGTGAGAGAGAGACGAACTGTAACCACTGCAACTGAGTGGCTATTGGGGCTGAGGTGGGCAGGAAGTAACGGTCACGCATCCTACAGAAGGGCCTTGAAAACAGAGGTCCAGAGACAGAAAATGGTCTGTCACCAGTCACACAGCCAGCTGACAGCAGAGACAGGAGTGGACTGATATCTTACACCCCAAACAGCAAAGTCTGTGTGTTCTTCATAATCTGACTCTGTGTCCTCTTAACAAAGTAGTGATTTTATTAATACAATTTCCCATTTCATGGCAAAAAATATACATATAATCAGAAAGTTCTGTAGCTTTTTCAGAAGAGGCAAAGGGAAAAATGAAGAAATATAAAGAGAAACTCGTTAGTTAAAATACGGTGTATCCCAATCCCCTGAATATTTTCGTCCCTTCCAGGACTAGCTCCAGAGAGATGTTTTTGAATGGAGAAGGAAACCCAGTGAGTTGGAATCCCAGTTTGGCAATCCCTATCTCAGTGGGTTTTTGGCCTCAACTAATTTGCCCTTCAGATTTATGCGGTATAAATTGTTAACTTCACTTTTCAAATCAGGATACTGAGATTCAGTATGATTATTACTCAAGCTGATGAGGGAGCCAAGATTTCAACCCCGATCAAGTTTGCCTAATACTAGCGCCTATCAACGGTAGCTCTCTGCTATTAATATTAACCCACGTAGACTGAAGTGCAATAAATGGAAAACTCTGACACGACTGTTTCTGGGACAATCTCTGATCACTTGGGCTTGCTCTTCTCGTAGTAAGTTGCCATTTTTGTGAGCACTTCTTAGGTATCAGATACTACGATGGATTTACGATCTCATTTAACCCTTGTTAGTTGCTCAGTCCGGAGAAGGCAATGGCACCCCACTCCAGTACTCTTGCCTGGAAAATCCCATGGATGGAGGAGCCTGGTGGGCTGCAGTCCATGGGGTCGCTAAGAGTCGGACACGACTGAGCGACTTCCATTTTCACTTTTCACTTTTATGCATTGGAGAAGGAAATGGCAAACCCACTCCAATATTCTTGCCTGGAGAATCCCAGGGACGGGGAAGCCTGGCGGACTGCCGTCTATGGGGTCGCACAGAGTCGGACGCTACTGAAGCGACTTAGCAGTAGCAGCAGCAGTTGCTCAGTCGTCTGCCACTCTGAGACCCCATGGACTATACCCCGCTAGGCTCCTCTGTCTACGGAATTCTCCAGGCAAGAATACTGGAGTGGGTGGCTATTTCCTTCTCCAGAGGATCTTTTCCATTCAGGGATCGAACCCGGGTCTCCCGCATTGCAGGCAGATTCTTTTACCACCTGAGCTTCCAGGGAAACCCCTATTCAATCCTTAGGACAACCTTATGAAGTTGGCACTATTATTATCTCTATTTTGCAGGTTAGGAAATTTAGGCTTAAATAAGCTATTGCCTTTCTCTGAATATTTTTTGAATAAATTCCTGTTCGTTAAATGTTTAATAAAGTGCTAAGTTAATAAATTATCAACGCTATTTTTAGACCAGCTGAGCTTAAACCCTACAGGAGTGACGTTCCTATTCTTTGCCACAACGTGACATCACTATCAATCCCAGGACTACATTCCCAGCCAAGAGCCTCCGCCGACATCTCGCGAAAGCCGCGGTTTCTTCCAACCTATTTTGGGCATGCGCGCGGCTTCTAGTACTTTGGCTAGAGTGGTTTGATAGTTTTCTGTCAGTCTCCCTAGAGTAGAGTTTTACCATCGAGGCACTTATTTCCTTCCAGTCACTCCAGTTCTCGCGAGACTTGCTACTCCTGCTCTTTCCCCACCCCGCCCCCGCGCTTGCGCAGAGCTCTTCAAAGCAGAAGGTCGCGCTTGGAGGAAGTGGCGGCTTTGGGTCCGGTGGCCGCCGCGCCGTTACTACTTCTCGGAAGCTCCGCTCGGCCGCTTGCCGAGACACCCCGTCGCCAAGATGCCTCGAATTATGATTAAGGGGGGCGTGTGGAGGAATACCGAGGTAAGTCCCCTTTTCCCGCCGTCTGCCCTCCGCCCCTCCGGCTGCGGGTGCGCACGCGCGCAGAGGTCCGGGAGGCGGAGAGGATGCCTTCGGGGGCTGCGTGGGGGGTGGTGCGGGGCCTTTACCCTGTGCCTGGACCTCAGTTATCTGTCCATCTCAAGGACAGGGACCGTGATTTAACCGCTTGATTACCTGCTGGGCACTCGTTAGGCCCTCAGTGAACATTTGTTGAGCTGACGCGTCCTCCGCCGTGGTGGAACTCACAGTGGGAGGGGGACACAGGACAATTGTGATAGTCGGTCTTCTAAGCCCCGCCCCCCGCCCCCTACCGTTCCTCATCCCTGGCTCCGCGACTCTGCTGTTCAAAAATGAAGAGGTGCTGTGGCCACAACTTTGTTCTTTCCTTGAGTTCCTTGCTGAGGGGAAGCAGTTTGAGTGCCAGGTCCTAAGTACCCGGTTGTGTCCGCATCCCCGCGGTCGGTCATCTGTTACCACGGCGTAACTTGTCCGCCCTCCCGTCACCCAAGGCCTGTCTCTTCCGCCTCATCTTGGATAGAAGCCAGATAGGCCTACCATAGTCTCTTTGCTTCCAGAAATGTAGTGGATCGTGCCATTGGTGAACCAAAGAACAGTAGAAGAGTAAAATAGAAAAAAGGTTTTAGTGCAGTTTCTGTTTATAGTGCCCTGAACTTGTCAGTTTCCCCAGCACACTCTGTCTTTTTACATCTTGAACCTTCTTGAAATATCCTCCTACTGCTTGGCATCTTTCTGACCTTCCTTCAAAAACAGTTTAGAAACTCTTCTGAAATTGGTCCAGAAGACCGATTTGCCTGGTCATCCGGTAAAAAGTAGTTGCACCTGCAGTGGTCCCTGGACACCTCTTTCATCCATTTGTTATGGTTTGCTTTTTTTTTGCAAGCATCACATCCTGTGTGATGCTGGGATTATTAACCTCTCAGAGACTCAGTTTTCTAATGGGGATGATAATAATATACTTATCTCTCGGAATTAAATGAGTCACTACATTTGGAATATTTAGAACAGAGTCTGGCACATAGTAATCTTTCAGAAAGTACTAGCTGCTGTTTCTTTTTCCCAGTAGACAGCACTGCAAGTGGGCAGGATCAGATCTTGCTATCTTTAGAACTCTGGACAGTGCCAAACAAAATTTGCTTGGGAAATTTTGCTGAATGGATCTAATAGGGTGATAACTGTAGTATATACTTAGTTGAAGATGTGATTAAGTGTAGCAGTACTGCAACAAAGTAACAAATTAAGTCAGTGAGAACCTTGCCTCTCAGCTTGCACAGAGGGGACCAGGCTGTTTCAGTTGGAGAAGAGATGACTTCTGAGGGAGAGACAGATGTACCAAATCAAGTAACAGCAGGATTCTGATGCTGTGGCCAAAGCCCTGCAGTCCTTGAGTCTCAGATGTTAGGGGTGTGGAGTGGCGAGGAGTGGCTAACATATGAGGCGTATAGCTCAAGTTCATTGTGGGGGAAAAAAGCCTAAAAGTAAAATGCCCTGAGTGCATTCATCTGATATCCCTGGTGTCTTTGGTTTAGCCTGACAGGCTCCCTTGGGATTGGCGAATTCCTTATTGGAATGGGTGCCCTGGTGAAATAGTATCTAGAGACTGGGGGAAATTAGAGGCAGAGTTGATTGGTGACTTAGGGGAAACATACTTAATTCTTAGGTTAGACCTGAGATATGGATTCTTAGGTCAGAGTGGGGGCTGTGGGACTGGAGAGAGAATGCTGTTCATAAACTGGGAAGCCTCAATTGGAAATTGGATTCACTTGAGTCTTGACTTTTTGAGGGCTGGATGTGTCCTGCTTTATCTTGTTTTCTCAAGTATTGATATACAAGACCTGATACAAGGCTGGTGTTTGGGCAGTATTTTTTGTGAATCAGTAAATCAATGAGCCATAATCTTTTTAAGAGACTAACAACCACACATTGGAAAATTCTTTTTAAAATCTCTGTCAAGTAGGGTTTTTCACATTGGGCTGTACCCACTCCCAATTTTTGGATGGGATTGGGGGAGGGGTTGTGTGTAAGGGAGGGTAGGATATCCTTCCAGGGGAGTTCTTAATTTCTTTCATTTTGTTGATTCTGGGTTGCTGTTTTGTTTTTTTTTTTAATTTTTATTATTGTAATGAAGTTTTATACTTTCACTTTAAATTTAGGATATATGTGCGTGTTTATATCTCTTTCTCCCTAGCACAACCCAGTTAGAGTTAATTTAAATCTTGTCTTTTCTCACTTGGAGTTTTGTGAATGAATATATTGTTTTTCCTTTGAAAAAATTTAGGATGAAATTCTGAAAGCAGCGGTGATGAAATATGGGAAAAACCAGTGGTCTAGGATTGCCTCACTGCTGCATAGAAAGTCAGCAAAGCAGTGCAAAGCCAGATGGTATGTATCAGCTAATGAGTGGAAAACACAAAATGACCTTCATTATGATGAGGAAAATGTCATTTCTTTGAACCTTACCAAAGAAAAGCAGGCACTGTGACCTAACAGAAAGTAGGGAGTGGGAGTTGGGAATTTGAGTGTAAGAATTAGCTGTCTTTTGCTTCCTACGTGGTCTTAGGCAAGCCATTTTCTGTCCCCTCTCTCCTACCATTGTTGTCTTCCAGTGTATGACTCTTGGCCCTAACTCATGGAGATGTGAGGCTCAAATTAGTTAATGTTGTTTGAGAATGCTTTGTGAAGCATGAAATAAAACTAATTTTGGGTACAGATGGACCCCAGCTTATAAAAAGATTGTATTCCAAAAGTTTGTAAGTTTATTGTCTTAGAACTTACTTTCCCAAAGAAATAAACAAGACATGTTGGTTATTTTTCTAGGCTAGCTTTCAGTAGTTGAGTTTCCTCATTAATGGTTGAAACATTACATATTTGGTTCCCCAGAATATAATATACCCCAACATTACATCTGTGGTTACAGGGCAGTGGACACATAAGTTCTTTACATGTGTTTTTGGCATGAGTGATCTGGCCCTAGCACTGACCCATGTGGTACTAGGATCATATTTTGGATTGTATAAGGTGACCTGATTTCCTGGGCACCTGCGTAGGGGAAAGGATCAGAACGTAGAGATTGGCCCACAATGAGGAAGATGGTCCTCAGCCTGTGTAAGTGGTTCTGTGTTCTGCTTCTCTTAAGTGGAGCTAAGCTCCTACCCCCATGTTTGGTAAGGCTTATATATTGTTTGTAGGCTTCTGCAGCTAAGTAGACTAGATGGAAAAGTTGGGTCAGGTGGGGCATTAGGAAAGAGCTATGACAATAGTGGTTTTACTTAAACTCACCATTCAAAAACATACAGTGTTGAAAAGTGTGTAGTCAAATGCTTCAGAAATAAGTGAAGGTGTTGTGAGAAAATCAAAACGTGAGAAAGTACTATAAAAACTGGAAGCACTATGAAAATATAAGGGAGTTTATCTTATTTGCAAATAATTTCAATACCTCTAATAAAGTGTAAGGTGAATGACAGCAGTTGATAGTTGAGTAGGAAGGCATATTATCATGTTTCAGTCAGGTTACCTTTTTCAAGCATTACTAACCTTGCATAGTTAGTTAATAGAATTAATAGTTAATATAGTAAAATTTAGTGAATAGGGTATTTGGAATGGAATAAGTTTAACCAAATAGGGAATATTCTGTTGTAAAAAAGAATAGCTTTTGTGATTGAAGGATGAGAGTTAGCTTGCATTTTTCAAATGCTAGAAGTTAGTATGTCTAAAATGTAAATATTCATGCTGGATGACTGATTAAGGTATGAGATGATGTCTTTTAAATAGGTATGAGTGGCTGGATCCAAGCATTAAGAAAACAGAATGGTCCAGAGAAGAAGAGGAAAAACTCTTGCACTTGGCCAAGTTGATGCCAACTCAGTGGAGGACCATCGCTCCAATCATTGGCAGAACAGCTGCCCAGTGTTTGGAACACTATGAATTTCTTCTGTAAGTGAACCTCCAAAAATGGTACTAAAATGTGTGTATATCTTTTGAATGAGGCTGAATAAACTTTTAGCATTTTCTATCTTTAAACATTAGTTGAAGATCTGAATAAAGCCAGAGGAGCTAAAGCTATTGGATAGTATATTCCAGATCTCATGTGGTTGATCAAGATTGTCTCCAGTTATATACTTTTTAAAAGAATAATTTAAACATATTACACAGATCATACATGTTCATAGAAAATAGGGGAAAAAAATAAAAAAGCAAATAAAAATCACCCATAATTACACTGCTGAGAGTTAACAATTGGAACATGTTAGTTGTTCCACTAAAAGCTTTTTTGTGTAGCTCTGCTGCATTTGTGATTTAGGAAACATCTTTGAAACAGCTATTTCATGATGAATGGAACCACTGAAATTGGAAATTTAAAACCATCTCTTTTAGGTGAAGCAATAGTAGGAAATGCTTTATTTTGTTATGCCCATCCATTGGGTTTTTGAAAGAAAGAGTGCTAGCACTAGGGAACCTGGTATTTCTAAGACTGAATGGTGTGGTGGTGTGATTAATTACCTTGGGTTCATTTCTAGGGATAAAGCTGCCCAGAGAGACAATGAAGAGGAAACAACAGATGATCCACGAAAGCTTAAGCCTGGAGAAATAGATCCAAATCCAGAAACAAAGCCAGCACGGCCTGATCCGATTGACATGGATGAGGGCAAGTGTACTTTTGTGAGGAATTTATTTCTTTGGTAACTATAGACTCCTCAGGCTTTCTTTTACCTTTGAGTTCTTTTCCAAACTTCTCCGACTTTTTAGAACTGAGGTTCTGTCTGCAGTTGTTACTCTCAGTCTCCTTCCAAATGCGTCCACCCTTCTGTTGTAGGGTAATTGCTTTTTTTGGATGCTGTCCCTTTATCTTTTAATGTTTCAGTTCACTTAGTTAAGCAGTGTGGTATTCCTGGACATTTCCTGGTGGCTAGAGGTAAGCTCTTTAGGACTCTGTTGTCATTCCTCTTCTGAGGGATGAGAAGTATGGATTTGGGGATCCAGTGCTCCTATTAGCTACTTTTTTGACTTTGGACAAGTAGTTTGAGTTTTGTGAAAAGGCAGCACAGTAGTACCATGAGGGAGACTTATGATGCCTTTTTGAGACATTGAATCAGGAATCAGAGGAACTAGACTTTAGCTTAGTGCCATATCTGCCAAGTATTAAGCTCTTTGACTTTGGGTGAGTCATATAATCTCTCTGAACTTTGGTTCTGTTTCCTGTCAGATGTAGAGTAATAGTGTCTGTCTTACTTCCCAGGGTTGTTGTGAGCATTCAGTGAATATTTGTCGAGATTTTAATTTAAAAACTTGAAGGTGGTGGTTCCCAGAGGCAGACTGGGGCTGGGCTGGCTGCATCACTGTCAGATGGTGAACATTAAAAAATACAGGTACCAGGGCCTCCCCAGGAGATCTGACTCAGTAAACTGGGAAAGGCGAATGGAGGGTAGGGTAATCCTGGAATCTGAGATTTTCTTTTTTTTTAAGTTCCTTTGTGATTTCATTGGACATCCTTATATGGGAATTGCTCCAAGGTATCAGTAATGAACTTTATTCTACCCTGGGGAACTATGGAAAATGTACTGGAGAAGAGAAATAGTTCTGAGGGAGAAAAATCAAGGAAAAATAATAATGAAGATTATCAGTCCCCTTAAAATTAAATTATAGCTTTTATAATATTTCCCAATTTGTGCTGTGCCAGATAGTTGATGATAATAAAGGACATGATAATTATAGCCATTGTTCAATGAATATTTGCTGGATGCTTTACCTATTCATTTTGGTTAGTTCTTCTCAACATCTCTGTGAAGTAGGAATTGTTATTCCCATTTTGTAAATGGTGAGATGTTGTTATCTCAGAGTCACATAACCAGTGAGTCATGGGCATGATTTTTAACTTAGATACCTCGGACTTCAAAACCCAAGCTGTTTCCTTTATGCTGTACCATTTAGTGATTATATTGATGGGTTTTCTCATCTTAAGCACTAGGCTACATCTCTTACCTTGCTTCTGTTGGAGAAGTTAATTTTCTCTTTATTTTTGCAGATGAATTGGAGATGCTTTCTGAAGCTAGAGCCCGCCTGGCTAATACTCAGGGAAAGAAAGCCAAGAGGAAAGCAAGAGAGAAACAGCTGGAAGAAGCAAGGTATGGTTGTTTCCATCCATAGTTGACCAGTTAGTCTGTGCATCCTTAGGTCCAGTAAGACTTCTTCAACCCTGTTTGGTGAAGGACAACTGGAGTTGTCTCATTCCAGTTTTGGTAATAGTGCTTAACTTCCTTATTACCTTGGAAGAGTCTTTTATATATATTTCTAACCGTTTCAGAGTAGTTATAGAAAAAATACACTTAAAAAAATCAGTTGTTTTTAATTTTGACTCTTGGGTCTGTTGCTGCGAGGGCTTTTCTCTGGTTGTGGTGAGCGGGGGCCACTCCAGCTGCAGCACACAGGCTTCTCATTGCAGTGGCTTCTCTTGTTGGGAGCACCGGCTCCAGGGCCTGTGGGCTTCAGTAGCTGTGGCTCCCAGGCTCTAAAGCACAGGCTCAGTGCTTGTGGCACATGGGCTTCGTTGCTCCGTGGCATGTGGAGTCCTGCCAGACCAGGGATCATACCTGTGTCTCCTGCATTGGCAGGCAGGTTCTTTACTACTGAGCCGCCAGGGAAGCCCCAAAATACATGTTTGAAAAAAATTTTGTAAGACGTGCAGAAGTAATGCCGAGGTATGTCTTTGCTGTGGTGTATTCTGTTAGCATAGGAGAGCTTCATTGTTGTAGCCATCTTGGTGTCAGATGGCTGGAGGTCACACTGGGCTCTGTGACTTTGGCATGACTGCCGTTAGTTAACTCTCGTTGATTAGTGTTGGGAAGGCACTGGCTGTGAAATGGGAAGCCCGTCTGAACATGGAGGGAGTAAATGAGCCTTGAACCACGTCTTAGGCTGCCATAGGAATTTTTATTTAAAAAATGAGTGAAATTAAATACTGCCCTCTGCTCAAGGTTTTCTCTACTTTCCTCTTCTTTTTGGTTAGATCCATTATTGACTTCATTCCTAATGGCCTAGAAGCCAAGATAAAGTGGGTAAAGGGAAAAACCTGAACTTTAAGAAAGCTTATTAAATTTTGGAATTCAGGCATTGAAGTAATCTCCCCAGCCTCTATAACTGCCATTTTGGTCCTTAAGCTGGGAAGTATTTCCTGACCTGATGACTAGCATTGTGCTGATGGTTTCCTCAGCAATGACCGTGAAGTATCAGGTCCTGGGATGAAGGATTCTTTCCTGCCAGAGGATGCTTTTTGGCATAGCTGACCAAGCACTAGCCCAGAGTAGTGATTTGTGATGGGAGGATGATTGGCCTGGGACAGTAAACAGAAACTAAGAGGAGGTGCTAAGTTTTCTGCCCATCTCAGTCACCTTTCTATTTTGCTTACATTTAGGGTTAAGTAATGTGAGTAAGGTTACAAAAAATTGATTTTCCGTTTTTGTCCATGGTGGTTTGGGAACTAAGTTTTTTGAGCCTTTTAACCTTGTGAGTTTGACCGCCATGTGAGTTGGATCACCTTGTGAAATGTCCACTGGACAACCAGCAAAAGGCGCCCCCCACCCCCATCCACTCTTGTGACCGCTTGTTTACTTGTTAGTGACTAGCTGCTGCTGCTGCTAAGTCGCTTCAGTCGTGTCCAACTCTGTGCGAACCCATAGACGGCAGCCCACCAGGCTCTGCTGTCCCTGGGATTCTCCAGGCAAGAGCGCTGGAGTGGGTTGCCATTGCCTTCTTCAACTCATGAAAGTGAAAAAAGAAAGTGAAGTCACTCAGTCATGTCCGACTCTTAGTGACCCCATGGACCGCATCCTACCAGGCTCCTCCGTCCATGGGATTTTCCAGGCAAGAGTACTGGAGTGGGTTGCCATTGCCTTCTCCGGTTAGTGACTAGCAGGCAGGGTTATTGTAGGGAAGTCTGTTCTCCCCTTTCCTCCCCGAGAAATGTGAAGTCTTTGATAGTGTTCTTTGTGGGGGCAGTCTTGGGTGTGGCCATAGTCGCCTGAGGATGAGGTGATTTTGACCAGACTTGCTTTGACATAGTTTTCCCTGGGTACACCCAGCTGTTAGACTCTACTGACTGCTAGCTTATTGCCGTATTGTTTCCAGCAATGTCTTGAGGCATAAATTGCTCCACAGACTGATCCAAGTAAAGTTTGGCTCCTTTGAAGGGATGGTTTCTGAGGTCAGTGTTTGATGTTTGTTCTCATCCCAGGAAGGCTTCTCCCACTTTTCGAAAGGGGTTGATTCTGGAAGACTGTAGTAGGCCTGCAGTTTAGCTGTATCTCCAAAGAATCTATCAGATATCAGTTGCCTTTTCATCACAACTTCTACTGTTTTTGAGAGTGCCCTGAGGCCTGAGCCTCTCCATTTCCTGTTGCAAATGAAAGTCAGTTTCTTTGGGGAGAGCTTGGAATTATCTCTTATGTCCCATAGGCTCTGATGTACTTGTTCCTGCATGACACCCCACTTTAGAAGCTGAGTGCTCAGTGTCAGGGGTGGGGGTGCGCAGCCACCCCAGATCTCCTTGGCTTGCCTCCCCTGTCGTGGAACCCTCATGCCACAGGCCCAGGCAAGGACTCTTGGGGCTCCAGTATTCTCAGCAGCACTGTGCCCAAGGTAGAGCCTCTGGGCAGAAGGAAGCCTTTCCTTCTCAGTGACTGTGTCTGGACTTAGCCTCTGCAGTGGTTCCCTGGAGGCAGGGAACACTTAGTGACTGAACAATAACAATTTATTAGGTATGCAGAAATGGTACTTCATTTAATTTATGATTCTTTAATTTTCACTTTGTCATTTTCAGTTCAGTTCAGTCGCTCAATCGTGTCTGACTCTTTGCGATGCCATGAACCACAGCACGGCAGGCCTCCCTGTCCATCACAAACTCCGGGAGTCCACCCAAACCCATGTCCATTGAGTCGGTGTTGCCATCCAGCCATCTCATCCTCTGTTGTTCCCTTCTCCTCCTGCCTCCAATCTTTCCCAGCATCAGAGTCTTTTAAAATGAGTCAGCTATTTGCCTCAGGTGGCCAAAGTATTGGAGTTTCGGCTTCAACATCAGTCCTTCTAATGAACACCCAGGACTGATCTCCTTTAGGATGGACTGGTTTGATCTCCAGGATGGACTAGTTTGATCTCCTTGCAGTCCAAGGGACTCTCAAGAGTCTTTTCCAACACTACAGTTCAAAAGCATCAATTCTTTGGTGCTCAGCTTTCTTTATAGTCCAACTCTCACATCCATACATGACCACTGGAAAAACCATAGCCTTGACTAGACGGACCTTTGTCAGCAAAGTAATGTCTCTGCTTTTTAATATGCTGTCTAGGTTGGTCATAACTTTCCTTCCAAGGAGTAAGTGTCTTTTAATTTCATGGCTGCAGTCATCATCTGCAGTGATTTTGGAGCCCAAAAAAATAAAGTCAGCCACTGTTTCCCCATCTATTTCCCATGAAGTGATGGGACCAGATGCCATGATCTTTGTTTTCTGAATGTTGAGCTTTAAGCCAACTTTCTCTCCTCTTTCACTTTCATCAAGAGGCTCTTTAGTTCTTCTTCACTTTCTGCCAAAAGGGTGGTGTCATCTGCATATCTGAGGTTATTGATATTTCTCCTTGCAATCTTGATTCTAGCTTGTGTTTCCTCCAGCCCAGCGTTTCTCATGATGTACTCTGCATAGCAGTTAAATAAGCAGGGTGAAAATACACAGCCTTGACGTACTCCTTTTCCTATTTGGAACCAGTCCGTTGTTCCATGTCCAGTTCTAACTGTTGCTTCCTGGCCTGCATACAGGTGTCTCAAGAGGCAGGTCAGGTGGTCTGGTATTCCCATCTCTTTTAGGATTTTCCACAGTTTATTGTGATCCACATAGTCAGAGGCTTTGGCATAGTCAATAAAGCAGAAATAGATGTTTTTTCTGGAACTCTTGCTACTTTGATGATCCAGCGGACGTTGGCAATTTGATCTCTGGTTCCTCTGCCTTTTCTAAAACCAGCTTGAGCATCTGGAAGTTTGCGGTTCCCGTATTGCTGAAGCCTGGCTTGGAGAATTTTGAGCATTACTTTACTAGTGTGTGAGATGAGTGCAGTTGGGCAGTAGTTTGAGCATTTGTTATTTTAGCTGTTTGCATTTTTTCCTCAGTGACCTGTCCTTCTGCTTTTTTCCCTTGAGATGCATTAAAAAAACACTTGCCTGGATTCTTTATATCTAACCATTCCTAATACTAATTGCAAATTTTTTTCATACTATTTACTTTTTGGTACTGTTTTATGATTTTAAAAATGGTGCTACAGAGATATAAAATTTAAAATTGAAAGCTATTGATTTTTTTTTTTGCCCATTTCATTGATATTAAGTGAGTATATTCCCATCCAGAGATTAGATACATATTTATTTATAGTTCCTTCTGGTTTTTCTCTTTGCTCTAGTATATATGTGTACCTTTAAATCAGAACTGGAGTTGATTTTGGTGCATGGGGTGAGGTGAGGATTTAAGTAAATATTTCTTTCCCAAATGACTGGACAGCTTTCTTAGCTCTGTTGGATGCTACATCCCTTCCCTATGGTGTATGATTTTCAAGGTGATCTTTTGTTCTTTTGCTTCAGGCGTCTTGCTGCCCTCCAAAAGAGAAGAGAACTTCGAGCAGCTGGCATAGAAATTCAGAAGAAAAGAAAAAAGAAAAGAGGAGTTGATTATAATGCTGAAATTCCATTTGAAAAAAAGCCTGCTCTTGGTTTCTATGATACTTCTGAGGAAAACTACCAGACTCTTGATGCTGATTTCAGAAAGCTAAGACAGCAGGATCTTGATGGGGAGCTGAGATCGTAAGTTGCCTTTCTGGGTTTTTTTTTCCTTTCTGGTTTTATAAATGGAAAAGTATAGTAGGAATTTTATGGAGGGCCAGATATTATCCTTGTCAGAGCCAGATTTTTCTTAGTCAGCACAATGTGGCTTACATAATGCTTTTACTTATTTAATGGATTCACCTTTCTGAGAAAACCAGTGACCCTGGCTGTAATGTTTTTAGCACAGAATACTGTTTGCATTTCTTGAAATGTCAGCATTTGGCTGTTAGTGAATTTGGAAACAGGTTAGTTATTTCACTAATGGCCTGAAGGAGTATGTCAGAAATCTGGTCTGCTTTTTTTTTTCCCTTAGTGAAAATTTTATGTTGTTTTTCTTAAAGTGAAATTAAAAGGAAGAAATGACCATTACCAGTTCATTCTTAAATCTTTTCATCTAATGAGGATCAGTGTGTATTTTTATCAGATGTCTTAGGATGCAAAGGATTTTGCTTATTTATAGGGATTTTTAGAGTTTCTTTAAATCTTATATCTGAATGTTGTGGAAAAAACCTTTTATGCTTATCAAAGATTTTTAGTTTTCCACTCCCCCAGTGGCCTTCTATATTTCTGTTGACATGAGTTGTTAGTAAACAACAGATGTCAGCCAGTGTGGATCAGCATTTTCTTGAATGTACCCCGTTGTATTTGTTTTTCAGATTAGACCCTTGTTTTAGGTAGCCTCTACAGATAAAAAGATTGAAGAAAAAAAAGTCATTTGGATGGAGTAGACTAGATAGAGGAGAAGGGAGACATGCAGAGGGGAAGGAAGCATTCCTGGTCCTTTAGAAAATGACCTTGAGCCTGGCACTAGACCCTGACACCTCTCTGATGTCATTTGTGAGAACTTAACTATCCTTTAAAAAAAATGATGTCAAACAATTGATTAGTTTTAAAGGAAAATTTAAAACCAATGTTTTAATTCTGTTCCCTTCGTTTGTTCCCCTTTTTGTATACTTTATCATTTTCCTAGTACAAACACATATTTTTGTATGAAGGTAGTCATGATATAGGAGTAGTTTCATGGTTTTCTTTTCACGTTATATGTAACATTTTGCTTATCATCGTAGTCTTTATAGTTATATAGTTTTACTATTTAGTACTTAAATTACTTAGTGTATCTTATTTTCTTAAGAATTCTATTGCTATTCTGTATTCCTCTTGAACATTGTAGTAAGTAATGTATAGGAAAAGGAAACAGCTTAATGTATATAGTTTTGTCTTTTTATTAGTACTTTCTTAAGAAGGGATTATTTTGTTCAGAGTATATGACTATTTGTATGGCCTTTAACATTATTGCCTATGAGTAACTTTGAAAAATTTGTTTTCCACCTTGATCCATGACAGTGAAAAAGAAGGACGAGATAGAAAAAAAGACAAACAGCATTTGAAAAGGAAAAAAGAATCTGATTTACCATCAGCTATTCTTCAAACTAGTGGTGTTTCTGAATTTACTAAAAAGAGGAGCAAACTAGTACTTCCTGCCCCTCAGGTAATCTGATGAAAGTAGTTTTTTCACTGTGTGAACTCACATGCATTTATACATTTTTTCAGCAAATGTTTGCCGGTCTATGTGCTAGGCTTTCTTTTAGGTGCTTGGCACTCCTAAGAAATATTAGGCCTTGAACTTCTCATATGATGGTTTAGTAGTTAATTGTCAGCTCTTAGCAATTTGTCAGTAGACTGGGGCTCCAGGCCTCATTTTTTTGTAGCTGGTAATGGTGGTTTTTGGCCTTGTGGACTTCAGGTGACTACCTTTTAGGGAATGTTTGGTTGTGTCATTCTTCTCTTTTTGAGACAGTAACTTTGAGAATCAATGTGGGAGTTGTGGAGAAGAAACAATTCATTCAGCTCATTGTAGGCTCTGTTCCTGTGGCTGAATTGTGGTTGGTTAGAAACATGGGGATTTTGAATAAGCTTCTCTCGCATTTTGATGAGTACAGCTCTGTAGAATTGGACAGTTTAATGGAGCAGAGGGATGGATTTAGGAGGTTTGAACAGCTTCTTTAGCCAAATGAATGCCCTGGCTGCATTAATATAAAATTCTTGGGTATAAACATAAAATAGTTTTGTCAGATGCTATCATTTGTAGTGGTGATATTTCTTAAATTGGAATTTTGCTGTAACCTTTTCTTTTTTTTCAGTTCTTAGGATATTTGTTTTGGTAAAATTACAAAAATAACACCTTTTGATTTTCTTAGGGATTTTTGTGGCTCAGTGGACTCTCTGATATTTTAGTTTTTAGTATGTGCCCCCCAATTGATAAATGGTTTTGTACAAACACTATTAATTTATAGTCTTGATTTATTAATATATTGTTTTGAGAGAATTTCAGTATGGAAATAGAAGAATACAGTTTGATACTGTATCATGTATGGAATTTCCCCCCTACTTTATATAGGAACACTTTAAAAAACTATTAATATTATGGAAATTTTCAGACCCACAAAGTAAAGAGTAGTACAGAGAACCTCTGTGTACTCAGCAGTTCATCTTTCTAGAATGTGGACGTTTTAAGCTGTGTTATTCTCTGGTTAAATATTGCTACTATGATAACTGTTATCTTCAGATTTCAGACGCAGAACTCCAAGAAGTTGTAAAAGTAGGCCAAGCAAGTGAAATTGCACGTCAGACTGCTGAGGAATCTGGCATAACAAACTCTGCTTCCAGTACTCTCTTGTCTGAGTACAATGTCACCAACAACAGCATTGCTCTGAGAACACCACGAACGCCAGCTTCCCAGGACAGAATTCTGCAGGTAGGCTGCCATATGGTAGAATGAGCCTTTCCGTTTGCTTCCTATCCTTAAAAGTAGTATAAAGGAGAAGACTAAATGGTTTGGTTTTGTGTCTCTTAGTGTAAGCAGTTTGAAACAGTCCTGAATGCATAGCTGCTAGAGATTTCCATGGTAGGGAAGCTAAATCTTGTCAGTAAAGCACAGCATTTAAAAATTACACATTGCCTAGCAGTCCTGGAAAAAAAAAATACGTGTGTAGTTGGTAATTTTATTTATTTGGCTGTACTTGGGTCCTAGTTGCAGCCCACAGGATCTTTCATTGCAGCACACCGATTCTCTAGTTGTGTCTCATGGGCTCTGTAGTTGGGGTGAGTGGGCTTGCTTGCTCTCTGGCACATGGGATCCTAGTTCCCCCAACCAGGGATTAAACCTGTGTACTCTGCATTGCAAGGTGGATTCTTACCCACTGGGCCGCCAGGAGAGTTCCCTGTAGTCAGTAATTTTTTTTTTACAGTGATTTTTAAAACTTCCTTGTGATTCTGTATTAGCATGGCATAGACGGCCTTCAGTACTATTTCCCTCTCGCTCCTTAACATATAGGGTGTACAGCTCTGTGTGTTCCTAGGGTGTTAGCATGCTAGGTAATAGACCTAACTTTCACTTTTCACTTTCATGCATTGGAGAAGGAAATGGCAACCCGCTCCGGTGTTTTTGGAGAATCCCGGGGATGGGGGAGCCTGGTGGGCTGCCGTCTCTGGGGTCGCACAGAGTTGGACACGACTGAAGTGACTTAGCACCAGCAGCAGCAACAGAATACTGTTGCCAGCAGCAGCAACAGAATACTATTGAGTCTTTCAGCACTCCTTACATCTCAGTTTTCTAAGAGTCAAATATAATCTTAAGGTCTTGATTTAGGAGTCAAACAGTCCTATATAAGACTATGTAAAAAAACAGTGCCCCTCATTGTCTGCTTTCTAGAGTTATCAGTGACAGCTCTTTGTTTTCACCACTGTAATGCTAAGACACTTGTTTCATGTTGGTTTTATTTTCAGTTTAAAGCATTTTTTTTCTACTTAGAATTTGAACATTTGGCTCTCTCATGCCCTCTGCCTCTGCTGTGCATCCACACTCTTTCCATTTTCCCATCTTCTGTTGTTGTTAATCATAATTTTTGGTTAGCTCTATATTTATGGTTTACCTTATGCCTATGTGGGGCTTCCCTGGTGGCTCATATGGTAAAGAATCTTCCTGCAATGTAGGAGACTCAGATTCTGTCCCTGGGCCAGGAAGATCCCCTGGAGGAGGGCATAACAAGCCACTCCAGGATTCTTGCCTGGAGAATCCTATGGACAGAGGAGTCTGGCAGGCTACAGTCCATGGGGTTGCAGAGAGTCAGATATGGCTGAGCAACTTTCACACTCACTTGTGACTATGTAAACTGCATTCACTGCTGACCTAGAAAGTACCTTGTAATTATTCTACTGCATAGTATTTTGTTTTTCTTTGGATTAATACTTGTTTTACTTAGTTGCTAAGATTTTTGATTACTTGGCACAAATTCATTTCTGGATCTGGACTTTATTAACTGTCAGTCTCCTGTAAATCTGGTCAAATTTTAGGTATTCTTGTCTTTTTCAGCGCTTGAAGTCTTTCCCAGAATTTCTGAATGTTCTAGTCTGGACTGATAGCTCCTTAGATCTTGTTTATGGCTCATTCTCCTGCTCTCCCTTCAGTGTCACCCTGGAAAGTTTTCCCTTGGGTCTCCTCTTTCCTGGCTCCCATGTCTCTCGCTTTCTTGGTTGGCTCCCTTTTAGTGAGGCATATCTGTCAGTAGCTTTCTGAGGAAGCTTTCGTGGGAGATGGAATTTTTAAGTCTTGAATATTTGTAAGTTACTGTTTTACTCTCTTAATTTGATTGATCGTACAACTGGGTATAGAATTCCAGATTGAAAGGGTTTTTGTTCATAGCTTTGAAGGCAGTATTCCAGGGTCTTCTGACTTGTGCTGTTAAGGTTAATAGGAAACCTGTTTTTTTCCTTCCTTTGGAAGCTTATGTGACCTCTTTTTCACATGCATATTTCTTGATCTGTGTTTATTTTTAACCACTGTACTAGGTACTTGATGAGTCTTTTCATTCTGTAGACTCATGACCTTCAATTCTGGGAAGTTATTCTGAAAATTAGAAAAATTTCCTCCCTTTCATTGCTTTATTTCACTATTCCTCTCTGATTTTTTGTCTTAATTGAGTTTTTTGATTCATTGCTGGAGATTTTCTGAATTTTACCTTCATACAGTTTTTAAATTTCTACTGTCATATTTTAAATTTCTGAACTCTCTCTTTTTTAATTAGACTTGTGTGTATGCATGCTAAGTCTCTTCAGTTGTGTCTGACTCTTTGCAACCCCATGGACTGTAGCCCACCAGGCTCCTCTGTCCATGGAATTTACCAGGCAGGAATACTGGAGTGGGTTGCCATTTCCTTCTCAGGGAATCTTCTCAACCCAGGGATAGAACACATGTCTCCTGCATTGCAGGCAGTTTCTCTACTGTCTGAGGCACCAAGGAAGCACATGTGTGTGTGTGTGTGTGTATTTTTTTAAGATGCAATTTATCCTTTTATAACGTACAGTTCCGTGGTTGGAGTATCAGAGTTGGATTGTAAGAAGAGCATGTGAGATGAGAATTATGGTTGTGACTCTGTGGAAAATGCAGCCTGCCACAGACCCTGAATTGGGGATTAGGAGTTGTGGGTGCTGTGTTAGTAATGAGTGCAGGGTTATAGTAGAGGGACTGTAAAGAGAGCATGTAAGTCCAACCTGAAGAGGTGAAGCAGGACTTCAGAAAGTAATCTGTCTTCTTGAGTTTTCTAATGAAGTAGATAGACCAGTTGGTAATATTTTAACCTCACAGTGAAAGAAACTGAGACTCAGAGAGTCTAATGAAGATTGGATAAAGCATTCATGATAAAGCCAGACTGGGTGTTCTGATGTTTAGCTCAAGCTCATGTTGGGAAAGTTGAATTCTTAGTTTTTCATGTAAAGAGGCTTGGCATGAGTAATAGGAAAAGTTCTTGGGTAATGGTAATTTCATATGTGAGGCCACAATTACATATACATTTCTTGACATATAAAACTATTTCAAAACTTCTGACATGTTAATGTCAGAAAGAATGGAAGCATTGAATTCCTCCATGGTTCAATATTCATTTTCTCTCTTGGTTTTCGTTGAGAAAATATGTAAGAATTCTGCCTGCTTTTTGTGTAGTAGGACTATAAGAAAGGGGTTTGCTATCCTGTCTAAACTGTTAAAACATGCTTGTTTACTATCTTATTAATCAGGAAGCCCAAAACCTCATGGCTCTGACCAACGTGGACACCCCATTAAAAGGTGGACTCAACACCCCTTTGCATGAGAGCGACTTCTCAGGTGTGACACCACAGCGGCAGGTTGTACAGACTCCAAACACAGTTCTTTCTACTCCATTCAGGTATTGTAAATAAACAACTGATTTCTGCTTTCGAAAAACCTGAATCCGAGGACTTGGACAATGTGTTTGCTTTAGAAATGTTGACGGAAAATGGAAATTAGTGTTTAACTTGCTTTTAGAGTTCCCCTCATTCATAGAAGCAAATAACATTATAGTATTTAGGAACTTGTCAAATACTACATGAACCCTGCTTCTTTTTTCAGAGTTTCTGGTGCTGTCAGCTTGTTTGTGAATACTTTTAATCTGATTTAAGAAGTAGATCTATCCATTATTAATGATGATTTGGTGACTTTTATAAAAATTGTAATCCCTTTTATACATGTATTACTGTTGCTTGTTCCCCAACATTTTATTATGAAACAATAACAATAAATGTATAACATTTAGAGAGCTTGAAAGAATGGTCAAACATCCCTATACTCACTACTTGATTCCATGGTTTATGTTTTATTGTGTTTGCTTTATCATGTATCCATCCAGCCATCAGCCTATCTTATATTTAAATACATTTCAAAGCAACTTGCAAGGTATCAGTACATTTCACCCTAAACACTTCTTTGTCATATAAATCATTGACTAGAGTTCAGTATTTGTTTATACTTCTTTTTTTTAAACTTCTTTTGTTTTAAGCTACTATTTTTAAAGAATTTTTAAGATACAAATATTATAGAAACATATTAAAATAGAATTTGAGCTTTTAAGGTTAGAAATAGTTGGGGTTTACTATTAATTTTTAAATTTGTCCTCTTACTGGTTAAGTATGTGAAACATTTCTGACTGTTATAGTTGTGCATGACAGCAGGATCAAGAACTTTGGCAGCGAAAACCTTATGTGACATAACACTTGTGCAAGGCTTGCAAGAGAGCCTAATCCCTCTTTCTCCCGTGTATGTCTTGTTTCTTAACTAGATTGTGAGCTCCTTGGGGGCAGGAATCACGTCTTATATGGTAGCACCTCACCTCACCTCTGGGAACAGCTCTCTGGCAGCATCACCTGTCTGGAACACAGCCAGGATTGAGAAGTAATCAAAAAAACAAAAGTCTTTGAACATATAAAAAGAAAATTATTTATTTTTGGCTGCATTGGGTCTTCATTGATATATGAGGGCTTTCTCTAGTTGCAGCAGTTGGGGCTACTCTCTAATTGTGGTGCACGGGCTTCTCACTGGGGTAGCTTCTCTTGTTGTGGTGCATGGGCTCAGTGGCCCCAAGGCATGTGGGATTCTCCTGGACCAGGGATGGACCAGGGATCGCACCTGTGTCCCCTGCTTTGGCAGGCAGATTCTGAACCACTGGAATACCAGAGAAGTCCAAAGCTTTGGACATTTAAACTGTATGGTGTGAAGTTTATGGCTTTTATTTCTGAGAGTTTCTTAGACCTAACTCAGAACAATTCATATTTAGATGTGATCCTAAAAGTCTGGTGTTTGGTTTCCAAACAAACTTGAAGTATGCATACCTGTGATGAGAATGTGATGGCCAACAGCTATAAGCAGGGAGGAGACAAATGATCAATTGAAGATACTGAACTCAATAAGAGTCATTTGGGGTCTTAAGTGTGGTGGCCAACCTCCCTGACTACTGTGTGTTCTTAGCCACCCTGATGTGTTAAGAAAAGGTTGAAAAATGTTTTATGGACCTAATTAATAAGGTAAAAATATACTAGCTATCATGACTTTATTTGAAGTCATTAAAATAAATACACTATGTATTTAAGCTGAACCTTTATTTTAACCGAGAGGTCTAACTTAAAACTAGATAGGGAGACAGAATTTTAGGAATCTTTATTTATTTTCTTATAAAATAATTTATGTGAAAAATATTTGGAAGCACAATTCAAATAAAGTCGGCACTTTCATTAACTAGAATTTCTGTCTTTCTAGGACTCCTTCTCATGGATCTGAAGGGTTGACTCCCCGGAGTGGGACGACTCCCAAACCAGTTATTAATTCCACCCCGGGTAGAACTCCTCTTCGAGACAAGTTAAACATTAATCCTGAGGATGGAATGGCAGACTACAGTGATCCCTCTTATGTGAAGCAGATGGTATGTGTCAATTCTCTTTTAGTACTTTTTTTAAAAAGTTAAAATCTCAAGGGTACCAGAATAAAATTATCCCCTTGTCAGTGCATATTTCATATGCCTTTAGATTCTGTACACCTGCAGACACTAGAAAAGGAACATGATTTGTAGGACTTGAGAAGGGAAACCTTTTGGTCTTATTAGCCTATTTTTTCTTATTCTTAATTTATTTTTCAGTATTGATTATGCTGATAGTAATTCTCCTTGTATCTTTTGTGATTTTTAATTTTTATTATTTACTAATTAATAGTTTAGCTTCTTGAATGGTACACTGATTTTTTTTCCTATTTTTGTAAAATAAGGTATGAATTTCAAATGCCTTATAAATTAGATTTTGAACTTTGATTCCTGTTTGTCTCTGTACTTTTAGAAGGACAGTCCAAGTATCAGAGCCAAGTTAATTTGATGTTCATTGCTGACCTTAGTGAAGTTTTTCTCCTGTATGTTTTGCAAGATTAAATAGAAAGCTAATTATAAAAGTTACAGTTTTATTTTTGATCATGTTATTGCTTTTATTACATTACTGTTAAGCCTTCTTATTTATGCCATGGAAGATCATTGTGAGATTTTAAAAAATGAATTAAAAGATGCTTACTCCTTGGAAGGAAAGTTATGACCAACCTAGATAGCATATTCAAAAGCAGAGACGTTACTTTGCCAACAAAGGTCCGTCTAGTCAAGGCTATGGTTTTTCCAATAGTCATGTATGGATATGAGAGTTGGACTGTGAAGAAAGCTGAGAGCCAAAGAATTGATGCTTTTGAACTGTAGTGTTGGAGAAGACTCTTGAGAGTCCCTTGGACTGCAAGGAGATCCAACCAATCCATTCTAAAGGAGATCAGTCCTGGGTGTTCTTTGGAAGGAATGATGCTAAAGCTGAAACTCCAGTACTTTGGCCACCTCATGGGAAGATTTGACTCATTGGAAAAGACACTGATGCTGGGAGGGATTGGGGGCAGGAGATGAGAAGGGGATGACAGAGGATGAGATGGCTGGATGGCATCACCGACTCGCTAGACGTGAGTTTGAGTGAACTCTGGGAGTTGGTGATGGACAGGGAAGCCTGGCATGCTGCAATTCATGGGGGTCACAAAGAATTAGACACAACTGAGGAACTGAACTGAATGGTGGTTTGCTTCTAGTTTACAAATTAATTCTAACTTCATGTATAGATTTGGTTAGTTGAGAATTTTTTTAAATGTCTGATTGATACCATGTAATGCTGACTGTGAATGGCTACGTAGGAATTAAACAAGTGAAGAATCTAATGTGTGTAAAAGCACAGATCTGGACACTTGATGGGATTGAAAGTTGAGTAAAGATGTCCCTTGTCTTAAAGAATAGTTTATACTCTGGAGAGATTGGCAGTACTAAACCAAATCCAAAAATAATTGTAATATAAGAACAAAATAAAGCCCTTTGAGTAAAACCAACATGTTTAGGGTGGCTGAAGAAAGAAAGAAATCACATTTGCTGGGTGGGTACTAGGAAAGCCTTCCTTGAAGGAGGTATGCTCAGAAGTAGGGTTGGGGGCTGTCCCATGTGGAGATCACAACATGAGTAAGCATGGAGCATGTTCTGGACGTAGCAGCTCACCTGGTCTTCCTGTCTTACATATATGTGACGGACCAGTTGGGAATGAGACAGACAGACAGGTGAGCTGAGGATGGACTGGGGAAGACTTTGGGTACTAGGCACTTTGAGGAAGTATGAGCTGTTTTCTTTGGCTTGCATATGACCTGTTTTGCATGAAAAAGAATCATACACACGAATTCAGCTGTCTTTTCAGATTAGGTTTTATTTCTCCAAGGACAAATTTACTTTTGAACTTTTCTTTCATTTCCTATTAAATTTCAGAAATCCTTAAAAGGAAATCCTAAAGGATTTCTTATTTTTTTGCCCTTCAGAGGTATAATTCTCAAACCTGCTATTAGACTATCCCAGAGTAAATTCATTGACCACAAATCTAAGTTTTTATGATTGGTCTTAATGTAGGGAAGAAATAGAGATAGAAATGAAACAAAATTTTGTCTCAACCCTTAAGTTAGGGATCATTTTTCTAGAATTTAGGCTAATTGTGTTTTAGAAACTCTTATACAATATTAGTTGAGTATTTTAATGTGTATAAATTGAGAAAGACTAATTTTTTTCTATAGGAAAGAGAATCTCGTGAACACCTCCGTTTAGGATTGTTGGGTCTTCCTGCTCCTAAGAATGACTTTGAAATTGTTCTACCAGAAAATGCCGAGAAGGAACTGGAAGAGCGTGAAATAGATGATACTTACATTGAAGATGCTGCTGATGTGGATGCACGGAAGCAGGTGGGTGACGGCTGTTAACATGTCTCAAGATCTCTACTTAGTGTTTTTTTCAGTACTGAAAAATGCACTAAAGGAAAGTACATAGATCAGTCTTGATAGGTGTTCTTAAAATGTATAATCATATAGGTCGCAATTTAAATATCCTTTGTCAAATTCATTCAGTTCAGTTCAGTCGCTCATTATGCTCCTTTAAAATATGTGTAAGTGGTCTTTTAGACATTGCTTTCATTCTTGCCAAGAAAAGATGTTATTGACCAGTCGTGACAACCTAGAGGGGTGGGATGCGGGGGGGGGGGGGGGGTGGGGTTCAAGAGGGAGGGGACATATGTATATTTATGGCTGATTAGGTTAACTGTCTCAGGTCGTGTGTCTTGAAAGTGGTAAAACTTGAACTAAAACTGAGATCATGTGATCCACTTCAGGACTTTTTGTTGCAGCCCATTTTGGGATATTTTTAGAAATCGAATCATTTCTAGGGATTGGAGTGATGGAAGGCATGCTTTAGAGAGAAAGCACATGAATGTGCTTTTTGGTGGGGGATATATAATAATACTTTATGAATTTAGTTCTCTTTGCTATTTTGAGCTACATTTATTCTAAAAAATGGTTTAAAGTTTTCTTGTGTTAACCCACATTATTCATAATTTAAGAGTCATAAAACAGCACCCTTGCTGGCTGGCCTTTTAAATAAAAATCAGTAGCTTCTTAGGTGGAAGGGAAAGGTTGTATTGCAAGAGGGATAATTGGAAGCATCCCCTCTAAGTTTAGGATTTGGTCTTTTAGACAAGAAAAGAATGATTATCTGATTAAGGGAGCCATGCAAGTCTGGAGAATGCTCCTAGTAGCTGTTGGAAGTTCCTAGTTTGTGCTGTAACATGAGAATGAATAGACTGGCTAATTTCAGTGGCATTCTATTGCCTTTCTACGAACTTATACAGATTACTACAGCTTTAGCTCTTGAACATACATGTTCTTATAGACGAAAGTGTTTTCACCTTTACTGAAATGTGTCAGATACTGTATAGCTGTAAAAATGGTTATAAAAATAATTTTTCTAGGCCATACGAGATGCAGAGCGTGTAAAGGAAATGAAACGAATGCACAAAGCTGTCCAGAAGGATCTGCCAAGACCATCAGAAGTAAGTATTAGAATTTCTGCCTTAGGAAGTTTTAAGTTTCTTTTTATGTGATTGATGTTTTTTATATTATTCATAAAGTCTATAAAACAACATTTCATCTACTTTTTGGAATATAGTAAAGCAGTTCCCAGATCCAGTCTTTGAAATGCTTCACTGGTACAAATAAGAATTTTGAAAGAAAAAAGAAAATAATTTCTTTTGAAAATGTTAAACTGCTTTAGTTATACCTTGGAGATGTTGCAGGTTGGTTCCAGGCCACTGCAGTGAAATGCATGTCACTCAGTGAAGCGCGAATTGTTCTGTTTGCTTGTGCATATAGATGTTACGTTTATACTAAACTGTAGTTTTTTAAGTGTGCCGTAGTCGTATGTCTAAAAAAAGTACATACCTTAATGTACTTAATGTACATACCTTAATTAAAAGCTACTTTATAGCTGAAAAAAGTGCTAATTATCATCTAAGCTTCTGACCCTGAGTCATAATCTTTTTGCAGTAGTAGCATTAATGATCACAGCTCACCATAGCAGATAGAGTAGTAGTGAAAAAAATGTTTGAAATATTGCAAGAATTGCCAGTGTGACATAGACAAAATGAGCAAATGTTGTTGAAAAAAATGTTGCCAATAGATTTGCTCAATTCAGGGTTGCCACAGACTTTCAGTTTGTGAAAAATAAAAACACCTTGTCTGCAAATTGCAGTTAAGTGAAGCACAGTAAAACAAGATGTGCCTGTATTTAATTCATTGCTAAAAGAAGTAGTAACATTAGTATGTTGCAGTACTATGTTTAATAATTGTACTTGTTTTAAAATTTTAGGTAAATGAAACAATTCTAAGACCCTTAAATGTAGAACCACCTCTAACAGATTTACAGAAAAGTGAAGAACTGATCAAAAAAGAAATGATCACAATGCTTCATTATGACCTTCTACATCACCCTTATGAGCCATCTGGAAATAAAAAAGGAAAAACTGTAGGATTTGGTACCAATAATGCAGAGCACATTGCCTATCTGGAACATAACCCTTATGAAAAATTCTCCAAGGAAGAGCTGAAAAAGGTATCATTGAGTATTTTTGTCTCAAGATTTAAGTATTTGTTAGATACTGTGTATCATGGACAAACATGAACATGTTTTCCCATATGGATGTTCATAAACAACAGAAATATATGGTTAAGAGAGAAATTTTCATGTTAAATGTTATGCATTCATCCTCCCCTCTCTCTCCACAATGTTCAGGGATAGACCTTTATCAGATAGACACTGGCTTTGATGGCAGGGTGTTTTTGTCTCATGGGTGTGTTTTTCTGGGTTTAATTCTGTTGTCTCTGAATAGGGTGGGGTTGCCTTTAGTACTTAAACCTCACTTACTTAGAATACTATGAAAAAACAAGAATGTATTAAAATATTTATAGATTAAACTTTCATCTATTCACAGAAAGGAAATACAATTTACTGCATGTATTTCCCTGACGTGGTTTCCCCCTATCCTCGTGGATAAGGAAATAAATGTTTTCTTGTATAATATAACATCTGTCCTGCCTCTTCCTCCATATGCATTTTATTCTTTCTGCTTTGACAGAGCAAACAGCTGTGATTGTGACTAGAAATCTGTACAGTGATACAGGAAAAGAGAGTTGGTGTCATGGTTGGAAGAGGAGTGGTCTTTTGCTGAAGTCTTCTTCCTTTAGTCTTTCATTCTGAGGGGCAGTGAAGTACCTGCCCATTAGAATGGGCTGACTTAGGAGGAAACCAGATTCTTCTGTCTCTTTTCTCTCTTGTATTCGCCTTCTCTCTTTCTTTCTTTCCCTTTTTCGTACTGTATAAGTGATACATGTTTATTATAGATTTTTTAGAAAATAGAAGAAGAAGGGTTTAGATTTCTGTTTCAGTTTGCTTCTGAGTAACTTTGAGTTGCTGTCTTCTAGTAAGTGCCATGGAAGGTGCTCTCTGTTGAGACTTAGATAATGACCTCATTGCTTGAACAGTTTCCTCTTGTTAGAGTGAAAATATGAGAAGATGGATTTGAGGAAATCAGTCTTCCTAAATTTATTGTATATATGGAAACCTGAAACAAAGATCACATTGTTACTAATAGAAGTTCTGTAAGGGACAGATTCTAATGCATGCTTTGAAAATAATAATTGTTAAGTAATGCTTTAGAATTTTATATGAAACCATTACAAAGTAGTTCATCCTCCTGTATTTTATTACCTGTTTATAGTCCCCTGTGTTCTGAAAAATTTGAAGCAACTATTTACTTAGCAGATTCTTTAGGCACAGTTTCAGTGGAACTTAGCTGTACTTTCTCCTGATTATTATAAGAGTTAAATTTGTCAATTTTTACCATGTGTAGTTTCAGAGTGAAATACCATTTCACTGATAATAAAGTGCCCAGTTGTCATTAAGTGTGTTAAAATTGGTTTGTTTCCATTATTTCCCCTAAGAGGTATCATTTAAAAGGATCCATTCTTTATATTCTGCAGACATGATCCGCCCCCCTTTTTTTTTGTTTAAATTTTTTCATATGCTTGTTATTTATCTTGATTTTTCTTATGTTTTGGTCTGTGTTTATTTTCTGATGTTCCTGGAATGATTGAGAGCTTTCTATAAAGCACAAAAAGTAATTGTTGGTTTTTCATGAGCCATGAAGCAAAGGGCTGGAAAGAGTTCGTGTGGTATGCTGATGGAGTCTGTGTGTCTGGTGCTGGGCTGGCTCTTTGTGTCTTGCTGTATCACTTAATCCTCATAACAAACATGTTAGGTATTATCTCCCCTCTCCAGATGAGAAACGGGCTCACAGAAGTTCAGCAAGTTCAAATAGCTATTTAAATGCTAAAGCTGTGATTGGACTCCACTTGTCCAATTCCATCCTCATTCTGTCATCTTAAACCATATCTTTTCTAGTGACCAGCAACTGGTCTGTGATCTGTCATTATTTGATCTGTGCTTCCAGTCCTATTCTCTGGTAATGTCAGGGACATTCTTTCAGATGAAAAAAAAGGCATGTGTCAAAAAAAAAAAAAAACAACCCGCCTCATTCGCCTTCACTGCACTGGGGAGTTGGAAGCGTCGGGGTTGGTGATGAATGGAAGGAGCATCCTCCATGTGGTGGTCCCCTTTGGGGTGGGTGTGAACCTGTCTCTTCTGCTTCCTAGTGTTGTGTTTTTGAACAAATTGTTTAACTTCTCTGAGCCTTTACTTCGTGAACTGTAATGAGGTTAGTGAACTTCATGAGCTTCATGAACTTTAGTGAGGTTACTGTTGACTGCTTTGTAAGAGTGGTATGCTGTTTGGAGATAAAATAGGTAAAACTTTTCAGTCCAGTTCCTGGTACCTGAGAAATGGTAGCTGCTGTTTTAATGAGTGAAGGCAAAGAATGTTTATATTATTGGGGGTAATACATGGATGCCTGACTCTTCAGATCAATCTGCATTGATTTCTAGGCTTCTTAATTTGTTTCACTTAGATATTTATAATCCCCTTCCAAAAAACAGTCAACCAAAGCTCATTGCTTTTGCCCAGGGAGGGAAAGACCAGTCTTTTAAAACTTTCTATTGATGGCAAGTGTCTCTAGTACTCAAGCTTACTGAAATTATTATTGTGAACAGGCTCAGGATGTTCTGGTACAGGAGATGGAAGTGGTCAAACAAGGTATGAGCCACGGAGAACTCTCAAGTGAAGCTTATAACCAGGTGTGGGAAGAGTGCTACAGTCAAGTTTTGTATCTTCCTGGGCAGAGCCGCTACACCCGGGCCAACCTTGCTAGCAAAAAGGACAGAATTGAGTCGCTGGAAAAGAGGCTTGAGGTTGGTATCTTTTTAATATTTAACCTTAAATGTGTACTTTGATTGAAATGATGAATCAAACTCATACCTCTGATGAATGAAACTCATACAACTTCAGAAAAATAGATGCAATTGTTTTTGAATTTCTTGAGAAAAAACTGCACTGCACTGAAGTGTTTGATCTGCATTGGTTTTTCAGAATGGCTGGGCTTTGTGATAGAGAGAGCTCTAAGTTGACCACAGGTCAGTCAGAACCTTTTACATGTGGGAGCAAGGAGCCAAAAAGTGAATACTGGTCACTCAGACCAGTGTAGATGAGTGCTGAAATAGCAATTTTCTCTAAGGAGGGAGATCAGTGTACCAGGGAGCTTTCTTTCTGTAACCAAGAGGGCACACTTAAAAAACTTAAGTACCTTTCTGCTCACTCTCTGATTCCTGTGAGTTTGCTACTGGGAGAGCGCTGAGCTGGATTACCTAGACAGTGGCTTCCATGATTTTTCACGTCTGTGAAAATGTTGAAAGGTACTCGATGGGAATTTCATAGCATGTGGTTTCTTAATGTAGTCTGCATGTTTGGAATTCCAGAATCTGTGTAGAAATTTTGCCAGTGGTATGTAAATTGTGGTTCATGGACTGCTAGGCTGCCTTGTGAATTCTTAATGGTGGTCTTCAGGGATGTTTCTGAGGCCAAGCTATCTTGGGATGGGAAGTAGAAAGAGGTGCTTCAGGCAGTCACGTGCAGAAAGTGGCTTCAAGTTCCTCTTACGTGATTACCAATTTCTCTTTGCAGAAAGTAGATTTGAATATATTTTATTTAGGGTTAAAATAAAAAAATAGTGAAGTCATTTGGAGTGGTTGGAGCTGTGTGAAGCTAGGGAAATGAGCTGGAAAAAGCAGTAAACTTCAGTTAATTTTTAATTTTACCTTTAAGATCATATGTCTAGGCACCTAATGGTAATGCTTGTGAACAACTTTTATCATTTGGTGGGAAATCAGAGTTTCTTCCCTGAAGTGATTTTCATCTTGGGTGAAATTTTAAGTCCATTGCTACTGGTTACTCTAGCTGTGTTACTGACTTCCAGCAGGGTGTGCTGTTGCTCCGTGTTTTAATTCACAAAGTCAGGGAAAGTAAAAAGAACATCAGTGGTTAAATTTAAGTTATATTTTCTGTTGTGTAGTCTTCATTTCTGATAAGTGGTAGTTAGCAGTGTAATTCTGTTCTAAGGTCAGCATCATAATTGATTGGAAAGCTATTTGGAAAGCTTCCTTGTAACCTTTATATATAAATGCTTAGGTCTCTTCACTTGGTTTGAAAATCTCATTTGAGGTGGGCAAACTCTTTATTGCTCAAATGGTAAGGACATTTTGTGCTGTTTGAAATATAAAAAAAAGTTTTCCCCCCAAATCTCATTTACCTTGTTGAGGCACTAACTTTCATGACAGCAAATAAATGTGTCACAAAGTGAGTGGTGCCATAAAGTACAGTAATTTTTATTTCTATGTTGAATTGGTCTTGTGAGTTTTGAAGGGAAAAATACCGAGAGAACCACTGCTGTTCTTTTGGAGATTTATTTGGGTCGTTTATGAGCAACCATTAGAAACATGTGGTTCTCTTTGTTCAGTTCAGTACCAGGAACCGAAATCTTCCGTTGAACTATTTTTGCTGAAGGATTGGTGATTTTGGAAGAATATTCATAAAACAGTCTGAAGTAATTTTTCTTTTCTTGACTCCTGGATAACTTGCTTTAATGTTTACTCAGCTAGTTACTTTTAAAGAACACGTAATCAAATCCTTTAATTTAGTAAACTCTGCTTATTTCAAATGAAAGTTCATTAAGTCTTTAAAAAGAAGAAAAGAGACTCAAAAACACAAATAAACAAATCCCCCATTTTATTTGTATCCATCCCTAATTCAGAACTAGATTTGTCTTAGCTTATTTTAGTTTTTGAAGACACAGTTCTCCTGATTTGAAATACATAAATATTTTATTTCAATTGTGGTAATTCTTTCATCATTTTAGTTGATTGCTAAATTATAAACATTATGCAAAGTTTGTTGTGGGGAAGGAACTCTAGTTGTATTATATAAACTTAAGGCTGTACTTAAATTATCCTTCCACTCTTGGGTTCAGGGAGATGTGCCTGGCTGTGCTGAGCACAGTACATGACTGCCAGTGTGCTTGAGTTCTGCTGCCATGAACTCTGGAACAGTGAATCTAAATTAGGACCCTATCACACCGTATCAAGCAAGAGGAAATCCAGCTTTGTCATGCTTGGTGTCTCCTATATGGATTAAAAAAATATGCCCTGAGGTTTATATTGGAGCTAGTCTTCAAGCCATTACTCATGATTAGTGTTTGAAACTTAGAACTTAAATTAAAATCCTTAAGCTTCTCATTTAAAACTAGTTAGAACCATCTCAGATTTTATGTAGAATGTTTTGGCTGGTACAAGGAGTCCGTTAAATAAATAGAATCAGAAGATAGTCACAGGTCAGAAGCAAGTGGGAAAGACTAACCAAGTCCACATACTTTATTCTGCTTAGGAGATAGAATTAATTTTGGAACTTTACCAGACATCTGTGTGTAAAATATGGCAGCACCTGCAAGCAGAAATGACAGCTAATATCAGAAAAGGAAAGTCATGAAAACACAGCATGTTGAGGCCATTTAAATATGGTGGCAAAAGGCCATGTTATTTGAATAGCTTCTGAGGGCATTATAGGTGTATTCGGTAGGAGCAGCATGTTTGCTGTTCATGGGGATACTCCAGTTAATAAGAAAAACTTAATTTCTGTTCAGTGTCATGTTTCTATAAAACAGAAAAAGAAGGATGGCCAGTGTAGAAGAATTTTCATCAAACGGTTGAAAGTAAAAGAACTTTAGGCCTTTATTTAATCACACATTCAGAGTGTGTTACTGAGCATCTGCTGTGTGCCAGCGCCTGCTCTAGGCCCTGGGGATACAGCAGGGAACCAGGCGGATGAGCTTTCTGCTCCTCTAGACTTCATTTATCTGGAAAACACTTAACGTGGAGAACCTTATTTTCCGATGATGCCAGATAAATGAGTCATTACTGTATTTGGGAAGTGCAAATAGAATTTGAAGTGTTCTAATTTGTTTCCACTTTAAGTGGAAATAAGAAATCGTCTGAAGACGTAATTATTTTGAGTGAAATAATTTCCAGTAGGTGCAAAAGTGAAATGAGAAGTCTGAATTTAGGCCTGCCATTAAATTTAATAGTATTTGAAATTGTATCTAAACTGCTGTGTTGAGGAAGTTTGGCTGAAAAGTAGATTTTGTCATGTTAGCTGTAAAAATGGAAAGGCTTTCCTTAGAGGTGGAAACTAGGTCCAGAAGTAATACTTCTCCCTGTATTTTACTGGCACAGCCAATTTAGTCAAGAAATACTATGTGACATTGACTTCTTGGAAATAAAGTAACTTAAAGAACACAGATAACACATTTAAAATCCGTCTCAGTGTGTTTGTAGAACTCGTTTGGGGACTCTCACTTTTCCGGATGGTTATATTTCAGCAAAATTAGCTGCACAATGGATCCTGTTTTCTCAGTGATCATCATTTATTTTTACACAAGATAAAACTTCCCTTAAGGATTAAGCTGGTGTGCAGTTGAGGGTGGAGGGATGGTATGTTGTTGTATCTCAGCAGGTTTACACTTAGGCTCTTGTATGGGTGGGAGGGGGTGTGTAGGGTGGTGTGCGGTGACAGGCGAGAAGTCCTCAGTACTTGGAACATTCTCAGTTCTCAAGTTCTCCTCTCTGCCATCAGCCTTAAAGGCATTAACAGATTTCTTGGTTGTTTCTAGCGGCAACCTGGAAGCTAGACCAGAGATCTGTGATAACAACGGTGTTGCTTTCATTATTCCTCAGCGTTGAGTTAAATTTGTTTCTTGTAGTTGTTGGGTTTCATTTCCTAACTTATGCAAATGTAAAATGCTCTTGGCATTGCTTTATTGGTACTTTTCTGTTCTTGGAAGTGTGTTTAGTAAGGTTTTGCCTTATTGCTTTAGCTTGCTTTTTAGGGAGGCAGTCTGATGGTTGCTAACTGATAGATGCTGACTAATAATCACTTAATTGGACCTGGATCTCATCAATATTGAAATGGCTCACAGCTAAAACAATACTAATGAGCAATATAGAGATTAAAGGAGTATCACTCATGGGCTCTTGTTTGCAAACATTTCGATGGTTGAAATCACATCTTTACTACTATAGGATCATGTTGACTAGGAAGTGGAGCTGCCATTAACTTTATATTTATTTTAGGTATTCTGAAACCTGTTTTTCCAGTGGTATAAGGTTATTATCTGGGTCCCCGAGCAAGAATTTCAGTGAGGGATGCTCTTAATGTTTCTGAACCTCACTGTAACAGACTTTAACTGAGGACAGTATTGGAGACCCAAGGATAATGTGTTTATTTTGGAATTACTTAAGCTTCGTAACCTTAACAAACTTAGTGAGTTTGAGAGTAACAATTACACTTTTATAAGTCCCATACAGCTCCCTTTTGTAATGACCCGAGGAAACACTTATGGTTCCACTGATTCATCTCCTGGGGACCATCAGTTTTCCATTGGTCTCTGGCCAGTCTTTTTTAGACAGTTTCTCTTCTATGCATTTAAAAAATAACATTTGTAGGCATCTTTTCTAAAAATAATACCAGTACTTTGTAGAAAATTTTAAATTAAAAAAAAGAGAAAAGCCTACCATTCAAGTGTAATCACATTAAACATCTTGGGGTGTGTATATATAAGATTAAATATGATAGAAAAAGATTTAATATATGTAAGCCACACATATCAGTGTGTGGATAAAGGTCTTTAAAACTAAATTGGGATCACCATGTACTACTCCATTCATTTACTAGTATAATATTATAAGTACCATTCAAAAAAACAAAACCCTGATCACTTATACTCTTTTAAAGCCTGTGGCAAAAGATTAGCTTTGGTGAAATCTCTCATAATTCTAGTTATATTCTGCCCAGCTTCTCAAAAAGTTGTTAAAATAAACTTTTTTTTCCCCATAAAATTTTTCTGAGAGATATTTTTCCTGTAGTTTTGTAGCTTGTTAAGAATAAAAGAATTCGGAATTAAAAAATGTAAGCTGGGGAAATTGAAAGCTTTTCTCCAGTGTCAAATAAAATTTTTACAAGTAGCTATATACAGGTTAATGTCTAAATCAGGGAAGGAATGATGGGCAAGTTCATTAATTGAGATCTTGTTTATGTGTGTCTGGAATAATTTTTCAGGGAACTGTCTGGTGGCGTGAAGCCATCTAGCGCCGCAACTGGAATTTCTTCAGGCAAGTTTGCATTTCACGGGCTGAGGCAGAGAGGACATCTGGTTGAGCTGCAGTGTACCCTAGTGTTGGGCTTTCAAGTAGACACAATGGCAGAACTTCGTCTCGTGGTGACTGTGTAGCCTAGGGCAAGTTACTTAGCCTCTCTGGGTCTCAGATGTTTGTTACTTGTAAAATTTGGGTGATAGTTTTTATCTCATGGAAGTGAGAGCTTGAAATAATGTAAGATGAAATAAGAGTGTGTGCCTTACAGTTGGTAATTTTAGTGGATAGGAATCCTCTCCCAAGTCTCTCAGGGTCGTATCACTCTTGTGTAGTCGCTGCCTTGTTTGGACTCTTCTGTGACCTCATGGACTAGTCCGCCAGGCTCCTCTGTCCATTGACTTCTCAGGCAGGAATACTGGAGTGGGTTGCCATTTCCTCCTCCAGGGGATCTTCCTGACGGATTGAACCCAGGTCTCCTGCATGGCAGGTGGATTCTTTACTGCTGAGCCACCAGGTAAAGTGGCTCATTATCACTCTTAGTGTTAGCTAAATTAGATTTGATGGTATAAGGTACCAAGAAATAACTTTACCTTGAGTAAGAGGGTGGCTAAATTTTTGCTCTATAAATTTTGATGAATGTCTGAAATACGAGACATGGGTCAATTTTAGGAGAAAGATTTGAATAATACTCAAAAGGCTTACATTTTGTTTCATACAAATGAATTTTACATAATTGTGGATTTTAACGTTTCATTTGTACATTTTGGCATGTTGAGACAGTTGACGTACTTCTATTTTAATGTTTCCATTATATTGATGTTTCATGGTTTGTGGTGTATAGTCTTAACAAAACAAAATAGTTATCCTTTGGAGTAGACACTGAATTTGAAATTTAAAAAAACTTTTATTATGGGAATTTTTAAATATACCCTAAAGTAGACTGGTGTAATGAGTCCTAGTGTGTTATCACCCAGCTGTGACAGCCATCAGCTCATAGCCACTCTTATTTCATGTCATTTCCCCTTCCCCGCTATTTGAAACAAATTCCAGACATCATATCGTAAAACAGAATTATGATGCATGAAATTCGTCAGCTTGGTCCCCCTATACATTTATATGTAGATATATTTCATTCATCTCTGCTTGAATTGAATTTTACACTTTTGTTTTGGATGTAGTCAGCTTTTATTATATCCAGTGTTGTCCTACTTTAAAATCCTAATAGTTATAGTGAACTTTATTTAAAATTATAAGAAATTTTGTGCTGATACATATTTAAGCACAAACTTCCATTATAACCATATTTGGGAGGCTTGTCTGGTGACAAGTGAACAAAGTATTTAATCCTAATTCCATTATTAAGTTTGTTAGTTGTTTTAAGAAGACTTTAAAGTATGTCTCTAAGTGCAGTTAAGGATTTGAAAAACATTTTTTGACAACTTTTGGTAAATGAACTATAAATGCAGTGGTTTGAAATCAATTTTTGGAAGAACTTTTGGTAAATCACCTGTAAGAAGTAGTATATGCTCCCTAAACCAATACTTTTTTGTTGAAAATAAGTTGTCCTTCAGGGCAGTTGCTAGCGCTTAGTTGTATTTTTTAAAAGGGCTTAAAATATTAATCTAGTTAGGTCAGAGCCTGGTTCTTCTTGATTCTGTATATTTTTTAAAAAAGTTTTTCTGCTCTGTTGGACTTTTCTGTGTATGTTCTTTCTGTTTATGCTCTGTGGACTTTGTTGTTTCTGTGTATGCCTGTGGGGTGAGGGAGGTGGGGCTGATGCAAGTTAGATGTGTTCCATGTATGCATGTGTGGTTCATGCTTGAGATTTACTGGCTAGAAAAAGGCCAGACTTCATAGGTTAGTTTTTTTCCCTCCTTAAATGTATTGAGCAGTCATAGGTCGAGCATTTTACCAACTATGTGGATATGGTCCTTTACATTTTAATGATCAGATGGCAGATGTAAGATAAGCTAGAATTGAATATTAAAAGCTATATTCCTTTCTTTACATTTAAGGTATATTTACATATACTTTTTATGTTTCTTCTTTATATTTTTGTACTAACATATAGTTATTGGGGGTTCTGTGATGGCTCAGACAGTAAAGAATCTGCCTGCACTGCAGGAGACCCGGGTTCCATCTCTGGGTTGGGAAGATCCCTGGAGAAAGGAATGGCTACCCACTCCAGCATTTTTGCCTGGAGAATTCCATGGACAAAGGAGCCTGAAGGGTACAGTCCATAGGGCTGCAAACTGACACGACTGACACTGTCATATAGTTAATTGACTAAATTTTTTTTTTCTGTACTTTAATTTTTTGTAAAATTTATTTCCATATTTGCTTGAAATCTTAGCACAGTATTTGAGCCTGAAGATTTTAATAAAGCTTGAGCTAAATTAAATAAAATTGTTCATATTAAATGGAAGCTTTGCAGTTTTAAAATCTTTGGTGTTTTGGGAATAATAAATGACTCAACTGTGTGAGGTGAGGTAATTCCCAGATATAAGTCATACTAAACCTGCCTTGATGACTAATTAAATACTTTCTGAGCCTAAGTGTTACATTGTTACACCAAATTGGAAATTGAATTTCCATGGCGTGCAGTGTATAGCTAATTGAAATATCTTAGCCAATGAAAATGATCATTTGTGTGACTAATTTTTTAAAAAAGCACTGCATATATTAAGTTGCAATTCTTTACTGTTAAGGTTTTTGGAATGTGTATTTGAATCCACATGTGACTAGAGTGTCTAATGTTGCTATCGTTGGAACACAGTGAATTATAGTATCAGGAACTTGATGCAACTAACTTACGGATTTAGTTCACTTATTATTGGAATTGAGGACATTTTGGTAGGCCTGGTTAAGAGAAAAACAGCTGACACCTAGCTTCGGTAATGACAGTGGCTGAAACAGAATTCTCCATCCTGATTGCCTCCTGCAAACTAAGGGCTTTAAAAATACAGTAGTCTGAGACCATGTAAATAAGAGTCTCTGTACTGATAGATTTTAAAAACTCTACAGTTAACTTCTTAAATTTACAAACATATGTCACTCAGTCATGTCCGACTCTTGGCAATCACATGGATTATACAGTCCATGGAATTCTCCAGGCCTGAATACTAAAGTGAGTAGTCTTTCTCTTCTTCAGGGGATCTTCCTAACCCAGGGATCAAACCCAGGTCTCCTGCTTTGTAGGCAGATTTCTTCACCAGCTGAGCCACCCGTGAAGCCCAAGAATACTGGAGTGGGTAGCCTATCCCTTCCCCAGGGGATCTTCCCGGCCCAGGAATTGAACTGGGGTCTCCAGCATTGCCAGCAGATTCTTAACCAGCTGAGCTACCAGGAAAGCCCCTTTTAAGTTTAGCTGGGGTTGAAGAGCATTGGCTTAAAAAGATGTACTCCAGTACCTGTTACTTGGTGTGGTGGTCCTAAAGAGGCAGACTGCTCACTTAAGAAACAGCTGTCTTTTCCTTGCTTTATTCCCAGGAAGAGATCTCTGTCATTTTTAAAATTAAAGTTGAAATTTAAAAGAAGATTTTAAATTGTCATCCATAGTCCCTTGGTCCTTTAGAGAGGAGAGCAAAATGGTTAACCTCTTAGTACCTATAATAATTATAATCAGAGCTAACATTTGTTGACTGCTTGCTTTGTGCCAGATATTACTGGGTGGCTAAGGGCTTTTCTGTACTTTATATAGTAACTTTTAGTGATAACTGCCATTTTATTGATGGAGAAATGGAAATACAGAGGTTAAATAACCTACATCAACTCAAAACAGCTGAGTGACTCACTTTACTCCACGGCACTACTGATTTGTTCGAGTATTTCCTGACTCTTAGTAGATGTATCTTTGCTGTGGAACTCACTTTAATTTGTTATCTATTGGAGGAAAATGGCTCTTTTATAAAGGACATTATTTATTAATGGATTTAATCTTTAAGTGCATTGCAGAAGAATAAGAGCTTATTTTAACTTTTATAAAATGTTGAAGATAGGAGGCTTTAAATGAGCTTTACGTTAATTAAGTTTAGATCCATCTCATGTTCTTAAGGAACCCATACAGCATGTCCCTTCCCTGCCACCCCCTCTGCCCTGGGCTTATTTGACTTGGGCTTCAATAAAGTAACCTGGAGATGGATAGGTATGAAGTATTACTTTTCCAGTAGAAGTGTACTTTATATTTTGGGGAACATGGCATTTTTTGATGTTCTTACATATTCTAAAAAAAAAGAGAAAGCTTTGAGATTGACATGTTTATTTTTGTATCAGACGTAATGCTTTGAAGTGAATGTTTAATGGAAAGCTATATATTTGTTTGGGTGATTATATTGTTTCTAAATATTTAAGGAAACATTCTATGAACAGTTTTCTTATCAAAATTGTATATTTGACAACATTTTCCCATGGTACCATTTTTACTTATTTACCCCCCCTCCACCCTCACATTTAATATTTCAGAAAAAAATTGTCACTGTCTCCCTTGTTACAGGTACTCTCAGTTATATTATTGTGAATTACAGAGTATCATTTGGGTATATGTTATCCTGAAACTACTTAGCTTTGATTGCTTTTAGAAGTCACTTGATGGAATCAGTTTGGAGGGTGGTAGGAGAGGAAAGAAGTTGCAGGGAAAAACGGACACAAAGAAATTGACACAGATTTAATAATTATTCCTGAGACTTTGACCTCACAATTACAAGTGTTATTTGTTGGAAACAAGTAGTTGCAGATCATGGTGAAGTGGGATGTAGAAGGTACACCCAGAGAAGGCATTATACTGATGGAATTCTGCATCACAGCCTGCTGCCTCTCAACTTTTCCTTGTACCTTCTAAACTGAGGCTTTCTCTGTAGCAGCTCTAGAATTTTGTTGGAACCTTCTGCTAAGTGTCCCTCTCCAGTTCTTTTTGAATCTATACATTTAACATTTTTTTCACCTAATTTTAGCATCATCTGAGAGGCAACCCACTTGTGCTCAGTGTACATATTTAATAGGAAAATTGTTATTTCTCTTGATTTTATGGAGTCTTTTTGCTTCTCAAAAGTTAAAAACATTTTTGTTGTTGTTGCCTAATGTGATATTCTCTCCTTTATGGGTTTTATGCCAAGTTTACGATTATAACTTTTAAAGTGATCTAGTAATTTTGTACTTTTGAGGGGATTGTTTTGGTCACAGCTATGGTATATTAATTGAGTATTATTCAGTTATTTTAAATGTGCTTGATGTATAATATATAGAAGTGCATTTTTGAGATACAGATGGTGAAGATATATCGCTGCCAGCCCCCAAAACTGCCAGCTCCAGGATTAATGATAGCAGGAGTTATTTTTGGAGGTAGAAATTAGTTTTCCCCATACTGTGAAATTCAAGCCTGCTTTGAGTTTGGATCATGGATGAAGTTATTATGAATAACTTATTTGGGACTAAACTGTAAAACTGTTCAAGTGTAAGAGAAACCCTTCTTAAGCCTAATTTTGTATTATGGTAGTTGAAGTATAAGAATAATGTACTCTTTTTTTTCCTTTTCCATTGTGGTTTATTACAGGATATTAAATATAGCTCCCTGTGCTGTAGAGTATGATCTTGTTATTTGTCCCTTCTATACATAATATTTTGTATCTGCTAACCCCAAACTCCCAGTCCATCCTTCTCCTACCCCCTCCCCCTTGGCAACCACAAGTCTGTTCTCTATGTCTGTGAGTCTGTTTCTGTTTCATAGGTAAGTTCATTTGTGTCATATTTTAGATTTCACATGAAAGTGGTATCATATGGTATCTGTCTTTATCCTTCAGACGTATATTGCTTACTGTGATAATCTCTAGGCCCATGCGTGTTGCTGCAGATGGCATTATTTCACTCTTTTTAGTGGCTGAGTGGTATTGGATCGTGTATGTGTGTATATATATAGATACAGATATACGATATCTTCTTTATCTGTTGATGTGTCAGTGGACATTTAGGTTGCTCCCATGTCTTGGTTACTGTGAATTGTGCTGCTGTGAACGTAAGGGTGCGTGTAGCTTTTTGAGTTAGGATTTTGTCACAATGTATGCTCAGGAGTGGGTTGCTAGATCATATGGCGGCTCTGTGTTTAGTTTTTTGAAGAACCTTCATGCTGTTTTCCATAGCGCTGCATCAGTTTACATTCCCATGAACAGTGTTGGAGGAGGGCTCTCTTTCTCCTTACACTCTTCAGCCTGTTATTCGTAGACATTTTAGTGATGGCCGTTTTGACCAGCTGGTACCTCATTGTAGGTTTGATTTGCATTTCTTTAATGATTAGTGATGATGAGTGATTATGTACCTCTTAGCCACCTGTAAGTCTGTTTTGGAGAAACGTCTGTTTGGGTCTTCTGCTCATTTTTTAATTTTTAATTTTATTTTGCTATTAAGTTATGTGAGCTGCTTGCATATTTTGGAAATTAAGCCCTTGACAGTTACATCATTTGCACATATTTTCTCCCAGTCCTTAAGTTTGTCTTTTCATTTTGCTTACGATTTCTTTTGCTCTATAAAGGCTTAAAAGTTTGATTTGGTCCCATTTGCTTATTTTTGCTTTTGTTTCTATTGCTTTGGGAGACTGACCTAAGAAAACATTGGTATGATTTATGTCAGAGAATGTTTTACCTGTATTCTCTTCTAGGAGTTTTATGGTATCATGTCTTATCTTTAAGTCTTTTAAGCTATTTTGAGCTTATTTTTGTATAAGGCATGAGGGTGTTTTCTGACTTCACTCAGAAAACGTACTTGTGGCTGTCCAACTTTCCCAAGGCTGCTTGCTAAAGCAACTGTCGTTCCCTTATTGTATATTCTTGCCACCTTTGTCGACAATTAATTGTAGGCGTATGGGTTTATTTCTGGGCTCTCTCTTCTGTTTCATTGATCCATTTGTGTGTTTTTGTGCCAGTACCAATGCTGTTTTGGTTATTGTAGCTTTCTAATATGGTCCGAAGTCTGAGAGGGTTATGCCTCTTGTTTTGTTCTTTATCCTCAGGATTGCTTTGGCATTCTGGGTCTGGCATATATGGTTCCATATAGATTTTAGGATTCTTTGCTCTGTGTGCATGCTAAGTTGCTTCAGTCATGTCCGACTCTTTGCAACTCTATGGACTGTAGCCCTCCAAGCTCCTGGGAAGGCCAGGTGGCTTTGCTCTGGTAGTGTGAAAAATGTCATAGGTGATAAGATGGGGATCACACCTGCTGTACTTTTGCTTTGAGGCAGCAGGTGAGCAGTTGTGCCTTTTTTGTCCTATTATTGAGAATGCTTTTCTCATGATGTGATCTCCCCCTGGCCCCCAGATAAACAGGGGTCACATGACGACAGAAGCCAAGCGAGCCGCGAAGATGGAAAAGAAGATGAAAATCTTGCTTGGGGGTTACCAGTCTCGTGCGATGGGGCTCATGAAACAGCTGAATGACTTATGGGACCAGATTGAGCAGGCTTACTTGGAGTTACGCACTTTTGAAGAACTCAAGAAACATGAAGATTCTGCTATTCCCCGGAGGCTAGAGGTACCATTATTGCCTTGCAGCCCTGCTTAGAAAGAGAACTCTGAAGAATAATCAGGGTTTCCCTCTTTTGCCTGCCTGTGCAGGCTATTGTTTGCATTTGACATTGTCTGGCTTTTTTTCAATGAAAGCCTAAAATTTTTGACTTTCTTATCTAGAATGGCCTGTGTGTAGATGGATAGGCCAGGCCATTGTGGATACAGAGACTTTTCCTTTACTAATTTTTTGTTTTCCATGTAGATACACTATAAAATAGAATACATAACCCTATGATTTCCCCCCCTGAAACTTAATTGCATCCCATTCATACAGCTCTCTCAGGTAATTAAACTGATGTCTTTTTGTTTTGTAATTTAGAAAGCTGAGAATATAATATAGCTAGTCATCCCAGAGCATCAAATTCCTTTGGCCAGATTTGGTTTAACTTTATTTGCCAAATGTTCGTGAAAGTCCATGCCCAGATAAATGGCAGCCAGGGCTTATTTAAGTGCATGGTGGGTGTTCATAGGACAGTGATGGCTTATTTATTTGAGATAGCAGAGATTTTACAAATGCTGGTACATGTATGACCAAATCAAAGAGTGGCCACAGCACTGGTCTTAGAGCAAAAGTAGTTGCTATTTTTATTTCTCTTAGGGGAATACTTAACTCTTGAGAGTGTGGACCTAACTCAGCTGTTTGTAAGATTATAAAGTACCATAAGATATTTTTAATTTTCAGTGTGCTTACCTGTGAAATAATTAATGTTTTTATTTCTTCAAGTGTCTAAAAGAAGATGTTCAGCGACAGCAGGAAAGAGAAAAGGAACTTCAGCATAGATATGCTGATTTGCTGTTGGAGAAAGAGACTTTAAAGGCCAAATTCTGAAGCATATTCTCTCACAAGCTGAATTAATTGCTGGTGTTCAGACCCTGGAAGGCTGAAACTGCTGTTTATCTTCATTGACAAATTTGCCCACCATCTGTGGTTTTTCAGTTATTTTCAATGATACCAATCTTACGCATTTATGTGTAAAGACTTTAACTCCACAGGACATTTTAGGGTTTAAATTATTAAGACGATCATTCTTTTAGCAGTGTCTTATTTGCAAATTTTTTTAGTTTTGGCCTTTAATTTTAAAAGCCTGATTTTAAAGTGCTGCCTGTGAGTAAACTCTTGAATAAAAACAAAATATAAAAAATTGAGAATGTAGCCTTTTGTTTCAAATAGATACTTAGAGTGCCCACAAACCAGCAGATACATACTGTGTGTCATAATTAATGAGTGACTCTTGGATAATAAAAATGGCAATCCAGTATCTTAATTTAAATCCTTAAGAGGCAATCCTTTTGTGGCTTTGTTAGTTTTTACCATTTTTGCATAGGATGATCATTTCTCTATACACTGACAAGAAAGGTTAACTTTTTAATACCTCAGTTTTGGTTTTTTTCCCCAGTATAACTGTTGGCAGGTCTCTTCTCTGCCCAGCTACTTACACAGATAGGACTAGATTAGGACTCAAAAGACTTAATTTTTCTTGACTTGTTATTGTCTTGTAAATAGTTTTTTGACAAAGGCATTTTAAAGATTAATTCTAACCATACTATCAAATTTTATTAAAGCTCAGTGTTTATTTTAACAAGTTAATCACACAAGTGTAGAATTTGGGGAGTGTGTAGAGGTAGGAAGATCTAACTATAATAATTCATATGAAATCATTATTTGGCTACAAGTTCAAAATAAGCCAGTGATATCTTGGACTCGCCAAAAAAGTTTGCTTAATCTTAGACTGCTAGGGATTAAAGGGAGCAGATGAAGGAGTCATTCATTCATTCATTCATTCATCAGATGTTGTTAACTGTCTATCCAGTGTCTGAGTCCTGGAGATAGAACAGTGACTAAAATAGACAGCCTTCTGGTTTTGTGGAGTTTATAGTCTATTGAGAATGACTGACAGTGAAAATTCAGGGAAGAAGAATGACTTCTTACACACCAGGACTTATTTTAAGTTTTAGAGATGACGTGTTATTAAGACAAAGTTCTTCCTCTCACAGAGGTGACGTTAATGGCAATAAGTACCAAACGGGCAAGTATCAAATCATGAACTTTAGATTCAATGGAGAGAGTTAAAATACGGTGACGGGACATAGTGACTGAGTGGCTACTCTAGGAAGATCAAATTATCTGTATTTGGTGTCTTAAAAGGAGCCATCTTTGTGAGGTTCCAGGGAAGAGCAATACCAGCAGAGTGAAGCACCAGCACAAAGCGCCTTTGGTGTATTTGAGGGGCAGAAAGGAAGACAGTGTGACTTGAGTGTTAACAATGGCATTTGTATGGGATACCTGGCTGGATAGGGCCACTCAGGAGGCAGTGGTAAGGAACTTGGATCTTACTCTGTGATGAGAAGCTAGGAGAAGATTCTATGCAAAGGAATGACACAATCAGATTTATTCTGTGGATATATGGTATGTCTCACCAGGCTGGAGAGCCTGGTGCAGTAATCCAGGCAAACAACAATAGGGACTCAAACAAGGGTGGAGCCAGTCCTGATGGAGATAGGTTGGAGGAATTTGAGCAGTAATGATTCTGTAGTCTTTATAAATATATTTGTATTTTCCTCATATCTAGTCACTTTTTTGAGTTTTTTAGTCACCCCATGTTCTAGTACTTTTTTCAGTAACTTCACATTTTTTTTTAGGAGATATTTTGACATCCTCTATGGATAATGATAATGTTGTTTTTTCTAATAGTTCTAATTTTTATTGCATGTTTTGGTGGCTGAAATTTTCAATAATCTTGATGATGATGGTGGTAGACATTCTTCTTATTTTCTGGTTTTAATGGGTATGTCCATGGTGTTTTACCTTTAGGTTGGCTGTTTTGAGTCAGATATTATTTTCTTTAGAAAGGAAATATCCTCTTTTTAGATTTTAAAGAATTAGAAATAGCTCTGAAATTTTGTCAAGTACACATTTTGGGTATCTCTCAAGATGATCATACAGTTTAGTTTTTTTTTTTTCCTATTTGATTTGTTGATGATGCTTTGATAGATTTTCTAACCATCTTTGAACTCCTGGAATTAGTTAAGAAGATTTTTTTTTTTTAAGATTAGTTTACTTCTTATGTGAGCTTGAGTTGCATGGTTTAAAAATAACTGATCAAATAATAGTTACTTTGTTCTCAAAATTTGAAGTAATGCACATACTTGTACCCTAAAAAATAACCAAGAATTGCATCATTTCGAAGCCGGCAGTTCGGCTCTGTCAGCTGCTCGTGGTTTTGGCCCTTAGCGGTGCAGCTTCAGCTGCTCATGGTAAGCGGACGTGCCGTGGTCTTTGTCAGTGTTCCGTAATGCCTGGGACTCTTTACCAGCACCCTCTGAGGGCAGTGTTGGGTGGCTCTTTAAGATGCACTTCTATTGTATTCTCCTAAACATGCGATCATTTGGTGGTGGTGGTAGAACTAGTGATCAAAAGCATGTTCACGTTTCAGTAACTTTGGGACAGAAATTAAAGTGATGAAGACCCAAAAGTAACCACCACTATGAGTGAGAGCCCTCTTTGAAATATTAGAAATAATGGTGAGATAAGAAAAAGCAGTCTCAAAGGAAAAAAAAATACACTACAGTGATTGTAGACTTACACTCTCCGATCACGCATCCTCTATCTTTATATTAGTTTCCCTGGAAAGACTAGTTTTGAAATATGGGATGTCCTTCAGAATCCATTTCTTCTAAAATGTGTTGCCCTATTGCTACTATAGAATTTGATTGGCTAATATTTTATTTAGGAAAATTGCCTTTTTACATGAGAGTTTGGGCTTTTGGGCTAGCGTCTAGGTTTTGAGTTAGGCATTTTGCTAACTCTATAAAGTGAATAGGATACCTGTATATATTTTACTGTATGTTAAGCCATTACATTATAGCATGAGAGTGATTTGTTTCATGAAAAATTGAAGGACTGTGCTTATAAAACTTTTGAGTTCAGACTTTTTTTAGGAAATAAATTCTTGATAACTCCAGTTTCTTTTGTGGCTATTAGTATGTTTTTAAATTTTAAAAGTTTTTTGTTCTAAAATATATTTCTTTTGCATTTATTAATCTACTAAATTTAAGTATTTTATACTTTCCCAGAAAACTTTTTATTTTGTTGAAATTTAACACATTTGATACTTTTAATAGAGAATAAAAAAGTCTCTTTTCTATTAAACTTGATACTTGTAAGAAATTTACCTTTTCTTAGTTCTACCATTTTCTTTTCCTTGATTAGACTTTCTAAAGGTATCTCTTTTCTCTTAAAAAAGAAAACTGGATTTGTTTATCAATTATGACTTTGTTTTAAAATGTATTACTTTCTCATTTTGTGTTTATTATTTCCTTTGTTTGCTCTAGATTTTTTTTCCCTGTAGCTTTTTAAGTCTGGTACTTTTTTGTTTATATACAGTTGAATATGTTCAAGGCTTTTCCTTATCTCCAGTTTCAAGTATGTTCACATCCCAGCTATAATAACGTGTCTTGTTTTCTAAGTAGTTTATCTTTGTGTTTTGGTTTAATAGCTAAGAATATTTTAAAATTTCTGTGTGATTTACCTTTAAAAAAAAATTTTTTTTTCTGCTACTTGTAGAATATTTACCCTGACAGTAAATATGGCTTATTTGGTTTCTTTTTTAAAGAATTTATTGAGGTTTGGGGCCTAGCATTTTTGAAGAGTGTTCTGTGGGTGTCTTGAATGAAAGTTTATTCAATTTGTGTGTGACAGAGGTGAATGTGTATCTGTTCAACTACTTTAATTCAATTTTCATTTTCTTATTTTTTTTTAATAAACTACCATAGACTAATAATATTGTCTTAGAGTCTCCCATTATAGTTATTTCTCTGTTTCATCTTGTCTAGCTTTTGCTTTGTGTATTTTGATACTGTTACTTGGTATATAAATACCTGTGTCTGTTAGGTACAATTCATAAGGAAGACTTACTAATGTTATTCTTTGTGTCCTACTTAAGCTTTTTGCCTCAAATTTTACTTTCTTTGATATTAGAATATTTGTCCTCTTTGTTTATATTTGCTTGATAAACCTCTTACATTTAGCTTTCATATAATTTCTAGTTGTGTCTTAAACAATGTGTCTTATTGGATTTTATATTTCAACTCATTTGGAAAGTCTGCATTTTAATAGGGAATCTAATCCATTTGCTTTTATGTTAATTACTGACTTTGGTGTTCTGTGATCCTATTTTGTGCTTTCTCACTGATTCCTTTAATTTCCTAAATGAACTGTAATTTCCTGGTTTTAATTTTCTTAGCAATTTAAAAAATATATATCCTCAAAAAAAAAAAAAAAAGAATTTATGTCCTCTTGTAAATTTTACCGATGAATGTGTTATCATTTAAGGTTCAGGATCATTCAGAAGAAGGAAATACCAGTAATTTGAACAGGGAACATTCAATATGAAGAATTATTAACTACAGGTGGCTCAGTGGTGAAGAATCCACTTGCCAGTGCAGGGGACGTGGGTTCAATCCCTGGGTCGAGAAGATCCCCTGGAGGAGGAAATGGCTGTCTACTTCAGTATTTTTGCCTAGAATGTCCCATGGATGGAGAAACCCAGCAGGCTCCAGTCCAAGGGGTTGCAAAGAGTTGACACGACTGAACACAGTCTGCAGCACAGCTAATGGGATTACCCACTAAGAGGGGCTGATATCTCTAAGGAAAGTGAATAGCAGATGTAGGGAGCAGCCACTACTTGCAGATTGAGAGAGCCCCCAAGGAAGGAACAAACTTTTGAAAGAGCCCTTTCCCACCTCCCCCAAAGCTGAGATTAAGATCTCATTGAAGACAGTGTGGTGTGGCTCACTGGGTGGAGAAATTTGCTTGAAGTTGCCACAGTTTAAAATGGCAGGCAGGGTGTTGGGGAAACTCGGTAGGAAGTCACTTGCTGGGATGCCTGTGACGATTGGAGGGAGGCCGCGTCTTAAGTGGCTGGCTGAATTCTGGAGAGTGTGTGCCACTGGCCAAGAAGCCTCCTGCTGGCAAGAAAGCCACATGCTGACAATGACGTGTGAGGAACAAGGAGGGAAAGCAGCAGAACGGGGGTGAAGCCACTTGCACTTACAGCCCCCGCCAGTGCCTTCTGCTGACAGTGCTAATGTGTCGCTGCTGAAGGAGGAATGTTTATAGGCCGCAACTCAGTATCACACCCAGAGCAAAAGTGTGGATTTGGAGCTGGCTCAATAGCCCATTGTTTTCCAGGCTTTTCTACTCAAGCCTGTATTTATCTTAGCAGCTGAGTAAAGAGTGAAGCTGTTGTCTGAACCACTTTTAATTCCATTAACAACACCTTTATATCTCTGGGGAATCTCCAGTGTATGTGTCCTATTTCACTAGTCAGAGCTATTTTATTTCATCTTGTTGTCCCTGATGGGTATCTTTAGATGTGAATCCAAGATTTTCATCTCTGTCTGGCCCCTTGGGTTTAGGGCATTTGTTCAAAGTGTTACCTTGATTCCTTCTTCTTCCTTCTTCACTTCTGCATCCTTTTTTGTCCTCTTTACTCCTCATTTGCAAACCTAGACAGCATATTAAAAAGCAGAGACATTACTTTGCCAACAAAGGTTCATCTAGTCAAAGCTATGGTTTTTCCCATAGTAATATATGGATGTGAGAGTTGGACCATAAAGCTGAGTGCTGAAGAATTGATGCTTTTGAACTGTGGTGTTGGAGAAGACTCTTGAGAGTCCCTTGGACTGCAAGGAGATCCAGCTAGTCCATCCTAAAGGAGATCAGTCCTGGGTGTTCATTGGAAGGACGGATGCTAAAGCTGAAACTCCAATATACCTCATGCGAAAAGTTGACTCATTGGAAAAGACCCTGATGCTGGGAGGGATTGGGGGCAGGAGGAGAAGGGGATGACAGAGGATGAGATGGCTGGATGGCATCACCGACTCGATGGACTTGAGTTTGAGTGAACTCCAGGAGTTGGTGATGGACAGGGAGGCCTGGCGTGCTGCGATTCATGGGGTTGCAGAGTCGGACACGACTGAGCGACTGAACTGAACTGAAATGTTTCAAAAGTCTGTTTCAAGGCAAGATTTTTTTCCTTTGGGTATGGGGGAGTAGGGGAAGAGTACAATAACTTATGGGGCTTCCCAGGTGGTGCTAGTGGTAAAGAACCCGCCTGCCAATCCAGGTAAGACATAAGAGATTTCAAGCCCTGGGTCGGGAAGATCCTCTGGAGGAGGGCATGGCAATCCATTCCAGTATTCTTGCCTGGAGAATGCCATGGACAATAACTTATTATACATGGGTATTAAACTTACCAGCCTTGGGTCTTCCCTGGTGGTCCAGTGGTTAAAACTTGCCCTTCCAGTGTAGAGGGTACAGGTTTGATCCCTGGTCAGGGAGCTAAGATTCTACATGCTTGATGGCCAAAAAACCAAAACATAAAACAATACTGTAACAAATTCCCTGAAGACTAAAAATGGTCCATATTAAAAAAAGTCTTTTTAAAAAATTATAATACCAGCTCTAATATATTTGTTAACCTACCCTGTAGGGTTGTGCTGTCTAGCATGGTAGCCACTAGCCAAATGTGACTGTTGAGCACTTGAGATGTGCCTGGTTTAAATCGAGCTGTGCTCTAAGTAACTTACTGGATTTTGAACACTTGGTATGGAAAAAATATAAACTATCTCAACTTTTAAATATTGCTTACATGTTGAAATGAGAATATTTTTGATAGAGTGGGTTAAATAAAACATTATTAGAATTAAGTCCACCTGTTTTTACTTTTTAAAATGTGGCTAGTAGAAAATTTAAAATTACATGTGTGGCTTGCATTATATTTCTGCTGCTAAGCACTGTTCTAATTCTTTTGTTATTGATTTATAATTTAATTCCATTGTGGTTTGAGAACATACTCTGAATGATTTCAATCCTTTTAGATTTATTAAAGCTTGTTTTATAGCCCACCACATGGTCTGGGTGAATGTTCCCTGTTCACTTGAAAATAATGTATATTCTGCAGGCTGTAATGTTCTATAAATGCCATTTAGGTCACATTCATCGGTGGAGCTCAAGTTTCCTAAATCCTTAATTGCTTTTTTCTCTCCACTTCTTCTATAAGTTGCTGAGAGAGATATATTAAAATTGCCAACTATAATTGTGGGTTTGCATATATGCCTCCTTGTAGTTGCGTCCGCTTGCTTTTTTCTGCATTCACATTTAGGATTATTATGTCTTGCTGAATTGTCTCTTGAACTGTCATTGTGAAATGTCCTTTACATGGGGCAACGTTGTCCTGAAGCCTGTTTTGTCTGCTACTGTGTCATTGTGTGTCTTTCCCTGTCTTTTTGCCTTTAACCTCTCTATCCTTACAGTTAGGGTAGTTTCCGTCGTGTTGGTTGTGGCCGGCATGTCTCTCAGACATCTTGATACTCCACAGGTCACTGAGGTTCTGTTTTTTTAAAAAACTTACTTCTTTTCTTCTCTGTTCTTCTTCTTGATTAAATCCTATTGCTCTTTTTCAGGTTCACTGATCTTTTTTCTGCATTATCTACTTTTATTTCTTTATTAATATTCCTTTCCAGTTAATTTTCATTTCAGATATTTCATTTGTCTTTAGTGGTTTCATTTTGTTATTTTTTATGTCCTTTCTCTCACAGTATTTGTATTTTCCTTTACATTCTTTAGCATAAAGAGCATGTTTATAATAGCTTTTAGTTTAAAATTTTTTAATATGTATGATTCTCATTGAAGTATAGTTGATTTACTATGTTAGTTTCAGCTGTACAACATAGAGAGTCAATATTTTTGTAGCTTATACTCCATTGAAAATTTATAATAGCTTTTTTGTGTGTTGGGAGATGCATCATTAATTATTTTTTATTGAAGGATAATTGATTTACAATGTTGTATTAATTTTTGCTGTACAGCAAAGTGACTCAGTTATACATTCTTTTTTATATTCCTTTCCATTATGGTTTATCTCAGGACATTGAATATAGTTTCCTACACTATACAGTAGGACCTTGTCCATCCATTCTGTATGTAATTGTTTACTATAAATAGCTTTCAAAATGTCCTTATCTGCTAATTCCATCATTTGTCATTTCTGGGTCAACTTCTACTCTATGATTTTTCTCTTAGAAGGTCATTTTTCCAATTCTTTGTAGGTCTAGTACCTGCAAAGGATGGCATACATTTTGAATGTTATATTGTTGGCTTTTGCTTTCTTTATTTTAGCCTTTATTCTAGCAGATAGTTAATTTACTTTCAGATCAGTTTCTTTGAGGCTTGTTTTTAAAGCAGACTATGGCCCATACCTGTTTTTGTAAATAAAATTTTATTGGAACACACGAATCTACCTTTTGAAAATTATATTTATTTATTTATTTATTTTGGCTGTGCTGGGTCTTTGTTGCTACGTCCGGGCTTTCTCTAGTTGCGGCAAGTCGGGCTACTGTAGTTGTGTGTTGGCTTCTCACTGTGGTGGCTTCTCTTGCTGCAGAGCATGATCTCTAGGACATATCCGCTCAGCTGTGGTGCACAAGTTTAGTTGCCCCACAGCATGTGAAATCTTCCTGAACCAGGGGTCAAACCCATGTGCCCTGCATTGGCAGGAGGTGAATCTACCTTTTTGATTCATGAATAATTCTAGAGGTTCTTTCTATATCTTGGGAGTATATCTTTGTACTGATGCCCTTTGCAATCAAGTTCATGGAAAAGCAGTTGTCATCCTTTTCTACCAGATATCACTTGATGTTCCGTCTCTGCCCAACCCCGCTCCCCCGAAAATGTTTCGTTGAATGTACTCAAAGACTGTCGTGCAGTAATGAAGTGGTTAAAAAGCAGAAGCTGGACCAATTTTAAAAGCCATGCATGTCACTTGCCTCTAGGAGGTGTATGATGGATTATTGGAAGACTAAACATATAATTTAAATCTTTAATCATGCCCCCAGGAGAAGGGCATGGCAACCCACTTCAGTATTCTTGCCTGGAGAATTCCATGGACAGAGGAGCCTGACAGGCTACAGTCTATGGGGTCACAAAGAGTCAGACACGACTGAGTGACTAACAAACATATAATTTACTCTGCTTCCAGAGTAGCCATTGCAGAGAAACTTAATATTTGACTGAGAGTAGAACTGTTCAAAATATGTGGGTGTGGACTTTCCCAGTGGTCCAGTGGTTGGGAGTCTGCCTGCCAATGCAGGGGACATAGGTTCAGTCTCTGGTCCGGGAAGATCCCACATGCCATGGAGCAACTAAGCCTCCATGTCCTGTAGCCTGCGCTCCACAACAAGACAAGCCACTGCAATGAGACACCCACGCTCAATGAAGAGGAGCCCCCGCTGTCTGTAACTAGAGAAGTCCGTGCACAGCCACGGAGACCCGGCACAGCAAAAACTGAATGAATGCATTTAAAAAACAAAACAAAAACAAAAAAATGTGGGTGATGGTTATTCAATTAGCCCAAAAGAGAACTTCAAACAGAAGTGGTCAGGCTTGCCAACTGTAGTTCTGTGATTAAGACTTTTTACCTGAGGAAGGAGAGGTGAAGAAAACCTGTCCAGGTGTAGGACTTGCTTGCTTGAGAAATCTAGACTAGAAGTTGTTAACCTCTGTAGAGGTGTCCAGTATCTGCCCCCAAAGTTCAGAACTGATTGATAAGATTGTGGGGGAGGAGAGTGGCAGCCATGTTTAATTTGGCTTTGGTCTGGCAGGAGTGAGCTGTTTCTCTGCTTGGTGGGTTAGGCAGAACCTACATGGATGAACTTCCTTTGATGGTGCTTTGGAGAATTGAGCTTGGAGGGAAAATGGGGATCTTAGCAGTGATGAGCCTGCAGATACAAACAGGCAGTAAACTAGAGGGCTTTGGGGGCATTTAACCTGGCAGAAGCCATCATTTTTCAGAAGAGGGTGGGATGGAACTAGAGAATGAGTCTAGGGGAATCATGACTTATTAGACTCTTGTGTAGACTTATTTTCCTAGTCACCTGTTTGGTTTTATTTTCCGCTATTGCCTTGATGGTTAATCAAGTATTGGGTTGATCAAAAGATTCATTCATTTTTTTCCCATAATATCTTATGGAAAAACCCGAAAGAACTTTTGGGCCAACCCAATATTTTGTTCTTGCCTTTAATAGGAATCAGTCCTGAAGTGACATGCGGTTATGGTTGGTTAAGGAAGTGGTGGCATACCTCTTCCAAATTCCAACTGACTCTGTCAGGGCCCATGGAGTGTGGTCTGAAATTTGAGCTGGTCCAGGGCCCAAATGCCATCTAGTGGTTAAATGGAGGAGTTGCTTTTAACTGCTGCTGCTGCTGCTAAGTCGCTTCAGTTGTGTCCCACTCTGTGCGACCCCATAGATGGCAGCCCACCAGGCTCGGCCGTCCCTGGGATTCTCCAGGCAAGGACACTGGAGTGGGGTGCCATTTCCTTCTCCAATGCATGAAAGTGAAAAGTGAAAGTGAAGTCACTGAGTCATGTCCAACTCAGGGACCATCAAATCTGAGAAACAGAACATGTTCATTCTCAGTTGTCATCATGATTTTCAAGCACACTTGCTTCTTTGAGAATCCTTGCTTTGAACTAGCCTGTATGTGCTCTGTCCCGTCCGACTCTTTGTGACCCTGTGGACCATGGCTAGTCAGGCTCCTTTGTCAATGGGATTCTCCAGGCAAAAATACTGGAGTGGGTTGCCATGCCCTCCTTCAGGGGATCTTCAGGACCCAGGGATTGAACCTATGTCTTCTGCACTGCTGAACTTGGAACTAGATGGATTCCAAAATAATATTAGGTCCAAACATTCCTCTTGGGACTTCCTAGTAACTCAGTGGTAAAGGATCCACCTTCAATACAGAAGACACAGGAGACGTGGGTTTGATCCCTGGGTGGGGAAGATCCCCTGGAGAAGAAAATGGCAACCCTCTCCAGTATTCTTGCCTGCAGAATCCCACGGACAAGGGAACCTGGTGGGCTACAATCCATGGGGGTCCCAAAAGAGTAGGACAAGACGTAGTGACTAATCAATAACATCCCTAGCAGATAATGAGGAAACGATAGCCACAATTTTGCTTAACGACAAAACCACAGCAAGCAGGTAGAGAAAAAAACCTAAACAAAACCAGTGCTCTTTGAGAAATAGGTTCATCCACCCTGAGCCTGAAATCTCCCTCAATAGACTGAGCTACCGTAGGAAGCTCCCTGAGTGTGGATGAGGACGTGAAGATCGACGACTCTGACTACCTGGGATGTGGCTGATTGTGGAACAGTTTCACAAACATCAGGATATGTGTGAGGCCTTTCCCCAAGTATTTGCCTAAGAAGTCATGCCCCTTTTCCAACAATGCTGCCACTGCTTTAAAAAAGTTCTTTGGAACTGCTTATTGGGATTGTTTTGAAACCTCCATTGGTGCTTAGGAAAGACTGACTTGGAGACAGTTCATGTAATGGGGCTGGAAAGGACAGAGGCAAAGGCAGAAAGATTGATGAGAAGATATTGATTGCAGGAGTCCAAGAACAGGTGATGAGGTATGAGCTGTAGGGACAGAAGAGAGTGGATTCAAGAGGCTTTGAGAAGTCAGAACTGAAAAGTGTAATGCTTGGATATGGAGGCGAGAAATGGTGGTGAGACAGTTGTCTCTGAGAGGGACAAGTTGTCTCTGATGACATGGTGAAAGAATTTTCTCCAGTTTTTGAAGAAAAGATGAAAGGGTTGCTTCTGGTGGAGATGTCAAGCGGGCATTGGGTCTGGAGGTTAAGAAGGAGATTGTTATTGGAGACCGATCGTTACTTATTCATGGAACAAACATCATAAAATACCTATAGTAACAGCTGGCGGTTAGTAAGCACCTGTCGTGCTGTGGACAGTGCTGAACCTCTCTGTGCGCTAACTTATCCTCACAAAACTGGAAAGTGTGCGTGCTCTCATTACCTGCACTTTGTAGATGGAGATAAATGGTTTGAAAGGGCAGATTGTACCAATCTTCATCCCTAGTTAAGTCTGAATTAAGTGAACGGTAGTAGGGAGCAAGAAGAAATCAATGAAAACATCAATGTTATTATCGATGAAACCAGAATGCAATATGGAGGTTAGATTTGTGCTCACAGGTGCTCCCCTGACCCTCAGGCCTCAGAGCAGCGTCCCTCGTGGGCTGGTCTGAATCTGTGGAGCAGTCGCATTCTCCCAGACTGCTGCCTCCCACTCTTCTCTCAGGGCTCTGGTCCTAATATGTTTGGTCCTCTATGATGGCTTCTGACAACTTTGAAAAGGTCTTTTGATCTCTGGTTGCCGAAGATGAGTTTACAAAGCAGGACTGAATTCCTTGGAGACAGGCTCCAAGCCGATCATTTCAAGAGAAACAAGCCCTTGGCAGGCAGGAGTGGGCTGGGAGTCAGGGTTCTGGCGGCCAACTGCCAGATGTTCGGAGCGGACCTCAGGAGCTTCGAGGCCTAGAGGCTCACTGCAAAGGGTGATCTCTGCACCCACATCTGCAGTACCACCGGAAACCGCCCCCCCCCCCCCCCGCCGCTAAGTGTGAACCTGCATTTTAACAGGACTCCCCTGTGGTGGCCTGCGTGCATATTAAAGTTTGGGAAGCACTGCTGGAACCGTACCCAAGGGCTGCCTTATACATGAAGGAGAAGCTTGTTTTTCTCCTGGTTGCCCCCTGGTCTTGGGAAACGTTGATTAATATTCTCTTCCCTGCAGAGGCCTTCCTGCTGTAAAGGCTGCCAACCAGCCTTTCCTTCGATCACTCATTATATCAACAATTTGTCCGTTATTTGGGAGCCGGGGGAAAAAAAGCCTTCTCAAAACATGCCCTGAAGCTCATGGGGCATATGTGATAACTTACTTAAACCAACCTGATACTTATTTCATTTCCCTGCATCGTCCACTCCAAAGAGTTTTTTTTTAAGTAATTTCTGAAACCTTTGGATAGGCCATTTGTTTCGTTCTAAGGCTTTCTCCCCAGAGAGATCTGTGATTATAACTGGAGTGAGAGAACTCTGTTATTAGAAATAATATTTGGTCCTAGAAGCCCCTAGAGGACTTGGGTGGAAGGGGGAATGGTAGCAAGGGCAGAGGGAGTTAGGGGTGAGGATGGGGAGAACAAGGGCTCTTGCTGTATCCTTAGTTCCCAAGTTGGTACTTTGAGAAAGAGGTAGACAAATCCAAGGAAGAATGAAGGTTCAGAACTGTGCTGGTTCTCTTAGAACCATGCTGTCTGACATGGACACTCGATACATACAGCAGTTAAAATGAACATTTTGATCAAATTTACATAAATCTAAGCAAAATTATGTGAATTTACATTCACTCACCCTAGCTACATTTCAGGTGTTCAATAGCTACATTTCCACCATCAGGAGAGTTCTGTTGTGCCATGCTATACTTGAAAATCATGTGGAGTTGAAAGGCATGTCAGCTGCTAAGATGTAATAATTTATTTTTAATTCACAACTGATCTGCATAGGAAGGGGCCTGAGGGTATGCATGGTTTTCCCTAAGCCTGGGTGGTTATACCTTTTGACTCTGTGATGCTTTAAAAGATAGAAAGTAAAGCAAGGGTTGGACTTCCCTAGTGGTCCAGTGGTTAACACTCTGGACCAGTGCAGGGAATGTGGGTTCGATCCCTGATCAGGGAACTAAAATTCCACATGCTTTGCAGTGCAGCCAAAAAAAAAAAAAAAAAGGCAAAAAAGAAAGTGAACATATATCTGTGCCCATTTCCTCTTGAAGTGGCAAGAAGCTGTGGGCCATGTACTGAGTCTGGAGCCAGAAGACCCAGTATCGCTGTCTGCTCTGCATCACACTGGACAGGTGCTAACACCAGTGGTCTCTTTATGCAAGGATGGTGTCTGTCTCTGACTGGCAGTGTGCTCGTGTGTTGGAAAGGGCGACAGTGCAATTCTGAATTGCATATGGGACGTAGAAGACGGAACGCTTCATGACTGCTCGTTTAGTTAAAGCAGCAACAAAATTAAACAACAATATCGACAGCAAAAAATACACTCATCTCCCTGCACTTCCCATAATGTGTGTATTTATTTGCTTTAGAAGAGGACTCAGGGGTGAACATGGCATCAGTGAGCTTTTTTAGTGGTATCAAAATATGATGCCATAGAAATTTAGTATTGCTAAACTTAAAAGTATTGTGTTTTAACAGGTCTGAAATAAACCCTGATGCCGGCTGTTTTGCATAACAAAACCTTAGTTTGGCAATTCAGCAAAATGATATTTTAAGACACAATGGTGTTTGCATTCTTGTATAGCTCAACATTTAATGTAAGGGTTTGCACATATAAAATGTGTCTGATTTCCTGCCTAAAATTCAAAGCACCTTGTCTTGTGGTTTTTCTCTGTCACTAAGGAGAAGCTTTTTCTTGTAACTTGTTAGTCAGCACTGTTGATTGGTTCTCCTTGTGTATAAGTAAAACAGTGTCTAAGAAATAATCCTATGTCTGTGGGCTGGTCTTTTTAATATACATAACACAAAATTTATCATTTCAGCCGTTTTCAGGTGTGCAGTTCAGTAGTGTTTGCTGTGTATTCACATTGTGCAATATGCAAGATGAACTTTAAGAAAAAATCCTCACTTTACATTTTTTTTTTAAGTATGTATTTTTGGCTGCTCTCATCTTCGTTGCTGCACGTGGGCTTTCCCTAGTTGTGGCGAGCAGGGCCATTCTCTAGTTGCAGCGCCCAGGCTTCCCATTGCGGTGGCTTCTCTTGCTGTGGAGAACAGGCTTTAGGGTGCCCGGGCTTCAGCAGCTGTAGTGCTCGGGTTTAGTTGTTCTGCATGTGGAATCTTTCTGGACCAGGGATCAAACCTGTGTCCCCTGCATTGGCAGGCAAATTCTCATCCACTGTACTATCAGGGAAGTTCGATGAACTTCTTCATTTTGCAAAACTGTAGCTCTAAACCCAATAAACAGCAACTCCCCAACCCCCACTCCTCCCAGCCCCTGGAGACAGTAATTCCTCGATTAATGTGGCCACTTTGATGCCTGGGTAAGTGGAATCATATGGTATTTGCCTTTTGGTGACTGGCATATTTCACTTTACAAAATGCCTTCGGGGTTCATACAATAGCATGTGTCAGAATTTTCTTCCTTTTTCAAGGCTGAGTAATATTCCACCAGGAATAGTTTTTGTCTAGTTTTGAACTTTGTATTGCTTTTCAGTCTCTGTTTATGCTGTTACTTTCTAGTTTCAATGCATTGTGATTAGAGAGTTATCTGTACTCATTCTGCTTTTTGAAATGTATTGAGTTTTGTTTGTTTTTGTGACCTTACATCTGGTCATTTAAAAAATTAATGTACATTGGCTTTTAATAGCATATCTCAATGTACTTCAAACTCAGCTGAGCTCACATTTTGTAGATGCTGTGAACACAGGGACACACTTCTGAGTGACACTGAAGTAGATGAGAAGAGGGATGTGCAAGTCAGTGAAAGGTTAGGACTGCAACACTTCTAAGAGGCAGTCACGACCCAGCCCCCGTCTGTGCCTGCTCAGTTCCCAGTCTGACACCTGCTTCACCTGCTTTGGCCTGGGGGCCGTGGAGGTCACTTCTGGAAGACAGTGTCTTCCCATACCCTTCTAAATAAACCCTGCAAATACCGATCCATCTGAAAACCTGGATGTTTTCCCGAAGCACATAAAGGAGAGAGTGATTGTTCACTATAGTTCAGTCAGCGGCACACTTTGAAAGGTTAGAATACGCTTATGAACCTTCATTTCCCTACATTTCCTCAAATGCGCGATCAGGGCAAAAATGACCTTGTCCCTGAGCTAGGGAGAAGCAGAAGAGCAGCTCTGAAGCTGCCTTCCTACAGGGAAACTCCTGTCTTCCTAGGAGATCTACATGGTAGCGCAAGGGAGATCCACTAGTATTGCTTAAGTCAAAGGCCAGGAACAACCTAGATGTCCATCCAGGGATTTGATCCGTCCTGGCAACACCTACACCTGGGGGTATGGTGCTGCCCCGCACCCAGCGTGGAGGGCCCTTCCCTGCTCACCCTGCTGCAGGCTGGTCTTTCCTCCATCTTCCTACCAGGCTCTGTCCAAACCCAGTCAGGCTGGCTCCAGCCCACCCTGCCCACTCAGCCCTCCTCTGTCACCCATGGTGCCGATGTGTGCTTGGTCTCATGTATTCTCCACCTCCTTCCCGATCTCTTCCTGTGTCTTGTTTTTGCCCCTTAGCCAGAATCTAGACTTCTTGAACCATGTCTTCTGCCCAGAATGAAGACTGCTCCCTCAATCTGTCTCTCTGTCTCTGTCTGTGTTTCTCTCTTCCCCTTTCATCTCTGGGTGCCTGTGGACCATAAACCCCAGCTTCCCATGCCTGGCACCCACACTGGCAGGATGAGCCTTCACTCTGGAGATGACTGCCTGACAGCCAGGTATGGGAAAGGAGAGGCACTGGGGAGGACCTTCCAGGGAACAGGATCACACCCTGTTCTCAGAATCAGAAGTTCTGGGTTTAAGTCTTGCCTCTGTTGTATTTAGGCTGTGTGACTTAGGGCAAGTTACTTGATATCTCTGAGCTTAACTTCTGTTGTTGAAAGGCAGCTGTGCCGGCTCTCCTGAAGGACCACATCGAGAGTCAGGTTGGTGTGGTTGGTGAGCTGCCCAGCGCCCACACCTGCAAAGCTTTCCTGCTCCCTGGGCTCTTCATGACCTCTTGACTGGAGCTTATGGAGAAGGAACCTAGAGAGAGCCTCACACCAGATTCGGAGCTGCAGCGAGGTCTGTGGAGGGGGAGGCACTGGCTGGGAAGGCCCAGAGCGCCTGCAGACCCACCATCCCCGGTGACTTGACCCACATGTCCTTGGCACCAGCTTCTTTCTGAGTCAGTGGATGTGCTGATTAGTTGTACTTGGTGAGCCAGAGGCGCAACCAAAATATGTTGCACTGTGGGATTTAAACAAATTAACAGAGCACTGTGGTGATGAGTGTGGAAACACGTTTCAGTTTTAGTTTTCAACCATTAACACATATGTTCTGAAAGCCAGTCTGGGAAAATGCGCTTGTCGATGGCATGGAAGCTGGGTGCTGTCCCTCCTCCTTAGTACTGATGAAGGAGACAGGAGGGTGGTGCCTGTCGTCCCCTGGGGGGCAGGCAGTAGGGTGGAAAGAGCTCTGGATTCATGAAGGCTTGACCTCAAAGGAGCTGTGTGACCTTCGGCAAGTTACTTACCTTCTCTGAGCTTCAGTCTCTCACCTGCAAAGTGGGGGAGCTCCTTTACAGGGTCTTGTGAAGTTTAAATCAAAATATCTGGGACCTCACCCGGTACACAGTGGGCCTCCAGTCAGTGGGAGGTTTTACTGTCATTTCATACAGTCAGGAATGGGATATAAAACAAAATCACTGTTAACTCTGGGGTTTTCTGTTACAGCTGAACTTAATCCTGGCTAATGCACTTGTCTTACAAATGAATTCCCCACATTGCTTAGAAAAGGAATCCAAAGTTACAAACCCTAACTTCCTACACATGGCCTAGCCTCTAAGCCTGTTTTGCATTTTTCCAAAATAACTACCACTCTCTCAGTGAACATTCTCGGCACTCTTTAACAGTCAGTTTTCAAAGCCCTTATAAAAAAAGTTATGTCTCTCAGTTTTGGCCAGAGGGGCAGAAGCAGAAATGTCAGAGACATGTTCTTAAAATGAGAGGGGGTGTTCATCACTCTTTCTGCACTGTTTATACTTATATTTATGGCGCCAAATGGCCAATAAACTCCCTGCCAAGCCAGCCAGTTCTCTAATTCTCCAGACACCCACTAGGTGTCCTACAATTTAGCTCAGTTCTGACACTGTGACTATTTGGAGTTGTTATTTGTATTCAAAAATTATACAGTGAAAGGACCTCCCTGGTGGTCCAGTGGTTAAAACTCTGCACTTCCAGTGTGAGAGGAATGGGTTCGATCCCTGGTTGGGTAACTAAGATCCCACATGCTGTATAGAATTGGCAAGAAAATACTAAAAAATTAAACAGTGTAACAGTGCAGATGGTGAGTTGTAATATTTATGTTTGACATATGCAAATGTTAGATCAATCAATGTTTTAATATGTAAAAAGTTTTTGTTAAGTCACTGCAGTTGTGTCCGACTCTTTGCGGCCCTACGGACTGTAGTTTGCCAGGCTCCTCTGTCCAAAGGATTCTCCAGGCAAGAATACTGGAGTGGGTTATCATTTCTTCCTCCAGGGGATCTTCCTGACCCAGGGATCAAACCCATGTCTCCTGCATTGGCAGGGGCCTCTTTACCACTAGTGCCCTCTGGGAAGCCTGTGATTTACTATGGGTATCAAATATGCTGAGTGAGGAGAGGTGCTCGAAATAGTTGAGAAATCAGGGGAAACTGGGCTGTCGCAGGACAACTGGCCCTCTCATTAATGAGCAAAGGTCAAAGGATGAATCTTAGGGAGCAGTTCTTCTTTTCCCAGAGGCTAGAAAAGACCAATCGTGGGATAGGGTGGAGGCGAAAGGAAACACTGGTGGGAGATAAGGACCACCGGAGGCAGGAGGAGCCCAAGGATGACCTGATACATTCTTCAAAAATGTGCATATCACTTAGTAAAAGTGCAATACTAATGTATGTGCAATTTGTCATTGGCTTTAAAAATGTATAATACGGTAAATCTTTTCATGCCATTACTTTTTCCTGTACTGTTATTATTTTTAATATTCATTTATTTATTTGGCTGCATAGGGTCTTAGCTGTGGCACCTGAGCTTTTCTAGGTGCAGCATGAGGCTTCTCTCTAGTTGTGGCACATTGGTTTTAGGGTGCAAGCTGAGTAGTTGTGGTTCGTGGGCTTTGTTGCTCTGTGACATGTGGGATCTTAGTTCCCTGACCAGGGATCGAACCTGTGTCCCCTGCCTTGGAAGGTGGACTCTTACTTACTGGACCTCCAGGGAAACCCCTGTGCTATTATTTTTGGTGGCTGTGATCCTGTCTCCTAGAGGCCCTTCTGTGTGTCTCCTTGCCTTGTGTCCCTCCCCAACACCATTCACAAAAATAGCTTCCAGATGCCATAAGAAGTTAACTTGAAAAATAAGTCCTGAAACTATTAGAAAAAAATAGAAAATTATCTTCAAGAACTTAGGTACGGAAGCTGCTTTTAGTTACTGCCCCACTGTCCAACCATGAAGAAAAAGAACAATTTGATGTCATTTTCAGGGTGGCCAGAGATGACACATAAAGTTGAAAAGACAAGGAACAAATTTGTAAGCTACATATAAAGCAAAGGAGGGTAACCAGACTTCATAAAGAACTCCTCCAATTAAAGTAAAGAAAAAGACAAATGACTTAATAGAAAAAAAGATACGAACTGGTTACAGAGGAAGCCCTCTCACTGGCTAATACCCAGGAAAGATGCCTAACCACACCAGTAATTAGGGAAATTAAAACAACACTGGGATACCACTTTCACTCATTAGACTGAAAAGATTAGTCTAATCATATCAAGTATTGAGAATACAATGAAAAATAATAATCTCAGACACTGATGGAGGGAGAGACTCAACAGAACCTGGTAAAATAGAAATGTGTGTATCTTGCTGCTCAAGAATTCTATGTCTACATTTATACCCAGAGGGAACTCTTCAGCTTGTGTACAGGGGAGCAACCTGAATGTCTATGAGTAGGGAAAATGCATGGGATGTGCGAAGGTCTCGAGGAATTGCTGTGCAACCACTGAAAGAAGTTACTGAGAAAAATGGGATGCAGAGTCATTTAGCAAGACGGCATTTGTGAAAATCTAACCCACTTGTTCGGAGAGAGCTATGGCACCCCACTCCAGTACTCTTGCCTGGAAAATCCCATGGACGGAGGAGCCTGGTGGGCTGCCGTCTATGGGGTCACACAGAGTTGGACATGACTGAAGCGACTTAGCAGCAGCAACCCACTTGTTTATTGGGTAGACTAGGAGTTGATACACACAGACACACACATACACATGGTAGAAAAAAATGCAGTTCAGTTAGTAAATTTGTTATTTTCTGACCAAATTATACTTTAAAAAACAGATTCATGGATACAGAAAACAAATTAGTGGTTGACAGAGGGGAGAGGGGTAGGGAGTAGGGTGAAATAGATGAAGGGGATTCAAAGATACAGATTTTCCGTTATAAAATAAACACGTTGGGCTTCTCTGATGGTTCATTTGTAGAGAATCTGCCTGCGATGCAGGAGAGGCAGGTTTCATCCCTGATCTGGGAGGATCCTGCATGCCTTGGAGCAACTAAGCCTGTGTGCCACAACTCCTGAGCCTGTGTTTTAGAGCCGAGGAGCCACAACTACTGAAGCCTGCTCCCCTTAGAGCCTGTGCTCCTCAACAGGAGAATCCACCGCAGTGAGACGCCTGAGCACCGCAGCTAGAGAACAGCCTCCACTTGCTGCAGCTAGAGAAAGCCCACACAGCAAAGACCCAGCACAGCCAAAAATAAATACATTAATAAATTTAAAAATTTAATAATAAAAAATACGTTGCTGACATGTAATGTACAACATAGGGAATATAGTCAATACTATTATAATAACATGGTAACAGATGGTAACTAGACTTATCATGTTGATCATTTTGTAATGTATCAAATCACAATGATGTGTGCCTGAAACAGATGCATGGAAAAAGAAGATGTGGTGTATATACACAATGGAATATTACTCAGTCATAAATAGAATGAAATTCTGCCAGTTGCAGCAACACTGATGGACCTAGAGAATATTACGCTTAGGGAAGTAAGTCAGAGAAAGACGAATACTGTATGATATCACTTATATGTGGAATCTAAAAAGTCATACAAACCAATGTATATAGCAGAACAGAAACAGACTCAGATACAGAAAACAAACTCGTGGTCTCCAACGGGGAAAGGAAAGTGGAGAGGGGCAAAATAGGGGTAGGGTATTAAGAGGTACAAACTACTATGTATAAAATAAAAAAGCAACAAGGACATATTATATCAGAGAATTATAGTCATTATCTTACAATAACTTTGAACAGAGAATAATCTATAAAAATACTGAATGACTGCTGTACACTTGAAACTAATCTAATGTTGTAGATCAACTATCCTTCAAAAAAACGGTGTATTTCCTGCTTGAGGAAATGAACAGCTAGTGCCGTCATTTCAGGTGCAGACACTGCAGTTGGACAAAGCACGTGGGCAGGGCTCCTCCCGGGATGGGTCAGACTGCACTGGGTGGACAAGGGCCCGGAGCCGGTAACCCCGCATCAGGGCTGCAGCAGACCGGTAGAGGGGACGGTCTGGGAGAGGGGCAGTGGGCAGGTGCTGGGGTCCTCGAGGGAAGCGCAGGGCAGGCGTGAAGTTGGAGGGGCATGACCTTCATGTCAGCTCCCCTTCTGAACTTTGTTAGTGGTGGAACTCCGACGGTACCTGTAGACGCCCAGGCTGGCAGACAGGAGGTTCCTGCAGTCCTTGCGCCAGAGGGGGCATTTTCTAGGTGTCTGCGGGACTCAGATGCACCAAAACTTGCCTGGGGGAAACCTCTCTGCCACTGGCCCTGATAAGGGAGATGTGCTGTTTTGCAGCTTGGTTTTCTGACACGTCCGTCGCCTTTGGCTCTCTCTGACTGGCATCACCACCTCCTTTCCTCTTCCTGACAGTCTCCCGGAGACCCCCAAGGTCATCCTTTCCTGGAGCATTTCTATTTCCAAAGGAGACAGTGGGGCAGCAGGAGAGGGCAGTGCTTTAACCCAGAGAATGCAATAAAAACCAGGCTGTCAGGAATTTGCGGACCGTCACATCATTTCAGCTCTGCAACAGCCCTGGAAGGTTCCCGCCCTCTTCCTCCCCTTCCACCCCGCCCGCTGTCCCGCCCCTTGCCAAACAGATGGGGAAGTGGAGGTTTGGGGGCTTAGAAGGTGCAGTCACTGGGTTAAGGGCACAGAACTGGCGCCTCTCAGTGGGGCTGCCCTTGAAAGCACTTTGGGTAGAGCCTCAACACCCTACCTTTCCTCAAGACGGCATCCCTTCCTCTCCCTGCCCTGCGCCTCCCTCAGGCCCCTGGCCTCCAGAGCCCACCCGGGAGCCAGGCCCCTTGCCCCTTGCCCAGGCGCCTGGGCTGCGGTGGGTGGCGGAGGAAGGGCTTTCTGGTCCCGGCTGCCCTTCTGTGGCTTGAACAGGAAAGAGACAAAGGTCCCATTTTCGGGCCGCTGTCTGTTTCCATGTCTCTAGTTGCTCAACCACCAGGAGGAAAAGCATTTGAGGTATTTCCATGGGAAATGGTAGCCAACAAAAGCGCCGTTGGGTGGTATTCTAGTTAATTGCAGGAAGGCGGGCAGCCCTCCAGGATATTACCTTTCTTGGGCTGGAAAGTGTTTCTTTGAAAAACGTTTTGGTTCAGCCGAGGCCTCCTAAGTTTTCTCAGATTTGCTTGTTCATAACTACGAAGTCACCAAGTCGGTCCTTGGCGGGGGCTGGGAGGGGGTGAGGCGGGAGGGAACCATTCCGATGACAACTCTTTGCTAAATGATGGCTGGAAAACACTGGTTTCTATTTCCCAGCCGGTATAAATTCCTAAAGGGGGCCATTCCCCCGAGGCCTGCCTCCCCCAGACGGAAACAGAATCTGCAACCCTGAATGAAACGTCTCTGCCCCTTCGAAGGGGAGGGGGCAGGAAATGAGGAGAGGTGATCACTCTTCTTAAACACACTTTAAAAAAAATAATAATGAAAAGAAAAGCATTTGCAAAGGTGCATGAAGCCAAGCGTGTTACTCCTGACACGTTGGGCTTACATGTGCTTTTGCTGTTTCAGAATGTTTTCAATTCACCGCAGCCCCAGGAGGTGAGCAAGGCCTCCATCAATCCTTGCACCTGAGAGAAGAGGGCTCTGCAGTTAATGACACACAGCCCAGGTCAGCCCGCTGGTGACAGAGAGCTGGCATGTTCCATCTGTCATGATTGCGTATTTGCCAGCCAACACCCTTATGCCCAGTGCTGGGCTGTTGGCAAGGACTTTGAGGTGGCCACTGTCTGGCCAAGGATAAACACACGCCTGGTTGAAGTGGAACCATCCAGAACAGTCCAACCTGAGCTCCATTCCTCGCCCCCGGAGCTCTGAGCAGGGAGGGTTGAGGAAGGTGGGAATACAGGCAGACTTCTTGAGGGAGGTGACCCTCCTTCTCCTATATCTCTTCCATCAAGCTCACTGAATTTTCCTTTTTTTTTTTTTTTTGTATATTTTGGCTATAAACCAAAGTGACTATAAAACAACCATTTCCCAACCAGGGATAGAATCTGTGCCCCTTGCAGTGGAAGCTGCTGCTGCTGCTGCTAAGTCGCTTTAGTTGTGTCCGACTCTGTGCGACCCCATAGACGGCAGCCCACCAGGCTCCTCTGTCCCTGGGATTCTCCAGGCAAGAACACTGGAGTGGGTTGCCATTTCCTTCTCCAATGCATGAAAGTGAAAGGTGAAAGTGAAGTCGCTCAGTCGCGTCCGACTCTTCGAGACCCCACGGACTGCAGCCCACCAGGCTCCTCCATCCATGGGATTTTCCAGGCAAGAGTACTGGAGTGGGGTGCCAAGCACAAAGTCTTAACTACTGGACCACCAGGGAAGTCTCAAGCTCACTGAATTCTATAAGCAGTTCCCCAAATGCAACACTTTACTTATTGTTGGCGATTATCGGTTTTATCTTTGGCTGCTGCTGTTGCTGTTTAGTAGCTACGTTGTGTCTGACTCTTTTGAAACTCCATGGACTGTAGCCCCTCTGGGCTCTTCTGTCCATGGGATTTCCCAGGCAAGAATACCGGAGCAGGTTGCCATTTCCTTTCCAGAGGATCTTCCCAACCCAGGGATTGAACTTGCATCTCCTGCTTGGCAGGCAGATTCTTTACCACTGAGCCACCTGGGAAGCCCTTTATATACGGCAGTTGTTACAAATTCAGATACAGCAACATAGGAAGTAAGAGGTCAAAATGTCATTTCCCCTACTTCCTGTAATTCCAGCTGCCCTCCACCATAATGAACACTCTTAACACTTTATCATGTTGCTGGGTATTCTTTTGGACATTTTCACACGTGTTCAACCTGTGTGGGTCTCTTCCTGGGTGCTCCCCCAGACCCTCTCCCCCCCTGCCCTGATGGATGCTCTGCCTCTGCAGAGGATGGGTATGGCCACTGGGATGTTTATCCCCTGGCTGGCTCTCTCTCTCTCTGGCAGGTCAAACACTGGCTGCAGCCCTCGGCTGGCTGCACTGTGGGGCAGAACTCCCACCAGGAGCTTCTCCCCTCGGATTCCCATAACTGCCTCCTCCCTCACCCTTCATCCCTGGAAATGGCTACTGGCTCCTGTATCCTTCATCATACTTTATACCCCGTTAGTTCAGTTCAGGTCAGTTCAGTTCTGTGGCTCAGTCGTGTCTGCAGTACACCAGGCCTTCCTGTCCATCACCAACTCCTGGAGTTTACCCAAACTCATGTTACACCCCATAAAGAAGCTCTTTTATTATTATTAAGACTCTTTGCGACCCTATGGACTATAGCCCACCAGGCTCCTTTGTCCATGGAATTCTCTAGGCAAGTATACCGGAGTGGGTTGCCATTTCTTTCTCCATCGGGTCTTCCCAACCAGGGATCCAACCTGGGTCTCCTGGGTCTTGAACATTGCAGGCAGACTCTTTACTGTCTGAACCACCAGGGAAGCTGGGAATAAATATCCCATCGGCCATGCCCCATCAGTTCAGTTCAGTTCAGTTCAGTCGCTCAGTTGTGTTCAACTCCTTGCGATCCCGTGAATCGCAGCACACCAGGCCTCCCTGTCCATCACCAACTCCCGGAGTTCACTCAAACTAATGTCTATCGAGTCAGTGATGCCATCCAGCCATCTCATCCTCTGTTGTTCCCTTCTCCTCCTGCCCAGCATCAGAGTCTTTTCCAATGAGTCAACTCTTCGCATGAGGTGGCCAAAGTACTGGAGTTTCAGCTTTAGCATCATTCCTTCCAAAGAACACCCAGGGCTGATCTCCTTCAGAATGGACTGGTTGGATCTCCTTGCAGCCTAAGGGACTCTCAAGAGTCTTCTCCAACACCACAGTTCGAAAGCATCAATTCTTTGGCTCTCAGCTTTCTTCACAGTCCAACTCTCACATCCATGCATGACTACTGGAAAAACCATAGCCTTGACTAGACGGATCTTTGTTGGCAAAGTAATGTCTCTCCTTTTCAATATGCTATCTAGGTTGGTCATAACTTTCCTTCCAAGGAGTAAGTGTCTTTTAATTTCATGGCTGCAGTCACCATCTGCAGTGATTTTGGAGCCCGAAAAAATAAAGTCTGACACTGTTTCCATTGTTTCCCCATCTATTTGCCATGAAGTGATGGGACCAGATGCCATGATCTTCGTTTTCTGAATGTTGAGCTTTAAGCCAACCTTTTCACTCTCCCGTTTCACTTTCATCAAGAGGCTTTTTAGTTCCTCTTCACTTTCTAAAGAAACTCTTTTATTAAACACTCCTCAAATCACCCGCTCTGGTTTTGCAGGACTTTGACTGATAATAATATACTGTTTTGTAATCTGCATATATATGTGTATGCGTGTGTGTGTGTGTAAAAAGTAGTAGCGTAAATTTATGTAAATCTACTTGCAGAATCTCAGTTCCTTGACCAGGGACTGAACCCAAGCCATGGCAGTGAAGTGTTGGGTCCTAACCACTGGACCACCAGGAAATTCTCTAAATCTACTTTTTAAGATGAGCGTAGTATTCTATTGTATCCCATTGAGTGGATATGCATTATTTATGTAGCTAGCCCCCCTACTGATGAATATTTAAAGCTGTGCTCAGCTTTTCTTTCTGATGTCTTGGCATTCCGAGTCATATCTATGACTTCTTCCAGGAGCCTAAAGCATAGCACTGAACAGTGGAGATGAGCTGTGAGGTCCTGGGCTAGGCGCTTCATTGTCCTAAGCCTCGGTTTCCCCATCTGTCCAATGGGAATAGCATTCTCTATCGATCATTCACCTCAGAGGCACAGGATGGCCTGTGATATTGCTGAGGCCTCACCTTTTAAAAAATGTTTATTTTTGGCCGTGCTAGGTCTTTGTTGCTGCGTGTGGGCTTTCTCTAGTTGCAGAGAGTGGGGGCTACTCTTTGTCATGGTGCGTGGGCTTCTTATTGCGGTGTCTTCCCATTGCGGAGCCCAGCGGGCTTCAGTCGTTGCAGCTTGCGGGCTCAGCAGTTGCGGCTCGCAGGCTCCAGAGCCCTGGCTCAGTAGTTATGACGCACAGGCTTAGTTGCCCCACAGCATGTGGAATATTCCCAGCCCAGGGACTGAGCCTGTGTCTCCTGCACTGGCAGGCAGATTCCTGTCCACTGTACCACCAGCGAAGCCCGAGGCCTCATCTTTGAACAGCTGCTGTTGGGAGGCTGGAGTGCGGGCAGTGGCTAGCTAGCCACCTGGGGAGGCAGCGGATGGCCAGTGTCCCCACCTCAACACGGCCTAGTGGTTGCACACTGGGAGGCCCCCTCCTGGCCTCTCATGAACAGCCAAAATGATAATTTCTGGAGGAAGCCCTGAGAAGAAAACCAGCTATGAGGGCTAGAACTGAGACACAGAGAAAATGAAGATTCAGGGACAGTGCAAGTTCTTTGTCACAGGAAGTGTCCTGGAAGAAATGGCAGGGTCTAGGGTCACTGGGAGAGCTTTGAAGAGGAAATGGGTGAGTAGAGGGGAGGGTGTTTGTGGCTGCGAGGCTGTGGGAGACCCAGCCTCCTAGAGCTGGACTCCCCAGACCCCTGGTCCTTCCCTCCCCCAAGGCTGCAAGGCCGGGGCTCTGTGAGCATCTGCAGCCCAGTTGCCTGGCTGGGGTGCCCTCACCCCAGGGGCTGCGGGCCCTGACGTTGTCCCAGGGCCGGGACTCAGGCGGGCTCGGCCTCCCCTCTGTGGCCAGCGAGGGTCCAAGGGAGGCTCACTGGGGCAACAAACAGTGGCCCTCAGAAAATTCCGAGAGGGCTGCATCAGGCTGACCCAGCCGGCAGCCACTGCGACCCTGGCCAGTAGGTGTCACTGCTGCCCCAGCGGAGGGCTGGGTGCGCCGGCTCTAGCCGTTCTGTGCCCGCCTCACAGGGTTTGCTTCTAAAAGGACTGGCTTATAAACCTGTGCCCCACCGCTCGCATTCCCAGTCCCACCCCTGCAATTTCTGCCTAAGCAAAGGAGGGAAACGCCCTCTCCTCCTTCCCTTGAAAAGCTGGGAAGGTGCAGGTAGAGAAGGGCTTCATGTAGACTGGTTAGCGCACGCGGCATCACTCCAGGGCCGATCCCCAGGGCGCCTCTGCCTGCTCTGTCCTGGGAGCCACTGGGGTGGGTGCCCAGAAGAAGGGGCATGGGGCACTACTCTTCTGGACTTGATAATCCAGCAGGCAGATGGATAAGGAATGGGAGTTAGCAAGTGTAACAAAGAAAGGGCCCAGCCAAGGTCTGGTGGGCAGAGTCCATCTCCTTCACAGTCTCCAGAGGTGGTTCCCAGGGTCTTGCTCAGGTTTTCAGTCATTCCTCTGAATATTAGGAGAAAAGGAAGCGGCTCACCTGGATGGGGTTATAGGGTGACCACCTGTCCCATTTGCCCAGTACGGGAGGGGTTCCTAGGATGCAAGACTTTGGCGCTAAAACCCGGAAACCCCAGGGCAGCAGGAACAACTCCATCATCCTAACTGGGTACCAGCTACTTTTCAGGCATTATCTCTTTTACTCTACATCAGTGGTCATATTATCATCCCCACTGTTCAGAAGAAGATACCAAGGGTCAGAGAGGCCAAACAAGCTGCCCCAAGCCTCAGATGGGAAGGGAGAAACTGGTGTTTGAAGGCAGGTCCACTTGATGGGCATGTTTCTCTGCACCCCCTGCTTCCTGATGCCTCTGAGGTGGAGAGCTGAGCAACGGCTTCCACTGGCCAGTCTGTGAGGCCCAGACGGTAGGCAGCTGTGTGTCGTGGGCACAGATAATTACACCATGTGCTACGGTGGTTGCCTGAGCCGGGGCGGCAGCCCAGGAGCTCCTCAAGGGCCTGGAGTTCTGGGGAGGCAGCCTGTTTGGAACCTGGCTGGAGATGGGACTTGGGTGGTTCTGGAGGGCAGGGCACAGGCAGCAGAAAAGAGCATGTGGAGCCAGGCTGAGGAAGCACGTTTGAGCTGACAAGGCTTGATACCACCAGATGGAGAGAGGCCAGGCCACACCACCGAGAAGGCCCTGGTGGCTTCCTCTACCCTCCCTGGAGCCCAGACATTTATCTATATCTTCTAGTACAAGAATAAAAGCCCCAAGCCTGGTGAGCTCAGGCCCCGGGTAGGAGAACCCAGGGGCTTCGGCTCCCCCTGTCTGGCTGTGCTGGGCAAGGACTGGGTGGGGCAGGAAGGAGCAGACCCTGATGGAAGCTCACTGTGGTCTCCCTTTCCGGGCAGACTGGGGCGGCCTCGGCCACCTTCACAGCTCATCTTGAAATGCCATCAGATTCTGACAGAGAAGCTGCAGAAACACTCAGTCTGAGCATGAAAACCCAAATGAAGTGATTTACACAGTCCTAGATTCATTCGGCAGAACCGACTCTTGTGAGCCAGGCTGGGTGCACGGTTCAGGATAATGCTACACAGATAAGCCCTAGCTCTCTCGTCCTCTCGTAAGTCACTGTACCCAGGATGAGCGACATGCTTAATAAGCCAGTTGCTCAAGGTGTCAACTCTCCGCTCCTGGGATCTGCACGTGTCTGTTGAACAGAGCTGCTGCTGCTTTTTCAGACAAGAGTTAGAGAAAAGTGTCCCCTCTGGGTTGGCACAGCTCTCAGCAGCACAGTTTGCAAGCAGAGTTAAGTCCCCACAGCTCCTGCCACTGAATCCCTTTGTGCAGTGCACAAACTGTGCAACTGTACATGGCGGTCTTGCCAACAGAAGCCTGTTTGTGTCAGGGATGGAGAAGCCCTTTGGGAGAGAATTCATCAGAAAGGAGGAGAGTGCTGGGCATGAGTGGGCCTAGGAGTGAAGCTGGAAGTATCTGAGACCTGGTGATGCTCTCTGCATCTGGCTCCCCTCTACAGAGTGGATCAGCTTTGCCTGGGAAGCACCCAGGAGAAGTTATTCGGGAAGATAAAGAGGAGGAAGGGCCTTCTGGACAAAGGAATAGTAAATGTACAGAGGCATGAAAGCCCCAGGCTGCCTGGGGAGTAGTGAGCAAGGTGGAGACTGTGGGGGGCGAGGTGAGCAGAGGCTAGAGGGTAGAAGGTAGGGGCCTGGGCTTCTGGGCTTTGTTCTGTGGTTGGAGCCTGGATGGGATGAGCCAGGTTGGAGAAAAGAGGGCAGGTGGAGAGATGGCTCTTGTCTTTGCAGGCTCCCCTGATGTTTACTCCCTTAGCACTGACAAGCATCCCTGGAGACCTCCACCAGTGTTGAGAGCTCTGTCTTCTGCTTGTCGTGTTTGTTCCTGCTGAGCACCTTGGAAATAGAAGTTGGGAGCCTTCCTCTCAAGCAAAAAATACCAAGTCTGGAGAAGAAAGCCCTGATCCCGCGTGTGTGACTGTGGGACTTACGGAATTCAGAGGGTGCGGTGGGGGTTTTAGAAGGAGCCAGTCCCCGTGGTTGGGGTGATCTGGCAGGCTTCTCCTACCTGACTGCTGTGTGTGTGGACCTGGGGGAGCCACACGCCCTGCCCTGGGTTCTGCCACCTGCAAGAAGGCACAACAGCTCCTACCCAGCCAGAGGACATAAACTGCTCGGCTTCCTCCAGCTGGGTGGCAGCGTCTCAGGGGCCAGCTCCCACCTCTTGCCCATGTTTGCATGTGTGCCGGAGTGTGGACCAAGGTTGATTTTACAGAGCCAACAAATTTTGCTATTTTCTTTTTCTCTTCAGTTCTAGTTTCACTTTTTTGGAAGGCTCAGCAAGGAGGCTGGAAAGGACTTCTTTGACCGGTGCTGATCTGGAAAGGCTGAAGTTGTGTGGACAATGGCTAGTGGGCCAGGCTGGCCATGTCCCAGGGGCTGAGCCCCACGCTGGGCTGTTCCAACAAGAACTTCAACTGAACCGAACCATGACCCCGAATTGGAAAAACACTGCCTTGATTCACCGAACCCAAATCCGAATCCAAATATTATTATTTTTTGACTGAACTCTGAATTGAACTAATGTTTTTTTTTTTCTTAAATACCGACCAAGCCAGTTGGAACTAGACACAAACATATGTGTTTTCTGAAACTATTGAACCTGAACTTCAAACTAAGCTATCCGAGGGCGAAGTGAGACTTTATTTGCTTGAGATTGTCCTGTTCACAGCAGGCTAGTAGTGCTCTCTTGATGGTAGCTTTCATTTGTCCAGTTTTGCTTCTCATCTTGAAAAATTGGGGTATAATTTACTTGTAGTGGGACGCACAAATCTTCAATGTACATTTTGATCAATTTTGACAAATGCATGTACTCAGGGAGCTCCCCTGATCCATCAAAATACAGGGCATTTGTCCCACAGACTTCCCTCTGTCCCTTCCCGATCCATCTCCATCCTCCTCCCCCCACAACCACTGTTCTTATATCTGTTTCCTTTGCTTCTTGCTTGAGGTTTCTAAACAACCCTCCTCCCCCACTCTGGAAAGAAGAAGGACAAATATGATAATACCCATTTTGTGGATGAGAGGACTGAGGATCAGAGAAACACACATACTTTCTTGAACTCATAGAGCCAAGCAGTCACCGGGTTAGAACAACCCCAGCTTTCTCGTCTCCTGGCCAGGTGCTCAACAATAGATTAATGCCTCCATAGGCTTCCTTAGGGATCGTACCCACCTATGGTTTCCAGGGCCCAGTGGGATTTGCTCACCCCACAAGCACGGCGGTTGCACCTATGTTTAAAGACTGGGCAAAGAGGGTGTGTCTAGGTCCCAGGCCCCTGCAAGGGGGGACCCTCTCTTGGGGCCTCTGTGCACCCCACGGTGGCAGCCTGCACCAGGGCGCCTGTCCCCTGTCTCCCGCCCGCCTTGTGTGTGGCTGTCTGTTGGTGTCTCTGGCTGCCTGCATGTAGACAAACTGCGTCTGACCCCCGCGGAGCAGTGTCTGTCTCCCTGAGCAGCCCAGCTAGAGAACATTGACCAGGTTCCCAAGCTGGTTCTCCTGGGGAAACATTTTCCAGGGCCTACAACAATGTTGCATTTGATTTGATTTCTTTCCCCTCTTTGCAGGCGATTGTGTGGTTTGGGGTGTTTTGCTCCTAGTTATAATCCAATAAAGGCCAGCTGCTGAGATTTTTCCAAGAGTGCCGCTTTCAACCGCCCTCGTTGAAAACGCTCTAATTTATTTCAGTCGCTTGTGGGAAAACCAGCCTCAGCTCAAAACAAAGGCGTCCTGTGCTGATGTAATTGCCCCCTGAGTCGCTCCTCAGGGCTCCGGGTCTGCTGGTGTTCACAGAGGCGGGCCCTTGAAGCAGCATCCTTTCTTAATGGCGGAAGTCATTCTGAAGGACTTCACTGTCTTCCCAACCTCTCGGGGGACACGGGTGTCTCAACTCCCAGAGAGGATCGGGAGCCAAGACGTTCTCCATGGCTCGTGCATCTAACCACTTTCTGTCCATTTAGTAGGTAGTTGAGTCCTTCCCATTGAGGGGCTAGAAGTTTGGGTGACAAGACTGATTTAGGAAGAGGGAATTTTGGACTTCCCTGGCGGTCCAGTGGTTAAGAATCTGCCTGCCAACGCAGGGGATGTTTGTTGGATCCCTGGTCCGGAAAGATCCCACATGTTGAGCAATGAAACCCTGGTGCTGCAACTACCGAGCCTGTGCTCTAGAGTCCGTGGTCCACAACAAGAGAAGCGAATGCAACAAGAAGTCTGAGCACCGGAACTAGAGAAGGCCGCATGGAGCAACGAAGACCCAGCAAGGCCAAAAGCAAGTAAATAAATAAAATTTAAAAAAAAAAAGAGAGAGGGCATTTGACTAAAACAGATCTTCAATGGGGCCCAGATGTGGTGGAACCTTCAGGAGGAGGTTCTGGGCACTTTGGGGAAGGGGAAGGGGGAGAGAGAGAGAGGCAGGGAAGAGACACCAAGGTGGGAGAAGACCTACCGGGTCAAACCTGCTCTCAGCCATCCAAGCTGGTCTCTTCCACCTCCCGTTCAGTCTGTGTGCCACTAGACCCCTGGCTAACGTGATTCCTGACCTAATCATCGACTTGGTATCATGGTGTCCAAGCGGCTTTCCTCTTCTGAAGCACAAGGACTTCCTGGACTGACGTCCAAAATCCAAAATGGTGGCCCTATGGCCCAGCGACGTGTGAATTGTAGAGAAGATTCTGATTGAGTTACAAGAGAGGTGGTGCCACCTGTTTGGCTATAATTGTGTTTCCAAATGAGGGGCTCCAGGGAAGTGCTGTGGGGCTGGCTGCCTCCAAGGCCTTGTTTTTCATTTCATTTGCAAAGTGATTTCCATAGAGCCACATAGCTCTGTTTTCTTTCAAGTCAGAGGAAGTCACATGCTGGTGAGCATTGGCCTGAGGTGTACTTCCTTGCCCTCAGGCTCCCCTCTCTGCCTAGCCATTCCTTCCTTAGAACCACCTGGAGGTAGTTGGAGTCAGGTGGCTGGAGTCTTACACAGAGGTAGGAGCGGGACCTCTTCTGGCTTGGGTTATTCAGTTCAGTTCATTGCTCAGTCATGTCCAGCTCTTTGCGACCCCATGGACTACAGCTTGCCAGGCTTTCCTGTCCATCACCAACTCCTGGAGCTTGCTCAAACTCATGTCCATTGAGTAGATAATGCCATCCAACCATCTCATCCTCTGCAGTCCCCTTCTCCTCCTGCCTTCAATCTTTCCCAGAATCAGGGTCTTTTCCAATGAGTCAGTTCTTTGCATTAGGTGGACAAGGTACTGAAGCTTCAGCTTCAGCATCAGTCCTTCCAGTGAATATTCGGGACTGATTTCCTTTAGGATGGACTGGTTGGATCTCTTTACTGTCTGTTAGTGAAGATTTAAAGCACTGGTGTGGTGTAGGCACGGAGGACACCCAAACGCTTTAGAAGTCTGGATTTCTGGGATTCACAGCCTTCAGAGATTCTGGTTCAGTCTGAGGTGGGATTCAAGTATCTTTTTTTCTTCTTGGCCTCACCACGAGGCATATGGGGTCTTTGTTCCCTGACCAGGGATTGAACCTATGCCCCCTGCATTGGAAGCTGTGAGTCTTAACCTCTGGATTGCTAGGGAAGTCCCAACAAGCATATTTATTTTTATTTCAAAAAATCTTGAAGGCTGCGTGTTCATTGAGAACCTTTAGAGAATTAAGAAATTATCAACCGTAATGGTTTCTCCCTCCCCAAATCACACGGAACATTTCTGCACAACTCTGATCTTTAGCGTTATACATACATTCCTTTCTGGAACAGTAACAGTAACACACACTCTCTTTGGTGTCCTTTTCTTTTTGAGCATCATGAGCATTTTCTCGTGACATTCAATATTTTTTGAAAGCATGGTTTGTACCGGCTGTACATAAAGGAACCTTTGTCTGCATGTCTGATTGCTTCCTTGAGCTGGGTTCCCGGGTGTGTGAAAAAGCTCCAGAGGAGACTTTGAAATAGTTCATTCCCTCGTTCTGGGTTCCACTCCCCCAAAGCCACCCACCTCCTGCCCCTGACTAGGTGGAGTGCATTTGCTCAATTATTTCCTTTGTTTTATTTTTTTTTTTTAATACAAATTTATTTTCATTGGAGGTTAATTAAAACCACAAAACTGGGACTTCCCTGGCCATCCAGTGATGAGATTCTGCACTGCCAATGCAGGGGTAAGGGTTGATCCCTGGTTGGGGAACTAAGGTTCCCATGTGCCCCATGGCACCGACAAAAAGCAGAAAAATAAAAGAAAATCACAGAAGCAGGGCATTCCCAAGGAGAACCAGTCAGACAGTTTGAAGGTGTGTGAGACAAAAACACAGCCTTCCTGTTTCCCTTTAAGGCCCCACCATTGGTTTGGGTGCATCCCTGTCTCTTCCATCTCATTCTTATTTTTAGTAAGTTCTGTGCTGGGGCAGATGAGGAGCTGTTGGTATAGGGAAAGAAGAGGCTGGAATCTGAAACCCAGGTCCTGTCCCAACTCCGTCACTCACTGGCTCTGGGAGTGTGGGCACAGTGGAAAGTCCCAGACTTCTCTTTCCTCTCGGCAGAGTAGGGATAATGACATATTCACTGCTTGCTCATCCAAAGGTTGTTCTGGGTTTAGATTAGCCAGATTTAGCAAGCAAACAAACAAAATGACATAAAACCAAACAGGATGCCTGGTTACATTTGTGTTTCAAATGAATATCCTCATGGCAGCCTCCTCCTGGGATCACAGTGCCCAAGACCCCACTTCTTTGTGTGTGCACGTGCCATGGGGATTGTGTTAAAATGGGGGAGTCCTATCTAGTCGGTCTGGGATGGGTACCTGAGATTCTGCATTTCTAACGAGCTCTCAGGTGGTGCCCATGCTATGGTTTGGACCACACCTGAGCAGCAAGATTTCCTTAGTTAGCATCGTGAGTGTCCGGAGGCTTTTTAAGGGGAATGGGAGGAGTCAAGGGGACACAGTTGCAGTGTGTCCACTGACCTCCAGTCTGGTGGGCACTTTGACCATAATCGCTGTACACATCAGACATGCCCACAGCACACCCAATGTCAGAGCTAGGAGGGCTCCCAGAGGCCAGCTGGTTCAGGACACTGAGGCTCAGAGCGGGAACCAGGGTGAGCCAGATGCCACGATGCTGCCGCCCACTCAGGCCTTTCCACGTGGGTGGGTCCAGGGAGGCTGGGGCCTGGCTGTCCTAGGAGGCCAGTGGCTGCTGAACCCCCGTCCCCATCCCTGTCTGAGTTCCTTCTTCTTATGTCTTCCTGTGTCTCACCATTGTGACTGCAGAGCTTGATTTGAAGAGCTGACTGGGAAAGATGACTGAGGCCTTGGACAGCAAAGGTACCCCTTACTGTGCAAAGAGGCCTTGGGAAAGAGATTGATATGGATTTAATGGCAAGTATTCATATTGGTTTCCAAACAGATTGCTGGTCAAAGATTTTATCTGGGTTCAACTGCCAGGCCTTGTCTGATGTGGGCCTCAACTACCAGGCCTTGTCTGCTGTGGGCCTGACTAGTCATTGGCTTTGGCAGCCAGTGCTTCTTTGTCTTCTGCCTGGCAGCATGCCTGCTGCAGTCTCCCAGCCGAGGGGCCACTGACTCACTCCCTCATCCATCCATCCATCCACCCACCCGTTCATCTACCCACCCGTCCATCTATCCATCCATCCAGCAAATATCTTTTGGAATGGCCCTAGAAGCTGTAGGGGGATGCAAGGATGAAGGAATAAGGAGGGTCCTTTCCCTGAAGAGGAAGAGATAGCTCAAGATGCCAGTCATGTTCACCTCTTCCATTTCATCTAGTCTTCAAAGTCAGAGATTGGACTCTTGGGAGAGATGGTGGTTGACCTGAGTGACCTGCATCCAGGTGACCACTTTACTCTCCTCCATCATTTCCTGGGAGTGGTCTGTGAGGGGAGATGTTAAAGGCATTGAGTGGATGGGTACTTGGGAGGCCCTGGAAGCCACGTCAGAGCTCCCATGGGGAGCTCACATAGCGGGAGGCTCAGAGCCTAGGTGATTCAGGATCTGAGATATGTGGGGCTGGCGGGGGAACAGCTGCTCAGCAACCAGCTAGTCCCTTCCAGGCAAGGAAAGGAGCCTGGGGCTCACACTGGGGAGATACTTGCCCAAAGTCCTGCTGCCACTGAGGGCAAGGTTGGGGCTGGGGCCTGCTTTTCCTTGAAGGTCGCTTCCCTGTCCCGTTCAGAGCCTGAGTACTGACCTCCAGCTGTGGGTTGCTGTCCCTGCTGGATCCTGCCTGCTCCACCTGCCTCTCCGGCTGGCCTCTCACTGTCCAGCTCTCCATCTAGAGCTGAAATGCTTTTTAAAAGTTGTGACTTTGGGGTAATAACCTTGAATGAGGCAGGTAAAAGGTCATTCCCTTACTAAGCTGGAGCTTACTCTAGCCACTGATGGATTGTGAGGGCTGCTGAGTGCCCCATGAAGTGCAGGTGGGTGTCCAGGCAGCTGGGGGGACTGGAGGTTCTGGATGGGCGTGTTGAGGGGAAGGGCAGCTGTTTAAATGGAGTGTGAGATGTCGTGGGCATGAAGGGAGTGAGGGCCAACCTCATTCACCTCACGGGTGCCCCCCATGACCTTTGCATCTGAGCTTGATCGTGTGGGCTCTTCCAGCGGCTTCAGTGGGAGCCAATGGTGGGGAATGGTTTCGTTGGCATCAATGCCTCACCTCCCACTCCAACCTGCGGGAGCTGGGGTGGCTGTGAGGGTTATGGCTGTGCTCCTGTGCCTCTGATTCTTGGAAGTGAGGCTTCCTGGAAAAACTTTGAGGCCTAGAGCACTATTTAATAAAAATCAACACTCAGCGGACCCCAGCCTTGAGTTGCAGAGGAGTCTGAAATATTTCTGCTTTGCCAACAGCCCCTTGAGAGCATCTCCTGGGTCCACACACACACACACATGTGCTGAGGCCTTCACTTTACTTACCCTCTGATACAACTATTTCACAAATGAGGCAGGTGAGGCCGGGGGAGGCCAAGGAATGCATGTGCTTCCACAACCAGAAGAGGCTGACAGGGACCCAGCAGATCTGCTGACCCCAGAATTCAGCTTCCTCCACTTTGAATTTGCAGGATTTAGGTTAGATGTGAATTTGAGCAAGCTCCAGGAGATAGTGAAGGACAGGGAAGCCTGGTGTGCTGCAGTCCATGGGGTCGCAAAGAGTTGGACACGAGAGAGTGACTGAACAATAGCAATAAGGGTAGTCATTGGAAGAATATTTTCCTACACTGATGGGTCTGATTCTGTGCTGGCCTTGGCAGCTGTTGTTTAGTGTAAACTGAGATTCTATCACTTGTCAGTCACTTGGGTCAAGGAGGAAAGTGGGAGATGCAAAGTTGGGGGTCTCTGGGCTCTGCCTCTGCTTCTGTCTCAGTATCTCTTGTTTTACTGAACCAGCAATCCCCAGCCTTTTTGGCACCAGGGACCAATTTCAGGGAAGACAATTTTGCCATGGACTGGGGGTGGGAAAGATGGCTTTGGGATGATTCAAGTGCGTTACATTTATTGTGTATTTTATTTCTAATCTAATGCCATCACTGATCTGACAGGAGGTAGCAGTCCGAGGCCTGGAGTTTGGGGACCCCTGCACTAAACCTCAGATTCCTGGGAGGGAGGAAAGAGGAAGCCACCTTGAATCACTTCCTCCTGCTGCCTTTTTACACTGGGAAAACGGGCGTGGAAGGGGGGCATTGGCCCCCAGGCAACTTCCGGGAGGGGCTTCCCTGGTGACTTAGCGGTAAAGAATCTGCTTGCAATGCAGGAGACTTGGGTTCGATACTTGGGTTGCAACGATCCCCTGAAGAAGGAAATGGCAAGCCTTTGTAAATGGGAATAATTATACACACGTGTGTATGGCACCTGGGGCCTCCGCCACCCTGACTTGAGGCATGCATATCTTTTGGGGCAGGTGATAGGCCTTGGGAATGAACAGTTCTTGGGGCCAAGAACCAAGCTCTGAAGTGTTTTGGTCTCTGTCATGGTCTGAAGACAGGAGCATGTGCTGTACTCCATAGGGGCATCAGAGCACGTGTGCGATATTAGGTTTTCTGAATGCCCATAACTTAGTGCACTTGGAGAACAGGGATGTGAGACTTTGCAACTCCAGACCTTCAGGTGCCCCTGCAAAGAGAATGTTTTAGGGAAAGAAGAAGGTGAAAGTGTTAGGTGCTTAGTTATGTCCGACTCTTTGCGACCCTGGCAGGGCTCCACAGGCCGTGGGATTATCCCAGCAAGAATACTGGAGTGGGTAGCCATTCCCTTTTCCAGAGATTCTTCCCTACCCAGGGATCAAACCTGCGTCTTTCGCATTGCAGGCAGATTCTTTACCGTATGATCCACCTGGGAAGCCCATGTTTTAGGGGACAGACCTCTAAAGTGGCCTCTGAAGGAGACATCTGGAAACCGCTTATCTTAAAATGAGAGGCACCTCGACCACAATAGAGCTTCTTATTACTGGGGGAGGCGTGGACTGCAGTGAATCAGGGGTCCTGGGTCTGGGGCTGTGACAGTCTTTAACTTGGATGAGCTGTGTCACTCTGGGCCTCAGGCACCTCCTCTGACATGAGGAGTGAGGCTATCCCATCTCAGATTTTGCTGTGCATACGAATCCCCTGGGTGTCTTGACAAAGTGCCAGTTCTGATTCAGTAGGTTCGAGGAGATGCTTCAGAGTCTGTGTTTCTGACCAGCAACAGGTGATGCCAATACTGGTCCATGGACCACACCTGGAGGAGCAAAGTTCTAGGAATTACCGAGAGCCTTTTTAATAAGAACGTCGTGGGCTGCAGTTTTCCTAAAAAATATTTATTTGGCTGTGCCAGCTCTTAGCTGTGGCACACTTGAGATCTTTGTTGCAGCATGCGGGGTTTTTAGTTGCAGCTTGTGAACGCCTAGTTGCAGCATGTGGGATCTAGTTCCCTGACCAGGGTTCAAACCCAGGCCCCCTGCGTTGGGAGCGCAGAGTCTTAGCCATTGGACTGCCAGGGACGTCCCCGGGCTACAGTTTTGAAAGGAGAACATGGAAACTGGGCTTCCTCAAACTAACAGCCCTGGGCCCAGAGTTCACATACATATCCCACCAGGGTAGGCAGAGAAAGCAGAGAGTGGGTACCATTCAGCCAGGAGCAGACACAGTGAGGGATGCTGTGAGTGGGGGAAAAGACAGGAGGAGAGGCCTGGGGACAGAGAGGGAGGCAGGGAGACAGCTGAGGAGAGGGTTGAGGAATAATGGAGGCAAAGGGAAAAAAGGGGGGTCCCAACCCTGCCCCCATCAGGATGGAGAGTGCAGAGGATAGCCCTGCCTTCTTGGCATCTTGGTCCCCCCAGGAGGGGGCGGTGACTCTGCCTCCAGCTTTAATCAGGTCAGCTTCAAGCCCTGAGGGGTCTCATTATTTTATTTCTCATGTTTATATCAAAAAAAGAATCTCCCCTTCCCCTCTTCCCCTTCCCCCCCTTTCCCCTCCCCATCACTGGACTCTCACCAGCATCCCTGCCCCGAGAGGAAGGACAGACTCCCCACCCCCGTTAATCAGAGCCGGCGAGTAATGGCAGTGAGTGAGGGGCGGGAAGCTACTGTCTGATTGAACATTAGTCATGCTGCACGCTATAGTCTCTAATGAGAAAATTATTCCAAATTGCCCCAAGGGATGGTTGTGATTAAATTATTTGCCTTGACTTCCTTTGCTAAATTGAATGTGTGTGTGTGTGTGTCCATGCACACACACACACATACACACACACACACACACTCACAGTCATCCCCACCTAAGCTGCTCACCCAAAGCCTTGGAACACACTCTCCATTCCAAGGTTTGGTTCAGCCTCAGAATTCCAGACAGTTTATTCCCAACCTGTTCACAGCTTGCCTTTCCCTGCTTCATTTTGAAGTCATCTAGGCTCTGAGGAGGGAGGGGGAGGCTGTCAGCAGAGCCATAGGAAGCCCTGTCAAGCTACCCGCCCACCTTCCCAAGACCTTAATTCTATATTCCCAAGGCGGCTCAGCTTCTATGGATGAATGTCTCCTGGGTGTCAGATGTCTGTCTTTTAAAAGGAGAATCGTTTTGCAGGCAACAATCTGGAACTCTTTTCAGATCCCTCTGTTTTCTCGGCTCTGAAACTCCACTTTTATTTGGACCTTCTTGCCCTGCCTGGGTTGGACCAAGCCATTCATACGCTGCCCCTGTTTGTGGTTACAGGTTTTTGAAGTGTATTTCAAGAGAGAACCAAAGCATACTATAAAACAAGGATTTGTAGGAACTAAAAAGCTTTTCTGCAGAAGTTATAACATAAAAAAAGAACCCAGGTATCCGTGGTCTTGATTACTAGGACATTTTCACCCCATATCCCCCATGCCTCTTCCTTCATTACTTATTAAAATTATTAAAAGTATTTATTTATTTGGTGAGTTGGGTCTTAGTTTCAGCACACGGTGTCTTTCATTGCAGCATAGGGGTGCACAGGCTTAGCTGCCTCAAGGCATGTGGAATCTTAGTTCCCCTGCCAGGGATTGAACCCGAGTTCCCTACATTACAAGTCACATTCTTAACCACTGGTCCACCAGGGAAGTCCTGCTTCTTCTTTAAATTCTGGCCAGACTTCAAGGTTTAGAACAAATGTTTCCTTCTCTGGGGCTCCTTTCTGACCATCACCTCAAACATACTTGAAAAAAAAAAAAAAGAAAGTGTTAGTCGTTCATTCGTGTCCCACTCTTTGTGACCCCGTTGACTGTAGCCCGCCAGGCTCCTCTGTTCATGGAATTCTCCAGGCAAGAGTACTGGAGTGGTTAGCCATTTTCTTCTCCAGGGGATCTTTCCCACCCAGGGATCAAAAGCGGTGTCCTGTATTGGGAGGCAGAATCTTTACCATCTGAGCCACCAATTGAATCCTATCAACTTGAGAGAAATTGATGAGAGCCCAGGATTTGGGGTACAATTGTACTTAAGCACTCCCAATTCTGGGCTCTCATCGATTTGTCTCAAGTTGGTAGGATTCAGTGACCATTCATTCAGTCTCCTATCAGTCAGCTTTTGCCAGGTTATGCTATGTTAACGAACACCCACCATCCCAGTGGCTTACAGTAACAGCCTCCATGTCTGCTGCAGGTTGGCTCTGACACGGTCTGTTCCTCTGGGATCCAGGCTGAAGGAGCAGCTTCTGTGCGAGACCTGCTCTTCTCACTGTGTTGGGGGTGGGAAGAGAGCACGGGGGGCCCCCTTGTGGCCCTCACACTGTTGCTCAGATGTGGCACATACGACTCTCTCTACATCCTATTGGCCAAAGCTGGTCAGGAGCCTGAGGGTCAATGGAGTGGGGAAGAACAATCCTATTGCCAGAAGGTTCAATCTCAGCATCTCCACTCATGCATGTGATATGTCCCGGGTGTGTATAAAACTGCCTTCAGGCTTACCAGCCAGAGCCATTGAGTGTCGCCTCTTTTCCTCTCACTCTGCCTTAAGGCTCTAAACATGTTCACTGGGGTCTTTGCAGTCACCATGTCTAATAATTCTTTTTTTTTTTCTTTTAAGGCAAACTGCATGCAGCTTAATATCTTGGCAGCATAAGATTCTGTCAACAACTCTCTCCTCTTGGCTTCTAGAATAGAGATTTCCCATAGTGCTTTCTACTCACGTTACCTTATTTCATGTCTTTGGGTCCATCTTTAATTTTAAGAAAACATATTTCATTTAAAAATATTTATTTATTTTTGGCTGCACTGGATCTTGATTGCTGTGTGTGGGTTTTCTCTGGTTGTGGAGAGCAGGGCTGCTCTCCAGCTGTGGAGTGCAGGCTTCTTGTTGCAGTGGTCGTGGGGTGTGGCATAGGGACTCAGCAGTTACAGCTCGCGGGCTCTAGAGCACAGCCTCAGTAGCAGTGGTGCATGGTCTTGGTTGCTCCACAGCATGTGGAATCTTCCCAGACCAGGGATCAAACTGGTGTCCCCTGAACTGCAAGGAGGATTCTCAACCCCTGGACCACCAGGGAGGCCCTTCTATCTATCTTTTCAATTCCTTTAAGTGTTGCGGTTCCCTTTGGGTTGGGAGTTCTCTTCCTCTGAGTTAATTTTAATTTCTCTTCTATTCTCTATGACCATAAACTTGTTTTCTCTGCTAAACTTGCCCCCCACCCCTTTTTACAGCAGATTCGGTATGGCCACACCTCCTTTGCAGCTTCTATCCAGGGTGGAATCTAGCTCCCCTTCCCTGAATCTGGGCTGGCCTTGGGGCTTGCTTTGATGGATAGAATGTGACAGAGTTGACTGTGAGAGTTCTGAAGGCTAGGCTTTCAGAAAAGCCAGCTGCCACATGAGGAAGCCAGTCCAGCCTGTTGGAGGATGAGAGGGACTGAGAACTGAGGTGCCTTGACTGAAAGCCAGTGCCCATTGCCAGGCTCACAAGTGAGGCCAGCTTGAATGTGCCAGCCCAACTGACCCTCCAGCTGAAGGCAGCCCAGCCAGTGAGCCCAGATCCAGGCAGCAAAGGAAGCATCCAGCTAACCCTCCAAATCCTGAGCAATAATGAATCTGTGCTGTTTTAAGTCACTAAGTTTTGGGATGGTTTATGAGCAATAGATAACTGAAGTATCCTATGTATCTGGAAGTGGTTAATGGCACCACCATCTCACCAGTCTACTAACCCCCAAATCTGGGAGTCACCCCTTATTCCTCCCTCCTCCTTAGCCCCACAATCTGGTAAATCAACAAGTCTTAGCAAAGTGATCTGAGGGAGGAATGGGGAGTTGTCATTCAATGCGTATTTGTTCAGTCACTAAGTTTGTGTCCAGCTCTTTGCGACCTCATGGACCGAAGCACTCCAGGCTTCCCTGTTCTTCACTATCTCCTGGAGTTTGCTCAAACTCATGTCCATTGAATCACTGATGCCATCTAACTATCTCATCATCTGTCTCCCCCCTTTCCTCCTGCCTTCAATCTTTCCTAGCATCAGGGTCTTTTCCAATGAGACGGCTCTTTGGGTCATGTGGCCAAAAGTATTGGAATTTCAGCATCAGTCCTTCCAATGAATATTCAGGGTTGATTTCCTTTAGGATTGACTGGTTGATCAATGGGTATAGAGTTTTAATTTTTCAAGATGAAAAAGTTATGGACAATAATGTGTTGTTAATAATGGAAAAAGTGTTGTACAAAAATGTGAATAGACGAACTGCACTGCACTGAACCAGTACTGAACTGCACACGAAAAATACCTAAGACGGTAAATTTTATATGCCTATGTTACCACATAAAAAAAGTGACTTAAGCGCCAATATGTTCAAACCCTTATTTTTTTTCCTTCATTCCTAATAACTGGCCTACTGATTTTAATTCTGAAAATCTAACCCGGACAATAATTGTTAGTGTTGAGTTGCTTAGTCGTGTCCCACTCCTTGCAACCGCAGGAACTGTAGCATGCCAGGCTTCCCTGTCCTTCACTATCTACCGGAGTTTGCTCAAATTCAAGTCCACTGAGTCACTGATACTAGCTAACCATCTCATCCTCTGCCTCCCCCTTCTCCTTTTGCCAAAAATAACACCAGTGCCAAACAATTGACAGACACTTTGGGGATAATGGTTGGGGGTGGATGAGAGGGCAGGGCAGTGGACACCATGGTTTATTGTGAGAAGCCTTTCCTATCACAGGAGATCAACACCTGAGCACATTTCGTCATCTACAGTGTCTACTATGTGATGGTATCGTGCTGGACACTTTCTATCAATATCTCTAATCCTTGCCACACTTCCATAAAGCAAGAGGTGTTTATTTCTATCCCTAGATGAGGAAACTGAGGAGCAGGTAGAAAAGGTATTTGAAAAAAATTGACTTTTAATAGAAGTATAACATACATACAGAGAACACATTCTATGGAGAGAGTTCTGCCTCAAAAACTGGGAGATGAGATTGGTTGACACTCATGCGCTTCCAGATATCAAGTAGCATGCTGCTGCTGCTGCTGCTGCTGCTGCTAAGTTGCTTCAATCATGTCCGACTCTGTGCAACCCCATAGACGGCAGCCCACCAGGCTCCCCCGTCCCTGGGATTCTCCAGGCAAGAACACTGGAGTGGGTTGCCATTTCCTTCTCCAATGCATGAAAGTGAAAAGTCAAAGTGAAGTCACTCAGTCGTGTCCCACTCTTAGTGACCCCATGGACTGCAGCCTACCAGGCTCCTCCGTCCATGGGATTTTCCAGGCAAGAGTACTGGAGTGGGGTGCCATTGCCTTCTCTGAAGTAGCATGCTACTTGTCTAAAAATAATTGAGTCACTAGATTTGATTGAAAATCTTGACAGAGTCGCACAAAGTGAACACCTCTGACGATCACCACCCAGAAGATGTGGAACATCACCAGTGCCCCAGGAATGCCCCTTCGTGCCCCTTCTGGGCACTGCCCCACCCTCCTTCCCCAAGCTAATCATCATCCTGGCTTCTGACAAACAGATGAGGCAGTTTGCCCGAAGTTACATCTTGGGTGGGCTTTCCTGGTGGCTCAGCGATAAAGAATCTGCCTGCCAATGCAGGAGACAAGGGTTGGATCCCTGGGTAAGGACGATGCCCTGGAGAAGGAAATGCCAACCCACTCCAGTATTCTTGCCTGGGAAATCCCATGGGGTCGCAAAGGAGTTGGACACAACTTAGCAACTTAACAGCAACAATAACACATCCTGGGTAAAGGGACTGATGCTTTCTCTACCACTGGAATAGGAGCCCCTAGAAAGGGTAGTGTTTCTCTGAAGGCAGTGACAGGAGAGGTGGGGCTGACTTCATAATCTGCCTCTGTCCTGGCCCTGACTTCACTAAGGGTAGGCTGGACATCTGTGTGTCTGGGGCTATGCATTCTCAGTAAATGGAGAAAAGGCTTTTCAAGGAACCAATTCTCTTTTTATGTATCTCAGCCAGGTCTTAAGGCATGTGGATGCATTCACACACACACACACACACACACACACACACACCTCTCCCCATGACCCACCTACCATTTAAAGTCTGGTTATAACTGCAAGCTTCCTAAGAAATCTCCCATCTCTCCCAGAAAGCTGTTGTGAATTCGGTGGAAGGAAAGCTTTTAAAGTGACCCTCCATTTAAGCCTGGTGTCAAAGCCTTGTGTGTTTTCCTTCCTTTTCTTAACTGGAAGGTTATGTGTTTCTTAGCTACTGGTCAGACTGGATGAGACTGCCAAAAAGCTTTCAGGGAATTTCCTCACCATGTAACAAATTTATGAGTCATATGAGAAACTGGGAAAGGCTTCAACCAGCTGCCTCTCATTGACTCTGAGCCTCCCCCCCCCTTTTTTTTTTTTACAACACCTTGGTGCTGGGGCCTTGGATGGAGCCAGCAGAAAGGTTTATTATAACTACAAAGGGCCTGACATTGCCTGGGAAGAAGCTGTCTTGGTCTCTCTTTTCATCTCCATCTCTTGTCCTCCCCAGCAGAAAGTTCTGTGAAATTGCTCAACCACTGAAAGGTCAAAAATTGTTCTCCAAAGGACTGGCAGATGGATGGGTGGCTGGCTGGGTGGGTAAAGGCAGGTTTGGGGCTTTAGCCTCCATCTTTGCCTAGCTAACCAACGGGAACCTCAAACTCAACGTGTCTGAAGCTGAGCTCTTGTGTCCTCATCTGTATGGGCTTCCCTGGTGGATCAGTGGGTGAAGAATCTGCCTGCTAATGCAGGAGGTGAGGGTTCTCTCCTTGGGTTGGGAAGATCCCCTGGAGAAGGAAATGGCAACCCACTCCAGTATTCTTGCCTGGGGAATCCCATAGACAGCAGAGTCTGGTGAGCTACAGTCCATGGAGTCGCGAAAGAGTTGGACATGACTTAGCGACTAAATGGCAACAACTCCTCACCTGTACTTCCCTCCTTGTCTTAGAAAATGCTAACGTCATCTGTGCCAGATTGTATGTTCCAAAGATGATCGCAGTGATATCTACCATTCCATGTGTTCATCTGCAGTGTGATCTTCATTAAGAAGTAGAGTTAGGGACTTCCCTAATGGTCCAGAGATTAAGACTCTGTGCTGCCAATGCAGGAAGGGCGGGTTTGATCCCTGGCTGGGAGTCACACATGCTGCCTGCCCCCCAAAAAACTACAGTTAATTTTTCACCTGCTTGAAATGGACCAGGCCCTGTGACCCCTTTGAGTAATAGAATAGGGTGGGAGGGACAGTGTGCCAGTTCGGGACATGGCCATTAATTAGCCCACAACCCATGGAAGGGAGCTGCCATGTGAGAAGTGTGACTCCCCAGGGTCTACTATGCTGTGTGTGTGTGTGTGTGTGTATGTATGTGTGAGAGAGAAACAGACAGACAGACAGACCAAGGAGCAGTCTGCATGAGTGAAGCAGCCATCTGAGATGTGGTGCCATTTCCCAGCCTCCCAGCTGGACTGCATGGAGCAGAGACAAACCACCCAACCAGCTTTTTCCTAATTCCTGACTCACAAACCCACAAGCAACACAAGTGGTTGTTTCATGCCACTGAGATTTGGGGTTGTTTGTCTCATAGCAGTGGGTAGCTGAGACACCCTATTCCCAATTGCCAGACCAAAGCCTCCTCACTCGTTCTTGACTTTGCTCTTTCTCTCACGCTCACATCCAGTCTGTATGCACGTCCCGTTCCATCTGTCTTTAGACTGCATCCAGCATCCGACCACTTTGCATTGCTTCCCCCGCTGTCATTCAGCCCCATCAGCACCTTCATTTCTCTCCTGGGTTACTGCAACAGCCTCCTAGGTGCTCCCTTCCATCCACTCTCTGCAGAGCCGCCCAGGGATCCTGAAAAGGCCAAGCTGGATCTTGTTAGACCCGGTGGCTCCTCAGCTCTGGGACCCTCCGAGGGCGCCACCCTGCTCTGGCCCCTGTACCTCTGACCTCATTTCCTAGTTCCCTCCTTTGCTCGCTCTGGCCCGGACATACCGACTTTCCTATGGCTCCTCCACCGGCCTCAGGCCCTGCATTTCTGGCTCCTGTTTGCTGGGATGCTCTTGCTCAGAGGGCTGCATGGCTTGCATGCTCACCTCCGCACAATCTGGATTCAGTCGGCACCACTGAAGCCCTTGTCTTGCTGCACCCACCCTACTCCGGGCACATCCAGTCCATGCCCCTTGCTTGCCGCTCCAGATGCCTTTCCATAACAGGCGCCAGCCAAGGGGGCCACTCTGTCCAGCTGTTTAGTCCTTGCCCCTCATTCACTGCAGTGTGGATTCCATGGGGGCGGGGCTTGGTCAGCTTTGCCCACAGACATAAAGAACCACGCTGGGCACACCGGAGGAGCTCAACAACCTCTTGCAGCCTCCCCTCTCTCTGAGCCTCAGACTCTGGACTCCAAAATGAGGGAGATTATTGTCACTTTCAGGGGATTGTGAAGACTAAATAATAACACAACATGTGGCATCGAACCCGGAGCAGAGCAGTGCTTGGTAAACCTGAGGGTCTTTCCCGCACACCCACTCACTTCTAGCAACTGGCTACTTGGAGAATCTATTCTGGAAAGTCTGGGGACAAATTATATAGATTATATATATATCAGTTATATACATAAATAGAATTATATAATGCAAAAAATATTAACATATTAAAATATAATGTATTTTAAAATTATACATGTATTTTATTCTTTATAAAAGGACATGGGTAAAATCCCACCTATTTCTAGTAAATGATCCTGGCTCTATCTAACATTTTGTCTTGCATTATAGTTTTTGTCGTTTTTTTGGAGTTATTTATTTAAAATTTTATTTTTACATTTTTAAAGAAATTGCAGTATAGTGGATTACACTGTCATGTTAATTTCTGCTGTCCAGCAAAGTGATTCATTTATACATATATATGCATTCTTCTTCATATTTTTTCCATTATAGTTTATCCCAGGATATTGAATATAGTTTCCTGTGCTACACAGTAGGACCTTGTTGTCTATCCATTCTTTATGTAACAGTTTGCATCTGCTAATCCCTAACTCCCAACACATCCCTCCTCCTGTGTTTTTGGTCTTTATCCCCTTCCAGAGTGATCACTTTAATAAGCTTACAACCGAGGTGATAGAGTGCATCCTATCAGATCTGTCGGTTACTGCCTGTCTCATCAGCTGGGTCTCCACTTCCTCGTTGGAGATGGAGTAAATACGACTGGCCCCCTTGGGTCAGTTGTCTGTGCCTGGTCCAGGGGTGGCGGTGAGGGTGGGAGGGCAGGGTCGCACAGCCAGACATGCCCCCTCAGGCCATCTGCAGCTGATGTCACGGGGAGGGGCAGCTCCGAGGGCAGGGGCCTGTCTGCATGACATTTCCTCACATTGGTCACAGACCCGTGTTCTGCTGATGGAAACTTTCCCCTTGATCTCATGGTTCAGGGTCTAGGGAGCAGGTCTGACCCCCAGGATCAGCCCTTTCTAGCTCAGCAGACCCTCACGATGTCTCCCACCTGCCTCTCCAACCGCTTCGCCCCCGGCCGGGAGGCCCTCCTCTTTAGTCCATCTGCATCATCGGTGGCCTTTCCCCACATTCCCACAGGAAACCGGCGGCACGCTAAGAATAGGACATGAGAGGAGGGTTTCTATGCGGAGGTGTGGGTGTAGGGGATTGTGTTAGGACAGCCCAGCTGTTGCCACTGGGGGGCCCCAAGCCTCGCTCTCTCCTGTGCTCTGAGCTCCTGCCTGGGCCTCTCGTGGCTGGACCCAACCAGAGGCCAGAGGGCATGTGGGCATGGAGGTAGCCCAGGGGTGGTTCCCTGGGTCCTGGGGCAGGGGGAGGGGGCAGAATGCATGGGATGCAGTAAAGGAAGGCCCGGGACCCTCCTCTGCTTGCTCTCCAGCTCCCTCCAAGCACACCCCTGCTGGGCGCTTGGGCCAGGAGAGCTTAAATTTCCAGTATCCCTTCAAATGAAATCTGCCTTTTGGGGCAAAGAACATATTGACCACTATTGTTGGGAATTCTTGAGTCATAACTGACGGTTAATATAGAATCTGCAAGACACAGAGTTTGGTCATTTTTCCCAAATACAGATCCTTATACTTGCTCCTCTGAAAACCCAACTGTGCACTCATCTGGTGGCTTCTTCCTGATTGTGGATGGTTGTGGATTGACATTAGCGTTAGGACTTGTTTCCTAAAGACGTTTTTTTTTTTTTGGCTGTACCATGTGGCATGTGGGATCTTAATTCCCTGACCAGGGATTGGGCCTCTGCCCCCTGCATTGGAAGTGTGGAGTCTTAACCACTGGACCACCAGGCTTTTTTCTGATAGTCCGGCTCTATCAGTCTGCTGTTAAGAAAGCAGAAGCCTGGGGAGGGGAAGCCATTTACTGTAAGGAGAAAGGCGTCTTCCTTTACTCTCTGTTACTACTGCACTGACGCTGTGCTCAGTTGCTAAGTCGTGTCCAACTCTCTGCGACCCCATGGACTATAGCCCAACAGGCTTGTCTGTGATGGGATTCTCCAGGCAAGAATACTGGAGTGGGTTGCCATTTCACCCTCCAGGGGATCTTCCCGATCCAGGGATCGAACCCACATCTCCTGCACTGGCAGGTGGATTTTTTACCGCTGAGCCAGCGGGGAAGTACTGACACTTCTGCTCACCAAATGTGTGGATGTTTCCTTTCCCAGTCCCTAGACCTCTGACTCCAGCCGAGTGTCCCACCCTTCAGTTCAGGGCTAACATATTCTCCCTGGAGTTAGCATCCAAAGCCACAAGCAAGGGCTCAGTCCCACAGCCCTGGCCTCACTTCAGACTCCAGTCGAGGTCCAGGTTGTCACCTGTTCTTCTGACCAATTGACTATAAATCAGGGTTCCCACAGCCCCTTCCTTGGGTTCAATCATTTGCTAGAACAGCTCACTGCATTTAGGGAAACACTTATGTTTATCAGTTTATTGTATAATAGAGGATATGATAAAGGCTCTCAAGGATGAGATACATAGTGGGGGGAGTATGGGAGGGGCTTGGAGCCCCACCTGCACCTTCATGGGTTCAGCAACCCAGAAGCTCTCTAAACGATGTACTTCTGGGACTTTAATGGAAGTTTCACCACATTGATTATTAACTCAACTTCCAGCCCCCTCCCCAGTCCAGAAGATGAGAAGTGGGGCTGTAAGTTCCAACCGTCAAATGAGTTGGTCTTCCTGGGTTCAGCCCCCATCCAGGAGACTGCTAACAGTCACCTCATTAGAACAAAAGATGCTCCTCTGGCTCAGAAAACTACAAGGGTTTTAGGAGCTCTGTTCCAGGAGCCAGGGGCAGAGACCAATATCTTTTTATTACTTTACGCCTGTCCAGAGCCACACAGCAAAGCTGACGGCAGAGCTGGGACACCACCGCAGCCGCGCTAACCCTGTGCCCAGTGGGCTCTCCACTCCTTTTTTGTTTAGTTTCTACTTTTTGGCCTCCCTGAGCATATGTGGAATTTTAGTTCCCTGTTCAGGGATAGAACCTGTGCTCCCAGCAGTGGAAGGGCGGAGTCTGAAATGCTGAACCGCCAGGGAAGTCCCATCTCTCTACTCCTTGCTGCTGAGGGACTAAATGACAACAGGGAGGCAGAGGGGAGCCAGGCCCATCCTTCCCGCGTCCCCTGAGTCCCTTTCTTATTTTGTCTCATTCGTTCACTCCTTCACATGTTCCAGCAGTGAGTGAGTGATTTCTGCCTCAGTTATTAGGACTCCATTGTGTCTTCCCTCCTTCTAGACTCCTTCTCTCCTTCTCCTTCTGTGTCCCGCTGAGGAAGGATCTAGGAGGGAGGGACAAGTTTGTAGGTGTTCACGGCCCTGAGATTTTGGTACCACAGAGTAAGCCTATGCTGACTAACACACAGCTCCAAATTGCCAGTTTGAGCCCCGGAGTCAGTGATGCAGGAGGCCTGGGGTGAGGCCTGAGACTTTGTCTTTCTAGCTGCTGGTCTGGGGACCACATTTTGAGAATCACGACCCTGGAGAGCTTTGAATGGCCCCAGATCCTCTTGAGGGAGGCTGGAGAGATTCAGGGATGGCCGGACTGACGCTGCTTGTATTCCTCCTGTTCCCTGTGCTGGCTGCTCTGGCTGTTGCCGAGTCTCCCTCGGTGGCTTCTGAGCCCGGAGACCTTTGTCTGCTTTATGGGACTTGGCGGAGCCTCAGAGGCTGAGGGTGGATGGAAAACTCCTAACATAGAGCACATCTGACTCTCGTGTTGGGCGTTTTTTATTACTCATGGGGGAGAGAGCTCCACGTGGAAGGCCTACTCCCTGGCCTGCTGTAAAACTCGGTAATGAAGTGCAATGGTGTGGTTATGATTTCTCTGGGAGCTGCGCCCTTGCCCACCCTGGAGCTTGCTGGGGTCTTTGTGAAAAGTGCTGGAGCTGGCGCTCGACGGCCCTGGTGGGGATCTTTATGCCCTGGGGCTCCCCATCCTGTGGGCCATTAGGGCTGGCTCCTGCGGGAAATGCCCTTTGAAGCTGTATCTGGTCAGGCTGACTCCTGTCCCCATGGGCTAAGTGACCAGGACGCCCACCTCAGAAGAAGAAAACGTGTCCAGGTACAGCTCCCCGTGTCTGAGTAATGCGACATCACTTTTCTGGGTGCTGAACGTGGAAACAGCTTCCGTTCCCTGGCTGCCTGCCAGCTGCATCATCCCATTCTGTCCCCACCATGACCCCAGGGGACCCTAAAGCACAGCATGTGCTCACTGCGTGCTCTCAGTCAACATTTGTTCATTAGGAAGGTGGGAGTCAAACCCCGGCTCTTTCCTGTGCTAAGAAGCAGGGAGTGCCCTGCCCTCTGTCAACGTCTGCCTCATGGCAGCAGGCTTGTTTCTCTCAGTGCAAAGGTACCAAGAGCCAGGGCTTCAGCCTTTCAGGTTTGGTTGAGTGTGAGCCGGAAACCTAGCATCCGAGTGAAGGAGACACTGCTGTGTGTCCCGGTGGAGTCTTCCTTGTGGTGTGCACATAGCAACAGAACCTTCCAGAATTCCTCTTGCTGGGTGTTGGGGCCGCACTCTATCAGGGATGATATTAATATTCTTTCTCTCATAAAACTGGCGCAACCAGCTTGAGGTGGTGAGGAAACCAGTCTCCAAATAGTCACCCCACTCTCTGAAGGCAAAGGAGGAGACTGTCCCTGTCCCTTCCTTTTGGGTTTCTCCAGATCTCTGCACTCTGAATCACACTGCAGACCACCCTCTTTTATCCTCTGGACATACTGCAGAAAAAGTCCTTTTTCTGTTTTCTTCCCATTTTAGCTGAGCGTGTCGAGACTCACCTATAGGAATTTACCAAGAAACTGAGGGTGGGGGCTTCCCTGGTGGTTCACTGACTAAGACTCCATGCTCCCAATGCAGCAGGCCCAGGTTTGATCCCTGTTCAGGGAACTAGACCTCACATGCCACAGCTAAAAGATCCTGCATGCCAGAACGAAGACCTGGCACAGCCAAATATATAAATATATAAATATTTAAAAAGCCCAATAATCTGTTTTGAGACATAACCCATTCAATGAGCTCCAGAAGGGCCACATTTGGAATCAGCACCTAAAAATGAATAAACAGATTTCTAATGACTGGTTTAATAGAATTGGGGGATTTTGTAGTTACGAGGGAACTTAGAAGTAATTTATCTCTACACTCCCATTTTACAGAGGAGGAAATTGTTTCCAGAGAGACAGAATGGCTTATTTTTGGCTAGAGGGTGAGCTTGTGATGGAATAAAGATCAAAGAGCCAATCTCCTACCTCGTGGGTCTGCAGTGCTTGGGACAGGGATAGAACCCCGGATTTGGAGTCCAGACATTTGGCCTGAGGTCTCTGAATGAATGACCCATTCCCCAGTGTCTGCCTTCTGAGCTTAATCATTGTCTAGACAAAAATATCATCCATTTGGGACACTGTTTATGTACAGTGTTAAATATTCTCAATAAAACTCAACGCTATTCTTTGAAACCTTGAGTTGGTGATGCTTTATGGCCTTATTCATTTAATTAATTAATTTTGCCCCAGTAAACAGCTCTGGGGGATTTAAAGCCATGTGACTCTATTTAATTCAGCTCCATGGAACTCTCAGATGCTCTGTCCATGGAACAACAAACTGGGGCACCCATGGAGCACTAAGCTTGTCATTCTGTTAGTTAAGCTTTTTTGATGTTTTGGTTGCATGCTACAGAAACTCCTTTGACTAGCGTAAGCAAAGAAGAATGATAATTGTTTAGAGGGACTATGGGGTACCTCACAAGTCAAGGGAAGACTTGAACAATTAAGATCTGGAATGAAACTGGGCTGCCCTCAATGGCTCAGCAGCTGGAGTTCCTGGATTTTCTCTTCGGTAGGCTCCTGTTAAGACCACCCAGCCTCAAAGATTTCTGGCCAGTGTGTGCTGATACAGGTTCACATTTTGGGAAAGCAGATTGTCTCTGACCCACTTTGGGTCATGCATCCTTCCATGGCTGTGACCAGCAGGCAGATTATGTAATGGAGCCATGACCTTTGGGGTTCGCCTTGAAATGTCTGGCCATGCCCGCCTCTGAAGGGGCTTTCCAGGGAGTCACCCAAGAGGTGTCTATGGTGCTCTGTGAAATTCCGGCACATCAGCCAGGCTTGACCTTGGATAATGTACAAAGTCATTCCTACCACTTTACTACACAGGAAACCAGCATCCTTAACACCACTATTAACTCACTTGTTTTCACTTATTTTAAGCATGGAGCTTTGGGATGCTGGCCAAGACCTTTGCCTTCTTGGGATTTAGCTTCTCATCTGTCTAGTGAGGGATCATCCCTTTAAATTGTAATTTAACTTGTTTGGCAGCTCAACAGCCCCCTTTCTCCTGCCTGGCTTTGAAGATCCCATGCTGTACATGTGAATACACACAAATATATGTGTGTGAATATGGTCTCTAGGAAGACATCATTGACGCCTTCTAAATTGCCAGAGTGTATATTCTTTTAATGTGAATGAACTAGCTCTGAGCTGAGCTGGTCATGTGATGGGGGTGGGGGTCATATGGATGGATTGTTAAAATTTCCAGGCAGGAAATTCAAAGGCTGGTGAATCTCTCTTCATGATGTATAATTGTTGGTGTAATTTAGGCTCAAATAGGGGATGAAGAGGGGTAGATGGGTTTCAGATAGAGAAGGCGGGATGAATGAGAGTGAGACTTCAGTTAATCTCAGAGGCTCCTTAAGCATCAATAGATATTGATACATGGGCTTAGATGAATAAGTATTTTCGAGGCTTGGAGGAACCCTCTAAACATCAACAGTTGTTTGGTTGCTAAGATGTGTCTAATTCTTTTGTGACCCCACGGACTGTGTAGCCTGCCAGGCTCCTCTGTCCAGAGGAATTCCCAGGCAAAAATACTGGAGTGGGTTGACATTTCCTTCTCCAGGGGATCTTCCCAACCAGGGATCAAAACCAGGTTTCTTGCTTAGTGGGCAGATTCTTTACCACTGAGCCAACTGGGAAATCCCATCAACAATTGGGAAAATGAAAATCTACCATACCTTATGTTACATCTAGGGTTGTGGGGGAGGTGATGGAAATGGAGGTGAGGAATGTGTCAGTGGAAAGGACCCATCTCAAGCTGGGAAACACCTATCACTAGACTCTCAAACATGACTTTGGTTCCCACCTATGAGGTGTAATCCAACTCAAAGCTGAGTTTTGAACCATTCTAACCTGACTTGGGATCCCAAGTCAAAATCATGTAGTCAGACAATGATAACCAGACAGGTCCACAGAGACAGCACAACTTATTCCCAACACTTTCTCCCCAAGTTCTCCAAACTCCCAAAGTCATGTCTTTGGTAGTTCCACACAAGTAGGAAAGTTTTCTTTCTGTGGTCACTTAGTTTTTCACTATACTGGCCGCTGCAGAGACAAGCATCTCACCCTCATACACCCAACTACATTCAGGGTTCATAATTTTTTTTATCATGGAAGAGAATCTTTCCCAGAAACTTCCACAGACCTCTCCTTTTGTCTAATTGGCCAGAAGAAGTGGGTTTTATGTCACCTTAAAGCCAATCAGTATCAAAGGGCCCTGGATTGCCACTCCCGGTTCAGACTAATCCTACTTCATCTTCTGGAGCTGGGGGCAGGCAGCCCTCTCCTGAGCCCAAGGCTGCCCACTAGGTGTGTACACAGCAATATTGTGATCCATGTGTGCAAGGTAGGGACATGAGTGAGGAGGGCCAGGGGCTGACACAACTATGATGGCACGCAGTTTAGCTATCTCATTCATCCCTGGGCTCTAGAGTGGCCTGCCTGTGATTGCAAATAAACAGTCCACGCTGCTGCTGCTGCTGCTAAGTTGCTTCAGTCGTGTCTGACTCTGTGTGACCCCATAGATGGCAGCCCACCAGGCTCCCCCGTCCCTGGGATTCTCAAGGCAAACAGTCCATAAAGGGTTCTTAAAAACATTTGTGTGTGTGTGCATGTGTGTGCACGCACACGTGTGTGCGTGTGTGTGTGTGCGTGTGTGCGTGTATAGCAGATGTGCACATATGACAGAAAGAGACTTATGACCCAAGGCCTTATAATGTTCCTTCCTTAATTAGACATGCGGAAATGCACCGTTTTTGCTTTAAAAGAAGTGTAATGAAGATGGATTATAGTTCAGGGTCTGATTGGAAAGAGCCAGGAAGTAAGATTAATTAGCAGCAGCATGTGGTTTATTTTCAAGGTCGTTTTTACTTGGCTTCAGAAATCCTGGCGTAATATCGTCAAACTCTCACTGAACTTTTCATGCGTCACGGGGTGGAGGACTCCATATTCTTGGTTGTTGGGGAGCAGCATTAGCATTAGCCCTCCTGCATGACTGGGCCACACAGTCCCTATCGTTTGCCTTGTCCGGTGTCTGTGGATGGCTATCCAAGCTCAGCTGACCCTCCCATTCTTACTTAGCTATGGCTTCAATATGAATTGTTTTCCAGCAGACATTTATCAGGAAGTGTGTGGGTGTTGGGTTTGAGGATGGATTTTAACTGTGCAAGCTGTTTCAAGTCTCCTAAAATTCCGCAGTATCTTTTCTTTTTTATTAGTGCTTAAAATTTCCAAGGATTTTCTGGAACATACACTGCTGCTGCTGCTGCTAAGTCGCTTCAGTCGTGTCCGACTCTGTGCGACCCCATAGACGGCAGCCCACCAGGCTCCCCCGTCCCTGGGATTCTCCAGGCAAGAACACTGGAGTGGGTTGCCATTTCCTTCTCCAATGCATGAAAGTGAAAAGTGAAAGTGAAGTCGCTCAGTCATGTCTGACTCTTAGCGACCCCATGGACTGCAGCCTACCAGGCTCCTCCATCCATGGGATTTTCCAGGCAAGAGTACTGGAGTGGGTTGCCATTGCAACCACTCTCCGGAACATACACACACATACACAAAGACACAGACACAGACATACACGGCTTTAAAATAGCCCAGTCATTACAGTTCCTGTGTCCTTTGGAAGATTTAAACACTTTATGAATAACTCCTTGGTTAACACTCATGAGACAATCCCATATAGTCTTTTAGCTTTTATTTTCTCTCTTGACAGCTTTGCCTTTTCCTGAAAGACCACCTCTTCTCCTTTCCACCCAAAGGCTGGCTGTCAGCAGACTGGTAAGCCCACTGGTAGATTCTTGCTGCTCTTGGGAGAAAAGCTGACCTCCTCACCATGGCCCACAGGGCTCTGCCTGCTCTGGCCCTCAGCTTTCTCCTTTCCTTCCTATGCTTCAGGCACACTGGCTTTCTCTGGATTCTTTAAATAAATGAAGGGCTTATCTTGTGGCTCAGCTGGTAAAGAATCTGCCTGCAATGTGGGAGACCTGGGTTCAATCCCTGGGTTGGGAAGATCCCCTGGAGAAGGGAAAGGCTACCCACTCCAGTATTCTGGCCTGGAGAATTCCATGGACATACGTATAGTCCCTGGGGTCACAAAGAGTTGGACATGACTGAGCGACTTTCATTTCACTAAATAAGTGAATCTTTTTCCCACTTCATAACCTGTTACACAAATGGTTCCTTGTGCCTACAACATTCTCCCCATTTGGTTATTGGCTAATTCCTTCTCACCTTCCAGGTCTCAGTTTAAATGTGACCTCATGGCGGTCTTCCTTGACTCTTCCAAGTGAGATCCCTTCTTTAAATATCTACCACACCATCCTGCATGGGTCCTCCATAGCACTCAATGCAATTTGCTATTTTGCCATTTTCCCCATGCCGCACCAGTGTTGGGGGATCTACCCACCATCCATCCCCATTTCTTCCAGATGACGAGCCCAGTTTTATTCAGGTGACAGCATGTTAAGTTCTCAGAGACAAAACCTGTTTTAACTGAAACCAGCTCTTCACGGCCACCCCACTTCCATTTGCGGGGTTGGTGTGGGAACGCTGTGAGACCATGTTCCGGTCAATGAGATGTAAGAGGAACTCTCTAGGTGCTTCAGGAAGAGGTTTTCCTTCCTGGCAAAAGTTAAGGTAGCATGAGGAAAAGTCTTGTGTCCTCCACCCACAGCTGCTCTGGGAGCTATTGGGCAGTGGAGAGAGGCATGGAGCTATGATAGCCTTGAGGGGAAGGCTAAGGGAATCGCAGAGACACTGACTCAGCACCTTGATGTTCCTGAGCTCTTGTCTAACCCAGAACCCAGACCTCAACCTCTACCAGCAGGAAAGAGTAGAGCCTGTGACCACACCACCTTGGAACAAGTCAAGTCCTGGCTCTATCACTCCCTCGAACTTGGGCAAAGTGCTTAACTTTTCTGAAGCTCAGTTTCCTCATCTGGAATTTGGGGACCATACAGCACTTCCCTTGTAGGAAGGATGTTAGGACTAAACTTCTGAAGAAAACATATAGAACAAATGCTGGTAGGCAGTAAGGATTGCATCATGGTTTGCTATTATGATGTGAGATCATTAAAACTGTATTATTTAAATCTCCATGTAGGACTTCTATTACTTGCAGCCAAATGTATCCTAATTGATACACATGCCTAACAGCTATTACTTTTAAAAATATAATTTGATTAATTTATTTATTTCTGGCTACGCTGGGTCTTCATTGCTCTGCACGGGCCCTGTCCAGCTGTGGTGAGTGGGAGGCCCTCTTTGTTGTGGTGCGAGGGCTTCTCACTGCGGTGGCCTCTCTTGTTGCAGAGCACAAGCTCTAGAGCAGAGGCTCAGTAGTTGTGGCACATGGGCTTAGTTGCTCTGAAGCATGCGGGATCTTCCTCGGCCAGGGATCGAACCCATGTCCCCTGCACTGGCAGGTGGATTCTTAATCACTGGACCACCAGGGAAGTCCCCCAGCTATTACTTTTTATGTCATGTCATAGTGGTCTTGTCTTTATCATCAGTATAGCATCAGTGTCGCCATCTTTGTCATCACCAACGTCATTATACATCTCATCATAATCACTGACACCAGCTTCTTCATCTCCTTCTCTTCCTTTTCTTCCTTTCCCTTCTCCTCCTTCTCCATTGTCATCATCATCATCTCAGGTGCTTTTGAAAACCACAGTACAGATGATCACTAAGGTTTACCCACCACTGAGGTTTTAGGTGTCTCTGATCATTCTCTCTTCTCCCTACCGAGGAGTCTGCAGGGAAGGTTGGCAGAACACCTCAGCAGGAAGTGAGGGGAACTGAAAAGGTTCAATTCAAGCCAGCTGTAGGGAAAATCAGGCTGTGACCCAGGAAGGCTGCAGCCAAGAAATCCTGCTGGGAACATAAGACTTGGGTCTTGAGGACCATCATCGTGTCTCTCAACATTATGGCCATCTCTGCCGACTGTGGGGCATTTTAGAGAGAAAAAGGATATTCCTCATCGTCTCTCCCTTGAAAGCAAAGGCAATTGTTGTCTTAGGGGTTGAATTTAGAAAGAATAGTTCATTCCATTCTGAAACCCACACAACCTTAAAGCTCATTTTATCCAAGATTCTTATTTTATAGTGAGGAAACAGACCCAGAGGAGGATGGTGTTGTGGTCAACTTACTTACCATCCATTGGAAGGTCTTACTTGCTGTCCTGGAGAATAAATCCCATCAGGCTTCTTGCTATGAGGACTTTATAAAAAGCCAGTTCAATATGCTTACTATCATTTTTGTTCATCTTTTTGAAAGATGCAATGTGCCAGCAAAGTCCACTGTCAATATTTTTATGAACTCTGTGGAAAATATGATGTTAAAGGCTTTTGGTAACCACTTCATTAAGCTTGGCTTTTTCTAGGCCACCGCAAAAGGTAAATAAACCCTAATGAGTAATATGCCCAGACTGAGATCCTGTAAATTATACAAAGAGTCAGTGCCTCAAAACATACTTATCCCCTCCCCACCCCATGCCCCAGGGGAGTCTGAGAAAGGTGATCCTAGTCCTGCATTGTACACTAAGACCTTCAGACAAAGACTTATTAACCCGCAAATTAGATACTAACTAAATAAAGGCAGAGTTTCCATAGACTGAAAAGAACTACACAGCATCAGTAATGCTGTAAAGTTAGCACTCGGCCAGCTGGCCTCCTATCAAAGCAGAATTCCCTGGTAACCAGTACACGGTGACTAGTGTGGGCTGCCGGGCCTAACACTGACCCCCGCTTACTCTTTTTGCTCCTCCCACAAATTCTATGCTAGATGTTGGGGATGCAGCAGTAATTAAGACAAAGTCCCAGCCCACCAGTAAAGTGAAAGTCGCTCAGTTGTGTCCAATTTTTTGCAACCCCATGGACTGTAGCCCACCAGGCTCCTCTGTCCATGGAATTCTCCAGGCAAGAATACTGGAGTGGGTAGCCATTCCCTCCTCCAGGGAAACTTCCCAACCTAGGGATTGAACCCAGATTCTTTACCACCTGAGCCACCAGCCCTCCAGGAACTCGCCTTTTGGGGAGAAATTGCAATAGAAGTGAATGGACTATAATCCTGGGGTGCCGTGGGGATTGGTAGGAGGACTAACTATTCCATATTGGAGAAGCAGAGCCAAGAATACGTCCTCGAAAGGACTGTAGAGTTGAAAGAAAGAGCTCCTTTTAAAACAGGAAGAATTTGAGAGATACAAGATAATGGGAAGGAGCCACTGGAAAAGAGAAAGGATTAAGGGCAGTTATTGGTCTGAGGTTCCTTAGAAAGGGAAGGGGAGGGAAGGTGGAGCCAGGTGGAAGGAAGTGCCTTAGGAGGAAGGAGACTCTTGCCTGTAACAGATAAGAAAGAGACAAGGGCCGACACGGATGCAGAGGAGCTACAAGACAAGGAACCAGAGGTGGAGAAATGGGAAGATGTGACTGCCTTGGGTGAACCAGGAGGTGTGAGCATCTTTGAGGAGGGAGGCTGGTGAGAAAGTGAAGGGCTTTCTGTGAGGGGAAAGTTTAACAAAGCTGTTGGGAAAAATGGTCATGGCAGCCGATTGTGTCACAGAGGATGTCTACTGGATGGTGATGGGGGCACTGCTGTTGTTATGGACCAGAGGGAAGAGTGGCACCAAAGTGAGTGGTTTGGTGGGTTTCACTGTATTCAGCAGTGTGAGTACAGAAGCAAAGAAACCTGGCCCTTCGCTGGTGGTAGAGTGGCTAAGACTTCATGCTCCCAATGCAGGGGGGCCCAGGTTCAATCCCTGGTCAGGGAACTAGATACCATATCACAACTAAAAGTTGTCATGCTGCAACTAAAGATCCTGTGGGCTGCAACTAAGATGCAGCACAGCCAGAAACATAAATAAATAAGTAAAAATAAATATTAGAAAAAGATAAAAGCAGGGCAGCTTGCCTCAACCTAGGATTAGCTTTTTCCAGGTGGACCTAAGGGAAGGAAAAAGTGGGGCAAAGGGATTAAGAGTTTTTGTAAGACAGAGGCTGGTGATGAATCATGATATAAAGAAGGGAATAGAAACAGAGGATCTGATATATTAGAAGAAATTAAGGAGCTAGAGATCTAGGGGTCGCAATACAGTTAAAAACAGATGCTGTGAGATTAGTGGAGGAGAATAGGTGTTTTCCTCCTAGAAGAAATAGGTCTTTGTTGACAGAGAATGGGCTATTAAGAACTTAGGTTCCAGGTAATGGTGAGTTCGTTTTTTGGGACTCTTGCCTCCTGAAAACAACCACGAATGCTGGATAAAATATAAAATCATCCTCTTAAAAGTAACAAGATCAGTAAAAAGTACAAGATAGTAAGGAATTACCAGGTCAACATTTAAGGAAAAAAGAAGCCAGAGAGGTAAGTGAGCAAAGAATCTGCTTTTGCCCTGAGGGAATTTGACATTTTAGCAAATCCGAACCTCTGTTTTATCTGATAAAGTTAAGTCAAAGGCCAGCAAAAAAAGTATAGAGTCTAACAGAAAGCTTTCCCCATTATGAGTGGGCCTCCTAAGAAGCTTTAAAGCAAGTGAACTGAATTAAACCATCTCTTACCCAGTCTTGCAGCTCAGATTTGTACTACATGAGTAGTCCAGGGAAATTCAAACCTTGACTTTGGGTTAAATCTCAGTTCTAAACTAAGTTTACCAGATATATATCCTCTACAAATAATTTTTCAAGTATTATATAATGACCAGCACACAGTCAAAGATAGCTAAATAACATAAAAATATATACCAGGAGCAACCCACAGATGTAACAGATTTCAGATATTATTATTATCAGACACAGATTTTGAAAAAAACTCTGCTCATTTTGTTTAAAGAAGTAGAAAAGTAGCTGAAAAGTATCTATGGGGAATGGTAAACCATTAAAAAGTACACAAATTTGAAAATCAAATAGAATTCTTAGAATTAAAAAATACAATAACCAAATTACAGCATGATCTGTTTGATCAGAATAGAGTAATCAAAATACAGAACGATCCACCTTCTGAGCAGAGTGGTTACTAGTGTTGACATTGTTCAAAATGTGGCCAGTGAGAGCTTGTGGCTAAGAGGGAATGGAGGAGTCCTTCAGAGGAGCTGAAGTGATAAAGGAACTGAGAGGTGAGGAGGGTGGGTGGATTGTTCACGTGACCTGTGAACTCATCCAGAATCAACGGCAGGACTTGGGGGTGAGGAGACAGGTGCCACTGGATGAGAGAATAGTTATTAGATGACAGTGAAGAGAGCTAGAGTGGTCTTGCCAAGTGAGATGGAAACCCATCAAGGAATTCAAACAGGAGTGGAGAGGGAGTGATCAGGAAGTGGTGTTGCTGAGTGAGGAGATGGATCTCATTTCTGTGTCAGGAACTATGTAGGGTCTGTAATTTTACCTACTTATAAACTGTTAAGACTGACAGAGCTCCATGGATGCTGGCAGAACATCTGAAATTCCTGGGTCAGAGACAGAGGATAGTTTATTACTCAGAGCAATACCAGTAACCAGAGGATTATCACTCGCATTGATTCTTTGAGCCCCAGTTCCTACAGGTGATGCAAAGACTGTCAAGTGATACATACATGTGAAGTAAGTCATGTTTCAGGAGAGGAACGCTGAATTCAAAGGTCGAATCTTTTATAATAAGCCAGAGCTTGCTTGGCCTTACTTCTTATTTGGAGGAAGACACAGTCTCTATTGTCAGATTCTGGTCACCACACAAACATCTTGAAAAGAAAGTCCAGAAGGAAGGGAGTCAGTGACACTGCTGGAAAGATGTTCTGTAAGATGAAAGATCCGTGGAGGACTATCACACATACAAGCCTCTGGTCCACCAGGTAAGAGGAAGAATGGCTTTTACAAGACTCAAAGGAAGTGATGTTCTCAGAGGCCAGTAGGATTTTAGGTAAGGCCAGGAGGGGAAGGATATTATGAACGTCTATGAGAAAATTAAGAATTTATGGAATGTGTTCTACCCATTAAATAAATTCTTAAAAGCAGAATTAAATAAAATCTTAAAACAGCGGTGCTTATTGGATCATTAAAAATAAAATTTTGCATCAGAACTGTGTTTGGTATAACATAACACAATACAACATTGTGTTGCAGTGTGTTCCAGAAAAGACAGAGTGAGAGAGGGGCTGGCCACTGGACTAGAAACAAGGCCACCTGGACAGTGGCCCAGCTCCCCACCAACTGGCTGTGGGAAATTGCTTTCCCTCCCTGGGCATCATTTGTTCATATAAAATGAGAAGGAAGGAGATATTCAATAATTTTGAGATCTACCCCCCTTTTTTAAATGTCTTTTTTTTAACATTAACAATCTATGTTGTAGCAACCGACTTCAGTATTTTTGCTTGGAGAATCCCATAGACAGAGGAGCCTGGCAGGCTAAAGTCTATGGGGTTGCAAGAGTTGGACATGACTGAATGACCAAGCACATGCGCGCGTGCGCACACACACACACACATCTATGTTGTCCATACTCAGAAAATCAGGACTCTAAACACAATAGCTAAAGAAATTCTCTATTTACCAGAAAACCTCACTTTTCATCCAGGCTGAGGACAGAGTTTAGTAAAATTTAAAAAGATGATTTAAATAAAGTAATCACAGAGGTAGTGATAACCATGACTACGAAACAGAATTGGACAATATGGCTCCCAGTGTGGTGCTGCCCTTCATTTGGCTTTGGATGCCAAAAGTATCCATGGCTATTATTGCCTAGACAGTACATTTATTTTAACTTTCTGGAGAGTCAGACTGACCAACTCTGATTTCCTAATATAGGAGTGCACATTTAGCGCCTCAGAGAGGCAGCATGCGTCAGAGAATGAATGTGGGCTTTGGAACCCAAGAAACCTGGGCGTAAATCCAGACTCTTCCACTTACTGGCGAGGCAACTACAGTCTGCTACCACTTTGTGGTGTGCTCCACACCCCTCTCCTTTGGGAGCCGTTCTGGAGGCTGCTCCTGTGGTTCAGTGGGAAGCTGCATATCTCTATGGTCACGCCTTCCTGGTCACAGCTGATTGGTTAAGGGACGGGTATCCGGCCCAAGCTGAGCCAATCAGAGTCTTTCCCTGGGATTTCTGAAACTGAAACTGAGTAACGGAGTCAGTCCTCTGCTGACCAATGCTGTGGATGACAGCCAGGAGGGAATGTAGGCAGATGCTAACTGCCACGTGCATTGGAGCAAAGACGGGAGGTGGAGAGAGAGGCCCAGGGTATCTGAAGCCCTCCTTCTGGTCACTCTCAGGCCGCCACCCCTTGCATGGTTTGCTTCTTAAACGTGATTGTACAGGTATCTCTTGCTTTTTGAAAGTTCACTTTACAGTACTTTGATTTTATGAAAGCACAGCGTTAGTACTTGTTATTGCTAACCAAGAGAAATCTGAAGAGAATATTTGCTATTATGAAAAAGGGGGAAAGCAAAAATAGCGTTCAGTGTTTGTTTTGCAGAGGCAAATTGTAGAGGCAGCGTGTACCAATGAGAGTGGCTCCACCAAGCTCCAGGGAACTATACTCAGCTTCTCAGCAGCATACCGCCATAGCTTTGAACTGTGTCTGTGAGCGTCTGTGCTTTATATCGATTTATTCTGTGCATCCCTAAGGAAGGTGAGTCCCAAGGTAATTGCCTCTTTGCTTTAGCACTAATTTTGGACGGTGAGGGGAACTTGTGTCTTCGAAACACTGAGTCCCTTTGGTGTAAAGTTGGCCGAGTTGGCTTTAATTATTTGCATTTCAAAGAAGACTGACTTGTTTAGAAATCCTGAGCAAGGAACTTCATTCATAGTTCTTCAGTTTTCTGATTTATCAAACGGTAAAATTGGGATAAAAATGTATAGTAGGGGTAGACAAGCTGACGAACTGACATAGCTTATGAGAACACTTGGCACCATGCCTTGCCAATAGGTAAGCTAAAGAAATATTAATATTTTTTCCTATTTGGCCTTTCAGGCATCCGGAGTGCTGTTTCTTTCTTCTTTTTAAAAAAGTTTATTAAGCAGAAGATTTACCTTTTTTTTTGGCTGTACAACTTGCGGGAACTTAGTTCCCTGACTAGGATCAAACCTGGGCTCCCTGCAGTAGAAGCATGGAGTCCTAACCATTGGACTGCCAGGGAATTCCCTGTTTCTTTAAGTTAACATTTATTGAGCACTGATCCCAAGCCAGGCATTATGATTGGTGCTTAGAATGCCTACTCTCAGTTAGCCCCACAATCATCCTAAGATGTAGCTACTGTTAATATTTAGCTCCCCACCCCACCTGTCTTGTGCCCAAGATTGGTGGCTGTCCCTTGAGGCATCCAGCAGTGTCTCAGCACCAATAAGAATGCATGCCTCCTGCCCTCCTTGTACTCTGGGACAAGGCTGTGCACATCTCCATCTTACAGATGTGGAAGTGATCATGAAGGGATTGGATAGGGGGCTATGAACTTGTTTGCTGGAGTTAAGGACCTTCAATTCCACCCAGTCCTACACTGCCTAAATTTCAAAGGAGGTGGGTTTGGACAGTTTTAACACAGATGTGAGAGTAAATGTTCAGAACTTACTACCTTGACAAGACCTTTAGGCTGGAAACAGGAGACAGTTCCAAGAAGGCTTGCTTGAGATAGCACAAGCGTACTATAAGGGGTATTCAGGGGTGCTATGGGGAGGGAGGTGCCTACACCTCTTGAATTTAGCATCTTGGAGGAGACCCTCCTTCACCTGGTAGAATCCCCTGCTCCCCCTACAGAGCACAGCCTTGTCCCAGAGTGTGAGGAGGGCACGAGGCATACGTTCTTACTGGTGTTTAGACACTGCTGGCGGAGAAGGCAATGGCACCCCACTCCAGTACTCTTGCCTGGAAAATCCATGGACGGAGGAGCCTGGCGGGCTGCAGTCCATGGGGTTGCTAAGAGTCAGATGTGACTGAGCGACTTCACTTTCACTTTTTACTTTCATGCATTGGAGAAGGAAATGGCAACCCACTCCAGTGTTCTTGCCTGGAGAGTCCCACGGACGGGGAAGCCTGGTGGGCTGCCGTCTATGGGTTGCACAGAGTCGGACATGACTGAAGCGACTTAGCAGCAGCAGCAGCAGCAGACACTGCTGGATGCTTCAAGGGACAGCCACCAATCTTGGGTGCAGGATAGGCAGGGTGGGGAGCCATGGAAGGCACTGGAGTGAGTTCCTAGGGAACACGAGGAATCGAACTGGGGCAGCTACCAGGATGTGGTGAGGGATGGGGGAAAGCTATTTTTAAAGATTTTCTTGAATTTGGTGGTCAGCTGGACACAGGAGGTAAAAGAAAGTGAGGATCACAAAGTTATCAGTTTTTAGATAGGTGGTTTCTTGGAAAGACAGAGGAAAATTCCTGAATTTTACTACTGTTAAAAGTAATAATAATAAAGCAATCAAGAAAAAGCAAACCATCAAACCACAGCAATCAATCAGTGGTGTGTGGCTAAGAACTGATTGTCGTGGGACTTCCCTGGTGGTCCTGCAGTTAAGACTTTGTCTTCCAGTGCAGGGGGTTCAAGCCCTGGTCTGGGAGCTAAGATCCTACATGCCACACCATCAAAAAAATCAAAACATATTGTAACAAATTCAATAATGACTTTAAAAATGGTCCACATTAAAAAAAAACTTTTTTTAAAAAAGAGAAATGATTGTCATTTCTGGTTTTGGAGGCACGGTGTACCATACACTTCTGTACTCACCATTTTCCACCTCCTTTCTGTTTACAGCTGGTCCTCTCTGGATGCTCCATAGTCCCTCAAACCCCAAGGAACAAAGCAGTATGACATGACATTTCAACAGCCTGGTTTGGAGCTTGGGTGGTAGAAACAACAGAGTTTGAGGGTCCTGCGTCTGTGTTCTTGGGTTGCTATGAGCCAGCTGTGGGATCACAGCCAATTCAGTCTTCTCTCTGAACCGTGCAGGAAAGTGTCACCCAGACTCCTTAGTGGCTGCCTCTGGGCCTGCTGAGTGGGAGTGGAACCTACCTGTGCCCCCCCTGAAGAGGGCCTCCACTTCTGTCTTTAAAAAAATGTATTTATTTATTATTTTTGACCATGCTGGGTCTTTGTTGCTGCACGCAGGCTTTCTCTAGTCATGGTAAGTGGGGGTTACTCTGCATTGCGGTGAGTGGACTTATTGTTGTGGCTTCTCTTATTGTGGAGCATGGGCTCTGGGTACATGGGCTCTGGGCACATGGGCTCTGGGCACACGGGCTATAGGTACACGGGCTCTGGGTACACGGGCTCTGGGCACACAGGCTCTGGGTACACGGGCTTCGGTAGTTGTGGCACGTGGCCCTGGTTGCCCCACTTACAGCATGTGGAATCTTCCCAGACCGGGGATCAAACCAGTGTCCCCTGCATTGGCAGGTGGATTCTTATTGACTGTACCACTAGGGAAGTCCCTCCCTTTCTGTCTTATATCCTGCAGACTGTAAATAACATTAATTTTTTTTTTAAACAAGTCTCTTTTAACCCATGGATGAGACTGTATACTTAGAGTAGTTTCTTGCAGAGCTCACATTCATGGATCCTCTGGCCACATCAGGGCCTTGAAGGATTGTAGCAACAGTTAAGCATGACTTCACCATGTGCTCAACCGGGGGCTTCTTAGGCCCCAACTCTCCTCATGTGAATTAAGCACCCTTAGGTATGTGCAGGTGGACGTCAGTGCAGATGGGGCCCGGGGGCTGCTAACCTGGCCAGGGGGGCGGTTTGTACCTGCATCTGGTAACCATTTCCTGTGCACTCCCTGGGAAGCATCTGCTTGCTGCTGGAAAGGACTGGATTTCGCTTTCAGCATAATAAGGCAGACATCATAAGGTGTAGGGTTACCTGCAGGCGTAAATATGGAGGCATGGCATGTGAAATACAGATTCTAATCATCTTCAGTGGGTTTTTGATGTGCTGGTTGGAGCCTGGCTGTGGGCCCAGCCAGAGTCCCCAGGGCCACCCCTGCCCAGAGGTGCATGAAGGGGAGAGCTGGAAGGAGCTGGTATTGGGGCTCAAGGCTGGATTGGGAGAAACAGTCCCCTCCAGAGAGCGGGAGGGGTCCCTCACACATCTCTCATGGCTGGTTCAGGCTGTCCTTCCTGCCCTGTTTGATGTCCCTGCTCCTGAAACCGTTTGCTGAGTCTTGGTTGGCTTCCTTACTCAATGGGTGTGATGAGTGCTCCCTGGAGGCCACTCCTCCCTGCCCCGCCCCCATTCTCAGCCACTCAGTCCACTCCCATCGGGACTGTCTAGGATATCCGGGGCTGGGGTGGGGAAGGACCTTCCCCTGTAGGTCAACCTTCCCCAGCACGTGACCCCAGAGTGCTGCCATCTCACCTCTGCTCGTGCCCTCCTCCCTGCCCTGGCCTGGCTTCCACTGGAGATAAATCTCTCCTTACCCACACTGACCAGTTGAGGAGGAAGCCATTCAAGGTCTAGAGCTCCCTAAGCAATACCCCATGTCTCTAACTGAATCTATTTTGTCTCTGTTTTAACAACCCTCCCCAAACAAGCCCTTCAACTTCTCCCAGTTTTCTAATGGATTACATGCATGCTGCTTTGTCTGGAGTTCCAGACTTTTTGCAAGCTGGACCTATCCACTCTGCCAGTCTCCCTTCCACATTGCCTCTGCTCCAAGGCCGCTTGCTGATTCCTGAAGGTGCCCCAAACCCTGCTTCTACCACCATGCCCACTAGTCCTGTGTCTGAGCTGCAAGTGCTGGGAATAGACCATCCTCCCAGTTCCTCTCTGGGGCTGAGCTCTGGGAAGCTTCACGATCCCTCACACGCATCCTCTCCACTTTTGTGGCAGCTCATCATCTCCAGCTTCCTGCTCTGCATCCTGGGGCTGCATCCCTGTATTCCTAATGGTGCCTGGTACGTAGAAGGGGAACCTGAGTTTATCCACTGAGTAGAAATGGGAGGGGTGAACCGTGGTTCTGTGAATGGAGCATGAATTGTCTTTCCTATGGCAGTCTTACACATTCCACCATTGGTCCAGGCCTTTTAAAAAATGATGGTCACTCTTCTTTAGGAATTTCTTCTCCTCCCACATCTCTGGCATCTGCATGTCTTCAGTCAGCTCAGATTCCTCTGCAGCGCCCCCCCGACCCTTGACCCTCTCATGGGTGGTAATGAGAGCTGAATTTCGCTTTGCTTGCCTTTGTAGGGGACACAATCTGTGCCCTGTCCCCCACCCCTGCCACTCACCATTCCCATGCACTGGTGGCCGGCTGCAGCATCTGTCCACGACTTGCTGCCTGAGGGTTGGGCTGGAGATGCTGGGACATCTGTACTCCAAGGAGCAGTCCGGAGTGGGTAGCCATTCCCTCCTCCAGGACATCTTCCTGACCCAGGGATTGAACCCAGGTCTCCCAATCACAGGCAGATTCTTTACCATCTGAGCCACCAGAGAAGCCCTTGTTGATGCCAGTGGTGTATAAGGACCCCAGCTCCCTTGCCCCTCAGTGGGACAATTCTGAGACGTGTCCTACTCAGGGTCTTTGAGGTCCCAGTGGCATCGAGCCCCAGATGCCTCCAGAAGCCACCTCTCATTGCTATACCCCTTCCTTTCCCTGCCTCACTCCCCTACTCCCTAACTCCTGCTTCCTGGGATCACCTCCCACGTAAACCACTTGCACCCAAATCCTCATCTCAAGCTTCACTTCCAGGAGAACTCAGCCCAAGGCAGTGTCTTATTCTCATTGCCAGTAAGACGGAGACCCAAATCTTTTGCCTGGCACAACTCCATTTCCAGACTGGTGGTTTGGCTCCTTTTGCAAGGGTGAACTGGCTAAAGATCTCTTTGCTCTGGCCTGCTCTCTGACCACCAGCCTGTAATTAGTGCTGGCTCCACCATCCCCATCAACATGCAATCTAGTTCCCTGGCCTCTTTACGAGAGTTGCTCAGTCTTCCCAGAACAACGTGACCACCCACCCCCACCCCCGGCCTCTCCTCCTCTGGGCAGAACATCCCACAGCACCCAGCATGACCAGCAGCTCTTCCAGGATGGTGCTCACGGCTGCAGTCATAGTTGGAGATGCCCTTTTGCCCCTCACAATGCATTGAGGTCTCACCACCCTGGTGGTTATGGACACATAGTCACCGTCTGCACCTGGCATGTGTGCATAAGAGACTATCCATCTCACCTGGACACCAGCTCTGGAGAGACAGGGCCCAGATCCCTAATTCTCTATGTTCCCTAGAGGCACCTGCTCAATCTGAACACATTGGGGTCCACAAAATGCCCATGGATGACTCAGCACCCCCTTAACCAACCAAAGCTATTGGGTCAACTAAAAAGACCATTTGGGTTTTTCTGTAAGATGTTATGGTTTCCCAAGAAAGTGGATTCCAGAGAAGGAAGACCAGAATAGAGCAGGAAGGTGGAGGTTGGAGGAGGGAAGAAACAGAAAAAATGTGTGAGTCATAAAGTAGCAGGGAGCTCTGCAAACCATTAGGTAATTAACCAAAGTGAAATATCAGAGCGCCCAGCTTTGGCTGCTGTTACAGGGTTGCAGCTGCTTTCAGAGTTTGATTGAATAAGGTATTTTTATTAACTTCACATTTTGCTTCTAATTTTTCCCCTTGTTCTTTCTCATTGTGGGACCCTCCTGTTCCTTGGCTCCTCGACTTGGTGATAGGCAGTGGCAGGGGCCGCCCTCCCCCGCCTTCTCCACCCTCCTCCCCGCCCCTGACCTGGCTCTGCTTTCTCTGTGTTCCGAATACCTGTGTCCATAAACTTTCCCATCAGTGCACACTTTGGGGCTACAGATCAGGCTAGAAGGCAACTCCTGGGGTGTGACTGCACTGACTGTACTCTGGAGCCCACTGGACCCTGACCTCCGGCTGTGAGGCAGACATTCACGGAGGAGGGAAATAATGTAGAATCAAAGAAGTCATCGGATGTCCAAGTTCACAGGCCAGTTAAAAAGGGGTCGGGCTCCTACCCAGGCTTCCGATCTTTAAAACCTACCAACTAGCAGTCACTGTAGACCCCAAACCCTGCCCCGCTGCTGAGCTCCGCTGCTTTGGTTCTCTCTCAGGTCCTCAGACGATGGGGTCCTCACCTTCCAGGTATCTCTGCCACCTTAGTTATCTTCCCTGGAAACAAACCTGATGTTCATGCTCTGTTGCTTGAAACTCCTCAAAGCCTCCCTAGTGTCCAGAAACTCAAGTCCACATAAGACCCTGGTGGTCTTAGGTGCTTCTGGAAACATCTCCCTGATCATCTCACGGTTTCCCGAACAAGCCTCCTTTCTTCATGCATCTGTGACGATGCAAACATGCAGGGTAGGAGACCTCACCCTGGCCTCCATCTCTGATCTGCCTTCTTCTTCAAGGCCAAGTTCAACATCAGCTCGGTGGAAGCTCCCCCTCATCCCTTTGGACAAACACATCCCTCTGTGCTCCCAAGAACATGTCTATTGTTGCCCTTTAAACCCTGGCCACTCACGAGACACTGCTCTGAGAAAGCAGGGACCACTTCTCATTCAGCCCAGGGCTGCCAGCTGCTCGCAGGAATAGCCACCACACCAGATACAAAATGCTGCCATCTCTTTGGGGAAAGTTGCTGTAGGCTGTGTTCCCAGGGAAGCAGATTCTGAAAAGATGTTTGAGCGCAGGATGTAGAGTGAGGAGGGCCCTGGGTGTCTGGGATGGGAGGAGAAGAGGGAAGCAGGCATGGGCAGGGGGAGAAGGTAAGTGGCCCCATGGTGGGCTCTGCAGCCAGCCTGGCCCGGGTTGGTGTAGACTTGCTTTTGGCTGAAGTCATCTCACTTCCCAGGACTCCAGATGGGTCACTCATGGATGCGGGCTGTGTGGAAGGAGGCTCAACTTCCGGGAGAAAGCTTCCAGCAACTGAGGGCTGCCTGCTGTCCCCACCCCCAGTAGCTGAGGATGTAAGTCTGTGGACAGAGGTGCCTTTTTCTGGGGGAATCGGATGTGAGGCAAAGGGTCCTTTTGTAGCGATCCTATGGATGCTTCTCAGAACACTGTTTTCAAAAGCATAAGATAAAAAAAGTAAAGGATTACCAAAAAAGCCAATTGTACTGAAATAGTTATACGCATGGTGCTGAAGCTGTTTGTGTCATTACAGACATATGAAGTGGCAAACACACCCGTTCTTGCCTTTATGGTTTCATCTGAGTATTTTATGCCCCCTGCTTTCTCTCTTTCCCAGGTCCGCCTAAAGCCCGTCCTTCAAGGTCACACTCAAATGCCACCTCCTGCATGAAGTCCACCTAGACTGCTCCAGTTTGCCTATACTAGTTTTGACAGAGCACAATGTTTGCTCTTGTTTCAAGACATGTTCATATTTTTCCCAGAGATTATAATTCTTGATGTAAGAATAGCATGATAATAAAGGCAGTAATCGCTAGCTGAGGTCCAAAGAGGTTAAATAACTTGCTTAAGGTTACATAGTGACAAAGTGGCAGAGCTGAGCTGGATTGGAGCTGCCTGGCTCTGAGCACTGTGCTCAGATCGGCTGTGTCTTCTCCCTGGGTCTCTTGCACTCCTTTGAGTCTTCCATTAGAAACTACCCCACTGGTCCTTCAGGCTGGAGAGAGGATGTGAGGGCAGATGAAGGGGTGTCTTTAAAGAGGGGCAGAGGGGGCTTGGTACCAGTCAGATCTCAGCTTCTCATGCCAAGGAGACTTGGGTGCCAGGCACCTGAGGTCAGATCCACATCTCCCTCCTCCCCCCACCAACCCCCGCTCTTCTCTTTAGTTCTGCAGCCCCGAGAACTTGCTTCGTATCTTGTTCTCAGCTCAGACATTCGTCCAACTGTTTCTAACGGCTTGCTGCTTCACATGAAACCCCATCCAGGTAATTTTCCATTTCACACTGCAAAGAATAATAGCCCCGGGGGCTCTTTTTATAGGAAAAACTCCTCTAAGTAGAGCAAGCCTCCACTCCCAGGCAGACAGCAGAAGTCTGCTGGGCAGCGGTATCTGCAGGAGCTGGAAAACATTAACTCCGCGTATAGATTTCCACTCCTCCCTGGCTACTCCTCGCGGTGATGAGTTTTGATATTTCCTGGCCATCTGAATCCACTTCTGTCTCTTTAATCACAGGGCCCTGCATCTCTTTGGGCCCTGCCTGCCTGGCCTCCCTGGGAACTTGGCATGTGCTGTTGCTGAGGCTCTCCTATCCTGCTGGAGAGATTCAACTCAAACTGCCTCCAGAAAGCCTTCTGTTTCTTTCTTACAGGGTAGCGGGGGGTGAGGGGGTGGGGTTGGAGGGGTGGGTGGGCAGGGGGGCGAGGGTAAGGAGGAGAGTGATGTTTCTGAGCATTTACTATGTGTTGGATGACAGTGACGGGTGTTTTGGGGTCATAAATTATAATTCACATACTCTGTAACAGGTTGGTTTCTCAGAAGTGGATGTAGAGATGGAGTTTGGGGAACAAGATGTTTAGGAGGGATTAGTATTAATGGGTAGGGAAGCAGAATGTGCAGAGGAAGTAGGTGAATTGTGACCCAGGTCTGGTGGAAGCACAGAGCAATATTGGCCCCCTAGGAGTGTCCAGTGGAGAAGGCAATGGCACCCCACTCCAGTACTCTTGCCTGGAAAATCCCACGGATGGAGGAGCCTGGTGGGCTACAGTCCATGGGGTCGCTAAGAGTCAGAGACGACTGAGCGACTTCACTTTGACTTTTCACTTTCATGCATTGGAGAAGGAAATGGCAACCCACTCTAGTATTCTTGCCTGGAGAATCCCAGGGACGGCGGAGCCTGGTGGGCTGCCATCTATGGGGTCGCACAGAGTCGGACACGACTGAAGTGACTTAGTAGTAGTAGGAGGAGGAGTGTCCAGTGTTGGACCAAAGTGGGCCAATACTGTGTGGGCCCATAGCCCCCACATCTGCTTCATAATTGGATGCAGGCTGTCCTGGGAGGGGTGTGACTTTGGGGAAGGGGGACAGCTCTCTGTAGGGAGCCAGATCCTGAGGAACTGACAGCTGGGGGCTATCTGCTGACTACCCCCAGAATCAAGGGCAGTATGTGTTCTTGAAGGGGGAGCTGGGAGTTGTATCTTTGTGTCTGCAGTTTACAAATGCAATCTTCATATCCTTATTTTACAGATGAGGCTCATAGATGGCATGACAATCACCAAGGTCATATAGCTAGTAAGGAGCAGAACTCAAGGCTGTTTGAAGTTACACCTCATGCCTTTCCCATGATATTGTGCCCCAGGAGCCTAGGGGAGGAAAAAGGAGAATAGTGTGAAGATGTTTAATGTTGGTTTCCTTTTTAAAACTTTTTTTAAAAATTGAAGTATAGTTGACTTACAATGTTGTATTAATTTCTGCTCTACAGCAAAGTGACTCAGTTATACACATATATATTAATACATTCTTCTATATATTCTTTCCCATTATGGTTTATTCTAGGATATTGAGTATATTTTGTTGGCCAGAAATTTTGTTCGGGTTTTTCTGTAAATGAAATCCAGCTTCTGTAATTACAGAAAAACTCAAACAAACTTTTTGGCCAACCCCATAGTTCCCTGTGCTATGCAGCACCTTGTTGCTTATCCATTCTATGGATCTACTAACTCCAAACTCCCAGTTCATCGCTCCCATAGCCCCCCCTGCCTTGGCAACCACAAGCCTGTTCTCTATGTCTGTGAGTCTGCTTCTGTTTTGCAGATAAGTTCATTTGCGTCATATTTGAGATTCCACATATAAGTGATATCACATGGATTTGTCCTTCTCTTTCAGACTTACTTCACTTAGTATGGTCGTCTCTAGTTGCATTCCTGTTGCTGCTAACAGTTGTTTCTAGAGTTGTCCATCAGCATTGTTCCTATGCAGAGGGAGGAGAAAATCTGTTTTGATAAGCAGATAGCAACCTGTACAAGCCCATGACTGGGATGGAGCTTCACGACTCCAGAGGCTGGCACAGTTGTGGAGGTGGTAGGCACGACACTGACCTTCCAAATGTGTCTGGAATTTGCCTACACGGAGGAAGGGGAAAAGTTCTAGGTAGCAGGTACAATAAGCCAAGTGACGGGAGTTAGAACTGAGAAAGTCTCGCAGGGAAACTGGGCAGCATAGCTTCATTTGAGGCGAGAAGTAGGATCCCTCAAATACATGAAAGGCAAGTGGGAAAAATGAAATTCAACTTCCTTCTGTTGAATTCCACAGGCTTTTCTTGAGTATCTACTAAATGCCAGGCAGCTCTCAACTCAGCCAGGCCCAGTGGACTGGAGGGCTCTCTTCCCCACTTGGTTGACTAGGCCTCAGGCATCAAGCTACTGTCTGTGCTTTGGAGCTGGGAGGCCCATGAGCACTGTGGGATGTGGTCCTGCCTGCAAGGAGTCACTGCAGGAAGGCGGATGAGGTCAGCTGCTTGAGTCCACGAAGAGCCTCTTCCTTCAGGGAGGGGACCTTGGAAGGGATGCTGAAGGCAGCCGTTCCATCCTCAGCACCAACTGTCTGAACCTTTCAGAGGAGGGTGAGGGGCTGCTTTTGCCTTGGGGCTCCCGGGAGAATGCAGTGAGGCAGAAACCAGCCCTCACTCCTATGAGGAGCCCTCAGGGAGAGGCCTGGGTGGGGGCCCAGCCAAGTCGGGTGGGGAGGTGGGAGAGTGGATACCGAGGAACATAGCTTCCAGGCAGTGAGATTTCACTCACCTGTAAAACAACAAGAAAAATAAACAGAAAGCACAGTTTAGCTTGAGGACTTCCAACTTTTTCTTTTTCCCAGTAAGAACATTGGGAAAAAAACCCACTGTAATGGATTGAATTGTCACTCCACCTCCCACTTCCTTCTGCCCCCAATATATTGATATCTTAGCTCTTGGTACCTGTGAATATGACCTTTTTTTGAAATAGGGTCATTGCAGATGTAAGTAGTTAAGATAAGGTCATGCTGGGATAGAATGGGCCTCTAATCCAATATGACTGATGTGTTTATAAAAAGGGGAAACTTGCACTCAGAGGAAAGGGAAATGATGTGAAGACCCAGGGCAGAAGGACATGTGAGGACAGATCAGAGATTGGACTGATGCAGCTGCAAGTCAGGAACGCCAGGGATTGCTGGTCACCAGCAGCAACTGGAAAGAGGCAAGTAAGAATTCTACCCAGAGCCTCAGAGGAAGCCTGGCCTCGCTGGCACCTTGACTTTAGACCCCTGGCCTCCACAACTGTGAGACAATACATTTGTGTGGTTTAAGCCAGCAAGTTTGTGGTACTTTGTTATGGCTGCTGCTGCTGCTAAGTCGCTTCAGTCGTGTCCGACTCTGTGCGACCTCAGAGACAGCAGCCCACCAGGCTCCCCTGTCCCTGGGATTCTCCAGGCAAGAACACTGGAATGGGTTGCCATTTCTTTCTCCAATGCATGAAAGTGAAAAGTGAAAGTGAAGTCACTCAGTCGTGTCAGGCTCTTCGAGACCCCATGGACTGCAGCCTACCAGGCTCCTCCATCCATGGGATTTTCCAGGCAAGAGTACTGGAGTGGGGTGCCATTGCCTTCAGCCCTAGGAAATTAACATGTGTGCATGCGTGCTCAGTTGCTAAACTGTGTCTGATTCTTTGCTGCTACATGGACTGCAACCTGCCAGGCTCCTCTGTCTATGGAGTTTTCCAGGCAAGAATACTGGAGTGGATTGCCATTTCCTTCTCTAGAGGATCTTCCCCACCCAGGGATTGAACCCATGTCTCCTGCATTGGCAGGCGGGTTCTTTACCACTGAGTCCCCAGGGAAGCCCTAGGAACCCAATACCTCCAGAGGAGGATTCACACTGGTGTCCCTTAAATACCTCTTGCACCATTTAAAGCTTTTAAAGCTGCACTTCTCGAAGTGTGTTCCGTGGAGCGAGAGTTCCTTGTGATGTTAATGGACGTTAGGTGGAAACATGATTTTGTGGTAAAATATACTTGAGAAATACTGGGTCAAACAGTCTTAAACAGAGTCCTCTTCTGCAGGGCTTTTCAGAAGCTTTAATATGCAAAAGTGCATTGTCAGTACGGTAGCACTTCCCGAATTCAGTTGGTAGTGGAATTTGTGTTTTCCCTCTAACATATGCTCAGTCTCCTGGGATTATTTTCTGAAGAATACTCTTTGGGGACCACTCTTCTAGAAACCAGGATTCTCAAATTTTCCATGAAGTACCTAGCAGAGTACCTTGTGTAACCTCATAATTAACCATCCTGCTGATGCTGATGGTCCGGGTGCTGTGGGTATCGATGGTGCTGGTGGTGATCATGAGGATCCAGGTCATGGTTATGATGGGGACACTGGTGAGAAGGACATTGGTAATGAGGGTGGGTGGAAAGGCATACCTCGAGTAAATCCCTAGGGAGAAAGGGCTTCCAGCTCAGAGAGGTCTTCTGTATGTGAATGACACCACTAGGCTTTGCAGTGTTAAAGACCCAGGCTTAGTGGGAGATGGTCCTGGAAAAGCAATGGTGCAACCCAGGGAGGTTGATGAGCCTGGAGCCAATAGAAGATCTTAGCAACATGGGAGACCCACTGAAGGTGTACAGCCTTGATTCCTGGAGCCTCTCTCAACATGAATAAAAATAAAAAGAATATCATTTCCGTGACTGGAAGATTCCTGCTATGGTGAATCGTAACGTAGTGGGGGATGCTGTCAAGGCTTGTGAATCTGTTAAGAAATGAAGTGGAAACACGTGTGTTTGCCTCTTTGGGGCTGTGTTGTTTGGAATGGCCCGTTCTTAGCTCAGTCACGCTGGAGAAGGTCAGATGAGTTACAGCCCTCCAAAGGGACCGAGGGAATTGTGAAGGCAGCAATGGAGGTGGAGGCCTTTTCTTTCTTTTTTAAAAAATTAATTAATTAATTAGGCTGCTCCAGGTCTTAGTTGTAGCATATGAATTCTTAGTTCTGGCATGTGGGATCTAGTTCCCTGACCGGGGATTGAACCTGGTCCCCTGTGTTGGAAGTGTGGAATCTTAGCCACAGACCTCCAGGGAAGTCCCATGTAATGGAGATTTTGAAAAGACAACAGTATTGCCCGTGTTCATGGAGGGTGGACGAAAAGGATGCTGGTGGTGACAGGGTCACAGTGAAGGTGAGGACAATGCTCCTGGTGACCGGAGTGCTGATGGGAGTGACAGAGGCAACTGTGGAGGTGGGTGATGGGGACAGTGATGGGGACATCCCCAGCGTGCCGTTGGCAACAGTTTGCGAGGAATCATGGCGTGCACCGTACACCAACCAGAGTCTAAAGTGACTCTGTGGCCACCTGCTTCCTTCCTTTACAGGTAGGACAGGACCCGGGAGATGCAAGCTGGCCTGATAAGCGCAAGACTTTGCCTTGGAGGTACTGAGTTATCTTCTGTGTAGAAAGCTGGCCCTTCACTTTCTCCATAAATTCACTCCATAAACTTTCTGCTTTGCCAATTGTAGGTCGTCAGCCCCACAAGCCGTTCCCGCCTGGAATACGGAACTTGAACAAATAAATCACTCTTATTATTCACGTCGGCAGCAATGTCATCATTGCACGGGAGTCCAGACCTGGGCTGACCTACCCAGGGGACGCGGGCGGCCCCCCTCTATATTGTTCAAAGCCCAGCACACCACGATTCAATAGTGAACTTCTAGACAGAGGCCCCTATATCAAAGTGACATAATTTAATAGCACTCTCCTCTCTCATCAGAATGGGGCTTCTCTCGGGGTGGTAGGCATACGGCTTCCCGGGGAGAGGGGGATGACTCTCAGAAGCAGGTTCATGCCCTTCCCCTACGAGAAGCCGGCTGTCAGGCCCCCAGCCTGTAAATTCAGCGGGCCAGCTACTGACAGCTCTGCTCCCCTCCTCTTATACATGTCGGCTCTGCCTGATTTTAAGGAGGAAATAGAAGCTCAATCTGGATCTGTGTCTGCTGGCAAGATGGCTGCCTCTAGGCAGATTTTTTAGCATCTTGAGTAATGCATTCTGGCAAGGGCTGCCCATTTATTGCATTGGCCAAAAAAGTCGTTTGGATTTTAAACATCTTATGGAAAACCCGAACAAACTTTTTGGTCAACCAGTACTTATCACAGGCTTGTGATTTGTGGGTCCTTGTTCTTCCTTGAGGGACACGAATGCTTGGCCAAGGCCTCAGTGACCATTTATGGACATTTACCATATGTCCGCAGCTTCCTCGGCACAAATCTGAAATCAGGGCATGTAATTAAAGCCATTGCCCTGCGTTTCTTCATGTTTTTATGCAGGGGATGCAAAGTGATAGTGGGGTTGCCCTTTTTGATCTTTTCTGGAAGGAATTATTCATTTCATTTTTTGCGTGTCCCCCCCCCGCCCCCGCCCCGGGAATGAAATAACAGTTCCAGCAACTTCTGGAAAACATCTGAGCTAGTTAGTAGAATGTTAAAGCAGGCTGAACATCTCATTCATAGATGTATCAGGTATTTTCCTATGACCTTAAGTGGTTGTGGAGGTCCTTTTGGAATTCCAGTTAGCTGAGGGATAGGGGTCTATGGAAGGCTTCTATTTCAATGTTCTAGGAATGAAAGTCTTGGGAGGGGGGAAGTTGCTGTGGCTTAGTAAGTTAAAGGGACTTTCCAGGTGGCACTAGTGGGTAAGGAACCCGTCTGCCAATGCAGAAGACAGGGTGGCATGCTGCACTAAGTACTTCAGATTTCCCTGGTGGCTCAGATGGTAAAGAATCCGCCTGCAGTGTGGGAGACCTGGGTTCAGTCCCTGCTTTGGGAAGATCCCCTGGAGGAGAGCATGGCAGCCTACGCCAGTACTCCTGCCTGGAGAATCCCATGGGCAGAGGAGCCTGGTGGGCTGTGGTCTAGAGGGTCGCAGAGTCAAACATGACTGAAGCGACTTAGCATGCATGTAGTAAGTTAAAAGTTCTAGAATACATTGGAATTAGGTATTTTGGGTTTGGAATGTAAATGTGTAATATAAGAAGAATGTATGTTTTGGGGTCATTTTAGGTGTAACTCTGAAGGCAGAGCCTGCCTATTTTGGGGGAATCCAGGGACTAAATGAATGTGTACAACAGGTTCAATAACACCAGAGGGAACAGGTATCACACAAAACACACCACCATCCTTAGCGTAATTAAATTCCAATCTTGCTTTGTGTCTAAAATATTTCAAAACATAGGATACTGGGACGTGAAGGGGTGACAAGATGATTTCCGCAGTTTCAGTTGTAGGGACCCCGTGGTCGATTCCACAGCATCTACTCACCCAATTAGGCAGGCCCAGTGGGCCATGCTAGCTCCATTCCACTTCCTGGGGACTGGCTCGGGGCAGGCGTGAGCCATTTTGGGTCAATGAGACAACGGGGGAGAAGCTCGGGGCTTCTGGGAAAGAGCAGTCAGCCACACCGCCCCTCTCCTTTCACTTCGCTGGATGTGAACAAGGATGAAGTTTGTGCCGGGTGCTGTTGGCAGCCATTTTGAGACCATGAGGGGAAATAGTATTGGGATGCAGCCAGCTCTACTGCTGAGAGAGCAGAGAAAGGAAAAGAGCTTGGGTTGAGGGGCTGAATCTGTCTCCACTGACCTCTTCCCTGCCTCTGGACTTCCTTCTGTGAAACATAACGCCGTGATAATGTAAGTGAGTCTGAGAAGGTGTTTCTGTTACCTGAGAGGAAAGCATTCTGACCCACCTATTTAATGATTGTGTGCTTATTATTTCCATCACTAAGCTAAGCTCTGAGGAGAGAGAAACAATGGAGTCCATGTGTTGTCCCTGATCTTCAGAGCTCTCAAGTGCTTATTGGAGAGGTGATATAACTACACAGAAAGCCACAATGTATTACGTGTTAAATTGTGACAGAAGATACTCCCAAGGCAGGGCTTGGACAACTCTTTCCATAAAGGGTCAGATAGAAAATAGTTTGATTTTTCTGGGCTGTATGGGCTCTGCTGTGACTGCTCAGCTCTGCCATTGTAGCACAAAAGCAGCCAGAAACAATGGCTACAAATGAGCGTAACTATGTTACAATAAAACTTTATTTAAAAGAGTAGATGGTGGGCCAGGTTTTGCCTACACCTGCTCTAAGGGAGTTCATAATCAGCAGGGGATTGGGGTCATGGGATGATTCCTGGAGGATGTGGGTGCTGGACAGACAGCAGTAGACCACGCCATTCTACACTCTACAGATGGAATTCAGAAAGGAAAGAGCCAGCGTGTATATCATAACCACACCTGACTGTCTCCCTGGTGATCAAGCCAATTCTGCAGTCCCTCTTCCTCCACTTAGCAATGATCAGGCAAGAAAAGAGGAAATACCCGGGGGCCACACACAGGAACAGTCCCTCCCAGATCTGTCTCCTGCCCAGAGGACCAAAGGTGAGTCTAGGCACCTAGAAGCACAGAGCAGGCAGCCCCAGCAGGGCAGACATGAGACTCTTCAATTCAGAGAGTTGAATTGTCTGGGGGGGGACTGCGCTGGTTCAGAGAGCTACCTCCTAAGGGTGACCTTGAGGATGGCTGGGCTTTGAATAAGAGGCAGGTAACATGGGCAGGTGGGAATAATGCTATGAGCAGAGACGTGGAAGGGACCCCTCTGTGGTGTGAAGACACCTCGATAGGGTGACACCCCATAGGATACTCTGGCTGACACCCTCTTAGGATACACTGGGAAGTTGTTCCCCTGATCCCTTGAGACAAGAGCCTAAAGTTTCCTTTGAGGAGGTATCTAGACAACGACACCCATCAATACTGACCGACAGGTAGGGTTGTCATTGTTTAGTTGCTAAGTTGTGTCTGACTCTTTTGCAACCCCATGGCCTGTAGCCTGCCAGGCCTCTCTGTCCATGAGATTTCCTAGGCAAGAATACTGGAGAGGGTTGCCATTTCCTTCTCCCAGGCATCTTCCCAACCCAGGAATTGAACCTGTATCTCCTTCGTTGGCAGGCGGATTCTTTATCACCGAGCTACCAGGGAAGCCCTATAGGCAGAGACTGGGAGCTATTAAATCTGAAGAACATCAGTGGGGTTTACGGGGCCTGCGGATGAGTTGGTGGGGGCAAAAACCTACCTTGTCTAAGTGTGGACCAAGAAGGGTGATGAGAACATCACAGGAGGAGGATGGGGAGGAATGGGAAGGGAGAGAAAGGCTTAGCATGAGAAGGAAGGTGGCTCGTTCTTCAGGACTGAGTGCAAGTCCATCCAGAGAGCCCAGGGTCACACTTGAGGAGTCGGGGAGGGTGTGCATTCCTGCTGCTGGGAAGGGGCTCTGTGAGGAGGCTGGAGTTTGTTGGGGGGGAAGGATAGCCTTGTCTGAGATGGACAGCATCGTTCAGAATGGTGAGACCCAGCATGCTCCCCACCCTCAAAGGCTACAACTTAGGGATGTAAAAATATTCCACCCCTGTTTTCCTACTTTGATGTGTAAACACGGGGCAAGTTGGAGAGAGGAGAAAGAGAAACCACACTGTGGAGTAATATCCTTTTGCAAAGAAATACATATTTTGGAAAAGGGCTGAAACTTGTGGAAGCTTTAGAAGGGTGTTTTCTTTTCTTATTTTTAAGAACTCAAGGGTTTTGGTGAAATCAGTGTTGTTTTCTCAGGCGCCCAAATGAATGAACATAGGCACAGCTTCAGAGAGACAAAGGAAACCATAAAAATAGCTTTCTAATTATTGTCTCCTGTCCCCAAACACGGCTGTCGAGGGCTGGGTGATGCCAGCTCCCTTTCCCTAACTGGGGTCCGCTCTGCCTGTCCCCAGCTGTCGTTCCCTGGCTCTGCCACTGCCGCTTTGGTTTCGTGGTGCCCTTTGCTTCTCTCTCTTTTTGTCTTTGTTGACTTTCACGAGGAGGTGGTTGTTTCTCCTAACCCTCCTCTGCTTTCTTTAGGTTTTGCATGGTTTTTATCTCCTGTTCAGCTGTCTCCGTCAGTTCCCTTACCTTCATTCTGCGGGGCTATCGGTGACCTGGTTCCAATGAGGCAGTTGGGTTTTGACCAGCTGCTTCTTCAAGCAGGCCCTCAGAGTTATGTGGCTGCCATCTCTCCCTGTGAAGGTTTTTAGATTTATTTTGTTCTTCCTCTCTTCTATATGTGTTTCTCCAGGCAGGAATATTGGCTGTTTATAAATTTTCAGGAGTGCTTTTCCTTTTAAGATGAGAGACAGGCTTCTGAATTTCTTGGGCTGAGACACATTATCTGTGAAATTCTTGCTTTGATGACTGGCAGATTTCTGAGCCATAGGGCTGGATTTCCAAACCTGGCTGGCCCCTCAAGCTGTGGTATCACCCTCTGCTTGTGGCTCTTTCTAGACCAGAACCTTCACAAAACAACCACTTCGTTTGTGCAATACTTTGCTCCGTTATGCCTGTATCTTTAAAACTGATCAAGAAATAACACGAACGATCACAACCTGGAAGAAATAAAACTCTCCATTATAACACAAACAGTTCTTCATTGAGTTATTAAAATATAGCAGCTGTGTGACACAGATGGAAACCACGTACTGCACGTCATCCTTATTATTTAATACTAACCCCTTCAATCTTCACTATTCAAAACGGGGTCCCTTTGTGGGGGGTCTTCCCTGGTGGTCCAGTGGTTAAGACTCGGTGCTTTCACTGCCGGGTGTATGGGCTCCGATCCCTGGTCGGGGAACTAAGATCCTGTGTGTCACATGGTGCACTGCAACCAAACAAACAAGAAAAATACAAGTATGAAATATACACCTGGATTTGAGAAACTTGGCATCCCCCCCCCAAAAAGGTTAAAATGACCAGAAATGCATGTTTCTGGTCAGAAATGCATATTTCTATCTTTAGAAGTCTACTTCGGCAGATGGAGATCCGTGACACCTTCCAGAATATCAAGTTGTGGCTCCTGAGAGTTAAGAACATTTTTGACTTCTCCCAGACCCATTCTGAGCTTCCCAGATGGTGTTAGTAGTGAAGAATCTGCTTTCCAGTGGAGGAGATGTAAAAGAGATGTGGACTCGATCCCAGGGTCGGGAAGTTCCCCTGGAGCAGGACCTGGCAACCCACTCCAGTACTCTTGCCTGGAGATTCCCCTGGACAGAGGAGCCTGGCGGGCTACAGTCCATGGGGTCACAAAGAGTTAGACACGACTGAGGTGACTTAGCAGCAGCAGACCCATTTTAACCTGGCTCTCGCCATCTTCAGCTTCCTCATGGTTTCAGTAAAGATAAAAAAGCATTTACTCCGTTGTGTTACAAAGATTTCTTTCAGACTCGCTGTCAAAGTTAATGATGAAGAGGAGTTAATTCCATGAGGAGGGGACTTCATAAAGCCTATGGCTCTGGCTATTTCCTGAGTGAGCCTCTGAGGGTGGAGCTGGCTATTTTGGACACACTGCACTGGGATCTCTATATTGGGACACCGCTGGACTTCTCGGCCCTGTTCTACTCCCTGGTGGTCCTGGGCTGGCCCCGTGTACAGGGGTTGCCTTGGAGGCATCCTTCTCTCCAGGCCGCCTCCCTGACCAGGTAGCTGAAGCCCCGAGTCCCTGGCCATCAGCTGCTGCAGCTCAAGGGCTCCACACTGACCTCGGTCATCATCACTTTAGAATTGGACAGGCTCATGCCCGATGCTGTGCTCCTCCATCTGATCTGCTGAAGGCGCTTTAGGCATCAAGCATCAGGCCGTTGAACCGCTACAAGGAACTGGTAAAACAGCGGCTGACAAGTGTTCGCTTCTCCTCCTGCACAGACAACTCTGTTTCCCCTGCAAGTCTTGGTGCCCTTTAGAGCATAACAGCAGTCCTCCTTGCCAAGTCTTCTCTGTCCTCTATGCTTTCTGGCTCCCACAGCAAGAAAGAAAAAAGGCACTAAAAGAGCAGCTGAGAACACGCCTTAGGTCTTATTGTCATATTGCCTCGAGACCTACCGAATTAGAATCTGCATTCTGCTTGAGAGAATAGCATTGAAATACGTACATTACCATATGTAAAACAGGTGACCAGTGTGAGTGTGATGTGTGATGTAGGGCACCCAAAGCCCGTGCTCTCTGACAACCTGGAGGGATGGGGTAGGGAGGGAGGCGGGGCGGGGGAATCAGGATGGAGGGGACACATGTATACCTACGGCCAGTTCGTGTTGATGTATGGCAAAACCCGTCATAATATTATAAAGTAACTATCCTCCAATTAAAATAAATAAATAAAATTAAAAGAAAAAGAGAAAAGATCCCTAGGTGATTCCAATGTAAGTTTGAGATGTCCTGCTTTTGTAACCATTAAAACCTTTAAATGGAGCAAGATACCAAACAAAAATCAATGAGGAAACAGAGTATGGTGGATGGCACCTAGAAATGCCCCATTAGTGGCAGCTACAATGAACAATGTGTCTATTTTTGTTTCAGCTTGATGGGGCCCCATACCTGATCACTGAATGACAAGGTGGAGCTCCTAAGAATTCCTGGGCAGCTGATCATTTTTCCTTCTCCATGGAAAGATCTCTGGAAGCTCTTCTCTGCCCTTGGTCACAGGCCAACTCTGTGTCTTGGTCTTCTAAGGTAAATGCTAAGATCCAGCTCATCTTCTTTCTTGTCAGCAAAACCTAGGGTGACAGATTCCCAGGCTTCTTCCAACATTCATCCAGTTTGCCCATCGGCCATCTACTCCAGGGGCTTCCCAGGTGGCGTAGGATTGTAAAGAATCTGCCTGCTAGTGCAGGAGACACAGGAGATGTGGGTTCAATCCCTGGGTTGGGAAGATGCCCTGGAGGAGGAAATGGCAACCCATTCCAGTATTCTTGCCTGGAGAATCCCGTGGACAGAGGAACCTGGAGGCCTACAGTCCATGAGGTCACAAAGAGTCGGACATGACTGAGCACCTAAGCACACAGCAGGCAGGCATCTACTCCAGAGGTGTTTAGGATGACGCTCAGCTTCTTTGCTGACTTGTTGAGGTGAGTCACCAGGTTCCCCCTGCTACCCCCCTCCCTGAAACAGGACATAAAACAGATTTCATCAAGGCCATTGTTTTTTGCTTATGGTCAATGCCAACCTGAGGGATCCTACTAGGAACCTGGTAGGAAAATCTGTGTGATTAACGTTCTTCATTAGTTAGCCATGTCAAAATCTGTCACCGATAGCCTTATTTCCCCTGCCTCATTTATTTCCTTCCAGGGCCATATGGTGGTGATTATCAATCTTTGGGGAGTTGAAATACCTTGTCATTATTTCTTTGATTCCAAGATGTGCCTCCCTCCAGCAAAAAGGAAAAAAAAAAGATCACAGTATGGCATTTATTTTCAAAATGGAAGCAAATGAAAATTAATTTCACATTGAAATCAAGAATTCAGGTTGTCTCTTGAAATGGTGACATCGTGACACTGAGAAACGTGCCATAAAAACTCCAAACTGTGCGAAAGGAAACTGCTGGGGTTCATCATTTATTTCTTCCTTGTAAATTGCAGTTTTATGCTGACAAATTTATTTACTTACTCATTATATATATTATATTATATATTGCATATATATATATATGGCTGCGTCAGGTCTTAGCTGCAGCATGCAGGATCTTTTTTACGTAATGTGGGTTTTTTTTGTTGTGGCACACAGGCTTAGTTTCTCCCTGGGTTGTGGGATTTTAGTTCCCCGACCAGGGATTGAAGCCAAGTCCCCTGCATTGCAAGGTGGATTCTTAACCACTGGACCACCAGGGAAGTCCCAGGTATTTATTCAATCTCGGACTTACCACTCTTCCTCAGTCCAACCTGTGTCTTGTTCAAGAGGCTCATTAAAAACTGTGATCCTTCTGTACCCTTGCATTTGCCTGTCTTCATCTGCCTTTACTTTTAAGTAATCCTATGTCACATCCTCCCTTTGCAAAATGGAAAGATAGTAGTGCAACATGTCTCACCTTTTCCCTCATGTTAAAAAGTTTAGCTGTAAAAAACCTAGACAACCTGTGCCCCAGGGAAACTCCTGAGCATGATGAGCACCAGAAACCTTGTTCGTGGCAGTACTGCTGTCATAGCAGAAGACTGGAAACTCCAGTATTCCTATAAGAGGATGGACAAAACATCAAGATCTGTTATTTGTACCATGGAATATTAAACACCAGTGAAAATGAATGACAATACAGCTACCTGCAATAACATGGAGAAATCATAGAGACATGATGCGTGTGTTGCTAAATTGCTTCAGTTGTGTCTGACTCTTTGTGACCCTATGTGATGTGTGACATTACACATAGGGTCACTCTGTCACCCTGTTGCCTGCCAGGCTTCTCTGTCCATGGTATTCTCCAGGCAAGAAACTGGAGTAGGTTACCATGCCCTCCTCCAGGGGATCTTCCCCACCCAGGGGTTGAAGCCGCATCGCTTACGTCTCCTGCATTGGTAGGCAGGTTCTTTACTGCTAGTGCAACCTGGGAAGCCCTAGAGACGTGATAATGAATGAGAAAAGCAGATTGCAGAGTACTGTATATCATATGTAAAAATACATATAATTTATAATTATATATCTCAAAGACTAAGAGAACCCCAAGTATAAGGTAAACCATATGTTGCTTGGGGGTAATATGGACATCTCTAGAGCTGACCCCTGTCCTGTTATCCTCTCTTGCTGGGCACATGGGAGCATCCCCTTGCAGTGGAATTAGCCCACGTGACTAGTTCTGTCAATGGGCCATGAGTCACAGAGGCTTTACTTGCAGCTGAAGTAATCCTGGGGGAGCCTCCTGTTTTGATGGAGTCCTGCAGAATAAGGCATCCTGGACTGTGGAGGACATGTGACACTTGTTCTGGAAAGCCAGCTGCACCTGCAGTGGATTTTGCTTGACCCAGAGACAAACTGTGGCTGACGTGTTAAGTAGCTGAAGCGTTAGGCTGCTTCATGACTGCAGTGGGACGTGGCTTGTCCTGGCTGGTCCAGATGCACACAAGAGGTGTGAGAAAGGTGAGGATGATGATCAGCCCACAGTGGAGGATGTGGCTGGCTCCTGGGGGAAGGCAAAGGGATGGGGGCCGGGGAAGAGCACACAGGGATGACAGAGGGAAGGCGATGTCTGGTTCTTAAGCCGGGTGATGGGTTTTTAGGTGTTCAATTTATTAATTTTAAAAAAATTTTTTAAAAGAGAATGGACTTGTGGACCCAGTACGGGATGGAGGAGGGGATGAATTGAGAGAGTAGGCATTGAAACATATACGCTACCATGTGTGAAATAGCTAGTTAGTGGGAAGTTGATGTGTAACAAAAGGAGCGCAGCCTGGTATTGTGTGACAACCTAGAAAAGTGGGAGAGGTGGTGGGAGGGAGGGAAGTTCAAGAGGGAAGGGACATATGTATTCAGTTCAGTTCAGTTCAGTTGCCCAGTCGTGTCCGACTCTTTGTGACCCCATGAATCACAGCACTCCAGGTCTCCCTGTCCATCACCAACTTCCGGAGTTCACTCAAACTCACATCCATTGAGGCGGTGATGCCATCCAGCCATCTCATCCTCTGTCGTCCCCTTCTCCTCCTGCCCCCAATCCCTCCCAGTATCAGAGTCTTTTCCAATGAGTTAACTCTTTGCATGAGGTGGCCAAAGTACTGAAGTTTCAGCTTTAGCATCATTCCTTCCAAAGAACACCCAGGACTGATCTCCTTTAGAATGGACTGGTTGGATCTCCTTGCAGTCCAAGGGACTCTCAAGAGTCTTCTCCAACACCACAGTTCAAAAGCATCAATTCTTCGGTGCTCAGCTTTCTTCACAGTCCAACTCTCACATCCATACATGACTACTGGAAAAACCATAGCCTTGACTAGACGGACCTTTGTTGGCAAAGTAATGTCTCTGCTTTTCAATATGCTATCTAGGTTGGTCATAGCTTTCCTTCCAAGGAGTAAGTGTCTTTTAATTTCATCGCTGCAATCACCATCTGCAATGATTTTGGAGCCCCCCAAAATAAAGTCTGACACTGTTTCCACTGTTTCCCCATCTATTTCCCATGAAGTGATGGGACCAGATGCCATGATCTTAGTTTTCTGAAAGTTGAGCTTTAAGCCAACTTTTTCACCCTCCTCTTTCACTTTCATCAAGAGGCTTTTTAGTTCCTCTTCACTTTCTGCCGTAAGGGTGGTATCATCTGCATATCTGAGGTTACTGATATTTCTCCCAGCAATTTTGATTCCAGCTTGTGCTTCCTCCAGTCCAGCATTTCTCATGATGTACTCTGCATATAAGTTAAATAAGCAGGGTAACAATATACAGCCTTGACGTACTCCTTTTCCTATTTGGAACCAGTCTGTTGTTCCATGTCCAGTTCTAACTGTTGCTTCCTGACCTGCATAGAGGTTTCTCAAGAGGCAGGTCAAGTGGTCTGGTATTCCCATCTCTTTCAGAATTTTCCACAGTTTATTGTGATCCACACAGTCAAAAGCTTTGGCATAGTCAATAAAGCAGAAATAGATGTTTTTCTGGAACTCTCTTGCTTTTTCGATGATCCAGCGGATGTTGGCGATTTGATCTCTGGTTCCTCTGCCTTTTCTAAAACCAGCTTGTACATCTGGAAGTTCATGGTTCATGTATTGCCGAAGCCTGGCTTGGAGAATTTTGAGCATTACTTTACTAGTGTGTGAGATGAGTGCAATTGTGCAGTAGTTTGAGCATTCTTTGGCATTGCCTTTCTTTGGGATTGGAATGAAACTGACCTTTTCTAGTCCTGTGGCCACTGCTGAGTTTTCCAAATTTGCTGGCATATTGAGTGCAGCATTTTCACAGCATCATCTTTCAGGATTTGAAATAGCTCAACTGGAATGCCATCACCTCCACTAGCTTTGTTAGTAGTGATGCTTTCTAAGGCCCACTTGACTTCACATTCCAGGATGTCTGGCTCTCGGTGAGACATATGTATTCTTATGGCTAAATCACACTATTATATGGCAGAAACCAACATAACATTGTAAAACAATTATCTTCCAATTAAAAATAATTTTTTTAAAATTCAAAAATATTAAAATTAATTTTTATTGGAGTATAGTTGTTTTACAATGTTATGTTGGTTTCTACTGTACAGCAAAGTGAATAAGCTAACATATACATATATCCCCTCTTTTTTGGATTTCCTTCCCATTTGGGTCTCCACAGTTCCCTGAGCTATACAGTAGGTTCTCACAAGTTATCTGTTTTATATATAGTATCGGTGGTGTATATATGTCAATCACAATCTCCAAATTCATCCTCCCCCTCCCCCACTTAGTTAGTGTCCATACATTTGTTCTTTATGTCTGTGTCTCTATTTGTTTTGCAAATAAGATCATCTATACTGTAGGTGTTCATTTTATAATTAAGCTGTATAACTGGTATATGTTAATATAAGTGCCAAATATCACACAACAGAAAACAATTTAAATAGTTTAAAAATTAGCAGCATGAAAGACAAAATCTCTGTGGCAGGTAAATGGGGATTCACTGTAAAATTCTCTCCACTTGGCTGTAAACTTGAATATTGTCATAATAAAGTGTTGGCTGAAATCCCTAAATGGCTAACAGTTACATTAAGAACTTACAAAAAATCTTACCTATAATTCAACTACCTCAACACAGCAACTATTTTGACTTTTTAAGGCCCTTATCTCTGTGAATACAATGTTATCATAGTTGTGGTCACTATGTATTCATAGTATTTTACGGCTTGCTTTCTTCATTTAGTGTTTTATTATCAACATTTCTCTAGCACTCATGCTGTTTCGGTGAGTGCATTCATGTTTGTGTAATTCCTTCTGTTCCATGCAAATGTGGGTAGCCCATAAACCTTGGTTAGACTCCAGAAGCCAGACACTTTTAAACTTGATGATAAGAGTTGTCAGAGGTCTAACATACTCTGCTCCTTCTTAAGTTTCCTCGGAAGATGCTGTGTCTGTCTGCCACTATTGTTCTCTTCAGATAAAAGGAAGCTTTTGTGTTTAAGAGATACAAGTTAATTATTTACAAAACAGATACAGACTCACAGACTTAGAGGAGGAACTTATAGTTGTCCAGCGAGTGGCAGGGGTGGGGGGCGGTGCGGGGATGAAGTAAAGGGATAGTTAGAGAGTTTGGAATGAACATGTACACACTGTTATATTTAAAGTGGGTAACCAACAAGGACCCACTGTATAACACAGGGAACTCTACTCAATGTTATGTGGCAGTCTGGATGGGAAAGGAGTTTGGAGGAGAATGGGTATGTGTATATGTATGGCTGAGTCCCTTTGCTGTCGACCTGAAAACTTACTACATTGTTAATCGCCTATACTCGAGTATAAAATAAAAAGTTAAACAAAACAAACAAAAGACATAGCAGGCAAGTAATAAGTTAATCACTCAGTCATGTCTGACTGTTTGTGATCCTATGGACTGTAGCCTGCCAGGCTCCTCTGTTCATGGAATTCTCCAGGCAAGCATACTGGGGTGGGTTGCCATTTCCTTCTCCAGGGCATCTTCCCTACCCAGGGATTGAACCCAGGTCTCCTGCACTGCAGGCAGATTCTTTACCAACTGAGCCACTGGGGAAGCCCCAGGTAAGTAATGGCCTTCCTTCAAATCATTGTTCCTGCCTACTATGTGCTTGCCTGAAGAATTTGCTACCTTTCCTTCTAGACTTTTCTCCTTTAATTTCTCTGCTAGTTCTATCTCATCACCATCTCAAAAACAGCCCTGAATTAAAATCTCCACAGGTATAAACTAACAGCCTGCTCAAAAAATCCATGCGTGTTTGGAAGCATACATTGCTTCCCAGGTTGTAAAAATTATTCATGCTCTTGGTAGGTATTTCAGGAAATGAAATGAAATCCACCTATCTTTCTACCACCTCTAGTTAGACTGCTGCTAATATTTTAGTCTTTTCAAGACTAAAATTTAGTCTTTTTTTTTTTCTTTTAAACAGCATCTCTGCCTGAAGACAAAGTGTTAAAAACCAAACCATTCCTCTTGTTTGGTCTCTGCCCTGTGCCCACATGTCCACAGCCCAGATGAAATTAACACCAGTGCCATATGGATCATCACTTTTTATCCACGCGGTAGCTGTAACAAGAAGTCTTCCCAGTCATCATTAAGATATGATTTAATATGTCGTCAAGTATATAAAAGTCTCCTCCACTCAGAATAGCAAACAGCTGTTCACCATCTCTAGTGAGCCTGGAGCCAGAGGAGGGAGACTGAGCGATTGGCTTTCTGGGCAACTTCTGGGCTTCTGGCCCTTCACCAGGAGGGCAGACGGTTCCTGGAGGGTCCTGGCTGAAATCATGAGCTGTGCATTTACCTGAGGCTTGGGCATTTTGGCTTGGAACTAGAGAGCAGTTGCTTCTTTCTCTCTCTCTGTCTGACTTTTCATGACAGCGTGGCTGATAATTTACAATGGAAGGGTCAGGGATTGTCTAGTTCTTTGTAGATTTTTAAAAGTAGCCTGTGTTCTCCTCTGAAGGGCATAGTGCAATTAAAAAAAAATATATATATATATCTCAGAGAAGGCAATGGCAACCCACTCAAGTATTCTCGCCTGGAAAATCCCATGGGCGGAGGAGTCTGGTAGGCTGCAGTCTATGGGGTCTTGAAGAGTGAGGCACGACTGAGTGACTTCACTTTCACTTTTCACTTTCATGCATTGGAGAAGGAAATGGCAACCCACTCCAGTGTTCTTGCCTGGAGAATCCCAGGGATGGGGGAGCCTGGTGGGCTGCCGTCCATGAGGTCGCACAGAGTTGGACACGACTGAAGTGACTCAGCAGCAGCAGTGTATATATATATATTTGACTGCGCCAGGTCTTAGTTATGGTATGCATGCTCTTTAGTTGAGGGATTCATGCTCCTAGTTGCAGCATGTGGGATCTAGTTCCCCGACCAGGGATTGAACCTGCGTCCCCTGCATTGGAAGGTGGATTCTTAACCACCTGACCACCAGGGAAGACCCCATAATGCAGTCTTAAGTGGGGTGGATTTTGTGACTCTGGGGGTTTCATCCACAAAGATCTGGCTTTGCCTTTTCTGCCCCCAGCTTCATTCCCCCAACTTCAGTTCTCTGCCATTCCACTCCTACTGGCTGTCATCTTGCCCTCTAATCCTCGGCTGCTCTCTGGGAGGCCAGCTGGGTCTCTTGATCTACCAGTCGGAGGACTGGATAGAGCCTCTGGCTTGGAGCAGTGCGTGTCGTTTCATCCACCAACCTTTGGGAATGCCTGCCAGGGGCTTCGGATGGTAGCAGAGAGCATACAAATCATGGAGCAGGGAACTGAAGGTGTCATAGCAACCCTTGACATGATAGTTGAAGAAACCCAAAGCTGCCCCTGTTGAGGGCAAGGGTGGGTGGGTAGGGAGCATTTACCAAGCACCTTCTCTATGCAAGGCTGAGTGGGGCAGCCACCTGCATCAGCCCTGTGAGGTTGATACTCACTGTTAACCCCATTTTACAGCCGGGAAAAGTGAGGCTAAGCGACTTGCTGGACACTGCCAGCAATTGTTAACCCTGGCATCTGAATCTAGTGCTGTCTGACTCTAAACCTGGTGTTTTCTATGCTCTCATACCACAGCCCAGAGCTCACACATATGCTCCCTGGACCTGGGGTGTCCTGCTGTGGCCGTGGCATTCTTAACCATATAATTCACCCAGAAATACAGCTCCTCTCCCACTTCCAAAACACAATACCCCTTGACCATGACCCTGTTCTTCCTGTTTCACACACATGTGCCTTTTTGCGGCTCATTTTCCTCTGTTTCACTTCAACCTCATGGATCTCCGTGCAAATATTCCAGAGTGGGAAGTGATGCTGGCATGGTGGTGGTGGTAGCAGAGGCAAAGGGTCCCAAGCTTTCCTTGGGGAGGGGGCACCCTGGTCAGCCTTTGGTTGCCTCCATACATGCCTGTGGTGTGACTGTGGGTGTGCGATGGGTTGTGTCAGCCCTGCTGGTCAGGGAGTGGGTCTGTGGCTGTACCCTGGCTGACCTGGCTTTCCACACATTTTCCCTGCAGTCACATCTGTCTCTGTGGCAAAGTGGCCTGAGTTTCATTTCCTTTCAGATTCCTGAGGGCAGTGTCCGAGTCTACTTCACTTGGGTGCCACCAGCAAATCAGGAACATTCATCCCATTAGCAACAGTAGACATTTACAAAATTTTAAATTTATTTAAATTATTTAAAATTTATTTTTTAATTGGAGGATAATTGCTTCACAGTGTTCTGTTAGTTTCTGCTGTACATGAAGTGTATCGGCTATGAGTATACACACATCGCCTCCCGCTTGAGCCTCCCTCCCACCGCATCCCACCCCTCTGGGTCATCACAGAGCACTGAGCTGACTCCCTGTGCTGTGCAGCAGCTCTCCACTAGCTGTCTATTTCACACATGGTAGTGAGTATATGTCAGTGCTGTTCTCAATTTGTCTCCCCATTTCCTTCCCCTACTGTGTAAGTTTGTTCTCAACTGCTGTATCTCTATTCCTGCCCTGCAAATACGTTCATCAGTACCATTTTTTTCTAGATTGCAGGCAGATTCTTTACTGCCTGAACCACCAGGGAAGCCTATATATATGCATTAATGTATATTTGTTTTTTTCCCTTTCTGACTTACTTCACTCTGTATAACAGAGTGGCTCTAGGTTCCTCTGCCTTACTACAACTGACTCAAATTTGTTCCTTTTCATGGCTGAGTAATATTCCATTACATATATATATATATATACCACAACTTTTTAATCCAGTCATCTGTCGATGGACATCTAGGTTGCTTCCATGTCCTGGCTATTGTGAACAGTGCTTCTATGAACATTGCAGTACATGTGTCTTTAACAATAGACATTTAGTGAATGAATGAGGTGGCTGTTTTCTACAACCAAGCTTCATGGGTGTATACTTTTTTAGGGATAAAATATAGGTTCTTATTAACTTTTTGGACTATATTTTAGGAAAAAGTTCAACCTAGCAGAAGAATAAAATGAATCATTTTGACTATAATGAAGAGTGAAATGAATGCTCTTGTACTCATTGCCTAGATTTAACAAATATTAATAACATTTGCTCTAGTTGATGTAGCTCCCAGAACCCAGGTTTCTTATCTGTCCAATGGCAACAATGATACCATCTTGTCCAGGGACATCTCATCCAGAACTTCAGAGAGATTGTGTCCACACACAAGCTGAGCCTCAGCACCTTTATAGTTGACTCTTCACCCAATCCTGTGAGACTTACAGAGGGACCACTGTGTGCCAGGCCATATGGAGGGCACCCATCCTTTTCAGGTGTGGAAGTCTTGGTCTCCTTTCTGGAGGCATTCACCCCCAGCCTAGAGAGGGAAGAGACATGTAAGGAGATAATTGCATTGTGATGTGTTAAATCTAACATTCCATTTAATTGATGGACAAAGTGAGAAACTTTGGGACTTCCCTGGTGGCCCAGTGCCTAAGACTCTGCACTCCCAATGCAGGGGGCCTGGGTTTGATCCCTGGTCCATGAACTAGATCCCACAGGCCGCAATTAAGAGTCTGTATGCCACAACTACAAGATGTGCTGCAAAAAAGAGTGAAGATACTGTGTGTTGCAACTAAGACCTGGGGAAGTCAAATAAATTTTTGTATAAAAGGGAGGTGGACCTTGGAAACCTACAGTCTCATCTCTAGGGAACTTGACCAGCTCAAACCTGGGAAACTATGGCCAGAGGGGGCCCCAAATTCCAGCTTTATCAGTACTTAGCTGTGTGATCCTTAGCAAGTCCTTGCCCAGTTCTGGACAGCTTTCCCTTCAGTAGATCAAGGGGTCAGGCTGGAATATTTCAAAGGCCCCTCCAGTTCCAAGGTTTTAGAACTTTTCACCATAAAGTATTTAACCAGCTTCCTTTCTGCTCTCTTATTTGCCTGTAACTTCCTTTCCAAGCCCAGGGCCTGGAGGAATTTCCAGCCCTGTCCCATGCCAGGGACAATTCCCCCCAGTCAGGAATCCCTCTGGTGGAGCAAACCCATGTCCCCACGGCAGCCGTTTCCATTAATTTCCTTTGACCTGTCCTTGGGGGAAGCTCATGATGACTGGTAATTCTAGCTAATCCTTTAACTAGAAAAAGGAAACTAACCATCTAATAGGCAGAATGAGAGAACGACTTGGCACACTGTCTGCAAAATGTAAACCGAAAATCTTCCAGAATGTTCTCTGGGAGGCCGCAGCCATTAATGCCCAGGAGCTGGCTACTGCAAAGCCTGTCTCCTAGCGGTGGCACACTTGAGCGGAGCCAGGGGTGGGCACTGGCGGCGGCAGCCCCCGCTGTGTTCCCCTCTCTGCGTGTTTCTGGCAGAATTGCTTTACTTGGTGAGGCTGAACAGCTCCAGGCCCGTAAAGGGCTTTCTGACATTTCTCTGAGCAGCTGGCCTCCCCCCTGTTTCAGGAGATGTCATGGTTTATTAATTCCTTGCAGAAGCAATAAGAACTGGGTATTGGCTTAATTTGGGGCCAATTTACTGTTATGGTAGAAAAATTGGCTCTGTCTCCTTTTATTCAACATGGGCCCTATAGTTTCTCCCTTTACCCCTCCTGTGCAGGGCTCTCCCCTCCACCCACTTCGAAGTGTGTGACCTCGGGCTGTGAGTTACTCTTTCTGTGCCTCTGTATCCTCAATATAAAACCGGGATAGTCACAGAGTATATTTCATTGTTTTGAGTGACTATTAAGTTACCGAGTTATTTTAGGATATCCCTCTACCAGAGGCTTTAAGAGTCAACTATATATATATATATTTTTTTTTTAAATCTGGAAGTTTCACACCAAAATGCAGATTTTCAGTTTCTCGTAAAAAAGAGGAAACCATGACAACCTCAGTTGATGATCCCATGTAGATCGACTATCAGGTTCCCCTTAAAAGTGGTGCCCGGTGCCTGACCAGGGCCCATCCTTCCTTCACGTCCTGTCTGGCCCCCAGGCCTTGAGTCTACAGTCTGGTTCCTCTGTTCTCTCAGGCTGGTCTGGGCATGCGTGCTAAGTTGCTTCAGTTATGTCCTACTCTCTGCAACCCCATGGACTGTAGCCCACTGGGATTCTCCGTCCATGGGATTCTCCAGGCAAGAATACTGGAAGGGGTTGCCATGCCCTCCTCCAGGGGATCTTCCCAACCCAGGGATCAAACTGCACCTTTTATGTCTCCTGCATCAGCAGGCAGGCTCTTTACCACTAGCTCCACCTGAGAAGCCCAGGCCAGGCATAGATCCACATAAATAAACTCTCTTTAACCCCCAAAGCGGCCTGGAAATGTCCTTCCGGCTTTACCTGTCAATGATGGCAGGCAGTTATGATTGCTGAAGAGGAAAATCCAAGCCAAAAAGAATATCTCCTGGGGCAAATCTACTTTTTTGGATTGAAGATGAAGTTAAAATTTGGAGGCAGAAAATAAGAACAGAATAACACTTAATTGTATCAGGTCTCCCCTTTTCTCATCTATTACACCATCGTTGAGTCCAAGCAGAAGATGCTTTATGGGCATCCCATTTAATCTATTATCATCTTGCCAACTAGGCAGGGAGGATTGTTCCTATTTTGTAGATGAGAAATGTGAGACTCTGAGAGGTTGGGGAACTGGTACAGGGTTGTGTAATCAGGAAGTGGTGATGGCACAATGATGTGGCCCTCACTGTGAACTGGACTGGACAAACATTCTTACCTGGGTGGGGCTGGGGTGGAGGCAGGACAGGTAGGGTTCCCAAGGCATTTAGCATCCCTGCCGACACTGTGCAGGTGAGGATGGGGGAGATTTGGGAGGAGGGTGGGAGTACTCAAAGCTCAGAGAGCCTATGGGCAGTGGTTCTCATCCAAGAGTGACTGTGCACCCCCATCCCCCCACCCCCCAACCCCGGGCACATGCGGCAATGCCTGGAGACATCTTCAGCTGTCACAACCTGGGGGTGCTACCAGCACCCGGTGGGTGGAGGCCAGGGATGCTAGGAATTATCCTAGTCTGCCCTCGATCCTCTTTCACGTCTGCCAGTCTGATTCTAAGATGAATTGTAGGGTCATTAGAAGACCATCTGCCTTGAAACCTGGTCTATAATCATCTCATCACAGCCTGAAGTCCAGAGGCTCCTGTGAAGGGTACACTGCCTGGAGGAGGATTTATGGAACAAAGAAAGAATGTCACACTGGAAGGGACCTTAAAGAGCATCTAAGTAAATCCAAAAATGCTTGCTCCTTGGAAGAAAAGCTATGACAAATCTAGACGGCATATTAAAAAGCAGAGACATCACAGCTAACAAAGGTCTGTCTAGTCAAAGCTATGATTTTTCCAGTAGTCCTGTATGGATGTGAGAGTTGGACCACAAAGAAGGCTGAGCACCAAAGAATTGATGCTTTCAAACTGAGGTGCTGGAGAAGACTCTTGAGCATCTTTGGTTAGCAAGGAGATCAAACTGGTCAATCCTAAAGGAAATCAACTCTCAATATTCATTGGAAGGACTGATGCTAAAGCTCCAATATTTGGCTACCTGATGCAAAAAGCCAGCTCATTGGAAAAGACCCTAATGCTGGGAAAGATTGAGGGCAGGAGAAGAGGGCGACAGAGGTTGAGATGGCTGGATGGACGTGCGTCTGAGTAAACTCCGAGAGATGGTGAAAGACAGGGAAGGCCTGGCATGCTGCAGTCCATGGAGCTGCAAAGAGTCGGACACGACTGAGTGACTGAACAACGGCAAGCAAATACTTCCCTTGTTTTGATGAGGAATCTGAGGCCCAAAGGAGAAAGTGTCTTTCTAGGGTGACAGTCAGCTCAACTGACCAGGGGGACACCTAATGTCTGAGGGACTGAAATGCAGGTGGTCAGATGCTATTCAGGAGAGGTGCAGGCAGCGCTGTGTGGGCATTCAGGCTGCAGCATCGCTTCCACCGCCCCCAGCATCTCCATCTGTAATGGAAGTGGAGGAGACACAGGCCTGAGGAATTTCCAGGTCAGTTCTCACCTTGTCTAGGGCAGCAGTCCTCATTCTCCTTTCAGTGCCTGCATCTTCTGGAGGGTCTGTTAAAACCCACATTGCTGAGCCCCACCCTGAACTCCTCATCTAATAGACCTGGGGACCCTGAATTTCTAGCAAGTTCCCAGAGGATGCTGATGCTGGTCTGGGGACCACACTTTGAGAACTCTGTTCCAGGAGAATGTGTAAATTTGAAATACTGATTCCTGGTAAGGGTATGAAACACTGCCTCGGATTGGGCTGCTGCAAATTAGGTGGGGGATCCCAGATGACCCTAACCCCTACAGAGGTCCTCACATTTTGATCAAGAGTGGGTCTGTGTCCCCACACTTGGTGTAGTAAGTTCTGAACTCTTATGTCTGGGAAGGCCACTCTACCTCAGGGGCAGCATCACCGGATATTTATCTTCTGAAGTGGGTCACACTTGAGTGTGAGGTGAGGCAGTGCTAATAACTAGGTGGAAACAGAAGGCTTACCTGGGGCCCGTCAATGCAAATCGAGCCGTGGGAGGTCAGGTGGGCAGCTGGACCTCTGGGGTGATGGCGGGGCCCAGATGTGTTTGTGTGTTAGTCACGCAGTCATGTCCCACTCTTTGTGACCTCATGGACTATAGCCTGCCAGGCTCCTCTGTCCATGGGATTCTCCAGGCAAGAATAGTGAAGTGGGTTGCCATTTCTTCCTCCAGGGTATCTTCCCAACCCAGGGATTGAACCCACATCTTCACATTGGCAGGTGGATTCTTTACCACTGAGCCACCTGGGAAGGCCAAGCAGGCCTACTTGAAGCCTTAAATCTCCCTCAAAAGCCTTTCAAAGGACTTCTCTGGTGGTCGAGTGGTTAAGACTTCACCTTCCAATGCAGGGAATATGGGCTAGATCCCTAATTGGAGACTCAAGATGCCACAAGGCTTGCATTCAAAAAACCAAAACAGAGAAACAGAAGCAACATTGTAACAAATTCAATAAAGACTTAAAATATGGTCCACATCAAAAAAAAAAGCTTTTTGATGTGGCTAAGTTGTTTCCATGGGGATCAGAGGAAGGGTTGGGGCGATGCTGGCTATCCCAAAGATTTCCAGGGAGGCCTCAAAATATGCAGAAGAGAAGCCAGCAGGGCCCTGAGCCTTGTCACCGTGCCATCCAGCAGTGACTGGTCAGCACCTTGGAGGCCGGCGGGGCCACTTCTCCATGTCACCAGAGCCAGCCTCACCTGCAGTCCTGGACATCCCAGGAGTCAGGGCTAGAAGGGCCTTGGAGATCCATGCAGGGAGGATGTTGGAGGTGGGCTCCCCCAGTGTGTAAAGGAGACTCTGAGGCCCTGAGAGGGGTTGGGATGAGCTCAAAGTCACCAGTTGGTCAGGAGAGGGAACCGAAGCAGGTTTCCAGGTCAGAGATCTTTCTATTGACTTTTATATATAGATATCTTGAACTTGGGCAGGTACGTGCATTCAAAGGGACACACTGCTAAATGTTCGATGCTGTTGCTTAATCGCTCAGTCATGTTTGATGCTTTGTGACCCCGTGAGCTGTAGCCCGCCAGGCTCCTCTGTCCACGGGGATTCTCCAGGCAAGAATACTAGAGTGGGTTGCTGTGCCCTCTTCCAGGGGATCTTCCCAACTCAGGGATTGAACCCAGGTCTCCCGTGTTGCAGGTGGATTCTTTACCATCTGAGCCACCAGGGAAGCCCAAGAATACTGGAGTGGGTAGTCCATCCCTTCTCTAGAGGAACTTCCGGACCCAGGAATCAATCCGAGGTCTCCTGCGTTGTAGGTAGATTCTTTACCAGCTGAGCTACAATGGAAGCCCAGACTGCTAAATATTAGGGGGGCAAATATCAGCTCAGAGCAGGCAACCCTTCTCTCTAATGCAAATATGGAAAACGGGCTGATGTCAAGTTGAAAATCTGGCATGTAGTTCAGTGAAGATCTGTGTTGTGGTTGGGTGCCTGTCTGCCTCTACCTTTGACACATACTTCCTTCAGATGTGAGTGTTTTGGATCTTCTTTGTACTGCTTTTCACCTCTGTCGTTTTGTGTGAGGTGATAGCAACAGCAAGGAGGCTAGGGAGGAGGACAGGCCACATCCCTCACCTTCTGGAAAGGCCATGTGCTCTAGACCCAGGCCAGCAGGAAAGCCAGCCATGCCACCAAGGTCCCCAGCGTGCACAAGTGTGTGGGGGTGGGAGGTGTCATGGGGGTGAACCCTAGGCCCAGGCAGCACACGACAGGGCATGGGGGATAGACCTGGGCTGGAAGGGGGTTGGATTGTGGGACCAAGCTGGAGGGAAGCTTGGGAGTCCTACAGATCAACTTGTCGTGATGCAGATGGAAATGCTGAAGCCCAGAGAGGGGAAGGGATTTGCTCAAAGTCACCCAAAGAGTTATGAGCCTGGACTGTAATCCTTTTCCCTGACTTCTGAAAGGAAAAAAGAAAGTGAAAGTGAAGTCTTTCAGTCATGTCCAACTCTTTGCCATCCCATGGACTGTAGCCTGCCAGGTTCCTCCGTCCATGGGACTTTCCAGGCAAGAATACTGGAGTGGGTTGCCATTTCCTTCTCCATTCCTGACTTCTGGTCTAGGCTTATTTCCAGCACATTTCACTAGCCAGGCAGGAGCCTGGGGTGGGTCTGTAGGTCTCCGAAACATTCGGAAAGTAGAAGGTGTAAGGAACATACAGGGCTTTGTTTCAAGCTGTGTCAGGAGGGTGAGTCATCACCTCCACGCCACCACAAGATGGCGCCTTGCCCAACACAAGCAAGGTGGTCAGTATATGGTTGTAGTTAAACTGTGTAATAGCACTACTTTCAAAAGGTTTGTCTAAATGGAATTGTCATAACTTTAACTTGCCTTATAAGGCGTCTGAGTGCAAAGAAAGGAAAGGAACTAGGGGGCCTTATGTGCTGTATACGTGAGTTTTCTTTTTTTTTAATTTAATTTTATTTTTGGTTGAGCTGGGTCTTTGTTGCTGCACTCGGGCTTTCTCTCGTTGTGGCGAGCAGGGGCTACTCATTGCGGTGGCTTCTCTTGTTGGGTTCTAGCCCCAAAGCTTCAGTAGTTTGGGCACATGGGCTTAGTTGCCCCAAGGCATGTGGGATCTTCCCGGGCCAGGGACTGAACCAGAGTCCCCTGCATTGCAAGGTGGATTCTTAACCACTGTACCACCAGGGAAGCCCAAGAGTTTTCTTTTAAAAACATTTTATTGTTTTGTACATTATCCATATTTGTATGTCTATAAATATAGTGCACATTTATTGCAGAAAAAACAAGTCAGCAAAAAAAATTTTTTTTTTTTAAACAATAACATGATGAGACTGTGAGGTTGCTTTTTGAGCTGGAATATTCTCGAAACCTCAACTCTCTTCCTCTGGCAGCCGACCTCATTTCGGTGTTCCCATCCCCATTTTCTGTCTCCTTGGCATTTTCTTTGAAGAAAGGAGCCCATGAAGAGAACAAGTGCCAGCATCTTATCTTGTTTCCGATACGAGTTGCTTAGGGTAGGGCTGCAGCGTGCCCGTTGTTGGGCTCAGATGTGTGTTGCCATCTTCTAGAGAGTGAAACCAGGGTGTCCTGGGAGACCACCCCTGAGCCTGACCTGCTCACAGATGTGCCTAGTTTGATCCTTGCCAGCGCTCCCCACTACATGGCATCTAGGGCTTACAGAAGGGCTTCCCTGGGGGCTCAGATGGTAAAGAATCTGCACAAAGCAGGAGACCCAGGTTTGACTCCTGGGTCATTAAGATCCTCTGCAGGAGGGCGTGGCAACCCACTCCAGTATTCTTGCCTAGAGAATCCCATGGCCAGAGGAACCTGGCGGGCTACAGTCCATGGAGTTGTGTAGAGTCAGTCATGACCAAGAAACTAACACAACAACAATAGGGCTTACAGGAAGGAAGCAGGTTGTCTGGGAATCTGGGGGGCACCCAACCCATCCCAGACACTGGGACTCACTCCCATGGATCCACCCTACGTCATAAGCCATGGAAGTGAGAGCATTCTCCACGCACTGGTCACATCCTTTCTTGCAGTGCTATTAAGGAGAGGTCCCAAAACAGAGCATACACCAGTCCTTGCAAGCTGTAACTCTATGAGCTGTGCTGACGTGGCTGACCCAGAGAGTGATAAGGGTCTGGCAGAGGTGGGTTGGAGGACTGGATTTACCAGCCTTTCAGCATGACCTACAACAGGCCGCAGCTTTACTTTTCCTGGGCCACGCTGTCCCTCTTCAATGCGGGACAATACCCTGGCCTTCCATGTTCCATTCTCTGGGACACTGTGCATCCCACAGTAATGAGAGTTGAAGGTTGCAATGGAGGGAACATGCCACACAAGATTTCCTTTCCATAAGCTTGAATTAGCATGAGTTGTTCTAGGATAGATGGTTTTTCTTCCCTCCCTTAGCCTCCTGTATCTTGCTGGCATTTCCCCCCCCGGCCCGCCCCCAGCTAGGGGCAGCATCACTGGCTCCTCAGGACCACCCCCCGCCCCCGCTGCAGCTCCCCAACTGTCAGCATTCACTTCTGCAGAAAACATAGGTGACAAGCTGCTCACTGAGAGTCCCACCATCAGATAAGTCAATGTGGGAAAGCAAGTTCTTCTGGAAGAGAAACAGATTGTACTTGGGAAATTAAATATTCCTTAGAGGAGAACAGGAAACTTAAAATTCCAGCCACGGATTTCCGAGGAAGGCTCACCCGAGAGGTGACATACATCCCCTCTTTTTTTGGATTTCCTTCCCATTTAGGTCACCATAGCTTCCCTGGTAGCTCAAACGGTAAAGAATCTGCCTGCAAAGCAGGAGACCTGGGTTTGATCCCTGGGTCGGGAAGATCCCCTGGAGGAGGGAATGGTTACCCATTCCAGCATCCTTGCTGGAGAATTCCATGGACAGAGGAGCCTGGTGAGCTACAGTCCATGGGGTGACAAATAGTTGGACATGACTGAGCAACTAACCGTTCACTTAGACCACCACAGAGCACTGAGCTGTACAGGAGGTTCTCATCAGTTACGTTTCATGCATAGTATCAATAGTGTGTGTGTGTCAACCCCAGTCTCCCAATTCATCCCACTGCCTTTCCCTCCAGCCTAGTTAGGATCTGCATGCCCCCCATGTGGCGGAAACTGAGGCACCACAGGGTGAGCAGTTGTGAGCCTGACATTCTGAATAGGGCTCCAAATGTGCTCTTCTTTGCTTGCCTTGCAGGCACAGGCTCGTGCGTGCTCTTGCGCAGGCGTGTGTGTGCGCGCGCGAACACACACACACACACACACACACACACACACACACACACACACACTCTCTGAGTTTTACAGCTCTCTAAAATTTATGAGGAAGTCGAGTACCCGGAGATCTCTTAATTAAGCGGCCTTCCCCTAGGAGAAAGGAAATGGGCTTCCATATTCTCAGCTCCGACATCAGATCGCATGATTTACTACCCAAGGCCTGCGTTTCTCCCCAAATCAGCTCCTCTATAGCACAAACATCTATCACTTTGAAGGCAGTTCAAACACCACTTTCCCCTTCTCCTTCCCCTTTCGCAGTGCCCTCTGGGCCTTAGCACTTCCTCTGATCTGCCCCCTTGCCCCAGAGGTTCAGGATCAGGCTGGAGTGCTGAACAGACACCCTACTGTAGCCGCCCAGGAGAGAGGGGAAGCCCGAGGCCAGGGCTGGCACCGAGGGTCTGCCCTCATCCATGGAGGAATGGGGGTGTGTGGGGGGTGGGCTGGTGCCCAGTCCTTCCTCACAGCCCCCGGATGGCTGCCGATGGCTGCCATGAAGATATATGGGTTTAATCAGGCCCCTGACAGGTAAAGACCTTAACAACCAGGACAGTTTGTTCTCCCAAACTTTGAGTATCTAAGCCCAATGTTTACTTTGGAATTGAATGAATAACATTGTTCTGGGAAAGGAAATTAAAAAAAGCAGGCTTGTAATTTACAGTAGAGAAGAGAGAGATCTGGAGGTCTTGTCACCCCCCTTCCCCGCCCCCCCAGGCCTAGACCCCACCTCCTGCAAACTGGCGCTCTGTGTTTTTTGCTGTTTTAAACTTCTAAACACACCACAACCAACGAGCTCATCTTCTCAGCGCTGCCAGGAAAGGTCTCAACATTGCCAGGCTCCCTAGAGCTGCCAAGAGAACGCATTGCTTCAAGGCAAAGTTTTTTTTTCCCCCTCCTGTTAAAAATCAAAACCAAATGCCACTGCAATTCCAGATTCTGTGAGATCCATTCAAAATGTGGAGTGAAGGGGGATGACCAGGGTGGGCCAGAGGTTCACCTGCCCCCCCCCCCCACCCCGGCACCCTAGGTCAGAAGAGAGTGACTGCTGATAAAGAAATAAGATGGGGAAGGCGACCAAAAAGCCAACCCTAGCAAAGGGCACCCCTCTCCTGGGGTCGAGGAATCCTTTCACTGGGGAATGTCGATTTATTTTTAAATTCTTGGTGTGAGAGTAAGGCAGATCTCCTTGGTATCTAGCCTCTAGAAAACTCCCAGGGCCTTTCTTTGAAGAGACAGGGCGCGAGCACCTCTTTCCAGAGCTAAGACGCGGGATAGTGGTTAGCCGCAGTGGACATCGAAAGCGCTAGGGGGCGCTCGAGACCAGCCTGTTTCCTTCAAACAGCCGGTTCATTTCCAAGTGAAGCCCTGCTCTGATAGAGACCAGCCTAAAGCACTGAGATTTCCCCCTCTCTGTGGAGTTGCCCCCGAAAGTAAGACAGGAGGAAGGGGTCTGGGCATACAGGCTGCTGATCTGGGGAAGGGGGGCCCTCTAGCTCCTGGCCTGGCCTCGGACAGGGCCATCTCCCTCTTCTGTCCGCCTCCAGACACCAGGGCCTCGCTGGGCTGCCCGCCTGCCCTGCCCACCTCGGATGCCTAGGCTTAGCTAATTGATGGGGGGAGACCACTTTGAACATTTCAAGGCCTGGTCAGGGGCCAAGTCTCATTACTTAGCTTCAAAGTCAGAAACTCCATAAAAAGTTCATTGGTGGGGCTGATTGTCCAACACTGTCCCAACGGAACTGAATCCACCACGGCACCCTGGGCCTCCTGTTTTAATGTGGGGTGAGAATACATGTGTGGTACTGGGGTGGGGGGTCTGGGGAGGGAGCAGGGACCCCCAACCCGAACTACATTTTCTTTTCTCTTTTCAAATTACTTCTTTCAATTATGAAAGAAGTACAACCACATTACACAAAATTTGGAAAACAGAAAAGAGAAAAAGAAAATATTTCAGAAGCCCACACCTTAATACAACAATAATATTTCTCTCTGGGCATTTTTCTTATGTACAATTTTATATACTACCCATTAGCACATGTGTACAAAAATGGCCTGTTTTTGCCTTTTTTTCTTTCCTCTAAGCATTAAATCTTAAGCATTTCCTCACTTCTTGAAAACCAGTATTTTAAGTGGCTGTGTGATGTTCTGTTCTGGTAATGTGGAATAGTGGTTACATATTTAGGTTGTTTATAGTTTTACTTTTTAAAAAATAAATAACACGAACATATTTATATTTCTCCATGATTTGTTCTTGAGTTTACTTGTTTAAAAAGTAACATTTTTCTGATTAGGAAAGTTGCAGAAATTAATATTTTTTTAAATGTGGAAAACCTGGGAAAGTATAATGAAGTTAATAAAAATTCCCTGTAATTGTTCTGCCCAGAGAGCATCACTGTTAACCTTTGGCTGTATTTCCTTCATATAGATATATATGAGAAACAGGGTCATGCTGTACAGAAGTTTTGTAGGTCCCTAGGGCCGGGAAAATAAAATTGGCAGAGGAAATATTATTTCCAGGAGAGATTCAACGTGTGATATGTACGAATTTGAAACTGGACGATGTTTTCATTCAGAACGCTCAAGCTGGGACAGACCTGTGTACCGTGAGGCCGAGAGGATGCCCTCGAGGGAGGGCGGCCCGTGGTGGGGCTGTGTCCAGCCCCGGGGGGCCTTGCCAGGGGCTGGGGTCGACGGCAAGGCCAAGGCAGGCGTGAGCAAACGCACTTTCCTCGTTTCTTTTGACAAGCGCCGCTGAGCCCCTGATTTATGGGCACACTTCACGGGACACTAGTAAACGTCCCATAGTATATTTTGTAAGAGTAATGAAGTCTCAGTAACCCCAGCCCTCCCCGCAGCCTCGGCTCATAAATTTCGTCCTGCAAGAGGGCTGAGCCTGCCGGGCGCTGGGTGAGGGAGTGGTCGGCGGTGGGTCAGCAGAGGGGGCCCCAGGTCTGCTGCCCCCTCGCCCCCATCTTTGTCAGGAGGAGGTGGAAGGTCTTGCTGGGCCCCCAGCCCAGCCCCCGCTAGGCTGCAGGCGGGTCTAGCTCAACTCTGAGCTCTCCAAAGGCCGGAGAAAGATGAAAAGTTGAGTCAGGGAGCTGGAAAAGGAGGGGGAGAAATCCCAAACCATAATTGTGCCTTTCCTTCTGCAGTTCAGATTACTGGCCGGGGGGCTGAGGGGCAGAGGGCTGGTTCTTTTTTGACTACTGTTTCCCTTGAGTTTGAAGATGAACTGTGCATGAGATGAAAGGAGATGGAGGGGCCATGGAGGTGGGCTGAGCTGGGGGAGTGGGGTTGTATGGGGACTACCACCACAGACAGGGAGTCAGAAGCCAGGCCTTCCCTGGGCTCCAGAAGTGCAATGGGGGTGGGGAGGGGCTGGGGTCCTTACATTCCACCCCCAACCGTGAGGACACGGACACTTCACAGGGCCAGCGCCAGGGAATCTGTTTGTTGCTCCACGGAACAGCTCCCCGCACTGAGCCCACCTCTCATGTGTTTGGTTTAGAGTTCCGATTTGTCTCTTGCGTTTGTTTGGCTCCTTTCTCTAGGTACTGAGGGCACAAAGATGAGTGAGACGCAACCCTTGTCAAAGTCACCGAAGTACAAGCTAATCCTTTGTGCCTGTCGTGTGCCAAGCACAAGGATTGATTCATTGACTCCTTGCAATGCCCAAAGAAGTAGGCATTTTATTACCATCATTTCAGTGTTACCCAGACCCTGAGAGGTTAAGTGGTCCACCCAAGACGTCCTGAGTCAATGCTCTCCAGGATCCTGGAGTCTTACGAACCCGGACTAGGCAGGCCCCTCAGACTTGACCGCCAAAAGGCAGGTTAAGCTATAAATTAGGAAACTGAAGCTCAGAGAGGAGAAGTAACTTGCCCAAGGCCACACAGCAAGGTAGCAAGGTTAAGCATTAGAGCCCAGTGGCCAGACCCCAAGGCTCTACTGCCCAGCTGCCTGTAAGCCCATCTGGATACCCCTCACCCATAGTCTAAGAAGACAGTAAAGTAAGAACAATTTTTTGACGTCTGGGAACTTCTTGTTTGTGATGAACTGCACTAGCTTTCCACCCTGAAGACCTAGAAGGAAGCGTAAAGAGGGTGGTTTAAGGAAAGGATAGGAACTCCCAACCAGCAAGCTGGGAAACATTCTTGAAACAGCAGCGTGGGGAATGAGTTTTGCAAGGGAAACAGTCAGATTTTAGTAACTGGAAATTTCCCACATCTATCATAGGGAGTTTACCAGTTTGCTCACCCAGACGCACAGCCCTGGCATAACTACCTGGAACAGCGTGCCCTGTGTGACCCTCTGGGGCCAGCAGGCACTCTGGTGCACAAGTGACCAACGGCCTGAGAGCTGGTGTCAGAGCCTGAACTGCTTTGCCTGCAGGACACTTGCTTCCAGGATTATTCTGGGGCCCCAGTGGAATTCTCAACCCTAAAAGCTATTGCAAGAGCCTGAGACAGACCTCGATGACTCAGAAGTGAATTCACAAATAAAATCTGATTTTGAAAAGAAAATGCCTGGCCTGAACCGACAGTGGTTGCTTTTCAAGTTGGCGAGTGTGGGGGTGCTGGGGCTCTGTTTCCTATTAGGATCGTCCTGTGCTTTCACACTGGAGAAGGGCATGGCAACCCACTCCAGGATTCTTGCCTGGAGATTCCTCTGGACAGAGGAGCCTGGTGGGCTACAGTCCACAGAATCGCAGAGTTGGACGCGACTGAAGCGACTTAGCAGCATGCACGTGCTCTCACACAGGGAAAACCTGGCTCATTGCAGGCTGGTCCTCCAGCAGCACCAGACGAGGGCCCTCTGTTGGGAGTCGGGGACCTCCGGATCACCACCAGCTGTGGCATGCCCCAGCTCTGCAATTCAGATGCAAGATAAGGGTGAGGAGACATCTCGCAGCCCACGAGTGGAGGGTGGGTATTTAAGACCTGAGGCCACCTATCCTCACTGCAACCCTGGACAAGCACACGGGGTTATGGCCATTTAAAGATGAAGAGCCCATGCAGGGGTTCTGAGACTCGCAGTGCTTGGAAGGTGGGGTGAACGACTCGCAGACTGGGAATTGCTCACAGTACAGTAAGTCCCCTCAGATAAGTGAGTTCTGTTCCGAGAGCGGGTTCGCAAGTCCAGTTTGTTTGTAAGTCCAACAAAGTTAGCCTGGGTACCCAACGAACACAATTGGCTGTATGGTACTGTACTTTAACAGGTTTATAATACTCTTCACACAAATAATACATAACTAATATGAAAAATAAAGAAAACATTTTTAATCTTACGGTACAGGACCTTGATAAGTACAGTAGTACAGTACAACAGCTGGCACACAGGGGCTGGCATCGAGCAAACAGGCAAGAAGAGCTACTGACTGGAGGAGGGAGGTGCTGGAGCTGAAGGATCGTCAGCAATAGGAGACGGAGGGCAAGCTGCAGTTTCACCTACACCTGACTTTGACGGCACAGGTTCTGGCTCCTTGCTGGAACCAGACGCACGTGTGCCTCTTTGAAAGTTCTCATCTTGAAGGCTTGTATGTAGCGGGCTTACTGTACAGAAATGCAAAGACCGGGGCGAGAAACTGTCTCCAGTGGATCCGTGTTGGTTTCCTCCTTTGTTCCTCCTCCCTCCTCCACTCTAGGGTGGGGGGCCCATGGAGGGGCCATGAGATGTGGTGACAGAACCCTGGATGGTGAAGGTTTGGGGGACCTGGGTTCTGGTCTCAGCTTCAGCATTAACTGGGTGGCAGAGAACAGCCTGCTTCCCACTCTGGGCCTCATTTCTTCATCTGGAAAGGGAGAGGCCCCAAGAACACCTTTGAGACTCGCAGTTAGAAACTCTGGATCTCTTAGGGCCCAGTGTCCTCGTCTGCTGAGAGCCATGCCTCTTAGGTTGCCTTCAATGAATATTTGTAGAATTCAGTGGTGCTCCCACCCATCTCGCAGAGGTCTCACAAGGATCACACAAAATGAGGAAGATGAAAGTGATTTTCTCACGCAGCTGGAGGGCTATTTGTTACCCTCGCAAGGAGAACGGTGAGGAAAGGAAACCCCAGCTCACCCCTTCTGCATTCTTTTTGGGGACACAAGGGAGTGGGGAGCGTGCCCCCGGCAGAAGTAGACACATTTGTGGGATGTCTCAGTCTTTCAAACTTGCACCCCCTCCTGACGCACGTTAAAACAATCTTGTGCCCCCTCTTGATGTTTTTTGAAATTTCAGAATAAATGACATAGGGACTTAAAAAAAAAAAGAACCCAAAAAACCAATGGTAATTTTAGATCATGCTTTTTTCCAGGCTTCTCATGACCCCTTGGGGAGTCTGATGAACACGAAGCAGGCTCTGAAAAATGCTATTTTTCATTCAAGGCAGGTGTGGAAATTGAGTTTTTCGGGCATTGCCAGTGATTCTCCCTGGCCAGCTGTCCTTGGTCATAATAGAGAGGGTCTGAGACAAAGCTGTGTGCCGTTCCACATACATTTCTTGATGTTAATAATGAATGTGACTATCATTCTTTATGATTCTGTGCTTTTCCACTAGACCACACTGCTTTAAAAAACAACAACAAATTGTTTTATTTTATTGAAGTATAGTTGAGGTACAATATCATGTAAGTTACAGGTGTATAACATAGTGATTCACAATTTTTAAAGGTTATATTCCATTTATAGTTATTGTAAAATATTGGCTATAGTCTCTGTGATGTACAAAATGTTCCTGTAGCTCATTCTATACCTAACAGTTTGTACTCTTTAATCCTCTACCCCTGTATGGCCCCTCCTCACTTCCTTCTCCCCACTTCCTTCTCCCCAATGTTTGTTTTTGGTTGCCCCTCATAGCATGTGGGATCTTAGTTCCCTGACCAAGGACCAAACCTGTGCCCCCTGCAGTGGAAGCCCAGAGTCGTCGCAACGACTGGATCATTAGGGAAGTCCCATTCTCTCCCCACTAGGTAACCACTGGTTTGTTCTATCTGTAGACCGCACTGCCTTTTTTTTTTTTTTTTAAATTTATTTATTTATTTTAGTTGGAGGCTAATTACTTTACCATATTGTAGTGGTTTTTGCCATACATTGACATGAATCAGCCATGGGTGTACATGTGTTCCTAATTTTGCTTTGACGTCTCAGCAAGAGTGAGTTGCAGGCGCCTTAGGAGGTGTCTCTGCTCATCATTTATTCCGTTCGTTGCCTGGGATTCATCTGCTCTTCTTTTCCCCTCTGTTCACCTATGTGAGCCAGTGCTTCCTGGGTGTCTGTGACGTAAGAGCATCTCAGAAACAGCCCGCCCTTCAGGCACTTAGACTTGCTTAGAGGAAACCAGATGGAGACCGATCATAGGTAAGTGATTAGGTGTCATTATATGGTTGAGTGCCTTAAAACACAGGCTCTCTGTCCAAGGTAACTATTTGTTCAACTTTCTCTTCCATTCTCTAAGGCCAGAACAAATCTGGTTTAATTACCAACATGGGCAATTTGTCTAACCTCTTTGAACATCAGTTGACTTGAAACCAAGGTTGGGTGAGATGGTGTTTGAAGCCTCTTCTGGGTCTGGTCTGGGGGTTCTGGGGGGTTCCTGTCTGCACCAGTGGGGCTAAAGTCCTTTGTCTCTGAAGCCTGCTGCTCCCAGCCTGTGTGGTTCCTTCTGATGGCACCTCCCTGCTTACTACCTGACCCTTTGCTTTTCCAACTTCTTGTCACTTTTTTTCTTCTGTCTTTAGGGAAAAAGTGAAAATAGAAGAGCTGACATTTGGAGGACACTGTGGGTGGCCTGTAAGGGGGATGATGAGGTGGAGGACTCCGGGGGGAGGGGCACACCAGTGACTCACGGGTCGTCCGGTGGGGCCATGTTACATTACCACGGCCCTGCCCACAGCCAAGAGACCTTCGCCATACCTGCCGTGGACTTGCTGCCAGCTGGCTGGATCCAGTCACTTGCAGAAGGCCTCCCGAGAGCTCAGGGCGATGTTGGCTGTGAACAGATGGGGAAGGGCTGTAAAGACCCTTCATCTGGCAGATGATGAAGAACTCCTCAGGGGCTGTGGTTCTCACCACCCTCAGGCAACCAGCCCAGAAAGCCCTCCTTTCTCCATGTCCCCTCCTCCTGGCCCTGCAGATTGAGAACCTCCCGACCCTGAGCCTCACAGGGCACGCCCAGGCACACCCTCGGCAGACAGAGTGAGTAGCTGCTGCCTAGCACGGCGCCTGACCACACGATTGGTAAGTGGCCAGCAAAGGTCTGCTTAATGAATGACTGCTTCAAACCCGTACATAATAAGCTAAGATGGTTATAAATGAATAGCAATCGACAAAGCACTTTTTACATGTCGTTTCTTATTAAGATATCTTTACTTCTTTCTGTCCAGGGCTCAGTGTTTGAAGACCCAAGGATGATGAGTGCTCTTGCCCTGGGGACAGGAGAGCCTGGAAGAGTCACGTCACCTCCCTGTGCCTCTGTCACCTCACTGCGCAGGCTGCGGAGGAAACCCCTGCAACCTGGCTTCTGTTTCAAGCCCAGTGGCCTAGGGGAAGGGTCTGGGGTGGTCAGCTCGGAGGGCCTCCTGCTGAGATGTCCCACACAACCAGCGACATCCCATTCTCTCTGGGATTCAGGCCCCCAGCCCCATGGTCCTGGGATCATCCAGGAAAGCTTTTGTTTGCTCTACTACTACTAATCCTGCCAGGGGCGACCTAAAACAATGAGGCCAATCTCCCAAATTCCTCCAAGATGGCAAATTTCATGGTTTTTCTTTAGGATCTCAGCTTAAATGCCTTTTCATCAGGAAGACTTAAAAAAAAAACAATAAGTTAATTTGGCTGTATAGGGTCTTAGTTGCAACACGCAGAATCTCTGTTGCAGCGCTTGGACTCTCCATTTGTGACCCATGGGGTTGTTTCATGGAATCTTACTTCCCTGACTAGGGATCCAACCCGTGTCCCCTGTATTGTGGATTCTTAACCACTGAACCACCAGGGAAGTCCCCAAGAAGCCTTTTCTGAAGACACTGAAAGAGAGAGTGGAACAAACAGACCATTGGCAGGAAGAGAAATCCAGACAGTGAGGCTAACAGGGGGCTGTCTGGCCGGGGCTGAGTGAGCCAGGAGAATGAAGAGCTTAGTGAGCAGCCCCAGACTGGGACAGACTGGGCCACACTGGGCCGCTGGACCACGGGGAGGACATCAGGTTTTATCCCAAGTGCTATTAGGATTCGTTGGTGGGTTTTGAGTGAGAGTGATATGATCTGGCTGTCACGTGGAGAGAGGTGCCCCTTCGGCACACATTCCTCACTCCTCAGAGCTGTTTTCTCTGAATCCTATTTCATTGTCTTTGTCTAGCCACTATACGTTTTCTGCCTTGGACTCTGGGAGATTTCTTCTGCTCATTACTTCATGCCTAGAAGCAAAGCTTTTGGACAGAATCCTCCCTCCCACTTGCTTAGATCAGCATCATTTGTCCATGTGTTTGTTCCTCGCAGTTCAAATTTGTACTCTGCAGCAGTCAGACTATGTCTTATCCCTTTGTGATATGTATACAAATACAGTGTGTGACACGTAGTTGATTCTTATTTAACTCACTGTTCAGTAGGAACAAGTGAGTTTTAGGTAAAGCAAAAGAAAAGTTCAAGAAGGTCATCCTACTCACAGGATGGATTCCAAGGTCTAACAATACTTTAAGGTGATCTAATTTGGATCATCTGTGCCTAGCTTCCCCTCCACTGGGAAACTGTTCAACTCTTCTTGCAAGTGTATCTGTTGCCTCTAAGAAATCCCATGAGACAGGAAGGGCATAACTGTACCTACTTTGTAGATGCAGACGGAGACCCAGGGAAGTTAAGTGTCAGGGCCACAGCCAGATGGCTAGCAGAGCCGGGCTTAGCTCCGTCCAGCCCGGTACAGATTTACTGATGCCTCTCATGGTTCAGGGCCTGAGTCTTCACATAGAGAAGTTAAGGAGTCCTTGCCCTCAGGGGCTCACAGTCTTACAGCGGAGACTGATACTTGAACAGAGCATTTGCTCTCAGTGGGGAAATCCCTGACACACTTTTCTGATCCCATGAGCTGCTTCTGACCTGATTCAAGCAGTAAAAACAGTGTCAGGCCAGAGCAGTGGACCCCAAACCTGATGGATCTTTGGAACCATCTGGACAGCTTTTAAAAAACACAGATTCTAATTGATGGGTCTAAAATGGAGCCCAGGAACCTGTGCTATTGAAAACCAGATAATAGGGGACTTCCCTATTATCTTAGCCAGTGGTGGTCCAGTGGCTAAGACTCAGCGTTCCCAAAGCAGGGACCCCAGGTTTCCATCCCTGGTCAGGGAACTAGATCCTGCATGCCGCAACTAAAGATCCTGCGTGGCCCAGTGAAGACCTGGCACAGCCAAATAAATAAACGTTAGTGCTGTTTAGTCGCTCGGTTGTGTCGGACTCTTTGGGACCCCACGAACTGCAACATGCCAGGCTTCCCAGCCCTTCACTGTTTTGGGGAGTTTGCTCAAACTCATGTCCATTGAGTCAGTGGAAAAAAAGAGAAAACAGGTCCTACTGATGGGCAGGCAGGTTTGAGGCCCTGTGGTGCCGTGGGTTTGGTTTCAGGACAACAATCATCAGATCTGCAGGTGTTCCGAGGGGGAAGAAGGCACATCTCCCACGGCCTCAACTTGCTAAACCTCCCCGGGGACTTCTCTTCGCTGGACTGCCCCAGCCTTGGGATAGGCCCGCCGGCTCTCTCAGATGTCCCCTCCTCTGCTCTCTTGGGCCCCACTTACATGCTTTCCTCATATTACTGGTCACACCCACTAGTCTTAGGCTCCTTTCCCAGGTTTCAAGCAATGAAGTGCTTTCGGGGAGCCATTCCAAGGGTAGAGTCACGCCCCTTCTTGGGTGACAGCAGGTTCTAATCATTTCCTCCTCTGAATGTCCACCACCCCTCTGTCTGGGGTTTCAAGAGGCTTCCACTCTTAAGATATTTGTGAACAAGTCTGCTCTCCCGTGGAGCCAGTAAACGCCTGGAAGGCACATCAGTTGGGGGTTTAGGTTTGGACTCTTTACCTCCTTCAAGTCTTGGTTCCAGTGTTACCTTCCCAGCGAGGCTTTCCCTGACCACCTGTTTAAACCTCACCCCTGCCTCCTACATGCTCCATCCCCCTGACTCTGCCCAAATCCCCCCATGGCACCTACCACCTTCTATGTCACTACATCACTTGTTTATTCTGGTCCTCCTCTCTTTCCTGACAATCGGGTATAAGCTCCCAGGAGGCTTCCTAGTGCCTCTGTCTGTGCATGTAAACGTAGCAGGGTACCTCACACCAAGTAGGTGCTATAGGAAGACGTGTGGGATGAATGGATCCTGAGTAGTCCCTCGCATGCAGTGGTGCTCTCTAAATGCTGTGTGGTTGGTTGGTTGGCTGATAAAGCCAGCCAAGTTAATAGAACAAATCCATCTCCTCTTCTGGAAGAGGCCCTGGACAGACAGCCGAGGCTGGCAGACACTCATTTCTCAAGGCTGATAGAGGGAGCCTTGTTGAGATTGTCACAGCCTTCCCAGCTGGACTGAAAAATGCCTTTGGAATCAGATGCTGGGGAGCAAGACTCCAGCTCCAAGACTTCCCAAGGAGCCGGAGTCAGGGCTGGCTCCCCAGCCCGTTCATCAGCCTCGGCGCACAGAGGAGAGGCCTTCGGCTGCCAAGGACTTTGTTTTATTGTCACTGCAGTTGGCTCCTGTCTGCGTGGGAGCTGCCAGGGCAGCAGCCATCAAGCCCAGGACGCCGGGCTGGGGTAATAATAGCAATTCCATAATTCTCGCTTGCTCCGCAGCTGAAAGGAGGGATGGCTGGAAGTGGCTGGGAAAACAGGAGCCCGGCGGCGGCAGCAGGAAGGGGAGCTGGTACAGGCTGTTCCCTCTCCCTTGCAGACCTGGCCTTGGGACGTGGCTCACGGACCTGCTTCCAGCTCACTCTCAGTTCAGTTTTTCCAAAGCTTGTCACAGAAAGAGGGCTGGGATGTTATTCTTAAGTCTTAAGTCTTAATTCTTGGGGACAGTGGTGGGCTCTCAGGTAGGAAATTCTGATATCATCTTGCAGACCCTGCCGCAGACAGCCTGCATCCCAGGCAAGAGGGTTTGCTGCTGAGGATGCATCTGAAACCCTGCTTCTCTTATATGTCCCTTTTGGCCATTGCACTGAGAAATTCCCCCAGAACATTTCTTGCCACCCCTGGGCTCTGAAGCTCCCACATGTGTCTGAGATACCCCTGGAGTCTAGCTTTGGAGTTGGCAGGCCTATTATACGGCCTGGCTATTTGGGAGTTGCTGAGCTGTTACTCTAGCTCCTGGTTTAGGAAGAGGAAGTAACTGATGTCCTAAAACCTGTCTTGTCAAAAAGCCTCCCTGCAGCACCTAGGGAAAAGCCAGAATTGAGAGCCCAGATTTTCCAGCTAAAGTGTCTGTCCCAGGTGCTGGACAGGAAGGCGAAGATGAGTGAAAACAGGTCTGCAGAGAACGAAGCAGGTGGCTCGAGTGAATGTCAGTCATGCCACTGTAGCCCTGCAAGCCCACATCTGAGGCGGAATAACATTCCAGGCCACTTCCTCAGCGTCTATGGGACACAGAGACTGTCCTCCTATGTGAAGGGGGCAGCTTTTTGTGACAAACATGTTTTTCATAGTTTATCCACAAGTATGCACTCCTCACACTGTAGCTTAATTTTTCCTATGTCTTTGATACATCTTTTAGCTTCGTTTTTAATTTAAGCATTCCTCCCAGATGCTCCCTTTTCCCTTATCATGTATTTGTTGAAGAACCAGGGTCATTTGCCCTGTAGGGCTTCCCACAGCCTGGATCTTTTTTTTTTAGTATTAACTTTTATTAGAATATAGTTGATTTATAATGTTGTGTTAGTTTCTGCTGTACAGCAAAGTGAACCAGTTATATATATATATATATACACACACACACATATATATACACACACACATATACATATATCCACTCTTTTTACAAGTCTTTTCTCATATAGATCATTACAGACTATTGAGTAGTATTTTCTGTGCTATGCAGTAGGTTCTTATTCGTTACCTATATTATATATGGTAGTGTATATCTGCTAATCCTACCACCACGTCGCTTCAGTCGTGTCCGACTCTGTGCGACCTCATAGACGGCAGCCCACCAGGCTCCCCCCGTCCCTGGGATTCTCCAGGCAAGAACACTGGAGTGGGGTGCCATTGCCTTCTCCATCTGCTAATCCTAGTCACCCAATTTATCCCTCCCCCTCTCCCTTTGGCACCATGAATTTATTGTCTACATCCATGGCTCTGTTTGTGTTTTGTAAATTAGCTCATTTGTACGATTCTTTAGATTCCACATATAAATGATACCATATCGTATTTGTCTTTCTCTGGCTTCACTCAGTATGACAATCTCTAGGTCCACCTGCTGCTGCTGCTGCTAAGTCACTTCAGTCATGTCTGACTCTGTGCGATCCCATAGATGGCAGCCCACCAGGCTCCCCCATCCCTGGGATTCTCCAGGCAAGAACACTGGAGTGGGTTCCCCTTTTACCTAGGTTGCTGCAAATGGCACTATTGTGTTCTTTTTTATGCCTGAATCTTCTTGATTGCATCCTCATGGTGTCATTTAGCCTGTCCCTCCCCCCTGTCTATTTCTGCCAAATTAGTAATTGGACCTAGAGGTTTGATCATATTCAGTTTTGATTTTTCTCCCTAGAAGAGAGGTGGTTGTGTGCTCTTTCATCAGAAGCCTCACAATATCTGGTTGTCTCTTTTTTGTGATGTTAGTAGCTGTGGAGCCTCAATGCCTAGATTGATTTATCCATTCATGCTTTGTTCTGATGTTTCCAGGCTCTGCTCCATGGCTTTGCATCTGGCTCTATCTCTGTGCTCAGCCCTCTGGAGTGACATGACTTTTCCTGATCTCCCTAAACAACACCCTCTCAGCCTACATGTCCAGGAGACCGAGTTCAGGTCAGCAAAAGTTTGAGAAGTGAAACTTCCCTAAGAGAGAAGGAAGGAAGGCAACTCTATGAGGAGAAGGTGCTGCTTAGACTAGCAGACATCCTCTCATCACCATTTAGATGGAATCTGAGGTCAGGCTCTTAGAATCTTTTCTTGACTTTTGACTGTGTTTGGGTATTTGCAGAATTCTTGCCTGATAGACTTGAACTCTTATGGAAAGGAAGGCTCTTGTCCAAACTCATCTCACTAGCTTGCAGATTTGCCTACAAGCCTCCTCTACATGGATCTGGTCACACCTAATTAAGGCAGATGGCCAGGGAGACCATCCTGAGCTCAGAGCAAGGAACACTCTCGGACAGCTGGGATGCTGCATAAAGATGTTGTTATTGTGGCAGCTAAATTCCGCATCTTCACAGTTGCTAACAGAGACTACCATGTGTTCACCAAAATGTTTCCTTTGTCTCCCGGCTACAGGAGGCCTTGTTCTTCCAGCCTCTTTTGAGTTAAGAGTGTCCCTGTGACTGAGTTCTGGCCAATATGGCTAAATCGTATCGCTCAGGTCTGGCCCATAACTGTCACTGTGATTCCATAACCTCTCTTTCTTATCTGCTTGCTGGCTGGAAAGGGCCCAGCAGAGGACTTAGAGTCCTAAGAGTATGGCAGAGACACAAGGTAGAAGGACCCTGGGGTACTGGATGGCTGCGTAGAAGGCTGCCCACTGGCTAGGAACATTTACACTGGACTTTGTGGGAGAGAGAAATGACCTTTTATCTACTTATATTTATTTATTTGCTGCATCAGGCCTTGGTTCTGGCACAGGGAATCGTCACTGCAGCACGCGGGATCTTTTTTATAGTTGCAGCGTGTGGGGTCTAATTCTTCAACCAGGGATCGGACCTGTGTTTCCTGCACTGGGAGTGTGGAGTCTTAGCCATTGTACCACCAGGGAAGTTTCTGCAATGACCTTTTACTGAGTTAAGCAATTTTAATTTCGGGGATTGTTTGTTACAGCAACTAGTGTTATTTCCCCTGACTTATATAAACCCTTCAGGGAGTGAGGAATTGGCTCATGATGAAAGTGGAAGAAAGGAAAGAAAACCCTACAGAAGTTCTTCAAGGCAGAATGATTGGAGCTTGACCGCTTCTAAGTGAGTCCCGTGTAGTATGAAGTCTTCCTCATATGGTACTAGCCCTGCCCCAAAGGAATCACTTCTGAAAGCCATGACTCTCTGAGTTATCTGAGCACCCCCCTGTGAGGTGCTCTTTTGAGAGAAGAGGTAATAAATCACTAACTGGATAATGTCAGGGCTCCTTCTGAGGCTGAAGAGATGTTTGTAAAGAGGGCAAAGTAATAGAATCACAGCTTCTCTATCCTGGGAGTGGCTAGGAAATGGGGACCCTAAGTCACTGATGGGACAGAATTTGGCATAGATAATGGGCAGGAAGTTATTACATTAAGAGCTGTGACAAAGATGGAAATAATGCTAAGATTTGAGAAGGACCTGATAGAATGTATCACAGGGTGTTCTCTGATGGCCCAGTGGTTGAGACTCCATGCTTCCAATGCAGGGGACCTGGGTTTGAGCCCTAGTCAGAGAACTAGGGAGAAGGTAATGGCACCCCACTCCAGTACTCTTGCCTGGAAAATCCCATGGATGGAGGAGCCTGGTAGGCTGCAGTCCATGGGGTTGCTAAGAGTCGGATACGACTGAGCGACTTCACTTTCACTTTTCACTTTCATGCCTTGGAGAAGGAAATGGCAACCCACTCCAGTGTTCTTGCCTGGAGAATCCCAGGGACAGGGGAGCCTGGTGGGCTGCCGTCTCTGGGGTCGCACAGAGTTGGACACGACTGAAATGACTCAGCAGCAGCAGAGAACTAGATCTCACATGCTGCAACTAAAAGGATCCCATATGCTGCACCCAAGAACCTGGTGTGATCAAATAAATTTTTAAAAGAGAGACATCATTACAGATCTGAAATCCCAATCTCATTATCTGACTCTATATGTTCATTCATCTGTGCCTTGGGCTGAGAACACTCGATTCTACACAAGAGGTGACCAGAGGATGTCTGCTCCTCTGGGTACCATCTTCTCATGGAGTTGTCTTTCTTCTTCCTTCCTTGGGAGAGCTTCATTTCTCAGACTCTTATTACTAAGACCCTCTCACCTTTCCAATGATATTTCAGCCTTTGGAGGACAGATGGATACTCTGGTCTTGGCCTTATTTAATCATCTTTACCCTTCAGACTTTCAACCATTTGGTGATTTACGTTCAGGAGAGACCAGTATTTTAGGTTACTGCTTTGGATAGTTCCTGCTGCTTTTTGTTATACACACACACACACGCACACACAGAGGTGTTCATACTCTAAAATATTTCGATATAGTAGTTAAGAGAGAGTCCTCTGGGATGCAATAACCATTCAATGGAAGAACAAATAGTGTTTTCAACAAATGATGCTGGACAACTGGATACTCACATGCGAAAGAATAAATCTGGACCTCTAGCTCACGCCATATCAAGACTTAAATACATACAAAACCTAAAACTTTTAAACTCTTTGGACAAAACCAAAAGGCAAATCTTTATGTGCTTGGGTTGGGCAAAGCCTTCTTAGATACTATATCAACTGCACAAGCAACAAAATAATAGATAAATTGAACTTTCTGAAATCTAAAACTTTTGTGCTTCAAAGCACAGCATCAAGAAAGTAAAGAGAAAACCTACAGAAGAGAAAATATTTTCAAATGATTTATCTGATAAGGGACTTGTATCCACAGAATGTATAAAGAAATCTTACAATTCAACCCATTTTTTAAATGAGCAAAGCATTTGAATAGACATTTCTCCAAGGGAAAAAAATATATATATAATCAATAAGCACATGAAAAGTTGCTCAACATCATTAGTCTTTAGGGAAATGCAAACCAAAACCACAGTAAGATGCTATTTCACATCTACTATGATGGCTATAATCAAAACAGTGGAAAATAATAAGTGTTCATGAGGATATGCAGAAATTGTAATCATCATACATAGCTAGCAAAAATTTTAAATGGTTAAAAACTTAAAAATGGTACTGATACTTTGGAATTTGCAGTTCCTCAAAAACAAACAAACAAACAAACCACCAGCACATAGTCAACACACATATGATTCCGTTCCTAGGTTACCCAAGAGAAAAGAAAACATATGTCCACACAAAAACCTGTACACAAATGTCGATAGCAATATCATCTGTATCAGCCTCCAAATGGAAACTAAAAGTCCATCAACTGGTGAATGGATAAACAAAAGTGATATATCTATACAATGGAACATTACTTGGTCATGAAAAAGGAATGAGGGTACTGATACATGCTAAAACATGGATGAATTCTGAAAACATGCTAAGAGAAAAAAGCCAGTCATAAAAGGTCATATTTCATGATTTCATTTATATAAAATGTACAGAAGAGGTAAATCCATTGAGACGTAGTATAGATTAATAGAGCCTGAGGGGCTGGGAGATGGAAGAAATTAGGAACCACCTGCTAATGAATACAGGGTTTCTTTGGGGGTGACAAAAATGTTCTGGAATTAGATAGTGATGATATTGTGCACTATAAGAGGGTTAATTGTATGGCAAATGAATTGCATTTCTTTAAATCACTGCAGATGGTGATTGCAGCCATGAAATTAAAAGACGCTTACTCCTTGGAAGAAAAGTTATGACCAACCTAGATAGTATATTCAAAAGCAGAGACATTACTTTGCTGAATAAGGTCCGTCTAGTCAAGGCTATGGTTTTTCCTGTGGTCATGTATGGATGTGAGAGTTGGACTGTGAAGAAGGCTAAGCACCGAAGAATTGATGCTTTTGAACTGTGGTGTTGGAGAAAACTCTTGAGAGTCCCTTGGACTGCAAGGAGATCCAACCAGTCCATTCTGAAGGAGATCAGCCCTGGGATTTCTTTGGAAGGAATGATGCTAAAGCTGAAACTCCAGGACTTTGGTCACCTCATGCAAAGAGTTGACTCATTGGAAAAGACTCTGTTGCTGGGAGGGATTGGGGGCAGGAGGAGAAGGGGACGACAGAGGATGAGATGGCTGGATGGCATCACTGACTCGATAGACATGAATCTGAGTGAACTCCGGGAGTTGGTGATGGACAGGGAGGCCTGGCGTGCTGCGATTCATGGGGTTGCAAAGAGTCGGACATGACTGAGCGATTGAACTGAACTGAACTGAAAGCTATTTGGAAAAGAGAGAGGGGAGAAGTCTTTGGAGCCATACTACTTGAGTTCAAACCCTCGTTCCTTTGATTACTCCCTGGTGAATGATCATTTATCCCCGCTGTGCTTCACTTTCCTCCTGTGTAAAATGAAAATAATAGCAATACCAGCCTCATAGCATTGTGAGGGTTACATGAATTAATGGAACAACTCCTGGCACAGAGCAAGCACTCCATAAAGTTTTAACTGCTATTATTATTATTGCTATTTTATTATTATTATTTTTGGGCCACACCATGCAGCATCTGGGATCTTAGTTCCTTGACCAGGGATTGAATCTGTGCCCCCTGCCATGGAAGTACAGAGTCTTAACCACAGGGCAGACAAGGAAGTCAATGTTGTTTTTATTATTAATGACCTATGCCCTTATGTATAATGATGCTGGTCATCTGTACATAAATCAAGAGCCAAAGAAGACTTGTGAGCAGGGAAGGCTTGGTTCAGAGAGATGTCCACAGGCAGAACCAAGGCTTGGAGATCTGAGTAGCTCCCATATTGAAAGAACCACTCATGAAACTTGTAGAGCACTTAGTACATCCCAATACACATAAATACAGAGTCTGGCTCCAGATTTTTGGCTGGAGGCCATTGAGAGTTATGAATCCCTCTTTGAACAATGGCAGCTATTATTAAAATCTAGAGACTTTGAATTGGATGCTTTCTCCAGCCCAGACACTGATTCAGGGCTGCAACATTCTAAATGGCGAGGCTAGAAATTGATGCTGCTTTTGAGCTGATTTATGGAGAGGTTTCTTGATCTGGGTCAAGTTCCTGCAACATTTGGAAAGTGACGACTATAGTATCATTATTTCCCCCAAATGACCAAAATTATAGCCGGTAACTTGAGGCCAGTAAATTTCCCTGCAGCAGATGTTAAACTCTTTTAAAAAGATGATTAACAATGGGAGACTTGGGCTATATGGCAGAGCAACCAATGGGGTGGTGTGGCTGAAGTCAACGTGTGAGGTAAGAGGCACATCCAGATCCCCACGGCGTGGTGGGGAGCCCAGGCTGAGACCGTAAGAGCCCACAGGTTGTGATGTAAATCAAGCCTGTGGTCCTGGGTGGCTGGACATGTGGTGCTGTGACAAGAGGCCTAGACTGGGTGTTGGGAGACCCCAGGCTCGAGGCTTCCTTCTGCCAGCAGCATGACTCAGGGCTAACTGTTTCCCTTCTCTGGGATAGAGTTTCCCCTTGCTTTAAAATGAGAAGGGACCACATTCAGTGATCTCTAAGGTATTTCATGAGTTTTAGACTGATTTGTTTGATTAGTTAAGAAGAAAGCAAATAAATCATTTGTTAGCTGCCTAAGAATCTGTGCTTTTTTTAGATGAAGTGACGGCAAAAGAACCAAATGAGTTAGTTGTACAATTATGATGATGCTTGTTTCACATCACCACTGCCAGAAAGTATGGGAGTGAAAGTATGAGTGTACTCATATGTATACTCAGGAAGTATGAGTATACTCACTCATGCCACCAGTCAGTATGCCAGAAAGCATAGGGTTGGGTTTCCCTGGTGGTCTCATAGCTAAGAATCTGCCTGCCAATGTAGGGGACATGGGTTCGATCTCTGGTCCGGGAAGATCCACATAATACGGAGCAACTAAGCCCATGTACCACAACTACCGAAGTCCCCGCACGTAGAGCTCCACAAGAGGAGCCCACTCACTGCAACTAGAGAAAGCCCCTGCTCACTGCAACAAGAGAAAGCCTGTGTGCAGCAGCGAAGACCCAGCACAGCCCCCAAACAAATAAATTTTTTAAAAAGGCATAAGGATGGATTCAAAGAGATCACCCTGGGATACCCAAACCAGGTTTCTGGGTTCAGACACAAATGTTAGCTGGTTGAGGACAAGGCTCCATCCAAGTTTCCTTGAGAAATGTTATGTAGCTTTTACTCATTTTTCCAGTAGATAAGTTCTCTACCTGTTCATCTCTCCTCCCCTTTCCTGAACGTTCATCATCTACCCAGGAGATTTGTGGATCAACTACTTGATATGTATACCCATGCATATACATTTGTTGGTGAGAGTTGAGTGGTCTTCTAATGAAATTCTCCAATGAGGGCATTTGAGATCCCCTTCTTCAGCATTCGAAGCTCTCTAACCATGCTCCCAGCTTGAGTCCACCGGGGAATGAAAAGGAATTAACCCAATGGATAGGATCATTGAGACCCATTAGAAAAGTTCCAGAGGGTCTTTTCTTTTTTATCCCTTTGTCTCTTCCCCCAGCACTAAGGAGGAAATGGCCCAGATCTTATACCTCATAGCATTTCAGACACAGGGCTCTGGGGAGTAGACTCGAGTTGGTCCAAACTCCTTCTTCTTAAGCGTTAAGGAAAAGGCTTTGTTTGACTGAAGCTTCTGAATAGCAAAAACCTTTTTTTTTTTTCAATCTTAGGACCAAAAATCCCAACAGAATTTATCAGCCCTGTCCCAGTCTCATAAGAGGACTTCTATAGAGAGGCAGCTTCAAAAGCAGCAAGGTCTTAGGCAGAAATCAGGTAGAAAGCCACTGTCTCTTTCTGAAATTCATCTCTTGTCTATTTTTCATATAACCTAGTCCAACAATGTCTGCTTTGTCATCATCAACTCCTTCTTGACATTTTCGTAAACGGTAAAACTTTATGATAATCGTTAGTCACTAGACACAAGGAGTTCACTTTTTCTGTGGATCCTTGCTGCTTCCAAGGGGCTACATCTGCAGTTGCTTTAGCTTTGCCCTGGGCTTGCTTTCGTGGCTGACTAATGAGTGACTCTGGGGGTGTGAAGTAGAGAGAGAGAGGGCGGAGCTCTACTGAATCCTGATTGGCTGAAACCTGGCTGCGCTCTGACGGGCAAATGTCCATCAGCCTCACACATTCAAGGCAGCTCATTGCGGGGTGACAGCTCCAGAAGGGAAATAAAGCTGTGCTTAATTTATCTTTTACATAGCATAAAGAAGCTCTTAAAACTGTTCTAAGCACAGAGCCAAAAATGTCTGGTTCAATAGATTCTGCACTTGTTCATTCCGCAAAACACAATGTCTCTCCTTAAAAGAAGACAAAAATACAAAGGATACCTAGATCGTGTAGTCCGTGCAAACTGCCCTTTGTGAATGGTGTGGAGGATGATGCCCGTGAAGGGTGGACACTCCCCATCCCTACGCTGGTAGAGCTCGGACCGGGTTTACTGAGGCCTGAGGTCTGCAGTTGCCTTGCACACCTTACAAAGGGTATAGCCTCTGATAGTGAATACAGCTGAGTCTTTATTGACTGAGTTACTCAGAGATAGAATTATGAACCAAAATAATCACTTAAAGGAATTATTGAATTTGGGCTGAAGGTGAACTGATCCCAGGGTTTAGTCTCAAGCTGAGCTTTCTTTTTAAAGAAAATGCAGACCATTTCTCTTGAGAGTGGAGATGTCTATCATCTTGATTTCTAGCTACCTAAAGAGTTGGAATGGGTGGGAGTGGGTGGTTGTAGAGCTAGAAACACAGGCAAAAGTCAGGTGTAGACATAACTAAGAGTAGCCTTGAAGATGTATGGTAGGGGATTTCTCTTGTGGTCCAGTGGTTAAGACTTTGCCTTCGAATGCAGGGAACTAAGATCTCACATGCCCTGTGGCCAAAAAACCAAAACATAAAGCAGAAACAATATTGTAGTAAATTCAATAAAGACTTAAAAATAAAAGAGTGTTAGAATTATAGATCAATTTGCAGGGTAGGCTTACCATAATAACATAAACAATAAAACAAACAAAAAAAGATGTATGATAAACTCAGCCTCCTCTGGCATGGCCCTCTCCCTGCCACCCCATCCTTGGTTGCACTGGGGGGATGTAACATTCAGAAGAATTTACCAGCTGAATGTACCACAGTGCCTGCCTGCACCCCACATACAGAGAAGAACTTCCTTCAGAGAAACTAAATAGGAAAGGGCCCTCCTATTCCATTAGGGTCCTATATCTCTTAGACAGTTTCTGCATCTTGTTTTTCCTTTTCTTCTGGAACTCTGATTAGAAATGTTAGTCCTCTTCATTCTTTTGTTGTTGTTGCACTGTGTGGCATGTGGGATCCTAGTTCCTTGACCAGGGATGGAACCACGTCCCCGTGTATTGGAAGCATGGAGTCTTCCAATACAGGGACCACTAGGAAAGTCCCAGCCCTCTTCATTCTATCCTCCATGTCTCTTAATGGTCTCTGGTCCCCAGAGGTGTTCCTTTGCTCTAGACTCCTACGCAACTTCTACTTTATGCTATGAAGTGGAATACAGACATCATTTCTTCTGCCATTGCACGTTTTAGTTTTGACTCCCTAACTTGACTGCAAGTCCCTTGAGGACAGAAAACCCGTCTTATGTGCCATTTGTATTCCCATGGCACTTGGCTCAGTGCTTGATACAGTAAGTGCTCAATAAATGCCTTGTTGATACAGGCCCATTTGGTCATGCTCCCCAATTGTCCCTAGCCTGAACTTACACGTGACCTCATGGGATGCAGATGGGACTACTGGACCAGGACACACCCATCCTTTCTCCATCAGCCCTTGGAGGGTACAGTACTCTGCTCCACTGGCCTCAACTGACTTCTTCTTTTTTTTTTTTAATATTTATTTGGCTGTGTTGGGTCTCAGCTGTGGCACACGGGATATTCGATCTTTGTTGCAGCACATGGCATGTTTGGTTGTGGCATGTGACACACTCCTAGTTGCTGCATGAGAGTTTTAGTGTTCCTGACCAGGAATCGAACCTGGGCCCCCTGTACTGGGAGCACGGAGTCAAGCACTGGACCACCGGGGAAGTCCCAGCTGACTTCCTTTGGCTTGCACCTTTATCTTCACAATCTTTCCAGCCCTGGGAACTTACCTCTGTCATGGGAACTCAGCCTCTTGTCTCCTCAAGCCAGCTCTGTTTGGCTGCCACCCAGAGTCTTAGAAATACGATCCCTAGGGCACACCTTAGAACTGTGAACAGCTGAGAGCTACTTCTGAACATCAAGTTAGAGTTTGACATGTGACTCTACTGGCTGTGAGGCCCTGGGCTCAGAGCCTTAGTTTCCTTATCTGTAAAATGGGAATGACGCGGTAAAAAATAATAGAGGTAATGAAGGTGAAAGTCCTTGTCAAATGTTGGGTACAATTATTGTCTGCAAAGCAACATTAAATGATGGCTGTAACCATCAGACACAGGAAACAGAAACTAGTTTGTACCTCAGCTTTGGAAAAATAAAGTTAAACTGTATTGTTCAGTCTGTCTTTTAAAAGATTACTTTTAAAAACTCTATCAATCTGACTTTGATCAAAAAGTTCTGAAAGGAGAAAAATCTGATTTTTTTCTGAGCTGCAAAACAAAAATTTTTTAAAAGAAAATTGAGTACTCTATTTAAAACTGAGCACCTTGAACCTATTTGAAGCCCCATGTTCCCTTTAAATCACGTTGCTCCCGAGTTAATAGGTAAGATTACAGTCAGGAAGAATAGAGTAACAGGAAATAAGGGAGAGGATTTAAAACATAAAAAGTGTCAGGCTTCAGAACTTCAAGAATGCTGAATTCCATCTCAGGTCCCAGCATCCTGCCCCCTAAGCCTTTGGTGAGGCCACTGCCTTTGCGAGGATCACCTTCTCTCACATGCTTGAAATCAAAGCCACATGCAGACCTTGCTGCTCCACCTCATGCCCTCCTCCAGCTCTGCAAGCCAGTTCCCACTCTCCTTGGGGGTGGGGACACCCGAATCTCAAAGCTTTTGTAAGAAACAAGTTCATCCTTGGACACTTAGACACTCTTATGGGAGCAGAGATAGAAAAAGTGATGTCATTACAATGGATGCCCTTTGCCTTTTTAAAAAATGAGTCTTTGTTACAGATTCAGGCTCATTTCTTCCCAACCACCTAGTGCTCTGGGAGGTGAATAGGAGAGATTAAATTCCCATTTTACAGATGAGGAAACAGAGACTGAGTCCCAGTGCTGGTAAGTACCTGATGTGGAATGATAGTTCAGGTTTCCGTCTCTTATTCTCCTGGGATTATTCGGAGTGCAGTCACAGCACCACCACCCATGAAAAAATGATCCTAAGAGCATTAAAAATGCCTGTAAGAGAAGCAGCTGCAAATCCCATTTCACTGATAGGAACACTGAGGCCCAGGACTTCCTCGGTGGTCCAGTGGTTAAGACTCTGCTCTTCCAAAGCAGGGGGCCTGGATTCGACCCCTGGGTAGGGGACTAAAATCCACATGCTGCAACTAAGAGTTTGCAGGCCACAACTAAGACCTGGTGCAGCAAAACAGGTAAACAAATAAATATTTTAAAAATGTCTGTTACATGTATATTCCATTTCACTGATAGGAACTGAGGCCTAAGCACTTACTCATGGACCCACCCCACAGAGCGTCATTTTCAAATCTGGATTCTATGACTTTTTTTTCCCACCCTCGGAATGGATTTAATGTTATGGATACCAATTCTTCTAAAACGTAGAAACCCAGGCTTGATATTTCTGTTAACTAGAAGAGTTAATTAGCAATTGAAATTGTAGCTTTCAGTCACCGAGTTCTCCCCATTCTACACAGCCCTTTCGAATCTTTTGTCTTATTTGGTCCAGACACCCCAGTGCCGATGATGTCAGCTAACCAGGATGTCACCCATCTTCATGGAAACTGGTGATCTATGGTGTCTTCTACAAATGCTCACATTTCACAGACTGAGTGGCTGGAAATAACAGAAATTTATTCTCTCACAGGTCTGGATACCAGAAGTCAGAACTCGAGTTGGTTGGGCACTCTCCTCCTCCCCTGAAAGCTCTAATGGGAGAGTCCTTCCTGGCTTCCTCCAGCTTCTGGTGGCTCCAGGCACTCTTTGCCTCATGGCTGTATCACTCCAGCCTCTGTCTCTGTCTTCCCATGGCCCCTTCTCTGTACGTCTCTTAAGGATGCTTGTCATTGGTTTTAGAATCCACTCTGATAATGCAGGATGTCTCGAGATCCTTAACTTAATTTCATCTGCAAAGGCCCAGTTTCTATACAAATCCACGTTCACAGATTCTGCGGATTAGCGCGTAGGCGCATCTTTCGGGAGCCACCATTCAAGCCCTCGCGGTGGCTTCTGTGTGTCACACCATCCAATCCTCAAAGGGTGGCTACCCTGTGGGTAAGAAATAGCAGTGTCCTGGTTTTACAGACGAGGAAGCAGGCTGAGAAAGGTCTGTAAGTGTCAGAGTTCTATCTCCAGTCAGAGGCCGGGCTGGCACATGAAACCCAGCAGGTGACCCAGGCTCTGCCTGCTACTCAGTACCACGCAATTCTTTTTTTAAAATTACTTTCAATTGGAGGATAATTGCTTTTCAATATTGTGTTGGTTTCTGCCATACATCAACTTGAATCAGCCATGGGTACACATATGTCCCCTCCCTCGTGAACCTCCCTTCCACCTCCCATCCCATCCCACCCCCTCTAGGTTGTTATAGAGCACTGACCGCCACGCGATTCTGCCTCTTTGTGATGCCTGCCAGAAAATCACTCCTGATAAAGAAACCATGAATTTGGAAACTGTCCTTGGCAGGTGGTGGTGGTGGGTGTCCTAGAAAGGAGAGACGATTTGGCCACGGAGGCAGGGCTCTGACAAAAAGGAGGACCAGGCCTCGGGGGGGATGATGCTTGTTCTGACTGTGTAAGTGTGAGTGTGTGTGTGTGTGTGTGTGTGTCGGTGGTTGGTGGGGCACACACTGCCCTCTGGAGCAGTGAGGTTTCACCCTGGCTTTGTGTGGGTTTCTGGCTTGATCTCCTCCCTGCCATCTGCCACAAGAGCAGGTGTGGATCTGCGGTGCCCTGAGGAAGGGAGGGTGAGCCACGGGGTCACATGGGGGCAAAGCCACCCTCCCATGCTCACATGGGATGAGACTGGAGCCCTCCATGCGGCCTTTAGGGGAGGGCCCAGTGCTTCAGGCCCCAGGAGGTTGGAGAAGGTCACCTGGGATGTGGAGGGGCCCCTCTCCTGCGCGGCTGACTGAGGGGACCACCCTCCTGGGAGTGTGGGGAGGACGTGCCCACAGGAGAGGAAGCAGCCCTCGCAGCTGGCCATCCTGGGACCGCCGGCAGCTGCAGGGGCTCCGGGAGGATGCCCTTCTCTGCCCTTCCCTTTCCTCCTCCCCTGGGCTCTTCTGGGAAATAGAGAGTGTGAGGACTGGAGCTGGGCGGTGAGAACTGGCTTTGGTTTTCTCAGCTTCGTCCCCCTGATGCGCTGACCTCCTGTTTTCACCCTTACTGCCACGTTGGCCTCCAAACGGGAAAGTGACCTTCCCAGAGAAAGGCGAGGACACCCCAAAGAAAGCCTCCCAGGCCCCTAAACCTCTCCTGGCTCCTCTGGCTGGGTTCTCACTAAAGGCTGCAGGAGGTCACCTACAACGGGAATTTTGTGGAAAAGAGAGTAAGTTTTGTGACAGCCCCTGGTAGACCCCATGGTCCTACATACACACCAAGTGTTGAGGTGTCTCTAATATCTGGGCACCTGGCACAGTTACCCTGGGAGCCAGGCTCAGTGGTAGCGGGGGAAGTCAGGGCCAGAGGTCAAAGTGACCCAGTGGCTCCATCTCACTCTGGTCTCCACGACGTTGTCCCTGCGGACCTGGATCCTGGTGCCGCTTGTCTGGCCATGTGGCCTTCCTCTCTGGTGGTGCCTTATCCCGGATGGAGCAAGCTAAGGGGCTCACCTGGCCCCATGCTAAGCTGGGAATCTTGACTGCTGCCCCCTCCCTGCTCGCCCCAGAAAGGCTGCCTGGCTCCTGTGTGGCAGGTGGGTGGAGGAAAAGCAGCTGATGAGTTGACATCCTGAGAGCTGGCAAATAGGACAGAGATGAGATGGTTTTTCCAAAGGTTATCACAATTCTGGAGAGCACATAGTCCAGGTGGGCTAACTGCGAGATGGGCAAAGGCTGGCTAACTGGACTGGAATGTTCCTGGGGAGAAATAAGCCTTTTTTTGTGCTAAGTCATTGAGATTGGAGGTTTACTGTGTGGCTGCTAGCATTTATTGCCTTGATGAATATAATCATTTACATCAAAATAGCCCTTTCAGTTACATAATATCACTTGCTTTTCAGAAAAACCCTAGGAAGTTTAGTTTCCATTCTTCCCATTTTACAGATAAGCAAACTATAACAGAGACTTGCCCAAGGTAATAGAAAACAAGCAGACAGGACTGTTGAAAGTTAAGGGAGCACGTGCAGGGGGTGATAAGACTGATATGAAGAAGTTACCCACTTCTTAGAGATCTAGGTAGGGGGCCAGGTTGATGGTGAGGTAGAAGAAAGGAAAGAAGGGGAGTTTCAAGGAGAATTTTGGCTTCTTCTTCCATAGCCTTAGCCTCATGGCCAACTTGGGACCCTTGGAAGGCAAGGGTGAGCCTTGGGAAAGACCCCCAGCACCAGGGAGGTAGGACCATAAAAGTGAGTCTCTGGGAACTCATATGCCTGGTTCTCCGAATAGGAAGATGAGTGGCAACAAAACCATTGAGACTTTGCACAAAACAAAACATGGCGGGACGAAGTGTGCAAGGAATGCACTGCCCTGATGGTGCTCCCAGTTCTAACCAGGCTGTCATTGCTCAATCTGCTTTGGGCCCTCTTTGGGGTGTGCCTGCTTTGGGCCCACTTTGGGGTGTGCCTGCTTTGGGCCCACTTTGGGGTGTGCCTGTTTGCAGCCAAATCCTTTATAGCGAAGCCACGTAAGTGCTGGTTCTGCTTTTCTCTTTCTGTACTGTTTTAAATTTATTTTTAAAATGGATTACATATATAAGGTTCAAACTGATGGCTCAGTGGTAAAGAATCTGCCTGTGCCATGCAGGAGATACGGGAAGATGCTGGTTCAATCCCTGGGTGGGGAATATCCCCTGGAGAAGGAAATGGCAACCCGCTCCAGTATTCTTGCCTGGGAAATCCCATGGACAGAGAAGCCTGCTGGGCTACAGTCCATGGGGTCACAAAGAGTTGCACATGACTGAGTGACAAAACGACAAAATAGGGTCTAAACATTAAGAAGGATTTAAAGGTAGAGAATAAAAAGACATCTTCCGCCCATGACCCCACCCTTCAATCTGACAGGTCACCACTGTTGCTAGTTCATTATTCCCACTTAGATTTTATTTTGGAAACTTGAGGGATAATTGAAATCCATATTATTTTTACTCTTGCTTTTCTTGTGAATACTGAGACACTATGCCACATCTTGCTTTTTTTCACTTCTTACATCTTGGAAGTATTTCCCATTCAATAACAAAGAGCATAAAGATCGCTGCCTCTCTTTTCAACAGATGTATGTGTTGTAAGAGGGCCACAGTTTGTTTAACTAGTTCCCTACTGATTCACGTTTAGGTTGTTTCAATCTTTTGCTATTATAAATCTTCATGCAACCAGCATCTTCCATATATGTCATCTTGCAGGTATTCAAGTACACTTGGAGGGTAAGTCCCTAAAAGTGGAATTGCTGTGTCAAAGGATATATGCATTTTGTATTTTGACAGATACTAAATTGCCCTCTCTAGGAGTTTATTGTGACAATTTTTATTCCCATCAGCTGTATGTGAGAGGGCCATTTTCTGCACAATTCTCCCAACAGAACGGGTGTTCAAACTTTCAGACTTTGGTCATTCTGATAGGACAAAAGTGAAATGGTGTTGATTATAATACATTTCTTTTATTATGAGTGAGGTTTTAATATATTTTTAAATGCTTAAGAGAGATTTGTAGTTCTTTAAAGAATTTTGTTTCTGTTTCTATCCTTTACTTATTTTTATACTGTGTTGTTTGTCTTTTCTTTAATAATTTGAAGGAGCTCTTTACTTATTAGAAATTAGCTCTTTGTCAATACTACCCAGGGACCGAACCCACATCTCCTGCTTTGGCAGGAGGATTTTTTACCACTGAGCCACCGCAGAAGTTCAGTTTCTTCCTAGTTTGACTTAAAAATATTCTTCTTGCTTAGAATCTGTTTTTGTCTTTTTGCCACACAGAAGCTTTGATTTTTATATAATCAAATCACACTTTGTTTTTGTAATATGGATATTCTAATAAAGTTAGAAAGGCCTTCTCTAACTCCCATGTTTTTAAAGAATTCTCTCACGTCTTTTCCTCACAGTTTTATAGATTTATTATCTTTTAAGTTTTGGATCAATTTTGAAATTTTCTAATTGAAGGAGTCCAAGTTTACTTTTATCCAACTTACTAGCAAAATATTCCAATGCCATTTATTGAATAATCTAGCTTCTTCACCAATGATTTGAAATACCACCTTTATCATAACAAATTCTATGTTATTTGGACCCATTTGTGATCTTTCTATTCTGTTCTATTGGTTTATCTATTTATGTGCCAGTACCTCAGTCATTTGAAACACTGAATATGTTTTAACATCTGGTCGAGTAGAACCTTCTCGTTTCTCTTCTTTTCAGCTATGTTGATGTTATTCCTACTTGTTTATTTCTTCACATGAAATTTAGAATCATATAACTGGTTCAAATTGTCAGCATTTTTTTGGGGAATGCATTAAATTAAAACAGTAATTGAGAGATTGACATTGCATTTTGATACTGAATCTTCCTCTCCAAGACTGTGCTGTGAGTTTCATTTGTTTGAGTCATCCTTTTGCCTCTCTCAGTTCTAGTCCTATTTACAGAGGGAAGGCCTTTAGGAGAGGAAAACATTTTTCAAATTCACAAGTAGGTCTGATCGGTTCATCATGACAGCAATGGCTAAGGGCCTGGCTAGATCTCCGTTCATCTCTCTCTGGGCCAAAGCTCACGGCTTCTCCCTCGTGTGGTATTAGGTTGGGGTTTTGCGGGGAGAGAGGAGGATCTGTCAGCAACAGATAGAAAAAAACACAAGAGAGGGGGTGATGGAGGTGGGGAAAGAGACACCATCTGGGTACCCAGAACTGAAAGTCAGCAATGTTGGACAAAGATAGAAAGAAAGGGCAGGCGTGGGGGACTGCGGGTTACCGGTGATATCTGCAGGAAGGTGGGGAGGAAGAGAAACCAGAAGGGCAGCAACAGGGAAGGATGGGTGAGGAGGGGGAAGAGGAGAGAGAGGAGGGGGCAGGAGGGGGGATGGAGGTGGAGGGAAGAGGAAAGGACAGCTGGTCAGGAGCACATGCCTGTGAGGCCCTAGGTTCACCACAGCGCTTCCAGCACTGGGGTGGTGTCTTCATGTCAACGTCTTTTCTTATATGCAGTAATTAACGTACATATAGAAAAGTGTATTGGACTTCCCTGGTGGTCCAATGGTTACAATGTCACCTAACAATGCTTGAGGCACAGGTCCAGGAAGATCCTACATGCAGCAGGACAGGTAAGCCCATGAGCTTCACCTACTGAAGCACAAGCCTAGAGCCTGTGTTTTGCAAAAAAGGAAGCCACTGCAACGAGAAGGCTGTGCACTGCAGTGAAGAGCAGCCCCCACCACCAAAACTAGAGAAAGCCCGTGCGTGGCAGCGAAGACCCAGCGCAGTCAGAAATAAAGACATAAATAGAATTTAAAAATTAACCTTTATAGAAAAGGTTTAAAACGCATATACACTGTTTACTGAATGGATATGAAGTCAGCTTCCTTTCAGCTACCACCAGGTCAAGAAATGGAACATTTACCAGCATCTCAGAACCTCCCTTTATATATGACCACTGTCCTAGATCTTTATGATCAGCAGACAACTGCTGCTATAATAAAGAAAAAAAAATGTTGAAAAATTCAAGACCAGGACTGAAATGTGCTAGAGAGGGGACTGGAACCCAGGCTATGAAGGGACGCTGTTTCCAGGACTTTTTCCAGCTCCGGATCCCTCATGCGCTCCAAGCCTTGTCTCCCTTCCCCAGAGAGAGATATCTGAGAGCTCTCCCTTCGTGGGTTCCATTCCAGGTCATTGAGCAGTGCCCCTGGGCCCAGAGAGCCCACCTGATCCCCGGAGGCAGGGACCGCGAGTAGAGCTTTTGGCAAATTATCTGGCACAAAGGGCACAAGGCAAGGCCCCCGGTATTTGTGAGCAGAGCATTGGTGTGTGTGTGTGTGTGTATTAGTCATGCAGTTGTGTCCGACTCTTCGCTACCCCATGGACTAGAGCCCACCAGGCTCCTCCGTCCATAGAATTCTCCAGGCAAGAATACTGGAGTGGGTTGCCATTTCCTTCTCCAAGAGCATTGGTAGTTCTGAAGTTTGACTGGTCCCGGGAAGTAACTGGGAAATTGCTGAGGCTCAGTTTGAATCACTTCTGCCATGGGGAGCATGTGGGGGGGGGGTCACATGAGCAGCCAGCACCCCTGTTCTCTTCTCATGGATCTATCTCGGGACTTTGTTTTTTGTTGAAAGAAAACCTTCCAAAGAGAAAGCATGGCTTGTAATCTACAAGGTGGTGATCTGGGAGTGGGAAATAGGTGCAGAAAACTCCTGGTTCACAAAGCCTGGGGCCTGTAAAGACACTTTTGCTTTTTGGAGTTGGAGCATTTGCATCTGTGCTTGACCAGTCAGGAAGAAAAAAGGATGTGGCCCTGATGTTGGAGTCGTAGGAACCTAGAGAGAGGCGCCAGGCCGGGTAAGGTCAAGGCAACAGGGACAGACTGAGGATGCTGAGAGTGCAGCTGGGGCAGAGAGGCGGCTCTGGAACAAGAGTGTGCCCGGGGCCAGCCTCCCCGGGTGCAGCTGGCCTCATGGTGAAGGGGCTGGCCTCTTGGCCTAAAGAAACCACCAGGGACAAGGTTGGGGCCCATACTCTCCCCCGCGAGGACATTTAGGAAGGAACCCTCATTTCTTTTTAGGTAACGAAAGGACCAAAGTCCTTCAGTTCCTTCACGTTTCCATGCTGACCTGAACTGAGGACAGTCCGTGCCTATGCGGTGGTCTGTGAAGAATCTCTGTGGGATTCTAAAAAGCACCCCCTCCCAGGCTCCTTAATGTCTCCCCATCACCCTTTCAAAATCTGAAAATGCCCACCCAAAGTGAAATCTTTGGCTTGGCAATGTTTCTGGAAAGCCCGTAATCAATCAATCCCGTGCTCAAAGCCACATCGCAATGAGGTCCACCTGACCACCGTGTTCAAAGCTGAGTCCAGTCGCTGGAAACTTCCAATTCCCCTTATCCTGCCCTATTTTACTTTTATGCACTTAACATATAATACGGGAGAAGGCAATGGCACCCCACTCCAGTACTCTTGCCTGGAAAATCCCATGGACGGAGGAGCTTGGTAGGCTGCAGTCCATGGAGTCGAGAAGACTTGGACACGACTTCACTTTCACTTTCACTTTTCACTTTCATGCATTGGAGGAGGAAATGGCAACCTGCTCCAGTGTTCTTGCCTGGAGAATCCCAGGGACAGGGGAGCCCGATGGGCTGCCGTCTATGGGGTCGCACAGAGTCGGACACGACTGAAGCAACTTAGCAGCAGCAACGTATAATACCCTTTGCCTGTTTATTAGTTTTTCTCTCCTCCTACCAGAATATATGCTCCAGGAAGGCAGAGATTTTTGTCTACCATGTTCATGGATACCGCTGCAGCACCTAGGAAAGAATCTGGCATGTGGTAGGCATCCAGCAAACCTCTGTTGAATGAGCTGAAGATCTAGAAACAGGATGCTGAGGCTGGGATGGAGCTTTTGTAGTATTTTAATCCACAACACCTAACCTTTTTTTTTTTTTTTAGGTTTCTCTGGTGGCTCAAATGGTAAAGAATGTGCCTGCAATGCACGAGACCTGGGTTCGATCCCTGGGTTGGGAATATCCCCTGGAGAGGGGAATGGCAACTCACTCCAGTTTCTTGCCTGTAAAATTTCATGGACAGAGGAGCCTGGTGGGCTACAGCCCGTGGGGTTGCAAAGAGTCGGATACGACTGAGCTACTAACACACACACATAACCTTTTTTAAGTAGGAAGGCTTCTTTTAAGCTCAAAACATTTCATAGATACCTATATGACAGTAGCTACGCTTGAAAAGTACAAAGTACTTTTAAATGAATTTCTCCTTTATTAATCTATAGACATTTGAGAAATTGTATGTTATATTCTCTATTTATATCCACTTATGTGACATACGAACATTACCTGACATATGGATTCACAAACTGTTTGCAACAACTCCGAGGGCACAAAGGACTTGTAAACCAGAGATAAGACACATGTTTACAGAGGGAAGGCCTTTGGGAGATGGAAACATCTCCAAATCCATGGTAGGTTTGATCTGTTCAACATGACAGCAAGAGCTAAGGGCCAGGCTTTGTCTCCATGCGTCTCCCTCTGGACCAGAGCTCACTGTCTTCTCCCTCGTATGGTGCTGGGCTGAGATTTGGGGGGAGAGGGGAGGGTCTGGCAGCAACAGATAAAGAGACCAGGGATGGGGTGGAGGTGGGGAGAGAGACACCATCTGGATATCCAGAACCAAAAGTCAGCTGTCTTGTACTAAGCTAGGAAGAAAGCAGCAGGCATTGAAACTGTCAGAAACTATGAACAATTGAGCACTTTCTGGCTCTTAAGCTATCAGAGAGCTAGACACCAAAGGTTTAGAAAGGCTGACAATTATGTTTTGAGTGGAGGGATGAGCCTGGGCTTTGGAGCTGTCAAGGGTGGTTCAGATTTTCACTCTGACAAGGACATTTATGTGATCAGGGAGATCCTTCTGTCTTTGTGTTTGGGTCAGAGAGAGGAAAAGTGATGGTGGGGTCAGGTGCCGAGCAGAATACCGGGGATGTCCAGATACTCAACAAGTATTCCTTCTCCCTAAATGGTCTGAGGGAGGAGCAGTGTCCAGGGAGGCCCCCACTGAAGCAGGGATGAGGAGGTGCTGAACGATGGGCTGAGGGTGTCCTTTCCCGGGCAGATGGGGTGAGCTTCAGTGGTTCAGGGGATTGGGGCTCTCGGGGTGGGGGGTGCGGGAGAGAGTTTTTGCCTGGTTCTGGAAGTATCAACTTTGGGTGGAGAAGCCGCGTCGCTGGACACACTTGCAGTGGGTGAGGGACGTAGAAGTCCCTGCAAGTGGGAACCATGTGTGCTATGCTGAGTAGCTGATGAGACTCAGTCCCCTAATTAGAGAGAGAGAGTCCTGCTTGAAGCCTCAAACTGAGACTCTAATTCTAATCAGTATTTTAATTCCAGTACATTTGGCAAAATAAAAACAGCTGTGAAGAGAGCCAGGGAAAAAAGACAAGCGAGCTCTCTTCCTTGCCTTTCAACCCTCCAGCTTTCAGAGTCATTTGGCCATTTGGGCTGCTTGCCTCTCCCCCCTTCTCTTCTAGATTTGCCAGGGAACATGATACCTGCCGGCAGGCCTGTGCTCCCATCCCTTGACCTCCAAGAAACCCTCCGGATTCCCGACTGGGGCCAGTCCTCTTACGTTGCTCTGTACGAGTGTCTGTCATTTCAGATGGGCTATGTGTCAGGCCCAGTCACACAGACGTGAGCCACAGGGATGGCAGCAGGTCTATTTTCAAGAGCTTGGGCTGTGAGTGAGTCACAAACAAAACCAGAGAGCATGGCCCATCGCCTCAGAGCACCACTTTCCAGCTACTGATGGGTTTGGCCTTGGTCCTCTCTGTTTTTGTGGGTCAGGCGAGAAGTGTCCACTTACATAGGATGTAATTTTAAAGAGCTCAGAGATGTCCAGCTACGCCTTGGCCTGAAATAGAAATTCTCCTCCTAGGAGACATGCCTTCAGGTCAAGAAGGCTCTTGTCAATTAGGGAACGAACTTATGGTTATGGGGGTGCGGGATGAAGGGGAAAAATGGGGGAAGCGATAGGGAGTTGGGGATGGACATGTACACACTGCTATAGAAAAATAAAAACGTGAAAAACAACAACCAAAAAAAGAAAAAAGAAGGCTCCGGTCGAAAAGGAACAGCTGTTTTATCATGAGGAGGAAGCAACCTCTGAGCAGGCTTTTATATTTTTGGAGGGAGAGGGTCCATGGTAAAGGGCAGATAACACAGGACAGGAGCCTTTTGATATGCAGGTGAGCAGAGGAAAATCCCTGCCAGTGGAGGAAGTTCCTACTGAGAGGAGCAGCTTGGGGACCTGGTAACTAGCAAAAGTGTGTTGAGAATTAATTACAATACACTTTTTAAAAAAATATAATTTATTTTTTTTACTTTACAATTCTGTATTGGTTTTGGCATACACTGACATGAATCCATCATGGGTGTACATGCGTTCCCAAACATGAACCCCACCCCACCCCCTCCCCACAACATCTCTCTGGGTCATCCCCGTGTACCAGCCCCAAGCATGCCGTATCCTGCATCGGACATAGACTGGCAATTCGATTCTTACATGATATTATACATGTTTCAATGTCATTCTCCCAAATCATCTCACCCTCTCCCTCTCCCACTGAGTCCAAAAGTCCGCTATACCCATCTGTGTCTTTTTTGCTGTCCTGCATACAGGGTCATCATTGCCATCTTTCTAAATTCCATATATATGTGTTAGTATGCTGTATTGGTGTTTTTCTTTCTGGCTTACTTCACTCTGTATAATCGGCTCCAGTTTCATCCATCTCATCAGAACTGATTCAAATGTATTCTTTTTAACCGCTGAGTAATACTCCATTGTGTATATGTACCACAGCTTTCTTATCCATTCATCTGCTGATGGACATCTAGGTTGTTTCCATGTCCTGGCTATTATAAACAGTGCTGTGATGAACATCGGGGTACATGTGTCTCTTTCAATTCTGGTTTCCTCTGTGTGTATGCCCAGCAGTGGGATTGCTGGGTCATAAGGCAGTTCTATTTGCAATTTTTTAAGGAATCTCCACACTGTTCTCCATAGTGGCTGTACTAGTTTGCATTCCCACCAACAGTGTAGGAGGGTTCCCTTCTCTCCACACCCTCTCCAGCATTTAAAAAATATGGAACGCTTCACTAATTTGCATGTCATCCTTGCGCAGGGGCCATGCTAATCTTCTCTGTATCGTTCCAATTTTAGTATATGTGCTGCCGAAGCGAGCACTACAATACACTTTTGAAGGAGAAGGGGATGAGAGGATGAGATGGTTGGATGGCGTCACCGACTCAATGGACATGGGTTTGGGTGGACTCCGGGAGTTGGTGATGGACAGGGAGGCCTGGCATGCTGTGGTTCGTGGGGTCGCAAAGAGTCAGACACGACTGAGAGACTGAACTGATACTGATTGAGAATTACAGAGAGGCAGTAAGTCCCGATTTCACCAGCTTCACTGTGTTTGTCGGCTGATTGGATTCAGGACCATGCACTGGTCCAAAAGTTCATGGAGCCGAACCTTGATGACTCTGCCAAAGCTCTACTATTGTTCTACTATGTTCTATCAGGGAAGTGGAAATCTCCTTTCTGTCTCCCTGAGATTCAACCTAAACATCAGGACTTAATCCTTTCTCAAGGCTCCATGTTAGAGGGAGGGGTGATGACTTTTCCCCTTGACCATCCCTACAGGGTAGGGACAAAAGTAGTATGCGTGCCACTTGGGTGTGTTCTCAAGTGGGTGGAACCTGGTGGTCTACAGTCTATGGGGTCGCAAAAAGTCAAACATGACTGAGCGAATAACATTTCTACTTTTTCAAGTCAGTGAATCTGCAATTGGGTTTTGCTCTACCAGGGAAATGGGGCTTCCCTGGTTGCTCAGGTAGTAAAGAATCTGCTTGCAGTGCAGGAGACCTGGGTTCAGTCCTTGGGTCAGGAAGATCCCCTGGAGAAGGAAATGGCAATCCACTCCAATATTTATACCTGGAGAATTCCATGGACAGAGGAGCTTGGACCGCTACAGTCCATGGGGTTGCAAAGAGTCGGACATGACTGAATGACTAACACACAACAGGGAAATTAATTCAACACAGAGAGCCTGAGCTGGCTCCTGCTTCTTTGGTGATATAAAGTAGGACCCTCTCAAAATGAGGGTTTCTGTGGTGGCTCAGCTGGTAAAGAATCTGCCTACAATGCGGGAGACCTGGGTTCAGTTCCTGGGTTGGGAAGATCCCCTGGAGAAGGGAACAGCTACCCATTCCAGCATTCTGGCCTGGAGAATTCCGTGGACTGTACAGTCCATGGGGCCACAAAGAGTTGGACACGACTGAGAGATTTTCACTTCTCAAAACGAACTGTGTACTTTTTCAGCTGCTAAGAGGGAAGCAAATCCATCAAGGAAAGAATATTTAAATATTCTCAGCATTTCTCCTGTGCAAAGTTCTGTGCCAGCCCTGAGGGGGATATAGGAGGAATAGTAGCTGTGGGTGGGCGGAGCAGGGGGGCATACTTCTTATTCCTTGCAGTGGTCCTGGCTTATACCTGTAGCTCTGAGGTAATTTTATTTTTTTTCCTTTGGTTTTAAGTTTCTGTGTTTTGGGATAACTGGTCACATAGCAGTAGATAACTAATATAGGAAGTGAATGGTAAAAGGAGAAAAACATGTAACAGAATCTGATGTAATTATTTTTTTTAAAAAACCGATTGATTAATTTCTTCGGCTGTGCAGGGTCTTCCTTGCTGCACACAGGCTTTCTCTCGTTGCAGTGAGCGGGGGCTACTCTTGGGAGGTGAATTTTTAACACTGGACCACCAGGGGAGTCTTGATGTCATTCTTATTAGCTCCTCCTTTTAACCTCAGGGGCTCCCTGGCTTGGACCATACATTGTATGTTCATCTTTAGTGTGAACATGCTGCTGGGAGCTCACAATCTAGTGAGCTCATGTTCCTGGAATGAGTGAAGTGAGATAAAGCTGCACTGTGGGTGGGGAGTGGCTTATTGGGAATCCTTGTGCATCCAAAGAAGGCACCGGCATTCTGCCTTCATTAGCTACTCAGATTCCCGCAGGACCTCCAGGTGGCATGGCTGCAGGGCTTCCTAAGCATCTATTCCATGTTGGTAGCACCCTCTGGAGACATCTCTAGCGTCTGTGCTGTGAAGGGTGCCCCCTACAGTTGTGCGTCATGGTGCCCTGGTTCTTGGGTTTGGGAGATGCTAATGTTCACTCTCATCTGGGAGCCTGCCCTGTGTATCTTCACATATCATAACACAAGTTCACGCAACAGAGCAGTTTTCCATTAAAGGCGGATTGAATAGAGCCATATTTAACCCCTAATATGAGCCCTTGAAAGACCTTCGTGGTCTGACCCAGGGGTTCTCAACCATGGCTGGGGAGACATTAAGGTGATTCCTGTTCCTTTAAAACTTATATTGAGTTATATAAGCTGTTATATATTATGAATACTAACACACTGTTGGTCATATCATTGGCTGATGTGATTTCTATCTCTAGCTATCTATCTGTCTATCCATCTATCATCTATCTATCTATTGGTCTATCTACAATGGAATACTTCATGCTCAGATGCTCAGTTGTGTCTGACTCTTTGCAATCCCACAGATTGTAGCCTGCCAGGCTCCCCTGTCCATGGAACTTTCCAGACAAGAATACCGGAGTAAGTCGCCATTTCCTACTCCAGGCGAGCTTCTTGACTGGGATTGAACCCACGTCTCTTTCATCTGCTGCACTGGCAGGTGAATTCTTTACCACGACACCGCCTGGGAAGCCTGACAATGGAATACTAGTCAGCCATAAAAAAGGAAGGAAATCCTGCCAATGTGAACTCAAGCAGCCAGGCTCCAGAACCCATGCTTCACTTCTGTCCAAAGGCAGAGTTTACATCAAGGCTGGAAAAGAACTGTACAACTTGGGACGTGGACATGGTTTGCCGTGGAGCCCGTCTTCTCCCCCACAGCTGTCCCTTCTCTTTGTGATGGTCCAGAGACCCAGGACTCTTCAACTTCTCCACGTTCCCACTCCTTGGCTCTGCTGTGGCTGGTGTGGTTACAGGCACTCTCAATACACCTTCTCATCAAATCCTCCTGGTGATTCGTGGAGGTGACCATCCTCTCTCTCCATTCACTGATGAAAAACAGCCCTTTTTGGGTCACGCAGTCTGGCTTTCTTTTCCTCAATGGTCATGTTTTCTGGTGGGGGCTGGTGGCAAATGATGTTCTATGTCAGAGAGCAGTGTGAGCAGAGACTCGGAGGCATCGCCGCCCTGCGAGGAATCTGCAGGTGCTATGAGGCTGGCATGTGGTCAGAGGAGGCCTCAGAGAGAGACATGGCCCAGCCTGTCCTCTCTTTGCTCATTTCAAGCCCAGAAGGCTATGCTGACCCTGCTGGTCCCGTACCAGCTTCCCAATAGAACCTCATGTACCTGCCCTGCTTATGCAGGCTTCCCATTTACCTCTGGGTCTGCATTCAGAGTGGGTTAGGGAGACTAGTAGGCCCACGAGTGGTGATGGGGGTTTTCTAGGCCTGAATTTCCAGCCCCTCCTTTGGGCTACAGTGAGATGTCACCCAGTCTCTAGTGACGCTGTGTCACTAGAGGTCAGGGTGTGAAGGTACCTCTGTTTGGTGAAGAAGCAGCTCTTGGGAGGGGTTGTTAGATCCAAGTACCTTCTAGGAGGGGGCTGGGCTACCTGGGGGCAGGATGGAGGTGCTCAGAGACACACGGAGGCAGAAGATGGAGTAGTAGTTGTCTGTAAAGGGGAGGAGGTTGGAGGAAAATGCAAGTGATCACGGCTCCCTCTTCATTCCTAATCTAAAGGTTCTTAAGTTGAGTGAGGCCTAACCAGCCAGGCCATCCTTGCTAGCTCCTGTTTTTTCTCTCTCTCTCTTTTTTATTTTTAGTGTATTTTTATTTATTTATTTGGCTGTGCCGGGTCTTAGATGTAGCACATGGGATTTTCAATCTTTGCTGCATCACGCAGAATCTTTAGTTGCAGCATGTGGGATCTAGTTCTCTGATCAGGGATCGAACCCAGGCCCCCTGCATTGGGAGCACATAGCCTTAGCCACTGGACCACCAGGGAAGCGCCCCTAGCTTCTCTTTGAACTCACTTCTGTGGTTTCCTTCCTGGCTCTCTAGGGAGAATCCACATGATCATTATGAGGCTTTTGCCTTCCGATTTTCTGAGAGTCTTTGCCTCAGTGAAGCAGAATCTCATAACCCAAAGACCCAAAATTTCCAGCCGATTTCTGATTGCCTGATCTCTGCTCTGAGGTGGAAAACCTACGGGTTTCATTATTTCCAAAATGTCCACGTACTTCCTCCCTCTTTTCTAAAGAACATGAGAGTCACAGGTGGTGGCTCCGGTCCTTGCGTCTTGGCTAGGCAAAGCCTTCATCCTCGATTCAAAGGGACCCTGGGGCAGCCAGTCCTCATCCTAGAATTTCCAAGAAGTCTCGATTTCAAACAGTCTGCTGTATTGGGAGGCCACATGTCAGGCCAGGGCCAGATGAATGTGTCCTGATTTTTGTTTCAGAAAATATACTCAGGGTAACTGGGGAGAGAGAAATTGGAAAGGACAGTAGTTGGAGCCCGGTCCTGGGCATGAGGTGGAAACCACAGAGAGGCTCCATTTCAGTTTGCTTAAGCAACAGTAGCCATCACAGCCTATCAGGGTGGAGGGGCCATCAACGTCAAGGTCGTCTGGTTCAGCCTTGGTCTTTCCATAAACACGTCCTGGTGGCTTTGAGCACGGCTGAAAGTCAGGCAGAGGCAAAGTTACACGCTGGCTGTGCTACCTCCTAACTGTGACCTTAGACAGGACACTTAGCTTCCAGGTCCGCAGTGTGTAAACCTGGAAGGATAACGACACCTATGCTGCAGGTTTGGTTTGAAGGCTAAACAAACAAGGAATGGAAATGGGTAGCCCGGCACCATCTTCCTCCTCCTCTTCCTCGCTGTGTGCCCAGCACTGTGGAGACACCCAAGTGAACACTATGTGCGGTAAACACTGCTCATTGCCTGCTCTTTATCCACCCTTTCTCCCATTTCCCCTTCTCTGCTTCCTCTCTTTCTTCCTTCCATAATGGACCCTGGTTTATTCAGGGTGGCAAAGTATTCCTCCAAAGACCACTATGTTTCAATTTTTTAATTGACTCTTCGAGGTGGTCACGTGACATGTAGGTGGAAGTCAGTGGGTGGGATCTAGCAAGATACTTTAAAAGGAGATGATGGAGTAGCCACCTGTGCCAATGATGTGCCAAGCATGATGACAAAAGCCACATGCTAAAGCAGAGCAGGAGGAGAGAGAAGGATTTGGGCCCTTAACAGCAGAGTTGGATGAGTAGGATCCATACGTCAAACCTGGCCTGCCACCTGTTTTTGTCAATTAAGCTTTATTAAAACACAGCCATGCCCATTCCTTTATGTATTATCTGTGGCTGTTTCCACATTACAATGCAGGATGGCGTAATGGTGCCAGAGTCTGTGACTGGCAAAGCCTAAGCTATTTATGGTCTAATTTTGTCAGAAAAAGTTCTTTTTAATGGCACTAACGCATCTTGAGCCAATTCTGGATTGCTTATCTCCGAGTGTCTTAGTGGTGGCAATATAAATCCTTTCATAAATCATTTAATTTAGTGGGTATTTTGCTTTCTGACTCTCAGATGAAATAGGAAAAAGTGTAGCACCCACAGGATTGCTTTCAGTTCTGCCAAGATGTTGCAAACTTCTGCTAGAAGATTCAGAACAAGTGTATCTGTGAGGATACAAGTAACAGAAAGGTGGCAAGTAACAGAAATCCCCTCTAACTGATCAAAGCAGAAAAGATATTTTTAGACAGACTAGTAAAGGTTTGAGAACTAGTGTGAAAGAGGGCAGGTACTAGGCAGTTCAGGGCTGGGGTACCAGGAATCATTCTTTCCTTGAGGCTGGAGGTAGAGTGATTGATGGAGCTCTTGGCTATGGTAGGGAAGCACCTCTGTTAATGGTCCCTTTGCATAGTTCCATGGGAGAAAAGTTCATTTCCCAAAAAGGAATGAGGATGCTACTGGAATGCCAAACCAGTGAGGGGCCAGCACAGGGAGGGTAATCTCTGCCTCCAAAATCACCCTGTCATCCTTATGCAGAGCCAGTTGGTTCCCTCTTCTCTCCTTTCCCACGATCACAAAATTTCCAATTTCTCAGCAGGTTGCATGGCCACACAGAATAAGGATGAATTTCCCAGTTTCTTTTGTAGCCAGAAGAGGGCATAAGACTATGTTGCCCAGTAAAAACATAGTATAGTATTAGTTTTCAATGGACGCTGTAACAAATTACTAGAAAATGTGACAACACAAATTTATGCTTCTACAGGTCTGGAGGTTTGAAGTATGACATAGATCTTACTGGGCGATGAAGGTGACAGACAGCAAGACAGCATCCTGGAGGCTCCAGGGGAAAAACGTATTCCTTGTCCCTTCCAGTTTTGGCCACATATCTTGCCACCCACATTCCTTGGCTTGTGACCCTCTTCTTTCACCTTTAAAGCCAGCGACATTGGGCCAGGTCTTTTCATGCTGCCATATCTCTGGTTCTGACTCTTCTGCCTCTCTCTTCCACCTTGAAGGATCCTTGTGTTCACATAAGGAGCTAATCCAGGAAAATCTTCCCATTTTAAGGTCAGCTGATTAGCGACCTTGATTCTGTCTGCAACCTTCACTTCTTTCTACCATGTAGCATAACATGTTCACAGGTCCCAAGGATGTCTTTGGGGACTGGGGTCATTATTTTGCCTACTACACACATTGATGGTGGTGACTATGGCAACCACTTGTAGAAGCTTTCTGCATGCCAGGTGCAGAGATAAACACTTGACATGAAGTGTCTTATTTAATCCCACACCACTTTGGTAGGTAGACTTCTAAGATGGCCCCAGAGATCTGCCTTCTTGTGCACACATCCTACATCCCTCTTCTTCTATTTATTTGGCTGTCCTGGGTTAGCTGCAGCATGAGGGATCTTCACTATTGAATGTAGAATCTTGTTCCCTGATCAGGGATCGAACCCAGGCCCCCAGGATTGGGGGTGCAGAGTCTTAGCCACTGGCCCACCAGGGAAGCCCCTCCCTCTTAACTGTGGGCAGAACTGTGAACACAACAGAATAATAGTCCTGTGATTAGGTTACATAATAAGGCAAAAGGGATGGGCTTGCTGATCCCATGACCAGGTTTTATAAGACTTTGACAGGGAGAGAGTCTCTCTTGCTGGCCTTGAAGCAGTGAGTTGTCATGGGGGACGCAACATTGGCAAGAAGCTGATGGCAACTTTCAGGAGCCAAGAGCAGTCAGGCCCGAGAGCCAGCAAGAATACAGGGACCTCAGCACATAGCTGCTGGGCGCTGGATCTGCCAACACCTGAATGAACTTGGAAGAACATTCTTCCTCAGAACCTCCAGAGGAGAACTCAGACTGGCCAACACCTTGATTTCAGCTTTGAGACTCCCTGAGCAGAGGACCTTGAATGGATCCTGATCTACAGAGACTGTGAGATAAGGAATGTCTGTTCTAGGCCACTGTGTGTGGCCATTCCTTATGCACTGATATAGAATGAATACATCTCAGTTGGAGAGAACCAAAGCTCAGAGATAGTTGGATGCATCATCGACTCAATGGACATGAGTCTGAGCAAACTCCAGGAGATAGTGAAAGACAGGGAAGCCTGGTGTGCTGCAGTCCATGGAGTCGCAAAGAGGAAGACACAACTGAGTGACTGAACAATAACAACAAAGCTCAGAGAATTTAAGGAACTTGTCAAGGTCAGAGTGCTGATAAGATGCAGAGCTGGTATTCAAACTAAGGTCTGTCCCTAAATCTGAATGTTTAACTTCTGCTACTTCCCAACTGACAAACATGAGTAATAGTATTGGTGGTATTTTTTGTTTGTTTGTTTGTTTGTTCAGCTCTGTATGGCATGTGGGATCTTAGTTCCATGACCAAGGGATAGAATCTGTACCCCCTACACTGGAACCACTGGACCACCAGGGAAGTCCCAATTGGTTAAAAAAAAATTTTTTTTTTAAATTCTACAATTTAATTGTTAAGCTCTTCACTTGTGCCTGATAGAAACAATTTCTTTTCTGGCTTTTGGAAATGAAATAATGACTTAAAAAAATTTTTTGTAATGAGATAGTTCACCCATTCTGTACCACTTGAGCATTTCTGAGCTTCTGCTGGGCTTCCCATTGTAAAGTGATTCTCTTGTTTTGAACACCGTGGCACCAACATTTAAATCCTGAAACAAGCTGGATGTGTGGCCAGATTTTGGGTAGAAACTTTCATTCTTTCAACCAAACTTCACATTGACAAAAGCTACAAAGCCGCGCCAGTGAGTTCACTCAGAAAGTCCATACAGTAGGCAAGCCAATGTCTTGATCTAGACTTAGAGAAATATTGACATTGCACAGAGTACATGACAGATGTGGGTCCTTTGGAAGGAGCCAGACACAAATCAGTTGAAAAATGTTACTGAATTTTCAGTAATTTTTCATTGGGAGGAATTTTCTCTACCACAGATGGGAAAAACATGACCACTATCAACAACTTCTATGTTAAAAAGAAGCCCTCCTGTTGGAAAGTTGGGACTCCTGCTCCTCAGGGCTGGGGGTCGTGGAAGCCCACTTCTGCCCCCACAGCCAACAGCTGATCAGAAAAATACAGGTGTTCTTTGTCCTGGATTCTTTGCTCTGTGGCCTATGTCTTTCCTCTTTGCAAGATGCGCCCATCAGCCCTTCTGATATCAATACCACCTCACAGTTTTCTGGAAGGAAGGTTTGAAGGAAGTCATTGGGTCCTCATGAATGATTTGTGGCTTACCTGTTGGGGTGGTTGGGAAGCTTGTGAGAAAGCAAAGCTTCTCAGTTGATGGCTGTTAAGCCCTGTTAGGCCCATAGTAAGTGCTTGGTAATCCCCAACCTGGCTTCCCGAGTGGCTCAGAGGTAAAGAATCTGCCTGCAATGCAAGAGATCCAGGTTCGATCTCTGGGTCAGGAAGATCCCCGGGAGGAGGGAATGGTAACTCACTGCAGTGTTCTTGGGATTACTCCTGGGAAATCTCATGGACAGAGGAGCCTGGCAGGTACAGTCCACAGCGTCAGAAAGAGCTGGACATGACTGACACGAATGAGCATGTAGGCAGGCATGCACAACCCCCAATCCAGGGGAGTGACTTTAAGATGGATAACCCATCTGAAGCACAATAGGCCTGGTCTTTCCCCTACAATGACTTGTTCCTTTAGGGCTTGGAGACACTAATGATAATTAAGGGACCCACCCCAGCTGACTCTCTTTAAGTTCTTCTGTTTAGAAATACCATATTTGTGGCTTCAAATATATCAAGAGAACCTGAAAGATAGGCAATTTGGCCAGATTTCAAACCCACTTAAAACTCTGGCTGTAAATTTAGCTGTGATCTGGAAACTTGAGTTTCAAGTTCCCCTTGTGTTGGGCAAAGGTTGAATTTCAAGCTATTGAACATTTTATCTGTCCTCATCTTTTTGACCTGCCTAAACTTCTTGCTCCCTTTTCCCAACTAGTTCCCCTGGCTGTTGCATTTTTCATTTGGCCATTGCTGTGACTTCTCTAGAATTCTTGCCTGTTTTTCATGACTCAGACCTTGCAGTGTGTCACACACAGTCACCCTTGTAGTGTGTATCACTGAGTGTGTCACTCAGGCTTACCTCCTTGCCTAGGTGGCAGACCCCTGTGGGCAGGAGCTGTCCTCAGGCCACTTTCTTTTCCCTCAGTGAAGCTTGGCCAGGGTCCAGCCCATGGGGGTCCCAGATAAGGCTGGAGAGTTGTCCTGTTGTAAAACTAGACACTTGGAGAAGGTGTGTTTCAATCAGATTTCCAGAACCTTGGTTTTCTGATTTGGTTAGTTAAATCATCGAAAGTAAACAAGTACACAAGCAATGCCAAGCTCTGGAGAACAGTGGTTTGAATGAAGAAGTTTACACAATCTAATACAAGTTTGATGAAGACCAAGCCAAAATGCAATCCATTCAAAAAAGCCTTCCCTCAGTCCTGACATGCCAGTACTGACTGACCTGTTTGTCTCCATTCTGTGGGAGGTAAGGGACCTATAGGTTAGAATTTGGCACATGGGCAGGTCTAGGCTTCAGTTCCCATGTACTTTCCACCCCTTGAATCAGCTTTTTCTTAAATTTATTTGGCTGCCCCCGGAGAAGGCAATGGCACCCCACTCCAGTACTCTTGCCTGGAAAATCCCATGGATGGGGGAGCCTGGTGGGCTGCAGTCCATGGGGTCGCTGGGAGTCGGATATGACTGAGCGACTTCCCTTTCACTTTTCACTTTCATGCATTGGAGAAGGAAATGGCAACCCACTCCAGTGTTCTTGCCTGGAGAATCCCAGGGATGGGGGAGCCTGGTGGGCTGCCGTCTATGGGGTCTCACAGAGTCGCACACGACTGAAGCGACTTAGCAGTAGCAGTAGCAGCCCCAGGCCTTAGTTGCAGCACGCGTGTATTCTCTGGTCTTTGTTGCAGTGGGATATGTAGTTGTAGCATGTGAACTCTTAGTTGAGTTGCAGCATGTGGGATCTAGTTCCCTGACCGGGGACTGAACCTGGGCTCCCTGCATTTGGAGCGTGGAGTCTTAGCCTCTGGACCCCCAGGGTAGACTTCTTCACTCTGCTTTTGAAGACAGAAGGTATGTGTTTCCTATGGTTGCCATCACAAAGCACCACAAAGTGGGTGGTGGTGGGGGGTGCTTTAACAACAGAAATGCATTGTCTCCCAGTCCTGAAGCTGGACTGGATCAAGATGTCTGCAAGGTAGGCTTCTTCTGAGAGCTGGGCGGGACCATCTGTCCTGGCCTCTCCCTTCGCTGCTGGCGGTTTCCTGGTGATCACTGGTGTTTCTCGGCTTGCAGAGTGCTGCCTTCATCTTCACGTGGTGTTCTCCGTGTCTGTGTTCACATTTCCCCCTTTTCGTAAAGACACTAGTCATATTCGATCAGAGGTTCATCTTAGCCTAGCATGAGCCCATCTTAACTGATCCTGTTCACGGCAAGCCTGTTTCCAAATAAGGCCGCATTCTGAGGTACCCTTGCCGTCACTGGAGCACTACTTGGAGTCCTCTTTGCACGCGTCCTCTGACCCACCTCAGAGGAGTCAGGTCTGGGTTCAGAACACAGCCTTGCCATTACCAGCCCGAAGCCCCAGTGACCGCCTCCTTTTTGAGCTTTGGTTTCTTCGTTTGCAATGGAGCAAACACTAGAGCAGAGCCTGGCACCAAAAAGCCCTTGAAAAATGGTGACAGTTATTAATGTTGTTACTTGTGAGTGAGGTGTGGAGAGAGGGAGAAGCTGTGGAGCTATGACCTCTCTGCTGACTTCCAGGAGCTCAACACGAGACACTCCCCAGGTGGGATTCCAGACTGTCGAATAAACATCATGTCTTTTGGTCTGTCCTCATGGCATCTGTGGTGCTAGCGAAGACTTTGGAGAGTCCCTTGAACAGCAAGGAGACCAAACCAGTCAATCTTAAAGGAAATCAACTCTGAGTATTCATTGAAAGGACTGATGCTGAAGCTGAAGCTCCAATACTTGGGCCACCTGATGTGAAGACTCACTGCAAAGACCCTGATGCTGGGAAAGCCTGAGGGCAGAAGAAGGGGGTGATAGAGGATCAGATGGTTGGATAGCAACATCAACTCAATGGATGTGAGTTTGAGCAAACCCCAGGAGATAATGAGGGACAGCAAAGGCTGGTATGCTGCAGTCCATGGTGTTGCAAAGAACTGGACACAACTGAGCAACTGAACAACTACACAGCAACCTTGGAGCTATGATTCTTGGAAACTGGATCCCTCTGAGAAGCTAACTGAAGCTGTGGACTCTCTTCCCCAAACAGCATACATGCATGGACTGCATAAAGTTAAAGATGATTTCAAAAGGTTGATGGTTCCTCTTCAGCTCATCCATGGAGGCTAAAACCCCTCACTGGAGAGGCAGCAACCTTAGAAATACCTTTGTTCATTTAGTAAACATTTGCTGTGTGGTTGTCACACGCTGGGTGCTGTGGGAGGGGAGTCAGGGAAAGAGCAGGCAGGAGACATTTCCCCAAGTTGCTCACTGGCATCTAGAACCATAATAAGGAGTAGAAATGACTCACCCTTTGGGGAGAAGTGTAGCTATACTTATGTGAGAGTTCAGAGCACAGAAATCGTTTCCAGCGTGGGGGTGTGTGAAATAAACAAGTGTGTTCAGTGATGGGAAGGATATTGTATTGGAAAGTGAAAGAAGAATAAGAGATTGACCTCAAATGATATGTTGGCTTTCCCAAGGTACACGCTCTGACAGTTCACACAAGGGCACATGTGTTGTTTGCTTTCACCTCGGTGTAACAAGTTGGCAGATTCTCTCTGATGGGAAGCCAGATCCAATTCATGGTGGTTTCTTCGCATATAGTCTTCTAACTCAATATCACCTCCATTACTGAAAGCACAGGTCATCTTCTTGCACAAAACACACAGCACATTGAATTTCCTTCTGTCTTCAGGCTTCACCTCTGTTAGGAGGGAGTGTCTCACCAGCCCCTCCTCTCCCCAGGGTCAATGTCACGGAGGAGCAGAGAGCTCAGCTTTCTGTTCCCATTGTAATCAAAGGTCTCAGATGCCCTTAGATGGCTTGGACCTAGGAAGGGCACTAACTCCAGTAGCTGAGAATCACCTTCCATTTCTCTCTACCGGGAGAGAGTTTTCTTCCTACCCTGACCTCCTCTCTTCTTTATCCACATCCCACGAGTGGCCCAGAGCTGGAACTTCTTGGGGTCAGAGATCATTCTGACATGCTGGGTTTCTGGAGGCCCATTCTGGTCTGGGCTTTATAGGGTGGTTGTTGGCAAGATCTTTATCTCAAGTCATCCCAGAGTGAAAGGGCAGGAGGATGTGGTCGGGGAACCCACTTCACGGAGAATTTGGAGACAAACACAGCAGCAGCAAGCTGACTTTAAATAGAAACTACAGTGTTAGGTTCCCACTGTCAAAATGAGTTTGGGGCAGCAAGAAGTTAGGACAATGATTTCTGCTTTGGGCTTGGCCACAGATTTACAGTGTGACCCTGGGTAGGTCAATTCCCTCTCTGGGACTCAGTGTCCTTATGTGTAAAAGAAACCAGATGATGGCTAAGGTAACTTTCAGAGCTAAAACATTACGATGTTATGAAAAGGACTTTATTTTAAATTACCTAAGAATCTAAGGAAAAGACTCAAAGCCTCCTTTCCCCAGGCACACTCGGTTCTTCTTTCACTGAAGCTGATCTCTTCCGTGTCCCACTCCCGAACACAACGCTCATTGGAAAGCTGACTTAATGGCTCAGGCAGGCTTCCTGGATCCCATTTCTGTTTTGGTGGAGGCCTTGGATATCATTACCCAAGGTCCCTTCAGTAACCGGGGTTGTGTAACTGAGTTGCAGGCAGGCTCCTGGGTCACAGAACGGTCCTCCCTTCTCCCTCCTTTTTTGGTCCTTCTTTCCTTTCAGCAGATCTTGAATTGAAAGCTTCCTTTGCGGGAAGCCCTGTGTTATGCCTGGGCTTCCCAGGTGGCTCTAGTGGTAAAGAACCTGCCTACCAACGCAGGCGATGACATAAGAGGGGTGGGTTAGATCCCTGGGTTGGGAAGGTCCCTGGAGGAAGGCATGGCACCCCGCTCCAGTATTCTTGGCTGCAGAATCCCATGGACAGAGGAGCCTGGAGGGCCACAGTCCATGGGGTCGCAGAGTTGGACACGACTCAAGCGACTTAGCACAAGCAGAAGGGAACGTACCCCTTCAAGGTACTAGAAGGCAGGACCCCTTTCCAGCAGGAAACAGGGGAGCCCTCTGAGTCCTGCTGTGGTCCTGCTGGGTGTGGGGGCCGGAGGAGTTCTAGGGAACTTCACCTGGAATCCCCGGGTATTCCCTCCATAGCCACAAGGTAAGCTAAGCAAGTGTTTCTCACGCTTGAAACTCCCCCTTGAATGAATAAAAGGCTCTCATTCAATTTCGATATTTTAAATGAGAATAAATCTATTTTTGGTTTCTTGCTTCTAGACCTTCTTAGCTGGATATTGTGAACAGAATCAAACCTTTACCCTAATGCATAGTAACTGCACGCCTCAGGTTTTCAAAGGTAAACTGAGGAAAGGCAGAGCTCCCTCTCATGGCGCACCTGAGGTCCAGTGATTTTTTTTTTAAGTAAATGGCTTGCCTGGAAAGAGCTTAGTTAATAACAGTTATTCTATAAATCACCAGTTGATTATATCATTGATATTTTCAAGGCGACTGCTTTATGGAGAGCAATTGCCCTTCCAGGAAGTGGTGCCTAGACTGTCAGGCATTCTAATTTCCTGGATGTGAATTAAATAGTTTCTCTTCCTCCGGTTTATCACTGGTGGCAGGGCTTGTACCTGACTGGGGTGGTCTTCGCCCCATCCTCCTATCCCCAACCTCCCTTGACTTTCTTCCTTCCTCTTTCCCTATTTCTCTTTTTTGAAGTTGATTGGGAGTTATTTCAGTATTAAAAGACTACACACACATTACAGATAATTTGAAAGAAGAAAAAAAAGTTTAAAAAGTAGAAATTAAAAAACAAACAAACAAACACCCATGGCATCCAAAGAAAAATGCATTTTGGTATACTCCCGCTTTCTATTTTTTCATTGTTTTGAGTTTTGCCATTTCCTTCTCCAGGGAATATCATCTATATTGGCTATAAAGATAGCCAGTTGGAGGAGGGCATGGCAACCCACTCCAGTATTCTTGTCTGGAGAATCCCCATGGACAGAGGAGGCTGGTGAGCTACAGTCCATGGGGTTGCAGAGAGTCGGACATGCCTGAGCGCCTAAGCACATAGCCAGTTGACGGGGCACAATGCTGTACCCCTCCCTTTAAGGCTGATTTTACCTTCTTTCTAATTTGTTGTTTCTAGTAGGTGGTGGCTGGGCAACCAGGCCTGTTAGAATTGCATGTAAACTAAGAATTAATCGGACTTGCTATCTTTTGGGAAGGCCTGAGGGGCTTTCCTCAGGAACTTTGGGTTTGACTTCAATGACACATTCTTCAGCCTCTCGGAGGTCCCCTTTACTTTTATGTTTTCAGTTCTTGATTGAGGTCTGTATGGTTGAGATGATCAAATAATTGACCGATGGAATATTACTGTACTAGTGAAAATGCTAAAATCTGCCTTTCTCCCTTTAGAGAGATTGTTTCTGTAGAGAGATGGAAGAATGCAGTTATTAGGATCTGCCTGTGTCCAAAGCCCAGCCCGTCTGCATCCTGGTCGGGTAACCTCAAGGACCGAAAGCAAGGTTCAGCCTCTTTGTGCCTTGGCACCCCTCACATGAGATGGCGTAGCATCTATCTCACAGGTTCTGGGCGGTAAATGAATTAATCCAGGTAAAGCACTTAGGAGAATGCCCAGAGCTCAGTAAACTCCTGTAAGTGTTTGCTATTATTTTGTCTTTATCTGTAGACAGCATTTTAAAGTTTCTTATTAACGTCTCTGATCTTACATTTAGGTCTTTAATCCCAGTGTTCACTGCAGCATTAATTACAACAGCCAAGACATGGAGGCAATCTCAATGTCCACCGATGGATGGATGGATAAAGAAGATGTGGTACATCTATACAGTGGACTATTACTCAGCCATTAAAAAGAATGAGATAATGCCACTTGCAGTAACATGGATGGATCTGGAGATTATCATACTAAGTGGAGTAAGTCAGACAGAGAAAGACAAAAATCACATGATATTACTTATGCGGGAAATAGAAAAGAAAAACGTGATACAAAGGAACTTTTTTACAGCACAGAAACAGATTCACAGACTTAGAGAATTAATTTATGCTTACTGCGGGGAGAAGTGGTGGGGAGGGACAGATTGGGAGTTCATGATCGACATTTATACACTGCTAGATTTGAAAAAGATAACCAACAAGATTTTTTAAAAACCCAAAGTCAGAATATGAGTCATTTCTTCATATCATATTGTGACTTACTATGCTTATATACTATGCTAAGTATTTTCTATACACAAAAATTGAAACAGACTAGTTTACAGAAAAGATACTTTTGAAGGTAGTTGTTCTTTCCCTTATTGTTTATATTCACATATTAAAAGAATACATATTTTCAAAAACATTTTTCCATTGTCTGTATAGGCTTTTTCTTTTTTTTTCATATTTTTAAAATTGGGATATAATTGCTTTACAATGTTGTGTTAGTTTCTGCTGTACCTCAGAGTGACCCAGCTATATGTATACACATATCCTCTCTATTTGAGCCTCCCTCCCACCCTCCCATCCCACCCCCCCATCCCACCCCCTAGGTCATCACAGAGCACAGAGCTGAACCCCCTGTGTGATACAGTAGCTTCCTACTAGCTATCTACTTTACATATGGTAATGTATAATATCAATGCTAATCTCCCAATACATCCCACCCTCCCCTTCCCGTCATGCGTCCACATGTCCTTCTCTGTGTCTGTGACTCTATTCTTGTGGGTTTTTAAAAGAGTCTCAGGAGCAGAAGGAAGAGGCAGATTCAAGGGCAAGGCCTACAAAGAGAAGGAGCAAGGTGGGGAGAGCAGGGCAGTGGGCCCAAGGTTGACATGGGGGCACCTCGGCCCCCGAGGCTGGGGAATGGGTGGTGCTGTCAGGGCTCCCTAGACACCACCCAAACTGGGCCAGAAAGTGAGAGTCAAGGCCCAACAAGGGATAGGGGACGAGATCTGAAAGTCAGAACCTTAAGGAGGAAGGGGCTGGGGTCTGCCCTCCCCCTTCAGGGCCACCGCCTAGGAGGTCGGGCGGTGCAGCATCTCAGGGGGCTGCGTGGGGGAAGTCTAACTATAGAACTTGCAGCTTTCCTTACAAGAGATCCAGCACAGTTGCACTCTGGTAATGGAAGCAAAATTTAAAATATGAGCAGGAAATAAAATTAATTTTAAAATATCTGAAAACATGTATTTTGTGACTCCGTCCAACTGGCCGAGCTCAGCTGGCTTGTTTTTTTCCCCAGACTGACTGATTAATAGGACAGAAATGAGGAGGTGTGAATTTATTTTGGACCCGGGTGGAGAGCCAGGGGGGCGCTGGCGTCAGCCCACTCAGGCTAAATCTGCATTTTCAAGTCCAGGAGGGGTGCCCTGCCCACCTACTGGATATCCTGGGGAGGAGGGGGGTGGGGGAGTTGGAAGGGCAGTGTGTCAGCCTGAGCTCCTTCTCAGCAAGCTTCTAGAAGCAGTCTGTTCTCTTTCTCTCTTCTGAAAGTAGAGTCGTGCAGGCCCAGAGGCAGCCAGGAGACCGGTGTACCCTGGGGGCCTTTCCCTGGCCAGGCCATGGACATGGAGCTGCCTCAGGAAGGGAGGTGCAGACTGTCGAGCCTAAAATGCTCCCTGGGATGAGGTGGGAGGACAGGCAGGCACTCAGGGAAATAAAATAAAACCCCTTTGGGCTGTTTTCTTCACTGAGCATGGAGAATCATTTAGCAGCGTGAAAGGTGGTTGGGAAAAAGTAAATACCCTTCCAATGGGGAAAGGCGGCTGTCTGGGAGGTGGAGAGTCAGGCTGCAGCACACAGCATTTGATCTGAGTCGAAACTCTGAGGAGAGGTTGATTGCGCCACAGCCCAGGACACGCATAATTAAAAACAAAGACATCTTTAAGACAGATCTAAGTCGGCCCCCCTGTCCCTCTCCTTCACCCTGGAAGTCCCCATGTCCACCACCCTCCCCCCCGCCCCCTGTCTCCTTTTCCTGGAAAAGGCCGGGGAAACACCTTCCAAAGTAAAATCATTCTAATGAGAGAAGACCTGTTCTTCAAGAAGCCTTGGCTTAGAGTTCACAGCTCCATAAGACGTCCCACACTCGGGCACTAAGTCGAGGGCACAGAGTTGCACTGCGAGCTTGGTCTTCTGTGTGATTAGTTTTACAACATCCTCGATGAAAGGCAGATTTTCTGCTGCCTGATTCTGAATGGACGAGGGGCTCTAGTGCTTCTGGATCTTTTGGCACACACACCCGGGTGCAGGAAGGGATCGTGATTGAGCAGGACACACCCCACCTGCAGCACGTGCCGGAGTGGCCGCTGCACGGGGCACATGTGTGCCCCCAGGAGAGCTGCCTCTGCCAGAAACTTCTTCGTGAGAGAAAGATCTGCTCTGCTTCTCTGTTACTTCTTTTTTAATATTACTTATTTATTTGGCTGCATCAGGCCTTAGCTGCAGTATGCAGGTGCTTTCATTGTGGCACTTAACCTCTCTAGTTGCAGAGCACAGCCTCAGTAGTTGCACAGTGCAGGCTTAGTTGCGCCAGGGCATGTGGGATCTTAGTTCCCTGACCAGGAATCGAACCCACATCCCCTGTTGCAAGGTGGATTCTTAACCACTGGACCACCAGGGAAGTCCTTATTAACTTCATTTGGATGATTGAAATTTTCCTCAACCCAAAGGGTAGGGACAATGGTCTTTTTTTGGATACCCCAGAAATCTGGAAGAAAATACGATGATATAAGTTCATTTATTTTGGGCTCCAGAGAAACTGATTGTTGTGCATGTATGTTTCTGTGTGTGAATATCTGTGTGTGTCTGCATGTGCAGGCATGTGTATGTGTGTATGCATGTATGCTGGGAGGGTGGGGAATGCTGAGAACTTCCAGAAGCTCCATTGCCCTTTGTCCCAGAATGGCCAGGGCTGCCCAGCGTTGACTGGGAGCCATTCGCAGGAGAAAAGGGCTGGTTGTTTGGTCTGTAATGACCAGCCCCTGCCCCATCCAGCATATGGTGGGCTCCAATTAGGGGAGCTGTTATTTGCTTCCCCAGGTCAGTTTAAGAGGCAGTAAGGAAAGGCAGAGCTCACCTCACCTAAGAGGCAAGCAGGGTAGGTAGCACAACAATCCAGGCCTCAAGGGGTGTAAACCCAGACTTGAATGCCACCGGCCACTTTTCTGGCAGTGCAATCCTGGGAAAGTTCCCTGGCCTCTCTCAGCCTCAGTGTTCTCATCTGTAAATTGGGCCAATGACTTCCATGCTATGAATTCGTGTAAGTGCAGAGTAGGAGAGAGAGTGCTGCTCAAGGGAGGAGAGGCACCACATTCTCCTCTTCCACCAAGTCCTCCAGGCTGCTGCTGCTAGAAATGGATTTGGCAGAAGAAAGTCTTAATTCCCCTTTAGGAAGCCTCTCTCCTAGACCCTGGCTGCCTCCTTGGCCTTCCACTCAGCACTGGGAGCTAGTGGAGTCTGTCACTCCGGTCCAGAAAGAATCTGGAATAGGTGTCCAGTAGGACAAGAGGCGGGTGAAAGCTCCACCTGGTGGGGCGCCTGTGGGGCTTCACTTTGTAGCCTGAGGGGGTGGGCTGCCCCAGAGACAGACTCCTGCCCACGTCTCAGCACTGCTCAGAGCCAGCCCTGGGTCAGTGGAGTTCGCCCACCTCCAACACAGATGTTCTCAGCCCTCCACACCCCCACGCGGACTCCCTCGTCCTCTGGAGAGCTTCCTTTGCTCCAATCTGATGCTGTGACTGCCCTGAGCAGCCCCCACGGGGACAGTTCTGACACTGTCCCTTAGCAGCTGGCGTTTTCAGATGCCAGCACTGTTTGTTCTTGGAACTGCCCTTTTGTATTTTGTCTGATTTCCCCTGGAGCCCCTGGGACCTTGGCACCCAGGTAGGGCTGTGCCACCCTGGAAGAAGGAAGCCAAAAATAGGAGTCCCTAAACTCCAGTACTTCAGCCACCTCATGGGAAGAGTTGACTCATTAGAAAAGACTCTGATGCTGGGAGGGATTGGGGGCAGGAGGAGAAGGGGACGACCGAGGATGAGATGGCTGGATGGCATCACCGACTCGATGGACGTGAGTCTGAGTGAACTCCGGGAGCTGGTTATGGACAGGGAGGCCTGGCGTGCTGCGATTCACGGGGTCGCAAAGAGTTGGACACAACTGAGCGACTGAACTGAACTGAACTGAACTGACCCAGAAATGGTGGAAAGTCACACACAGGTGCTCGGGTGAGGTCTGCAGGGTTAACGTCGATGGTTTGAAGTCCAAACATGGACCTTCGGATATTGAAACTTAGTCCATTGTCAAGTATTTTCAACCCATGTTTCTTCACAGAAAATGAATTGGATGTAAAACTTCCCTCCCACCCCTCACCCAGACTTCTCTGAAGTTGGGCATTTGACATTGATTTTCCCAGCTCAGTATCAACTATAGCATCGCTGAAGAGCACCAAACTGCTATTTAGACATTTTAAAGATGCAATTTGAGTTCCAGGCAGGGGAAAGGGGTGGATAAAAAGAGATTATATGATAATGATATGGCAGTGGAAGCCTGTCAAATAAAGTGCATTTTCTCTGGTGGGCAGGCTATTTCTGGAGCCGGGCATGGGTCGCTCTGCTGAAGGATGTGTTTATCCTAATGGGAAGCAGGGCTGAGCTAGGCCGCAGCTCCCTGCACAGTTCTTAAAGTCTTAAGATACCGCAAAGACATCTGTGGTATCCAGAAGACGCATTTAGTCTGCCCTGGCCCTTTCAGTGTGTGCTGACTTGGCTCTGACAGGAGCCAGAGGAAGGCAGGGGGAAGCCTGACAGCAGAAATGGGAGAACGTGGGTCCATTCAGACCTGCCAATTAAGGTGCTTTTGGATACAAGGAACAATACAGAGTCTCCTGTAGGATCTAACAGGTAGCCCAGAGCCAGGGCTCCAGGTAGGGCTTTATCAGGGCACTAACTCCTGTAATGCTGCCTGCTCTGCCCTCTTGTAATTCTTTTCTTTAGGCTGACTCACCTCATGGCTGCAAGGTGGCTGCCGGCAGCAGCTCTGGCACTTGCTTCCTTGGTCACATCCAGAGGGAAAAGACAGGAAACCTTTTTCCTTCAGTTTGTGGTCAATTTAAGCCACACCCTGGACTAATAGCAGCTAGTAGGCTGACATCTTGAGTTAATTGGCCCGGGGTTCTGAACCCGATACCTGCAAAGAGACTTAAGTCTTTGTTAACCCTGACTGCTGAGATCAGATTCCCCTGAGGCTCAGGCACTACCTGAGGGTGGGGAAGGGATGGGGGAGGCTTAACTGGACTCTGTAAGGAAGGCGGGGGAAATGGTGAGTTGATAATGAAAGCAGTTAAGCAATGGACAGTATTCCCAAGCAGAGAGGCAGAAGACTTGTTCTAACAGAGACCTGGGCTGGTCTGGCCTTCTGTCTCACAGAGCTGTCAGAATCAAGAAGATGATGGCGAGACTTCTCTGGCAGTCCAGTGGTTAAGACTCTATGCTTCCACTGCAGAGGTCTGAGTTTGATCCTTGGTCGGGAAACTAAGATCCCGCATACGGAACAAAGCAGCCAAAAGAAAAAAAAGAAAAAAATTCCAAATAAACTCTTTTCAAATTCTGTTTAAAAAAAGGAAAGAAGACAGAAAATAAAAATGTGAAATAGATGTAAATAACATGTGTTATATAGATAAGGTACACTAAAGTATAAAATATATGTATATGAACTTCATGGATGAATCACCTCATACCTCAGTTTTCTGTTCTGTAAAATGGACACAGTAATACTGACTTATCATCCTTTGCAAAGGGTACAAAATTTCATGGATTATTTCCAGCCTTCCTAGAGACCTGTGAGATGACTCTGACCGAGGCTTGTTTTCCCCTACAGTGGGATGGTGATCACTCCAATCCCTGGTACCATCTCCCCATCCCACCCCAACCCAGCTGGTGTCAGCAACACTCCCTTCGAAACGTATGAAAATCTGACTTCTCAGAGTTGTCAATCACTGTCCCAACTACCACACTGGGAGCTTGGCCTCCTGGATCTAAAATCCAGAGGCCTTAGACTCACAGGGAGTACCTGCCTCTTCCCAAGAGTTCCAGGGGGGCACTGCTCAGGGCCAGTCACAGTGATGAAGCCTGGCTGTGAGCCCGAGATGCTATGGATGGGACGGGCTGGAGCTTGCTGGCTGAGTCCCAGGACAGAGCAGCACAGGTGTCAGACAGAGGGATGGAGAAGGGGTGTTATAGAGTGTGAGGCCCAGTGTTGGCTGGGGGGCCTGGGAAGGCACAGGTGGGTATTCCCACCCTGCAGCAGGACACTCTGCTACTGTTGTCAAGGTAAGGCTCATCCCGAGCTGAAATAATGGCCACAAAGCTGCAGACTTCCTGTCCCGAGGGCCACCCCTGGAAGTGGAACTGGTTGCTCTGCAAGGCACAGCCTCCATTCTCATGGGAGAAAGCCAGCATTTTTGTTTCCCCAGATGCCCGCAGGCCAGCTCCTCTGCACCTTTCCTCTTCCTCCAGGTCTGGTCTCTTCTCATATGCACACACGCGTGTGCGCACACACACACCCCCTCTCCCAGGTCTTACCTGCCCTGCCTCCCTGGCCCCCGCACATGGAGAGATTGCACGCCACTGTGGACGTGGAGGGACAGACACAAAGGACACATGTTCCCCTTCTCTACCTACAAAGAGACACTGACTGTGGGAATTCTCAAAAGGAAGAGCTGTAAGGCTCTTATGCCTCAGGCCCACTCAGGGTATAGTCTCTCGGCAGCTCTAGCTGGGGGCTGAGGGCTTTGGGGGGAGCTGTTAGAGCTTTCGGACCCCCATGGTGTCTGGTACAAAACAGTGTCTGTAGAAACTGGAAGGAATCCAGGGGAGCCTGTGATGCCAGGACAACAGGTGGCTCGGCAGAGAGGGACGGGGCCCACAGAGGAGTCTCCTCCGCCATGTGGCCTGTCCCCTGGAGCCTGGTCCAGGGTGCACTCTGGGGGCGGGGTAGAGTCGCTGAAGCCCCAGGGAAAGAGGCAGTACCTGAGAGGAGCCTGGAGTAGCCCGAGGGCTCCGAGCCCCACCTCTGCTCCCCACAAGGTGGCAACAGCGCTTTGCAGGAGCCCCAGCTTGGGGTGGGGGTGATGCCCAAGCACACTCTGAGGACCAGATCTTCTCATGTCCCGTGCCCCGATGGTCTGAGGAGTCCTTCGAGGTCTTCAGGTCATTTCCCCTGGGCCTGGGTGTGCCTCTCCTTCCTGTGTTAGTGCCTTAACTCCGTTGGACTGGCCCCTGCTGACGGGTTCTGACCTCACCACTCCCCTTCAGCTCTTCCATAACCTCTGTGGGAGTGGGGCCAACACCAGGACACAGGTCTACTCTCGGGACTCTGACAGGGCCAGTGGGAAGATGAGCCAGAGATCAGCTCCCCACTAGACCATAGATGAAAACATATAAGTTAGTACCTCTGGCTGACCTGACCGTGTGTGCCCAGGACACAGCTGTTCACGGATGTCCAAGAAGTCACCCCTGCAATGTGGCAAACACCCTTGAGGAGCCTTAACATGTCCTCTGCCTTGTGCTGTTTCTGCTCTATGGGGGTCCTGGCGAAAGGTGGGCTCTCTTATGTGAAAATGAGCATCTCTACCCATCAAAGGCATGGCGAGGGACCCTCTGCTTGCTGCCCAAGAGATAGATTTTGGCGGCAGCTCTGTGGTCAAAGGCAAACAGCAAACATGTTTTTTGTTTAACTTCAAAAGCAATACATATGTTGTTATTTTTCACTCACTATTTGCATTGTGTCGACTCTTTGCCACCCCATTGACTGCAGCACGCCAGGCTCCTCTGTCCTCCACTATCTCCCAGAATTTGCTCAAATTTTTGTTCATTGAGTCAATGATGCCATCTAATCATCTCATCCTCTGCCGTCCTCTTCTTCCTTTGCCTTCAGTCTTTCACAGCATCAGAGTCTTTTCCAATGAGTCCAATGTGATCCCCTTCATGGATCGTAGTCTTGTTGTGGCAAAGTGGCTTGTGTAACTCAATGAAGCTATGAGCCATGCCGTGCATGGAGAGTTCTGACAAAATGTGGTTCACTGGAGGAGGAAATGGCAAACCACTCCAGTATTCTTGCCTCGAGAACCCCACAAACAGTATGAAATACATATGTGTGTGTGTATATATATATATATACACACATATCTGATTTTATTTATTCACCAATTCCGTTATGTGAATTTGCCTACTCATTAAAATTTATTTGTAACCCACAAGTTAATAGACGTAGTACTTTTGTAGCCATTTGAGGACATGGGCAGAGGGGCAAAAAGATTTGAGTCACCCACGGGCACGTCCCCAGCTGAGGTCAAATTCGGTGACGTTGTTTCATACTGTTAACAAGGATCCTCGTCCATTTAACATTTTTGTGTTTTTTTTTTTTTTTTTGGTTGGTGATTTTGTTGTTTAAAATGGCTCCCAAACGTAGTGCTGAAAAATCTGCCTAGTGTTCCTAAGTCAAAGAGGGCTGTGATGTGCCTTTCTGAAAAAAGAAAAAAAAAACATGTGTTAGGTAAGTTTCATTCAGGTCTGAGTTACAGAGCTGTTGGCTGTGAGATCAGTGATAATGAATCAACAAAATATGTTAAATAAGGTGTCTTTATACAGAAACACACATAAAACAAGGTTATGGATTGATTGGTTGATGAAAATATTGTGACGAGAAACCTGACCCCACATTTCCCCTGGAAGCATTGCTCACTGTTCTGTATTCCAGTGTTTGCATTTTACTGCAAATAATAAGAATTAATAAGAATTACCGGGAGATAAATTTATTCATACATATATTCAGTATAAAGATGAAAATAATATAAATACATATATAAATATAAAGTAATAAAATACGTAATCTCCCTTTATCCACTTTTCTTCTCTAATCCTGTTCCTTTCTCATAGGAAACCATTATTAACCATTTGGGATATATCCTTCCATACCTTTCTCTATTAAATTACATGCTGAAATATATGTATTATATATAAATTTATAAGTCTATTTTATGAAAGGAATTATGCATGGATATATGACCCGCCTTTTATTAATTAGGTGATGGTCAGCAAATTTTTTTTCTGTAGAAGGCCAGATAATAAATATCTTCTGCTTTGTGAACCAGATGATCTCTGACACCTGTACTCAACTTTGCCACTGCATTTCAAGAAGTCAACTGAAGACAGTATGAAAGTGAACAGGTGTGACACTGTTCCCGTAAAACTTTATTTATGGACACTGAAGTTTGAATTTCATATAATTTTCATGTATCACAAAATATTGCTCTTCTTTTGATTGTATTTCAACCATTTATTTATTTATTTTTTTGTTATTTCAACCATTTAAAAATATAAAAACCATTCTTAGTTTGCGGGCAGTACAGTCGCAGACAGGGGCTGGATTTGGTTTATGGGACTCACTTTACTGACCCCTGATATAGATTATATGTTGAAAATCTCTTCCTGTTAATACATGGCAATATACCTCATTGTTTTAATGGCTGCCTTGTATTTCCATTCCATGAATTTGTTTCAATGTATATAGCTATTTTCCTTATTGATGAGCATGCAGATTACCCTCAATATTTTGCTATAACAGAATATCCTTGTGCATACATCTTGAGGCATATGTGAGTGTTTCTATGCAGCAGAATTCTAGGATTAGAGCTCCCAGTCCATCCCTCTCCATTCTACCTCCCCCTTGGCAACTGCCCATCTGTGCTCTTTGTCTGTGAATCTGTTTCTGTTTCATAGATAAGTCCATTGGCTACCCTAGTTTTAAGTATGGTAGAATTTGCTTCATTTTGGCATAATTTTTTGTTACAAGAATAATTTTAGATTCAGAGAAAAGTTGCAAAGATAGTACAGAGGTTTCAGTTTACCCAGTTCCCCCTATTATTAAGGACTTACATGGGTTTGTCAACACTGTGAGAGTCACACAGATATATTATTATTAATTATGCTTCAGACTCTATTCAGACTTTCCCAGTTTCTCTACTGATGTTTGTCTTAAACAGAAAAACATGTTTAGTTTTGGTTGTGCTGGGTCTTCATTGCTGCATGAGCTTTCTCTGGTTGCAGCAAGTGAAAGCTACTCTTCCTTGTGACACGTGGGCTTCTCATTGCAGTGGTTTCTCTTGTTGCAGAGCACACTCTCTAGGCACACAGGCTTCAGTAGTTGCAGTTTGCAGGCTCTAGAGCTCAGGCTCAGCAGTGGTACTCTGAGCTAGTTGCTCCGCGGCATGTGGGATCTTTCCAGACCTGGGATCGAACTCATGTCCTCTGAGTTGGCAGGCAGATTTTCACCCACTGCACCACCAGGGACGTCCCCAATGCTCTTTCTCTGTTCCAGGGTCCCATCCAGGATCCCACATTTAGTAGGTCTATTTTTAGGAAGATAAGCAGTAGTTGTGGTCTGCAGAGTGGACTGGAGAGGCCCAGGTCTGGAGGCCAGGGGACCTGGGAGGAAGTTGGGCAAGAGCCTGGTGTGTGCTGGGTGGTGGTGGTTGAGGCCAGGCTTTCCAGTTGTTGCAGAAGGGAGCCGGGAGGGGAGATACAGACCTGAAAGTTTAGTGATTAGGTTACGAGGTTGACCCCATGGGACAATCGATGTAATAAAGTAAAGTTGAAGTATCACCATGTATGGCTTCCTGCTAAATCTTATCCGGTAGACGATCATTGAGCCCCTATCAGGTGGCGGGCCCTGATGTTCTCCAGACACGGGGCTCTGGGTTCCACCTGCCACCCTCATACATCTCCATCTTTAGCCTGGTTTTCCCATTTCACTGCCTGGGAGTACACTAAAACCAAACTCTACTCCTTAAAAGAAGTCCAACGCTACAAGAATTTTCACAGCCTGTCCTTGCTGCTGCCAAGAATATATATTACCAATTTCCAGTGGAAGCTCAAATGTCCCTTTGCAATAACCTGGCCTCCAGGCACGAAGTTCAAGGGGTCACTACAAGTTGGGACTATGCCTGGGGGACTGATGGCTATGGTGCCTGGTGAGAGCTGTGGAGGAGAGATGGGTACCAGGCAGGGATGGACCCTGAGACCCAGGGAGTCCTGGATGCTCACTGCCTTGGGTTGCAGCCAGGGGTTAAGGAAAAAAATCCAGAGAAATCCTGGTTGGCATGTTTTTAGCCCAGATGGAAGAGAAATAGGACAAACTGCTAAAAAGGTTCCAAAACCAACACATGAGAAGTGCCTGCTGCCAGCAAATTCGAGGTATGTTGGCACACGCAGCAGAAGAGAAATGTATTCACCCTGTTGGAAAGGGGAAGACAAGAAGACGGAGGGCTGTTGAGAGAAGGCGGGTGCTCCTTGCCAACCACCAAACGCCAGCTCTGGGAAAAAGCTGCTGCTTCCAAATGATCGAGCAGGACTGGGGCGAGCCAGAAGGAAGGGGCGCAGACAGCCAGGCGACAGGCATCTCGCGAAGTGGGGCTCGTGGCTTGTCAGCCCCACTCCCCTCGGCGGTGCCCTCAGCCACTCAGTCCGTCTCTCCCCACAGTTCATGAGGCGTCCTCTTCCCATTTTCTTCCTGGCCTGGCCCTACCCTCCCAGGGGCGCTAATGGTAAAGAACCTGCCTGTCAACGCAGGAGACACAGGAGACTTGGGTTTGATCCCTGAGTTGGGACGATCTCTGGGAAGAGGAAATGGCACCCCGCTCCAGTGTTCTTGCCTGGAAAATTCCATGGACAGAGGAGCCTGGCAGGCTACAGTCCATGGGGTTGTGAAGAGCTGGACAAGACTGAGTGGCTGAGAATCCATGCCCTTCCTCAAAAGGGCGACCTCTCTTCCATCTTCTGATTCACACTCTGCCCATCTTTGGGGGCATGTCTCTATAAACTATCCATACATGTAGGATATCTCCAGCATTACAAATTCCATGTTATCAAGGGGACTTCCCTGGTGGCTGAGACGGTAAAAGCGTCTGCCTACAATGCGGGAGACCCAGGTTCAATCCCTGGGTCGGGAAGATCCCCTGGAAAAGGAAATGGCAACCCACTCCAGTATTCTTGCCTGGAAAATCCCATGGACGGAGGAGCCTGGTAGGCTACAGTCCGTGGGGCTACAAAGAGTCGGACACGACTGAGAGACTTCACTTCTCTTTACATCAAGGGAGAAGCTAGAAAAACATCTCTGGATGCCAGTCGCTTGTGTTGTGCTTGACGGGTCCACATGCACACCAGTCCTAACCTTGGAGTCACCCAGTGTCACTTCCACCACACACTGCACCTCAGTGAGTTAGGAGTGAATTACAGAGCTGGCTGGATTCAAAGGGAGGGGAATGAGGCATCCTCTCTTAATAGGAAGGGAGTAAAGAATGTGAGGATATGTTTTAGAATCACTGCAGACTCCAAATTCCAGAGAGTGAAGTGATTTCCCCAATTTACATGGCTAATGGGTCAGTGAGCAGGACCAGGATTGGAGCAGGGCAGCCAGTGGCTCACTGCCTTCCTAATGCCCAGTGTTAAAATATTGAGAGAGGGACCTCTCTGGTAGTCCAGTGGTTAAGACTCCGTGCTTCCTAGGTAGGGGACAGGAAGTTAGTTTCCTTCAGGTCAGGGAGCTGAGATCCCACATGCCCCATGGTGTGGCTGGAAAAAAAAAAAGCTATGTTAAAAAATATTGAGGGAGAGCCAGATAAGGGAGTCTGATTTGGAGGGTTTTCTTTAGAGGGTTACCTCATTTTTAAGCTACTATAGAACCTTTGGACAGGAAGATACCCAAGGATAGTTAAACAAACAAGCAAATGAGTGAACAAACCAGTAGACAAACATACACTTAATGAATCATTGCTAGTGATAACGCCTTTTTACATTTGCATAACAGATGGTCTAGGCCCACGTTGAACGGCTTGTTCACGATCCTAAAGCAAGTCAGTTCAAAAACAGAACTAGGGGTCCCAATTCTTTTTCAAATTTTATTTTTGATTTATCTTTGCTCTGCTGTGTTGGCAACCCTCCTTGGGTAGCCCACTTACTACTTTATGAAGATATTCTTATAAATATTGTGTCTTTTCTTGAAATAGCAGCAGAGGTACCCATCACTGACTCCTGGGCAACTGCAAAGAGGATAAGCGCTGGGTAGCATGGCTCTGGCTGTTACCAGGCAGAGGAAGGGTTTGCAAGGTTAGGGGAACTGCAAGAAGCGCTGGAGCTATTAATAGCTCCCCAATCTCATAGACTCAGAAACTAAGGCTGGGTGGGCTGATGGGCTATTGCTTAAGTCCTTTGATGATTTAGAGAAGGCTAGCATTCAAATTCAGGTTTCTTAATGTAAAATCTGGATTCTATCCCATCCCCTCTGCTCATATCTTGGATTCCTGTGTGTTTCTGAAGTGAAAAGCAAACTGGTTTTGAAAAGCTAATCATCATTGCTCCTTGCAGAGACCCTGGAGGAGGTATTACTTTGGATAACTTACCAAATCAATCAGTCAATATGTAATTGTTGACCACTGTCTTTGTTTTTTTGATGCTATGTACAAAATAGATACCTGGAGGAGGGCATGGCAACCCACTCCAGTATTCGTGCCTGTAGAATTCCATGGGCAGAGGAGCCTGACAGGTTGTGGTCCACACGGTCACAAAGAGTTGAACACAACTGAAGCAGCTTAGCAATCATGCACACACACATAAAACAGATAACTAATGAGAACCTGCTGTATAGCATAGGGCACTCTACTTAAGGCTCTGTGGTGACCTACATGGTAAGAAAATGCAAACAAGAGGGGATATATGTATACGTACAGCTGATTCACTCTGCTGTACAGGAGAAACTAACACAGTGGTATAAAGCAACTATACTCCAATAAAAATTTTTAAAAATAAACACTATTTTATTCTTTATTTTATTTATTTAAAAACATTTTTTGGCCTTTCTGCATGGCATGTGTGATCTTAGTTCCCTGACCAGGGATCAAACCTGTACCCTTTGCAATGAAAGTATTGGACCACCAGGGAAGTCCCTGACCACTGTCTGTTGACCCAGTTTGTGCTAGGTATGGGTGATCCTGCATATAAGATCTTGGTTTTTACCACTTTTATAGTGATGCTTCCTGGCTTCAAAGCACTTTATGAATCCAACCTCACAGAACATGCCATTCTGTATTGATCACGCGGATGACCCAAAATAGCCTAATTTCGCAGAAATCACACCTCCACCAGTACTTTCTAGGAAAAATAAATAATTAATAGCGGCTTGCTTTTCTAAAACACACACATACATATGACGGCAGTGAACTTAAGCACTATTGGAAAATCCGAAATGTGTGGAGGCTTTCTAATTAACAAGATTATTTCCTGCAAACTCAGATGGAATATCCTTTCCCCTGCTTCTTTTTTTTTTTCCTGTAAAATAAACTCTCTGCAAGAAATGTGAAATTTATTATGAGAGGGAACGTGCTAACTATCCAAACATCCTAGTCAGTCTGAGGAAACGAGGCCATGATGACTTGGAAAACATCTCCCTTTACACACACACAGCCATTCACACGCGGCCAGGCTCAGCCCATCACCCTGGCCGGAGTCAGCCCCTCAGCAGACTCTGTCAGCAGGGGGCATGTCTGCTGAATCAGAGCAATGCCGAGGCAAATCACCTCCTGGATCTCTTGCTCCCACCACCAGACTAATCCAAACTGCAGCTCTGTCTATAGTACATCCTCCATGACTTTTCCCAGCCAAGGTTTCAGTGACTCAAGTTCCACCATGTTCCCTGGAGGGGTTACGCTGCAGCCAAATAGAACGAACTCACCATTTGGAATTTTTTTCCCTTTGATTGAATCTAATTTTTCCTTTCCTTCTTTTCCTACTGTCATGTTCTTGCTGGATCCCTTTGGACCACCCACTGTGCCTGCGCTTTAAATGTGTAGACTGGAATTTCCCAACGTTAGTTGGTCTCCGACACACTTTTTGAATTGTCAGCAGTTTATGGCTGTGGCATTGGCGTCCCCTCCCTCAGATTCAGACAGGTTCCAGGTTCAGCCCTCTGTCTGCCCACACTGTTGACCCTCTAATATGTACACATGCAAACATTACCTCTTTGTGCCATCAGCTCTCCTCTCAATCCTTGAGCCAAATTTAGCGTGGCGGAGTAAAAAAAAAAAAGTGCAGAATGTGGCAAAACAGGAAGAATGTCTTTTGAAATCCAAAAATGGTTAGGCTGTCCCAGCTGAGAATCACTGTCAAATATGAACCTAAAGAAAGCTAAACTCTAATTTACCTAATTTTTTCCCCTTAGGCATTTTTTATTCTTTCTTTAGACATCCAGCTTAGCACATTTTGAAACTGAATGACAATTTTCTAAGTCTTCCTTCCAAACTTGAACCCAAAATAAACTCTGTGTCTGGGCTCAGATAGTAAAGAATCTGCCTGCAAGGCAGAAGACCCAGGTTCTACCCCTGGGTTGGGAAGATCCTTTGGAGAAGGGAATGGCAATCCACTCCAGTATTCTTGCCTGGAAAATTCCATGGACAGAGGAGCCTGGCAAGTTATAGTCCATAGGGTTACAAAGAGTCAGGCATGACTGAGCGACTAACACACACTATAATCATAGGAGAATAGAATCTTTTGGCTGCTTAACTTAATCATAATATGGGAAATAAGCCCGATAAATGACCGAAATATAATGGTGGTGGTTGTTGTTTAATCACTCAATTGTGTCCAACTCTTTGTGACTCCACGGACTGTAGCCCACAAGGCTCCTCTGTCCATGGGATTTCCCATGCAACAAGCATACTGGAGTGGGTTGCTGTTTCCTTCTTTAAAACACATGTAGTCTGGTTTAATTCCAAGACATAATACAAAGCCCCTTATACAGTTGAGAAAACTGATGCTTAAAGATGTTAAGTAACTTGTGACAGTCATAGACTTGGAATTAGAGTTCAGATAACTGGAAAACATAACTGCTACCAAGAGAAACAAAATCATCTTGGAATGGAGAAGGTAAAGATGGAGGTTAGGGAGGAACCAGGCACACTCTCTCAGTTCAGCATGTTTGCATTTCTGCCTGCTGTTCCCCCACGCTACACACAGAACCATATGTGTCAGACACATTTTCAGGTCCCAGGGACAGCTGTTGGGTCCAGATGTACTCATCTGCATGTCACTCACATAGATGTCAACACTGCCTCACAATTGGCTGGTCCAAGTCATCAGGTGTAGGTGGTCATGGGTAATTAGGACTTTGTCTAAAGGGAAGGCATCCAGACCCGGGCCCCAGAGTGGTTTTGACTTTGCTTTTAATTTTGAAAGTCTCATCAGGGCTGGAAAGGATGGATGCCAGTGGCTCCATCCATCACTGCACTTGATATACCAAACACATAGTGAGGATGAATGACTGGAGGTGCTTGCCTTGAGATAGACAGAAAGAGCTCCAATTCCGGGGCTGCCACTTAACTTTGGTAAAACTCTGTTTTCAGAATCTGTTCTCTGTGCTTCAATCCCCCAATCTATACAATGGATCAGGATCAAAACTATCTCTTCTCTTCCTTTCTCAAAAGTATATTGCCCCCAAAGAACAAAATGGAGCTGTCCTGCTGTTTTTGCTATGTCATCTGGGAGCAGGCATGTTTCCCATTGATTCTCCAGTGGAGGAAATGAAGAGGTTTGGGGCTTCAAAGACTCCTTGAGGCTCCAAACCTCCTTTCAGTCCCAGGAGACTAGTGCTCAGGGTGCCTGCCCCATCAGCACACTCTGAGGTCCTGCTGCTTGTGACATGCCTCATCTCTGAGCATCCAGATTCCTCACTTTTTATCTTTGCAGCTAAGCTCACATTCTGAATCTGTGGCTTGGTGTCAGTCCTAAGTTGTAGTGCATTCTCAGCTATTATGCCCCTGCCCCGTTTCCTCTTTCCCTACCTTTTGAGACTCTGATTAGACACATCTGGGACCTTTTCACTCTACCTTCTGTGGCTTTTAATTTCTTTTACACTTCCCACCTCTTTATCTCCCAAGGTTGCCTTCTGGATAATTTCTCCAGTTCACGTGGCCTTCCAGGTCTCGAAGTCTCTCTTTGTGTGCTGGTCTGCTGTTTCATTTTCTCCATTGAGTTTTTGGTTTCTATTTTATCTCATTTCTCGACTTTTATTTTCTAGAAGTTCTCTCTTATTCTTTTACAAATCTAAGGACCCTGAACTTATATTTTAAAGGTTCTCTGCCATTTATTGAAAATCAGTTCTATTTCGTTTGATAATTCTCAAACCAGAAGTGTTTGCAGCCTGATTCCACTGTCCGTCGCTGCGGGCTCTCCATCTTGGTACCTTGTTTCCTCATACTGGGGCTGAATTTTAGTTGCAAGCTTCTCATCTTCTGTAGAAACTTCTGGATATACTTGGCAGCCTCGGGAAAAGGTGAACACCTTCAGAAAGGATTTCTGTTTGCTTCCTCTTTAGTCGTCTAGTCTGGGATCCCCTGGAAAAGAAAATGACAATTCATTCCAGTATTCTTCTTGCCTGGAGAATCCCATGAACAGAGGAGCCTAGTGGGTCACAAAGAGTTGGACACGGCTTAACTATTAAACAACAACAGCAATGTAGAATGAATTCAGGCTACACAAGATGTTTGGCTTGTAGTTCTCAGGAGAGATATTTCCTCCTTTGCTCCAATACCAAACTTCAAGATAAGCAATTTTCCTGGCAGGTATTTCCTGCTCCCCAAATCTGGGGAGGAGGTTGGATTTTTTCCCAGTCCCTGACACTAAATGTATGGCCCTTGGCTGTTCTAATTCTATGAGATGTCTCCTACTAGACTGTCTACCTTGGACAGACCTAGGTTTGGTCTCCTACCCACCAAACCTCATAAGGCTCCAAACATCAACTTTCAAGTTCACTAGGTCCAGAAAATTCCTTCAAGGCAAATGCTGGCTTCAGTCCCCATCTCACCTTCTGAGTTTTGCTCTCATTTATTTACTTTTTTAAGCCAGAGTATTCCATACTTTCTTGCTAACTCATGGAAAATTTGAAAATAGTAAAAAGGAAAAAAGTAAAAAAAAATTTCCCCTGCCTGTGTTTTGAGCAGGAGGGCTAGCCTGAACACCTGGTCTACCTTATTGCTAAAAGCAGCAGTCTCAGTTTAAATCCTACCTTTTCTAGGAAGCATTCCACAACCCAGCATTTATCTCAAGGATTCAAGGATGATTCAATATCTGCAAATCAATTAATATGGGTAGAACATTTAGATACGACATGGTAAGAACTGTGGGCAGAGTGGAGGCTTCTGTGTTTAAGTACAAACCAATGCCAAATTCTAAATGTAAAGAAAGAAAAGTGAATTGAACAAATCTTAGCCTTCTATGACATGAATTACTGTGCTCTGTAAAAAGCTGCCATTCGATTAGACACATGAAAGAGCTTTGTCTGAAGTCTTTCCAGGATCTTCAACATTTATTCATTTAAAAAAATCCATGGTGCACCCTCTACATACCCGGCATTGTGCTAGTCGGGGGTCCAGTGGTGAACAAAACAGACATGATCTTTGCTCTTGTACGGCATGCAGTGGGTGTGCGTGTATTCATGATGGGGGCTGGGACACGAGACTGGACAAGGGCGGGGGATGGCCAGGGAGGGGGTATGGGGTGTGTGGCTGAGTCATCAGCAAGAATAGCAGGAAGCCAGTGCCTTCTCAAAAATACCTAAGCCAAGCCCCACTCCCAGAGAGTATGGGTGGCCTAGGCACAGGCATTTTTTAAAACTCCCCAGATGATTCTAGTGACTAGCCAAATTCAGGAACTACAGATGAATTGTAATTTAGGGCAGAATTTCCAACAAGGGGTCCTGGGAATGGGTCACAGAGTACAAGTTCTTGGTCCTCTCAACCTCACTGCTGAGCCCAGTGTGGGGTTGCCAGAGCCCCTGGAGCCCACCTCAACAAGTAGCCTCATCTATTTGCCTCCCTGCACCATGCCAATGTTGCACTTCCTATGTGTGCCATCAGGTGAGAAAGGGTCTGAGCTGGAATGTCTGTACTGTAGGATTTGGCTGAGATTGGCAGAATGATCTAGTGAAAAAAAATTAAGAATTCTGGGTCAACCACCCAAGAACTGTGTGAGCTTGAACAAGTTATATAGCTTCTCTTGGCCTCAATTTCCACATCTGTAAAATGTGTCTGACACCTACTTTGCATGCTTCTTATAAGGATTAGAAATAATACCTGCAAAGCACTTAGCCCAGGAGTTGGTTCATACAGGCCTGTGTTTAATGTGGCAGCCATAGTCATTGATATGGTTACTAGGGTTGGAGAGTTCTACCCAAACTTCCACCAAGGCCAGAGGCAAAAAATTAAGACTGAAAGAGGAAAAGATGGAGCTGGGCAGGCATACGGGAAATGGGTTCCTTGGATCACACAGTTACAGACTGTCCCAGGTGTGTCTCTCTAGGGTCTTTGTGGGGTCCAAGATGAATCCAACAACAGGAGTATTTGTGGGACATTTCTGCCCAAGCCTGCCACTCCTCTGGGGTTTCTAGCATGTTCTTATTTCAAAGTCACTGGAGGAAACCTGAGGGTCATTCTTTTCTCTGGGATGAGTCTGGGGGCTGTGGAAGTCACCTAGGGTCTTCTGAGCCAGGCTTCCTAGCATCAGGAGAAGTTGGATGAGAATCTTGGCAGAAGCTGCAGGTCCTGAACAGGATCTGGTTCTCCTCTCTGGGACAGGAGAACAGGAAGGAGACTTAGGCCTGGGGCTGAAGCTATGGGCTCCACGGCAGATCCAGCCTTGGGGCAATTTCTGGAGGAATGGCAGCAGTGAGACTGAAGGCTTCCCAGGTAATCAAGTCTCCCACCCAGACACTGACTGCAGTGTCCTAGGGCAATGACGGCCTGAGAAGCAGAGGTGATCGGGAATGCCAGGATACCTGCCCTGATCCTGAAGGACTACCAGGGGGTGTTCCCAAGGGGATGATGACTGCTTGCTTTGCAGAAGGAACTGGTCACATCACAACCAGATTTGTGTCCATGGCAAGTTGGGCCTCTGCAGTTCATCTAGAGAGTTATTCATGGGTTGTCTTTGTCTTTCCATCCCTGATGAACTACCCATCTCCAAGGCCTCCATTTCTTCTCTTGACACGTCCTTTGCATCTTTCTTGGTCTCTTTTTTTAAGATTTTTTTTTTTTTTTACGTGGACCATTTTTTAAATCTTTATTGAATTTGTCACAATATTGCTTTTGTTTTCCTTTTTGGTTTTTTGGTGATCAAGCATGTGGAATCTTAGCTCCCTGACCAGGGATTGAACCTGTAGCCCCTACACTGGAAGGCGAAGTCTTAACCACTGGACCACCAGAGAAGTCCCTTGGTCTGGTTCTTCATCTGTTATATGAGGGAGATAATCATGACACTGTCTATGTAGGTGCTCACCCCATACAGGGTCCTGCTGAGGCCCCCGTCCACACTTGGACTCCCAGGCTGTGCTCCTTCCTAGACCAGACTTGTCTCTTCAGGAAGACCGTGAGCTTCTCGAGGGCAGAGGCTGCATCTCCCGTGTCCTGGGCAGCCCCAGCACCGTCTCCTGTTGGAAACAGAATCAGCCACGAGTGTTTCCTGTGCTCCTGCCAGAGACGACAGCCAGCAGCCTCCCTGCCTTCACAGAAACCTGCTTTTTCTTGAAATAAGTCTGCTGGACAGTGGGAGTCTTGCCAGCTGGGGGTGGCCAGGCTGGGGTCCTTTCTGGAGACACTGGTCAGGAGAGGGGACCACCATACTTGGCTGAGATGAGCTAAGCCCCCTCCCATGCTTCGGCGCATCTTCCCGTTTCCATGGCACTTCCTCGGTGGAGTTTCTGGGAGCCTTCCAGTGGACAGTGTAATCACATCCCAGCCTCGTCAAGGGCTTTCTCATCCCTTCTCCTCTTGCTCTTTGATAGTCCTGGGACCCATGTATGGTTTTCTTAAAATTAAAAAAAAAAAAATTTCCTGGCCAGAGCATTCTGTCTTCCAGGAAGGCTCTCCCATGGTGCGTGGGAGTGGGAAGCTACCCGGGGGGCCTGCCTGTGGGCAGTCTGCTCTCTCTCCTCCTGGAAGCCATCCTCTTTGACTCACCTCTCCCTCCAGGGTGACTTATACTTGCCTTGACCAGCCAGACCCCATGGGAAGAAGTCTTGAAGAAGCCCATGGCTTCCAGTAAGCTAAAAAGATACCTCAAGAGGGCCTTGGCCAAGACTCCCTCCATCCTTGGCCTGGCCCCTCACCTGCTCAGACCTGGGAGTGGGGCCAGGCTGGAACCTCCACGCTCCACCTGGAACCCATTTCTCCTTCTGATTAATATTAAAATCCCAGGGCTTCTGCCCACACCCCGAAAGGGTTCACTGAACGGCTCTAGTTGAGAATGGGGAGCTTTGTACATGGGTGGCTTCCTCTGGCCCAGCAGATGGGCCCCCAGCAGATGGGCCCCTCTAGTCCAGGCCCATCAGCCAAGAGGATGCTGTAGAGCTGCTCTTTCTGTGTCTGCGTTTGTGAAAACCATGGTTGCTTACTCTTCCTACAGGATGCCTAACAGGAACTTGGGAGAGGAGAGTTGACCCTCTCTCTCCCCTGGAGAAATGCATGGAGGAGGCTGGGGCAGGGGCCTGGGAGATGGGGCTCTAGGCAGGGAGGAGTCCCAGAACCTGAGGTCCCCCAGGGCTGCACTGGGAAAGGCCAGATTGGCTCTGGAAGGCTGAGCTCCGCCAGGGGGTCAGCTCACAGGATCCAAGTTCCTCCCCACTCCTTGCCCTGTCCTCGGACCAGTGGGGCCAGAATGACCAGAGAGAGTTTGAGACCCCACATGGGAGGCCAGGAAAAGGAAGAGATGGGACCCTGGGGGAGAGACAGCAAAAGGCCCAGGCACAGAGAGGCCGCAAAGGGAAGACAGAGGGCCTCCCATAGCCCTGTGGACTCTTGATGCGACTGGAGCTGGAACTCAACCTTGGAGTCAAGATGGTGAGGTCCAATGGGGCTTCCAGTTCAAGTGTGACTAATGGCAGCAAGGTCATTACACTCCCTCGAACGTCGGAGCCTGTGATTCCATGTCTGTACTCCACGCTGTATTCCCCACTCCCACCCTGGGGAGTCCAGCAGGCCTGCGTCCCCTTCCCCCAGAGAACACACAGCCTACAGCTCTGCAGACTTTGTTCTTTGATCCCTGAGAAAGTCTCAGGTTTCCACAGTGTCTTTCCCAACCTCACCGGGGCCTTGATTTCCCGGGATTTTGTAGATGGGACATGCCCTGACATCGCCCAGCTGGGACCCTTGTCTACGTCCCTCACCCTTGAAGCTCTCCCCCTCCCCAGTCACACTGGCAGCGGCTTTGCCACCAGCCACACAGCCTCTGTTCTTTCTGCTTTCCCACCGACCATGGCCTTCACAGAGGCCAATCCAAACCAAGGACCCTGCTCTGCGTCTGTAACTCGTGATCCATCTCCCTGTTGGCGCCCCTTGATCTACAAATCAGCACCCCCGCCCCCACCCCCAACCCAATTTAGGGCTTCTCCACTGTTGAAAATGAAGTGGGTATTTGAACAACAAAATAAATATCACTGTATTAGATTACAAACCGAAGTCTAAAATAAATCTCCATGAGTCCATACTTGTATAAATAAATGACTGAGTGAGTAAATAGATGGGGCAAAGAGACAAATCTTCCTACAGAAAAACTCCAAATACAACCTAGACGTTCCCTCCTCCTGGAGGAGGAGCTTAGTCTGTCCCCTCTTGGAGTGTGGGTGGCACAGAGCGTCAGTGAGGAGCGGGAGAGGGCCACTTTCTGGTGGAAGAATGTAGCAGACACCACGGTGGTCGAGGTGAGGTCAGCCTCACCAGTGGTGGTCATGGTGGCAGCATGTGGGCCTGGAGTGATGGCTCGAGGAGGCCACCTTACCTCTGTGGTTTTCTCCCACACCCAGAGCCCCCGTCTAGTCATGAGAAAACATCAGACAGACCCAAATTAGGGGGCCTGCTATAAAAGGCCTCCCACCGCTCTTCAGAAGTGTGAAGGTCACGAAACACAAAGACAAGACAGAGCAACCAGCACAGCCCGGAGGAGTCGAAGGAGACAGGATGACTAAACGCACTGTGCTGTCTTGGACGGGATCCTGGAACAGAAAAAGGACATTTGTAAAATATCTGGTGAAATCCAAGTGGAGTCTGGAGTTTGGTTAATAGGGATGCACCAATGTTTCTCAGTTTTGACAATTGCACCATGGAAATGTAAGATGATAACCCAACACCCAGTGAGAAGCACGAGGGAACACTCTGTGCTATTTGGCAACCTTTTTTTTTCCCCAGCAAGTCTAAAATAATTCCAAAATAAAAAGTTTATTTAAAAAGACAAAGTGGACTAAACAAGAGCATTTCTTTCTTTTGTGTGTGTGTTTGCTTTCTTACACAATTATAGAAACACAGTCTCATTAGACTGGATTCAAACAGGCAGAAGTTTACAAAACAGGACCTGAAGATCTCCCTCTTCATTATCCAGCCTTCCATTTACATCCTCAGAGCTGATGCGATCAGCCATGGCTCAAATCCAGGAATGGACTACACGTAGTCTTTACAACAATCCTTTGAGGTAGGCACTGCAAGTCCCATTTTTAAAGATGGAAAAGCTGAGGCACCTGTCCTGGAGATTAAGGATGTTGGTCAGGGTAGGTAGTAGGTGATAGAACTGGGATTGGAGCCCAGGTAATCAAGTACCAGTACCCATGCTTTAAGCACTTAGAGAGGAGACACTACTTCCACTGTCTGCACCCAACCCTTGGACACACACACACACACACACACACACACCCCTTGTTATTGAGACTAACATCCATGTTGTTGACAACTTACTTTTTAGAAATCATAACTTACTTCCACTGCTGTGCACCTTCTGAGTACGTGTCCAGACCTACCACCATCTTCCCTAACTGCTGTATGCTAGTGGTTTTCAGCCAGGGGCAATTGTGCCCCCAGGGCTCACCTGCCAAAGTCTGGAGACATTTTGGGTGTGGATGCTACTGGCACACAGAGGGATGCTGATGAACATCCTGTAATGCACAGGACCGTTTCCACGTTGTTATTTTGGTCCGGGATTATCTGGCCCCAATTGTCGATGTTGCTGAGGTTGAAAAACCCTGCTCTGTGGCATTCTGTGGAAAAATCAGACAATTCCTAAGGTTCCTCCCAGCTCTAACATACCATGTGAATGCATACCCTCTCATACGCACTCCTTCTCTGCTTCCATCATTTTCTGCCGTGGACTCACCCGCTCAACATTCCTCACAGATCCAGGGCACTTCTCAAAACCACACACCTCTTGCTATGCATCTCACTTCCTCAACTGAACTGCAAGCTCTTGAACAGCACTCATAGTATCCCTTCCTGGATCCATCTCTGGGGTCCAGCACGCTATGCACGGTGGGAGAATCAGGAACTTACATCACTCTGCTTCCGAAAGAAATCTCACTATTCAAGGTGATATTTTACCGCAGGACCTCCCAGTCCTGGCTCCAAGGTAAAGTCACCTGGAACTTGAAGTAAATAACCAAGATCCAAGCCCCTTCCCAGCCATCAGTAGAATTACCATCTCTTGGGTTGGGTCTGCACTTCCTCATTTTCACAAAGTTCCCTCAGTGATTCTAAGGCACAGGCATGGAAGAGAACCAGTGGGCTGGTGCGTTCCCATTGCAGTTATCACAAACATCTGACCTGGATTCTTGTGGTGCTTAAGATAATACCTGGTGATAAATTCGTGTCAAGGAAGGGGTCATGCCCAGTGTCTTTTCTCTGACCCAGGGCTTCACACTCTGTAATGTGCCCATGAATCACTTGGCATCATGGTAAAATGCAGACTTAGACTTCGAAGGTCTGGGGTGGGGCCCGAGACCCTGTATTTCTAACAAGTTCCCAGGGGAGGCTGATGCTGCTGGTCCAGGGACCACACTTTAAATAGCAAGACTTTACTTGTAGTGTCAGTGGCTAGGAGGCCTTCAGGCTGCTTCCCAAACTTAGGCTATGAAATGTTTGCTCGTTCCTTGGCCAAGCACCCGGCCACCCTCTTGGAAAACTCCACTCAAGCACAGCTGAACTGGAACAAGACTGAGGAGGAATGGCAAATGTTTACCGAGAGTTAGAAAATAAAACCGAGGAATAAAGCAGGAATGTGACAACTCCTAAAGCTTTAAAAAAAAACAAACAAACAAACCCTGAGCAACCCAACCAGAAACTTCAGGGCCCCTTCCAGTTTTAACAGCCTCAACTCCATGTCCATTAGAATGTCAGCTAAGATCCATCAAGAGTGCAATTTCCTCTCGCAGACCGGGGACCTTGTCTCTGCTGCCCCAGCCATACTCTGTTCTCCATCAGTGGGATTTACGCATATGGAACCGAGTGTGGAATTGGGCCCATTACATTTCACTTCCTACATCTGACATATTTAATACCTACTTTTCAAATAAATGAAATCCCTGTTTAGCACTCGCCTGGAAAGGTGCGACAGGTTAAAGGGGTTTTCATGGGCAGTTCTGGCCATACAAGGTGGTTCTGGCCATATGAGGTGGTTCTGCCAGACCCAGTGGTCTCTTGAAAAGTGTGCAGTAACAGCCTTCTGGAAATCGAGGTATAAGGTGATAGTGGAACAACTTTTATGAGCCAAGGACTTCCCAGGTGGTGCAATGGTAAAGAATCTGCCTATGTCAATGAAGGAGACACAGGAGATGTGGATTCTGTCCCTGGATCAGGAAGATCCCTGGAGGAGGGCATGGCAACCTACTCCAGAATTCTTGCCTGGAGAATCCCCTGGACAGAGGAACCTGGCGAGCTACAGTCCATGGGGTCATAAAGAGTCGGACATGACTGAACACGCACGCCCATGCTGCATTTTAAAAAATTATTTACTTTTTTCATTTCTGACTATGCTGGGTCTTTGTCTGCCGTGAGCGGGCGATACTCTCTAGTTGCGGTGCACAGGCTTCTCACTGCGGTGGTTTCTCTTGTTATGGGACAAGGGCTTTAGAGAGCTTGGGCTCAAGTAGTTGCAGCTCACAGCCTTAGTTGCTCTGAGGCTTGTGGTTTCTTCCCAGAACAGGTATCGAACCTGTGTCTCCTGCATTGAAAGACAGATTCTTAACCATTGGACCACCAGGGAAGTTCCACAAATGCATTATTTTAATAAAGTTTCACTATAAAAAGAGCTGCTTTGTGTCAGAAATACCATCGCTTATGCTGAGACATGTATGTGTTTCAAAATTGCTCTGAGAGAAGTTGCTAGAGGAGACTGGGTGTACACACCTACTTTCATGATCACTTGCCTTCAAGACCCAGAAAGACTCCAGGATCTTGAGTTTGCAGAATGTAATAGTGATGGCTTCCCTGGTGGCTCAGAGGTTAAAGCATCTGCCTGGAATGAGGGAGACCCGGATTCGATCCCTGGGTCGGGAAGATACCCTGGAGAAGGAAATGGCCCACTCCAGTACTCTTGCCTGGAGAATCCCATGGAGGGAGGAGCCTGGTAGGCTACAGTCAGTCCATGGGGTCGCAAAGAGTGGGACACGACTGAGCAACTTCACTTTCACTTTCACTTTCATAGTTGGCTTAGCCTGAGTTGATCCTTCAGGTCTTCACAGCTGTTCTGAACTGATCATCAGTGAGTGACTTAGCTCAGGGGACTGGGGCTTGGACGTAGCTGGCCAAGGGCAGAGTTCATCACCCTCACTCATTCCACCCTTGCTGACAGGCTACTGCACCATCAGGGGTTGAGGTAGATGTTGCACAGGGTATTTGGGCTGGGCCAGCCTGGCATTGCAGAAACTGGAGCTTTTGGGAAGAAGAGTGAGGCAACCCCACTCCCTGTCAAGAGCTTATTTGTGTAGAGTCTCAGTTTGGGGCTGATAAGGAAGTGACATGTGGTCAAGTCAAGGAGGAGAGAAAAGTAAACAATGGAGGGGATACTGTGCGTTTCCTACTCTTGATTTCCTAGAGAAATCAAGGTTTCCTAGAGAAGCTGAGAAGCTCTTTTCAAGACCTGCTCTGTGAGCTCCCAGGGCTCAAGACCTGCTGCTTTTTAGCCAGGAGACAGGACGGGAGAAGGCAGTGTTCACCATACCTCCCTTTTATTTCTAATTCCAGAAATTTCTAGCCAGAGCCTCTCCTGCAGTGGCAGAGGCTGTGTCCTGGCCAAGCCTGTCTTTAAACCCAGTGTCTGGGTTTGGGGTCCTGGAATGGGCCAAGTGAAGGTGAGGTGGTGGTGGGGTGTCCCATGGGTGGGCAGGGGAAACTGTGAAAAATCTGGTTCTCTGCTTTGGAATATTTCCTTTTGGCTGTGCATCCAGGCTAAGGACACACCAGTTTCTAAGAACAGCATACTTAGAAAAATCAAAAGAAAAACCTGGAGAAAAATTCATCGTTGTGATGCTGTTGTTGTAAATGTCCTCGAAACCTCATTTCAAGTTCAGGGCTCCCCTCACCACCTGCAAGCTTCCCATCACCTGGCCGCACTGGTCCGGTCCCTATTCCTTCTGCAGCTGCAGGTGCCGGAACCATCTGAGCGGCTCCCGACTAGAAGACAGATGGATGGACCGCCCCGCCCCATCCCAGCCCCGACACAATAACAAACAGCCCTGTAAAAAGCACTTACATTTATGAACTGTTTATAAATTTACCGACATTGATTTATGACCCTTGGCTGGACCTGACATTAGACTCTTTAGGGGTATTTCTTTCTTTCTGCCTTTCTCTTTGGGATTTTTTTTTAAAGTGTTAATGTTACAGTTCACATTCTTAATATAGCCGCACGCCTGAAACTAGGCGGAAGACAGCTGGGAGCCCTACCAATGAGCCATGGGCAGAAACCGAGATGTGATTTATGCCCAGGGCTGGGGCTGGGGCAGAAAGCCGCTGCTGGTTGGTTCAGAGACCAGCCGCTGCTCCAGGAGAAGATCCCTGGGTTCAAGGGATATTGGGAGAAGCAGGCAAGTGACACACTGGATCTAGAGCTGTGTGGACCTCATCGCTTCCTAGATATGTGACGTTAGGCAAGTGACCTGACTACCCTGAGCCCCAGTTTCCTCATCTATGTAATGGGGGCAGTAATTCTGACCTGGCATGGTTGTTACAAGGTACAGGAGGTGATGCTGCTCAAATTCCTGGCTATGCCTCCCCTATAAAGGGGCTCAGTAAATGGGGATGAGCATTATGGGGCAAAACTCATTTGAGCTGGGCACACTGGCCTCTGGAAAACTTTTCAAACAAGGCTTAGTCCACAATGACTTACCTTATTATTTATTAGCCAGTTGGTGTAAATTTGGGAGTGAAGCATGCCTTTAATCTCTCCAATGGAGATGTGATCAGAGTCACTACTCACAGTTTGGATTCCTCTTCCCAGACATGCAAAGGCTGAGAAGTTTGGAGGAAAGTGAGAATGAAGACTTCCCTCCAACCCCGACTATAGCTCTGCCCATCACCCCACACACACTAAGAAAAAAGCAAATATTACTTTCATTGTGTCCTAAACTTTATTACTTATGTAATCATCTCTATCTCCCTATGTCTGCTGAGGAAAGGAGGAAATGACATTTATTGAGCACCCTCAGTGATCCAGAACCTGGCAGGACTTTTGATTTATCTCATGGACCCTCTTAAGTGGGTATGCTGCTGCTGCTGCTGAGTCACTTCAGTCATGTCCGACTCTGCGCGACCCCATAGATGGCAGCCCACCAGGCTCCCCCATCCCTGGGATTCTCCAGGCAAGAACACTGGAGTGGGTTGCCATTTCCTTCTCCAATGCATGAAAGTGAAAAGTGAAAGTGAAGTCGCTCAGTCGTGTCCGACTCTTTGCGACCCCATGGACTGCAGCCCACCAGGCTCCTCCGCCCATGGAATTCTCCAGGCAAGAGTACTGGAGTGGGGTGCCATTGCGTCTCCGCTTAAGTGGGTATAGTTCTCCCTTTTTTCTGAGAAAGAAACTGAGGTTCGGAGAGGTGAGAATAACTTGTTCATGATCACGCAGCTAGTAAGTGGCTGAGATGAGAGGGGAACCCAGTCTGGCTCCTGTTGACCCTTTAGCCCCAGATTTCCTTTCTCTCTCTCTCCATATATATGTGTTTCTTTAAAACAAAAGAAAGCACTGACTAGGGGGGTGCTTGGCCTCCCAGGTGGCACTAATTGTAAAGAACCCACCTGCCAGTGCAGGAGACGTAAAAGACTCGGGTTTGATCCCTGGGTCGGGAAGATCCCCCGGAGGAGGACATGGTAATCCACTCCAGGATTCTTGTCTGGAGAATCCCATGGACAGAGGAGCCTGGTGGGCTACAGTCCATGGGGTCACAAAGAGTTGGACATGACTGAAGCGACTTAGTACACACAGGGGGACTCTGAAAGTTCCCTCTGCCCTTTGAGAACCAGCCCAGGGCACAGAGTGTCCGCTGGGGCAGGAATGTCCTGTGAACAGGCTGTGCCTGTTCCCCTGCTGTAATCCAGGCCGACTCCACCTCTCACCACAGAACCTAAAAGAAGAGCAGGAAAAACAAAGACAAAAGCAAAAAGCAAAAACCTCCTGTTCTTTCCATTCGGCCAGAACCCACCGGCAGTGAGGCTCTTGGACACCAGGTGGCGCCCAAGTAAGGCCGAAGGAGGAGCTTCAGGACAGGCTGAAGGAAACGGGAAATAGCCACCGCAAACTCAGATGGAGAGAGGATTAAGGTGACAGACGGCCAGAGACGTGTCCTGGCTCCGGTACGGTGACCCTTTGGTGAGGGACTACGTGAGAGAGCGCTGTCTCAGCATCAAGCCCCCGAGGCCACTCTCCTGCTGTCCCAGGCAGAGTGACCGGGCAGGAGGGGTGGCCACAGGGTCCTCCAAGGCAGGTGAGGGGGACGGGACACTGAAGGTGCGTGGTGCGAAGCGGTCCTATGGTTTACCTGAGACATCTCATTCCCGGTCCTTTCTGCTCTGGGTGACCCTCCGTGGTGCCCTGGGTAGACACCAGCAGATAGATGCATGTGCTTACATTCGAGAGGTCCTCCTTAGACCACAAGCCTCTCATCACAGTCCAGGGAGGTCAGGAGAGGGGGCTGCCCCTCTGGAGCAAGGCTTTTCTATCCACCTCCCCCTCCCCTCTCCCACTGTCCACAGAGCCTTGATTCTGGACTTCCGTGTGGTACCATGTTTGGGTGCAAACATGGACATCTTGGGCCCAAGGGACATAATAGCCCCCCAAACATAGCAGCGTAGCTCAAGTGGAGAAAGGACAACTTGGTTTGTCCATATTCCCCCCTCTTTTCCCCATCACCCCATTATTGGCACTGCTTCAGCCCTTCCAAGACATGTTAATTTCCCACATTCCAGTTTTTCGCATAAATCACTGAAAATAGTCTAGAAAACGCGATAGTCAAGACGCTGTTTCCCAAACAACTTCTCCTGGCCAGAAATGGGACAGAACTCCTCTGTCAGCCTACATGTTCTAGGGTTTGGTTTAGATGATAAGATCGCCCCAGGTGCATCTTAACTTCCTAGGGGTTGGGGGCGGGGGTGGTGACTCTCTTCCACCCATGGCATGCCCAAAAGGACAGGCCCTGCCACCTAAGTGTCCCAATCTGGAGACCCTTACATTCCTCTCCATCTTCACGCTGTGGCTTCTAGAACCAAAGTCTTCTAGTCTCAAAGAGAGACTGAGTTTGTTTAGAGACTTGTTAATTACAGAGCCAAGAGAAGGAAAGGGAAGGAGAAAAACTCATGAAAATGTTCATTTAAAGTTAATTGCTGCCCATACTCTTACTAATTGAAGTCGCTCCACCGGTTTCCACTTATGTACCTGTGTGTATTTAAGATGGGATACTGCGCAGTATAAACTAAGCCACATCACAACCTAATGATCTGGAAAATCTCGGTTTAATAAACAAAGCTGGCTTTGAGTTATTCAGGAGAAACACCCGTGCGTGCACGCACACACACACTCACACACACACACACTCACACACACACACACACACACACACACTCACACTCCCAAAGCACCAGAATCTCAAACCTTCTGTACATGTCTTTTCCTCCCTCATTCAAATTACACACAGGCTCCGTCCCTTGCTTGCTCTCTTCCACTCTCTTTCTCTTATTAAATTTATTTTTAACAGCACCTTAAAAAAATAAACACACCCCTCTGTGCCACTCCTATGCCAGGTGCAGCCAGGGGCAAATTTTTACAGCTGAATTACATGACCTGAAATACGGAGCACATAATGAGGACATTGAGAGACATCCATCCATAGTGCGGGGCCAACGGCTGGTGTATTAACATTCCTGGATAGAGCAGTAGCCGGGGCAGCAGTGGAGTCAGGCCTGGAGCCCTTACTCAGCGTGAGGAATTATATATATCTTGGAACTCTTTCCTGAACCTAAACATTATTGCTGAGAAAGGGATAACAGTGTGAGCAGCCACCGCTCTCCAGCCAGGGCTCGCTTACTGCTGCAGATGCGAGTTTGCACGTGAAGCTGAAGGGAAGCCACCAGACCCAGCTCTGGTCAGGACAGGGGCAAGGATGCAGCGGAAGTCCTTGGGAAGTCCTTGGCTCTGGAGTGGGGTTGACATGGCAGTGGATGAAGCTTGGCCCCCTGCAAGCCCAGGCTCTGTTACCCAAGATCCCTTGAAAGTGTGATGAGCTTCTGGCATCTTGTGAGCCTGCTCACTGTAATGACCAGGCATTGCCCTGGAACCTCTCGTTATTTGGAGTTCAGATCAGAGACCCCTTGAACTCAGCCATCTGTGACCACCACAAGAGCTGGGAGAGGCAGGGAAACCATCAGGCTACAGGAATTACGGAAATAACAAGGATGGCTGTTAGTGGGTGGCCCTTCCTAGATAGACATTATTTATTTGACCTAAAATTTACAGGTGTGCGTGTCACTCAGTCATGTCCGACTCTTTGTGACCCCATCTCTGTCCATGGAGTTTTCCAGGAAAGAATACTTGACTGAATTGCCATTTCTTACTCTGGGGAATCTTGCCAACCCAGGGATCAAACCCATGTCTTTCGTGTCTCCTGCACTGGCAGGCTGACTCATTACTACTACATCACCATAGCATAAAATTCATCACTAACCACTTTAAAATGAACAATTCAGTGGCATTTAGTGCATTCAAAAGATTGTACAACCATCGCTTCTGTCTAGTTCCAAGACATTTTGATTTCCCCCAAAGGAAGCCTCTTACCCAATGAACAGTCACTCCCCACCTCTGCCCCAGTCCCTGACAGCTTCTGTTCCATTTTCTGTCTCCAGACTTACCTGTGCCATATGTTTCCAACATATGGAATCGTACACTGTGCAACTTCTAATGTACCGTACAGATTTTCAAAACCTTCTCTGGATGTATAACATGCATACAGCCATGGATTCTAACTGTACAACTTGGCAAATTTTCACAAACAGCACACCTAAGCAACCACCACCCAAATCAAGAAACAATGTTATCAGCCCGCAGGAGCCCTTCATTCTACCCGCCAGCCCTAACTCTTCAGGGAGAACCATCCTCTTGACTTCTGTGTCCTGGATTACTCCTGCCAGTTTTTGTACTGATGTGTGTGGGGTGGAAGATTTCCCATCTTCATGGCTGTGTAGTATTTCACCACGTGGCTACATCAAGATTTATAGATCCGTTCAACTGCTGATGAACATTTGGGTACTTTGAGCTTCCAAGCTATGTTTGTTTTTTTTTTTCCTTGGCTGCAGTGCACAGCATGTGGGAATCTTAGTTCCTGGATCAGGGATCAAACTCGTGCCCCCTGCAGTGGAAGCATGGAGTCCTAACCACTGGACCACCAGGGAATTCTCCCAAGCTGCATATTTTTAATTGACATTCAAGTCCAAAAGCATGTTGAGTGGATTTCTCAGACAGTGGCAGTTGAAAAGCATCAAATCAGAGGAGGTGGGGATGTGTTGGTAGAGGGGGTTGGACTAACTGGTCCCTGAGGTTTCCGTGGCTTGGACACAGTATGGTCTGAGGTACAGTAAGAGAATGCAGAGTAGAAGCGAAGCACCTCTGAGCATCCTCTCTCTCAGTAAACTGGGGACCTTTATGGGGAAAGGGTGGTGGAGTTAGAAAAGCCCAGACCAGTTTCCCGGCTTCAGTCACCGTCCTCCCAGCCCTTCTGGACCCCGGATAGACACTGCTTCCTCTGTCCACAAGGGCAGATCTCTAGGCCCGCCTGCCCGTCCTGTCCTCTGTAATCGATGTCATGCTAAGGGACAGAGAGCTGGGCGCACAGTGGGGAGGAGCCCTGACTGGATAAATAGCAGTCTGGGGGCTGCTAGAGGCAGTGTGCTGTGAATCTGGGTCTGCCCCAGGCTCACAGTCCTTGGAGAGAAGACATGCTGTGAGTCTGCTGTGCATCTGGCCTTGGCCAGACCCAGGGAGACACAGAAGGTGATCTCCAATACATCCCCTTACAGTGTGGCTAAGGCACATTCTCAAATTACCCCACTTTAGAAATCAATAGCACATCAATATACATATATTTATATATACATGTATATATACTATACACATATATGGCATTGAATTGTGCCTTTTCCTGTTACATTGTTCCGTTAGCTACACAGCTAAGGCAGGCTTTGCATTTGCAGGTTCTGCCTGGTCCAACTCTATTTCTGAAATGAAGGTTTGGGGCAGCCACTTTGAAAACAAACAAAAGATTCAGGTGAAAGAATCCTAGCCTGCAGGCATTCAGACCCCTCACCTCCCGTGTCTATGCAGTTGGGATCAGTGACCCCTGGCTCTTTCATGTCCATCCTCTGTACTAAGCACAGTATGTATGGGGAAGTGGATTAAATGCCCCCTGACCAGAAAATTTCTTCCAAGTATTATTCCCTTTGTGGGGAGGGAAGATGACTTTGGGTGTAGATTTCCCAAGACTAATTTCCTTTCCCATTATGGATGCTGTAGGATGACCTCACTGCCTACCATTCCTGCGGACGTTACATCTTATCTCTCTAGGGAAGCAGAGGGAGAGCCCAGAGCAGGGGCCTGGTTTCTAGATGACCTTGGCTCTTCTCACTGTTTTGTCTACTCTGCTCATCCTTCAAGGTACAACTTGTCTCCATTTCCTGGGAAACCTGTTCCATTCCACCTTCTGCAGCCTGGCTATCCCTCGTCACTCCCCTGGCCCTTGGAGTTGCACTATGGTTTGTCTTCCCTCTGTATTTCCTTTCTCCCTCCCCAAACCATAAGCCCCTTAAATTGTAGAGGAGGGGTGAGTGGGCCACATCTTCTGCTGGTAACTCAGCTCCTATCACAATCCTCAGCAAGCCACAGGGCCTCAGTTAACCTTTCTTAAAAAAATTAATTTTTAAATTTGGCTATACTGGGTCTTGGTTGCAACACTTGGGATGTTTAGATGCAGCATGCAAACTCTTATTTGTGGCATGTGGGATCTAGTTCCCTGAGCAGGGATTGAACCTGGGCCCTCTGCATTGGGAGCGTGGAATCTTAGCCACAGGACCACCAGGGAAGTCCCTCAATAGACTTTTGGGTTGTTCATAACAACGGCACAAAGTAATGGTGTGCTTGGGGTTTTCTACGGTGATACGTTTTTTAAATTTATTTATTTTTAATTGAAGGATAATTGTTTTACAATATTGTGTTGGTTTCTGCCATACATCAACATGAATCAGCCATAGGTATACACATTGCTGATCGAGGCTTTTAAATTCAGCATTCCGGGAAGCTGAAGGCCAGAGATGGTAAGGAGTTTTGAGGCCAGTATCATTTCCTCTGATGGTTTATGCGGGCCTGGGACCCTCTGTTGAGTACCCCTGGTGTGGCTGTGTCCCAGTGGGGAAGGATGCTTGGATCAATTAGCAATGTCTGCTGTGGGCAGAGCGGTAGGGAGTAGAAAGTGTGCCACAAATTTGCCATGCTTGATCTCATCCAACTGCTTCTTCTTACAGTGGAAGAGACGGAGGTGCAGAGAGGGGAAGTGACTTTATCCAAGGAAAATCAATTTCCTAAAAGGACTTTGCGCTCTGGGCGATGAGCTAACACGTTGGCACCGTTCACATGCGGCTGTCTTGAGCGCGGTCTCCCTAAGACCGTCTTCCGCTTCCCTTTGAGGTGGTGGATTTTGACACGGGAAGACATATTAGGAAAAGGCATGACTCAGATCTTCTGAAGCCGCTAAAGAGCATATTAAGCCATCGACAGCTTTTTCTGATTTTCGGTTTTCTTGCAGTAGTCAAACTGATTTTTTTTTTCTTTTTAATGTAAACAGATTTTCCCCTCTGCAGCCAGCCAAGCATCCCCCAGTGAATCTGTTGGAGTATGGCGGCTTTTATGACTTCAAAACCCAAAGACTTGAAAAAAGCAGCTAGATGTCATAAGAATTTGTGCTGCTTCTGCTGAGATCAGTCCCTAAGGTATCAGCTGGGGCTTTGCTCCCTTCGTTCCTCAAAATTGGCCATGCCCTGTCATCTTGCCTTGAGTCTACTTAGCCTTGACTTTATTCTAAATTATTTTCACAACGATTATCTGAACATCTCCTGCCCCAGTGGACAGTGAACTTCTCAAGAGCGTGGATCGTGACCTATTTATTACCATGTTTTCCCCACAGCCCAGCAGATTGCCTTGAACTCTGCCCGTTCATGAATTTATTCATTCATGGATGCCCACATGCGGAAACCATTTGTGGAGCGCCTACCTTGCACTGATTAGATTCTCTATGGAAAGAGCTGCTGGGATGAGATGGGCCATGCAGACACCATTGACTGTTAAAATGGAGCAAGGACTCAGCTGAATGTGATGTCTCTTCACATAACTTGATGCCTTTTACGGTGGTGAGCTCATGAACACAGGGTCCCAGAGGGATCCGATTCAAGGGCAGATTTGGAAAAGCTGGGGAGAAAGTGACAATAGTTCTTTGAAGCAAAAAAAAAAAAAAAAAAATCCAGGTTCAGAATCCCAGCTACTATTTGCCTTCTTTTTCTGCTTTTGTTTCTTTTACCTATTTTTATGGGAAAACTTTCAAACACACACAGAATGGAGAGAAGAGTGTAACGAACTCTGTGGCTCTATCAGACGTCATTGAGCTTTGGCTTCCCTGGTGGTCCACTGGTTAAGATTCTGTGCTCCCACTGCAGGGGATGTGGGTTCAATCCCTGCCCAGGGAAGTTCTGCATGCTGCGTGTGTATGTGTTCAGTCACTCAGTCATGTCTGACTCTTTGCAACCCCATGAACTATAGCCTGCCAGGCTCCTTTGTCCATGGGATTTTGCTGGCAAGAGTACTGAACAGTGTCACCATTTCCTTCTCCAGGGGATCTTCCTGATCTAGGGATCGAATCAGGGTCTTCTGCATTGGCAGGCAGAGTCTTTCCCAGTGAACTACCAGGGAAGCCCTCTATATGCTATGAGGCGAGGCCAAAAAAAAAAAAAAAAAATTACGAGGCCAAAAAAGAAAAAAAATTACTTAATTTAAAAAAAGAGAGATCAGTGATCTTTAGCTCATGACCAATTCTATTTCATCTTTGTCTTACTCTCTATCCCCTGCTCTGGATTATTTTGAAGCAAGGCCTGGACACCCTAGCATTTGATTAGTATGTTTCAATAAACATTGATAAAAGGGATATTAAAGATACTTGTAATGCTGTTACATGGAAAAATTAGCAATGATTCCTTAATAACCTCAAATATATATTTCTGTACTGTCTCATGAATGTTTCCTTTTTATTGTTAAACAGTTGAATTTTTACTTGCTTGACTCGGTATCCAAATAAGGTCCATATATTGTGACTGGTCCGTATGTTTTTTAAGCCTCTTTTACTTCATAGCAATAGTTCTTAGCTAAGGGAAACTTCCCAGAACAAACTGTGGAAAATTCTTAAAGAGATGGGAATACCGGACCACCTGTCCTGCCTCCTAAGAAATCTGTATGCATGTCAAGAAACAACACTTAGAACTGGACATGGAAAAACAGACTGGTTCCAAATCAGGAAAGGAGTACGTCAAGGCTGTATATTGTCACCCTGCTTATTTAACTTCTATGCAGAGTACATCATGAGAAATGCTGGACTGGATGAAGCACAAGCTGGAATCAAGATTGCCGGGAAAAATATCAATAACCTCAGATATGCAGATGACACCACATTTATGGCAGAAAGCGAAGAAGAACTAAAGAATCTCTTGATGAAAGTGAAAGAGGAGAGTGGAAAAGTTGGCTTAAAACTCAGGAAACTAAGATCATGGCATCTGGTCCCATCGCTTCATGGCAAATAGATGGAGAAACAGTGGAAACAGTGACAGACTTTATTTTTGGGGGCTCCAAAAATCACTACAGATGGTGACTGCAGCCATGAAATTAAAAGATGCTTGCTCCTCGGGAGAAAAGTTATGACCAACCTAGACAGCATATTAAAAAGTGGAGACATTACTTTGCCAACAAAGGTCCATCTAGTGAAAGCTTTGGTTTTTCCAGTAGTCATGTATGGATGTGAGAGTTGGACTATAAAGAAAGCTAAGCACTGAAGAATTGATGCTTTTGAACTGTGGTGTTGGAGAAGACTCTTCAGAGTCCCTTGGATTGCAAGGAGGTCCAGCTATTCAATCCCAAAGGAAATCAGTTCTGAATATTCATTGGAAGGACTGATGCTGAAGCTGAAACTCCAATACTTTGGCCACCTGATATGAAGAACTGACTCATTTGAAAAGACCCTGATGCTGGGAAAAAGTGAAGGCGGGAGGAGAAGGGGATGGACGACAGAGGATGAGATGGTTGGATGGCATCACCAACTAAATGGACATGGGTTTGAGTAAACTCCGGGAGTTGGTGATGGACAGGGAGGCCTGGCGTACTGCAGTCCATGGGGTCACAAAGAGTCGGACACAACTGAATGACTGAGTGGAACTGAAGGGAAACTTTGCATCCAAAGGGTACTTGGCCATGTCTGGAGGCATTGTTGGTTGTTGTCACTGGTTGGGGTTGGGGGATGCTACTGCCCTCTAGTGGATGGAGGCCAGGGATGCCGCTCACATCCTACAATGCTCAGGATGGCTCCCGCGGCAAAGAATGATCTGGACCCAATGTCGAGAGCATTGACATTGAGAAACTCTGACCTGAAGGTTCCACCTCTCTCTCTCTTTTCTTCTTGTGATTTCTTGGTTGAGGAAACCAGTCTGTGGAGGCCTTGCAGAGACCCCTGCTCTGTATCTGCTTGATGTAGTTCAATATATCCTTCTGAACTCTGAATGTCCTACAACTTGATTCAATCTCCCCACATCTTCTCAGGGTGGATTCTGTGCCCTGGCCCCTCCCACACAGAGACATGGTCCTCAGTGGTACCTCGGTGGCAGAACTCTTTGCCCACATTCTGCTGGGTCCTTGTGCTGTTGGCTGTCCTGCCTCACACACGGGGTCTGCCTGTGGACACCACCGCAGGAACCCTCCTGGTCACAGGAGATGCACTGACGGAGGGCTCAAGCTCTCCTGGTGGCCCCATTTGACTTCCCCGTGCATCCTTCTCCCAAGAGGCCAAATCATCCTCCAGCTTAAGCAAAACATCTGTTCTTTTGCAGTTTTGAATTTGACACTAAGAAACTTGACATTTGAAAGCAGGTTCCAGGAATTTAAGTCATTCTTCATCGAATTAGCCCTTAAAACAACCTGGAATGTCTGGTTTCTGCAGTGGGCACTCTGTTCGTCGGTCCCCAGATCTAAACCAGGCATTTTACATACACCCCACCCTGCATCCCCCACCACTTGTCCAAAAGCTAGCTTCCAGCCACACCAACACTTGAGGACAAAGCCACGGAGACAAAAGGGTAGAACAAGACTCCTGCATTGTGAGCAAAACAGCTCAGGGCTCTACAATTTAGTTTTTAAGATGGGAGGGGCCCTCGCCCAATAATTGGACATGAAGTAAGACAGTCAACAACAGTGAGAGGTGAGAATTAACAGCAGAAGAACAAACAGGACTATTTTAAAACCCCAATGGTCTGAGCCTATTGAGGGTGGAGATAAATAGCCTTACTCATGTAGCCCCAGGGTTGTAATTACTACCACCCATCATCAGAACTGAGGGCTCTTTTTCAGGTGAAAGAGTAAGAAAGGAAGGGAGATGGAACTTACAGGATGGAGGGCTAACTGGTCTTCACTGCTCTGGGTGCTGAGGAGCAGATAGAAAGAATAGCCTTGGCCCTTAAAAGGTTCCAGTGGGCACACAGGCAGAATTCTAGTAGATTGCGATGAATTTCCTTAATGAGGAAGCCCCCAAGCAGGTGAACCGAATGCAATCTCAGAAAGCTTCCTGGAGGAGGTTGAAGAGGAGTAGCCAATACTTTGGCCACCTGATGTGAAGAGTCAACTCGTTGGAAAAGACCCTGATGCTGGAAAGACTGAAGGCAGGACCACAGAGGATGAGATGGTTGGATGGCATCCCCGACTCAGTGGACATGAGTTTGAGCAGGCTCCAGGAGATGGTGAAGGACAGGGAAGCCTGGCGTGCTGCAGTCCATGGGGTCACACAGAGTCAGACACAACTGAGCAACTGAACAACAACAAGCCAAGTAAAAGAGAGATGAAAGGACCCAGCGGCTCGGACCTGCTGGGAGTGTGGCCTAGAGGGAAGGGCCATGGGGGAGGGGAGCTGAGCTAGGATGCTCTTTGCAGCACATTAAGCACTCAAAACTAGTCCTCGAAGCGAGAGGGAACTGTGAAGCCTTGAAGCAGACGAGAGACGGGGGGTGATGGACATTTTGGAAAGGTTATTTTGGCGGAAAGCATCAGGGAGAGAAGAGGAACAAAACAGAGGTTCACTTAGCGGTTGGTGGTGACCCACGGCAGCAAGGGAGAGTGTGCTCGCAGCGGGTGGAGACCCAGTGGAGGGAGAGGGGATGACAGGATTATCTTGTTTCATCCTCCCCACACCCCTGGAGGTCAGAACCTTCCCTCTGTGAGGAGGCAGACTCCTGGAACTGTCAAGGTCGGAGATAGTAAAGGACGCAGTCTGGATCTGAACCTAGCTCTGACTCCCAGCCCTAAGTCTGCCCCAGGCCACCAGGGCCGTACTTCATTTTATGAAAAAAATTGTGCTCAACACAATCAGTATGCAGGAAATAAGGCAAAAACACAGTTTGTTTTAGAAAGATTTCCATAAAGCAAAATTTCTAAGGGCCTTGTGAGAGGACTCAGGAAGCTGGTGTTTCCAGGCTCAGTGGGGATGGTAGAAGCTAGATTCCAGCCACTGGGAGCACAGGTGACAGAGGAATGACAGAGCCTGTCATTCCTGGGGCAGGAGGAGGGTGGCGTCACTGGGCAGCAAGCTGACACACACACACACCCCCCCCCAACTAGAAGGCCTGTCCCTGACCTATAGACTCATGGAAAGCCAAAAATCCTTTGGGAGAGAAGGCCAGTGTGGGTGGCCTTCATGGAAAGCACAGACCTGGGTCCTGCTGTCCCAGAAGAGGTTTCCCTGGCAAAATCTGCCTCCATCAAACCCACCACCCAAGGGACTCTTATTGGAAAGCATGGTGGTGCTGTGGGCAGAGAAGAATGGTATGTTTCAGCCCCCCCCACCTCTCTCTCTCTCTCTCTCACACACACACACACACATGCACAATCTTTGAAAATGTAAAAAGCAAAGGGAAAATGTCTCTTTGCACCATCTGGCTTGTTCTTTAAATAGCTCATTCCAAGAAAGAACTATGCTCTCTTTGCCTTAATTTATGTTTCTACCTTTCCCTTCCAATAGGCCTGCAGAAGGGAAGGGGGAGGAGGGGGCAGGTCTGATGCCGTGCGAGGATTCGGCAATGGCTTTGGTATGCTGCTGCCTACACAGCAGTATTTAACCCAATTACAGGATAATAAGGGCTCAGACAAATTATCTGCAAATAGATATGTCTATATGTAAACCCTCACATTTGGAACATGCGTCTGGGGCCAAAGAAAAGTTAAGCGCTTAGCCAGAGAGGGACTGAGCTGAGCTCACAGCTTTTTTCCCTCCCCCCTAGCCCTGTATATGGAGATATTTGAGTTAGATAAATAAGAAATCCCAGGTACAGACTAGACGGTCCAGCCTTGACACTGTCCAGATGAACAGTTTGGCTCTGAGACTGTTGGTATGGCGGGTGGAGGCGGGTTGTCAGTGCCTGCCCAGTGACCCAGGGGATGGAGGGGCTCTGCCGCTTGGCCCAGCGTGGCTCTCACATGGACTGTAAGCCCCCTCCTGACCAAGGCTGCCCGCCCCCTCCCAGAGCCACTAGATGGGCCTCCCCAGAGAAATGCTCACGAGCTGTCCCCAGTGGACTGGCTTCAAGCCTCATAAGCAAAGGCGGTGGGCTGGACTGGGAGGGCATGGGGGCAAAAGTGGAAAGTGCAAAGCAGCTGAAGTTTGCATTTTATGGTTTTAAACAATCAACCAATGTTGCAAGAGCTTTAGAATTTCACTTTACAGTAGAGCAGGAAACTGAGGTCCAGAGAGAACTGACTCACTCAGGCCACCCAGCTGGCGAGTGAGGAAGCTGAGACAGAACCCAGGCTCCTGGGCCCCAGTGCCAGGCCCTCTGCAGGACCCATGCTACCCTTGAAACATGGTTGGGATGGTTGAAAACGGTTCCGGGCAACATGACTCTCTTCTGGGAACACAATTTAAATGAGAAACTGAAATACACTTTCTTTTGTTTTTTCCTAATCATTTACACCTAGAGGAAAAAGATTTTAAATATGAGGTATATGATGTGTGGGCTTCCCTGGTGGCTCAGTGGTAATGAATCTGACTGCCAGTGCAGGAGACGTGGGTTCAATCCCTGGGATGGGAAGATCCCCTGGAGAAGGAAACGGCAACCCATTCCAGTATTCTTGCCTGAGAAATCCCAGGGACAGAGGAGCCCGGTGGGCTACAGTCCATGGGGTCGCAAAAAGAGTTGGACACGACTAAGCGACTAAACAACATATGTACAATAAGAGTGGAGATTGCATGAGGCAAAATTCCTTTGTTACCATGTCAGGGGCATGTTTGCATGTGTGTGTGTATGTGTGTGATTGCATGTGTGTGTGTAGGCCTTTGTGTGTGTGTGTGTATGAATGAGTGTTCCCCTTCCACCCAGCGCTGTGATGTGTGAACCATCCTGTGGGTGTAACAGTTCACACCTCCAGCACGTGTCTCCGTCTGCCCCACTGCGGCTTGCCTGCCCAGAGTTCTCTCCATTATGATATATTCTGCCTCACCTTAAAAACTGTTTTCTTTAGACGGGCTGTTTGCTATTTTATATGGGGCAATTGACACCAGCCCACATCTAGGCCTTGGAAAATAGTTTTGGTTCCCAGAGAGAGGGAGGCAGAGCAGCTTTAACAGTCCTCCCAGCGGTCGGGCTTCTGCTGCTAAAGACACCTTGACAGTTTCCCCTGTCATTTCCAGGAATGTCTTAGATCAGTTTGAACATCTGTCAGGCTTTGAGGATGGTCGTGGCAGGGTCTGGGGGTAGGCTGGAGGAGGTGGGGGATGGCGAGGGAGAGGAGGAGAGGAGGGAACAAATCCAGAGGCCCAGGCTCCAAAGTCCCCCAACCTGAACTCTTGCAAGACAACCCCCCTCCCCCCACCAAATCTGCCCAGGCCTCCTCTCGCTGGCTTCTACCACCTGCTTTTAGTCCCAGAGTTTTCAGTGCATTTCAGTTTCCAGAAAGCAGACCCTCAGCTGAGCACGGAGCAGGCCGAAATGGTAGAAAGACCAGGCTGCTGTGTTTGTAGACAGGAGGCCTGGTTTTTGTCGGGCGTGAGGAGGTGCCCAGGTGTTTTCATGTAGCCCCCAGTGCAGGCCTGGCTGGCTGGAGTGGATTTCAATTCTCCTTTGCCAAACTACACTTCTGAGAGGTGTCAGATATCGAAAACCTCTCCCCCAAGCCAAAGCAAGCATTTGGGGGGAGGAGAGACCCAGGACGGGGGCTAGGGACGGTAAGAGACGATGCCGGTTTAAAAAAATAAAAAGGAAAAAGCAAAAGCAGAAAGAAAAGTCTCTTCACATAGTGTTCCAAGTTGGCTGTTTCTTTTTAAAATAATTGGTTAAGCCGTGCATAAAGCCAGGTAAGTCTGCTCTGCATTGCAAAGGAGCCTGGGCAGACATTTCTTCCTGGCATGGCTGGGGTTTGGGGAACCAGAGCTCTGCAGGACAAGGGAAGGGGCTGTGTCTGGTGACCCAAGGTGACCCGTCCCTTAAGGGACAACCAGGGGGAGAGAAGTGGCAAGAGAGGGTGTAAGGAAAGTCCCGGGAGGGAGGGAAGGATGCAGAGGGGAGGAAAGGAAGGAGAGAGAGAGGTAAAGGAGGATGGGGTAAAGGCGAGGTTGGGGACAGGTCTCAGGCCCCTGCCTGCAGGGACCCCAGCTAGATCTCGTGCGTGCAAGCCTCCTCCAAGCCTCAGTCCTTAAAAATCACTAACTGTTGACTGCTGCCCTTTCCATAGGGTTCAGAATTCTTCCCTCTAATGACTCATGAAAGCATAAAATTAAGACATTCTGGGAAGCCAAAGGAATCTGGTTTAAAATGTGTGTTTGGGGAATGGAAGGCATTAAAAGAATGCTCGTGTCTGGACCATTCTGTTGTTTTCTTCTCTTGTTTTCTCTTCAAATTAATGAATGAGTCACGGTCGTCTTTAGGCCCGTAAAATGCTGCAGAAGGGAGCGTCGGGGAGGGCTGGGGAGCCGACCGTCTCATTTTCTCTGGCTTTTCCGACTCTTCAGACCCGCTGCTGTTTCCCTTTTCCTCTTTCTCTGTCTCCTGAGAAAGTCTCCTTCCCATTAATAAGCAACACGACTCAAGCCCCCTTCTCCTCCCGCCTCCCGGCCCCAGGACCAGACCGCCCACCTTGAATAAAATCCAGCCAAGTTACAGGGATGTGCAGCCGGCTTCTCCCAGGCCAAACCCAGACCTCACCAGGGAGGGTCTCGCTGGAGCCCAGATTCTCACAACCAGCTCTGCTTCCTCCCTTGGGTTCTGCCTTCCAGCAGCTCCCCAAACCAAGGGCACCCCTTGGAGCGGGGCGGGAGCAGGACTGGCCCTACTCCACCAGAGGGTTAAAGAACAATCCCTTAGCTTCCAGAAAATGCAGAAAATGTCTCTCTCCTGTATCTTTTTTTTTTTTTTTAAATTTTTTATTTTACTTTACAATTCTGTATTGGTTTTGCCATACATTGACATGAATCCACCATGGGTGTACATGCGTTCCCAAACATGAACCCCCCTCCCACCCCGCTCCCCACAACATCTCTCTGGGTCATCCCCGTGTACCAGCCCCAAGCGTGCCATATCCTGCATCGGACATAGACTGGCAATTCGATTCTTACATGATATTATACATGTTTCAATGCCATTCTCCCAAATCATCTCACCCTCTCCCTCTCCCTCAGAGTCCAAAAGTCCGCTATACACATCTCTGTCTTTTTTGCTGTCCTGCATACAGGGTCATCATTGCCATCTTTCTAAATTCCATATATATGTGTTAGTATACTGTATTGGTGTTTTTCTTTCTGGCTTACTTCACTCTGTATAATCGGCTCCAGTTTCATCCATCTCATCAGAACTGATTCAAATGTATTCTTTTTAACCACTGAGTAATACTCCATTGTGTATATGTACCACAGCTTTCTTATCCATTCATCTGCTGATGGACATCTAGGTTGTTTCCATGTCCTGGCTATTATAAACAGTGCTGCGATGAACATTGGGGTACATGTGTCTCTTTCAATTCTGGTTTCCTCAGTATGTATGCCCAGCAGTGGGATTGCTGGGTCATTCTATTTGCAATTTTTAAAGGAATCTCCACACTGTTCTCCATAGTGGCTGTACTAGTTTGCATTCCCACCAACAGTGTAGGAGGGTTCCCTTCTTTCCATACCCTCTCCAGCATTTATTGCTTGCAGATTTTTTCTCTCCTGTATCTTAAAGAACTTCCATCCAAGCCCATTCTCTGGACCTCTTCTCTCAGCTACCAAGACTGCACCCTGCCCCAGGCATCACTCAGCCACTGGGCAGTTCAGAAATAGTCCCCATGGACTGTAGCTCTCCAGGCTCCTCTGTCCATGGGATTTTCCAGGCAAGAATACTGGAGTGGGTTGTCATTTCCTTCTCCAGGGGATCTTCCCAGCCCAGGGATCGAACTGACATCATTGCATCTCTTGCATTACATAGATTCTTTACCACTGAGCCACCAGGGAAGCCCCAGAAATACTCCACATTCCATAATTATTTCTCGAGGGAGCCTCTTCTTTCCTCTGCCTCCACAAAAACACCTCTTCCCTTATGGCTGGCATCAAGAATGACTCTGATAACCTGAGGGGAAGAGGGAGGTCTCACACCTAAACAGCCCCATAGAGGACTCCTCAGCAGAGCTTCCCCAAAGCCCTGTGTCATTACTGCTGATGATATCCTGGGCCTGCCTCCTGCTTGGGTTTCTGCAGCCTCTTAGTTTCTCTGGGGATAGGAGGGTGAGGGGACCACAGACTTATTTTATGAAACACCCACCATGCGCCCATATTTACATCTTTTTTTTTTAACATTAATACAATTTGGTAATGAGTTTGAGGTCCTTTTAATTTAATTTTTTGGCCACACCCCGTGGCATGTGGGATCTTAGTTCCCCGACCAGGGATCGAACCCATGCCCCCTGCCTCGGAAACTCAGAATTTTAACCATCAGGAAAGTCCCCAGATTTTACACCCCCACAGACCCTGAAATTGCATCACAGAGGCCTGTGAGCCATGTGGAGGTTGATGGGGAGCCCAAGCAAGGTCACCTGCCTGGTTCATACCTGGCCTCGTCAGCCTGCCGGGCAGAGCCGCCTGCCCCCTGGGAGCTCAGAAGCATCTTCCCAAGCTCTGACTCATTGTTGTTTTTCAGAAGACAGAACTGGTAGCATTCAGAGCCCACTGTCCTCAGGACCTGACCCACAAACTTGGCCCAAGGAGCGCATCTTGGAGCTGAAATCGGGCCTCTGTACACTGGTACCAAACTGAATCTTGGAGACAGTTTTGGGTGAAGTAGAAGAGACCCCCATAGAAACCTGCTCAGTTTCAATCTTAGCTCAAGGCTAGGCAGCCTCCTTTGCCTGGATCAGGCCTGCTGGGGAGGGATGTTGCGGGAGAGGACGTGGAGGGCCAAAACCCTCCCCCTTCTCTCTCCCACTCTCCCTATTCCAGCAGATCTCCAAAACCCTTTGTGTTGGTGTGCCCAACATTTACAAAGAACATTTATGCCTTATTACCAAGTTGCCCTGCAACAACTATGTAATGATTAAATATGTATCAGATTCCCTGTGCTGTAAGTTTGATCTAATTACAACACTGCAATTCTACATACATCTATTCTGTTTTTGTAGGTTCTTGCCTGTTGAGTATAGTCATTTGCTCAAAATAAATTGAGGGAACACTGTTTACATATGCCAGTTGCAGAGCCAGGAGAGAAAAGCTGATGTTTATGCAAGTTGTGATTATAAAATAATGACTGTGTTTTTTCAGCAAACAGACTAGGACTCCAAAGACATTCCACTGGAAAGCTCCCTCCTGTTCCAGGGAGGCTGCCATTGCTCAAGTACCGTGTGGCATCGCTTTTGGAATGGCCTTCAGAGTCCATTTGTGTGGGCCACGTGGAAAAAAAATAAACCACTCCGCCCTACCTCGTTATTGACCGAAAAATTCTATTACCCTGTTTGATTACTCACCTAATTCCCCGGGATGGGCCTCAAATGGCTTTCAATTGCTTCTAAATATCAGATCAAGCCTCAAATAATGAGAACTAGCAATCTTTGGAGGACATTTCCAAGAATGCTGAGCAGACTCCGGGAGCCATTCCAAAGAACTGCAATCCCAGCAGCCGGGTTGGAGGGTGAGGCCAGCGTTGAGCTGAGTCTTGAAGGGCAGGGAAGCTTTGAGTGACGATGCAAGCCCTCAGCAATTTTCCAAGTGCTTTTCCCCCCTATTCTTTCTTTGCAGTCTCACAGTCAGGGCAAGTGTTATGATGATCACTCTGTGATAGATGAGGACTTTCAAGCCCAGAGGAAATCATATGTCTTAGTTACAAAACTTGCAAATAAATAATAGAAGCAGGACTTGAAATCAAGGCTTTATGTGCCTGCATGCACAGCACCCACCTTCCTCCTATGCCCCACAGCATCTCAGGAAGCAGAAGCTAGTCAGCCACTTGGGGGAGAGGGTTCCTACAGGAGGAGAGCTAAAAGGCAGGCCAAGGGAGCAGGTTGAGCTGGCTTCTGGGAGGTCTTCAGGACAGATCAACAAGCATGGTAGACACTCTAGCTACTGGCTAGAGACCAGTGCTGGGGACCACACAGGTCCTGCAGCCTGACATGTTTTCTCCAGACTCGGATGCCAACCCTGCAGGCTGGCTCACTAAACATCTGCTCTCCAGCCTTCCTGAATCCTAGGATCTGACCTGTTATAGCCAGGGTTTCTGATGATGGCTGAGGTATGCCAAGTGGTGGTTCATATATAAGGCATGGAAGACGGCCGTGAACAAAGTGAGGTTGCTGCTGGATGTGGGGACATCAGATTCCCTGGAGGAGGCTTTTTTTTTTTTTTTTTCTGCAACCATCCTGAGTAGTCCCTAACATCACAGGTATGGAGTTTCCACAGAAATTGTCCTGTGGCATGGGTGAGTGTTGCCTCAGTCTGCATTGTTCCCAGCTTGGTTCCCTGGGCTTCCAACACATTTTATAAACTCTCCAATATTCTCTAATACATCCTTTTTCTTGAAAGTTTTTTTAATTAAAAAATTTCTTATTGGAGTATTGGGAGGCTTTATTGAGTATAGTTGATTTACAATGTTGTGTTAGCTTCAGATGCAATGCAAAGTAAATCAGTTACACATATTCATGTGCTGTGAGTGCTCAATCACTCAGTTGTGTCTAAATCTTTGTGACTCTATGGACTGTAGCCCACCAGGCTCCTCTGTCCATGGGATTCTCCAGGCAATAATACTGGAGTGGGTTGCCATGCTCTCCTCCAGGAAATCTTCCCAACCCAGGGATTGAACCTGTGTCTCCTGAATCTCTTGCATTGCAGGCAGATTCTTTATGCACTGAGCCACCTGGGAGGCCTATACATATTCATATATTCACTCTAATAAACCCTTTTTCATGTGAATCAGCTAAAGTGGACTCTGTTGTTTGCAACCAAAACCAACTAAGCCCTCTGATCAATCCATCCTCCTGTTCATGGCACAGATTTTTCTTCAAACGATTTATTCAGCATTTACTGCATTGGCAGGTGGATTCTTTACCACTGGTACCATGTGGGAAGCTTGTGCTTTGCTGTACATTTTTATTTGATATGACAATTGCCTTGTGATATAATTATTCCCACTTAGAGAAGAACAAACTAAAGCTCAGAGAAGTTAAGAAACAGAGCTCAGGCCACACAGTCAGATGTGGACAAGATTTTTAATTTGTCTATCATGCTATGACTTAAAACTTGCAGGGTAGCTTTAAAGGACTGGTGGATTGGTGATGGAATGAAGGCATGTGTATCTTTTAGAGAGAAGAGGTCCAGTATGCCAGTCTGGGAGCATTTAAGGGGTCCTGGCTGCACAGCTTTTAGAGGCCAAGGAGGTTAGAGGCCAAGGAACTGAGGGAGGGACTGGAGAAGAGGCTAAATGAGGCCACTCTCCTGGGGAAGTCATTCGATATGTGCTATCTTTGGGTATGTCTTGTTTTCTAATCAGTGATCAATTTTGTAAAAAGGGGACCAGATTCCTGCGAATTGAGACCTATTTATTTTTTGATGATGCTGAGTGGTATGTAGGATCTTAATTCCCCAACCAGGGATCAAACCTGCGCCCCCTGCAGTGGAAGCAAGGAGTCCTAACCACTGGACCACCAGGGACGTGCTGAGACCTATTTTAAAGACCCTGGGAGGGCTCATTATTCCCAGGACAGTTATATAACTTTTCTCTTTGTTACAGAGAGTCTTCTGTAATCATGCTGGTCCCTGAGTTCTCCTTTGCATTGATAATTCCAGATTTTCACAACCAGGGACCACATGGGGCCCCTTTCCTCCTCTGGAGTCTTGCCCAAGCCCTTTCCTTTGCTCTCTGGAAAAAAGATTGAGGCTAGAGGTATGTTAGCAATTTCATTCCAAAACTTGCCTTCTCCTTAAAGCGGGTGAATTCTCATGTTTCTGGAACAAGGATCTTGAAAACCCAGGGCTTGCTTCTTCTGATTAAGTGATGAGGAACTGAAAATATGGAAAGCAAAGATTTACGTCAACAGGCTGTGTGTTCTCACTCCTGGTTTCTTTCCCGAGAGCCCCTGCCCAGCAGGTGTGGGGCTGGCCCACAGTCAGAGGGGCACTTCTGGCAGCCGGCTGACCTGGGGTAGCCCTTGGGAGGGCACTTCCCCCCGTTCCTCACCTTCTTGGTTCCTCACCCTCTTCACTCCCTTGCCCCCTCACCTCTTTCATGGGCTTGCTTCCCTCATTCCCTCACTCTCTCACCCCTCACTTTCTGAGTCTCTTTAGCTCTACTCTCTTGTCCCTCCCTCGCAAAATTCTCATGCCCATCATATCCCTTACTCTTCTAATGACTCCCTTCCTCCTTGGGCCCTCCACCCCCTCAGCCTCCTTATCCTTCACCTCCCTCGCTCATCCTGCACTGCTCACACCAGCTCCCTCGGCCTCCCTGCCCCTTGGGCCCTCCCCTGGGCTACTTCTCCCCTTCATCTGTAATCTTCTGTTAGAAACGTCTTGAAGATTCTGGCTATGATCATTTCTACAGCAATTTTTAGAAAACCCAGCTAAAAAATGACCTGTGAAAGTCGCACAGTCAGGTCCAACCCTTTGCAACCCCATAGACTGTAGCCCGCCAGGCTCCTCTGTCCATGGGATTCTTCAGGCAAGAACACTAGAGTGGGTTGCCATTCCCTTCTCCAGGGAATCTTCCCAACCCAGGGATCGAACCCAGGTTTCCTGCATTGCAGGCAGACTCTTTACCATCCGAGCCAGCAAGGAAGTCCAAAAAATGACCTGAAGAGTAAGGAAATAGTACATTAAGGAGTGTAAGGTCTGAACTGGTCAGCCTTCAGGAGTGGTTTGATCAGGAGTGGTTATGTTTCCATTTCCCTGTGATCCTCTTGGCTTAGCCCTTTTGGATGGCTTGGCTTCACTGAAGCATGATTTTCCAGATGTTGGCAAAACAGTTGCAACAGTTCCAGGCTTCACATCCACATACCACACCATGGAGAACAATAGATAGAGCTTTCCTGCCCCACTTCACCCCTAGATATTCAACATGAGTCCTGTACTTCACTCTAATTGGGCCAACCCGAGCCAGTCACTGTGGCCAGGAGGAGAAGGTTGCGCTCTCATTGGCTTAGGCCTAGGTTCCTTCCCACCCCTGAACAAATCACTGTGGTGAGGAGGATGAGACTGTGGTTCTTGGTTTATGGATGTGGGAGATGGAATACTTCCCCAAACAGGGTTGCCCCGTGTGGGAGAAGGCTGGAAGACCATCACATTGTCCACCTCCCCAGGGAGCTGATCTTAGATAGAATCTGATCCAGAGAACATGGGTTTTAGGTCCTGACAGACCTGATTTGAAGTTCAAATCACTGAAGCTTGCAATATTTGGTCAATTACTCTCAGGTTAAGGAAGATTTAATAAGTCACTTAACCACAATGAGCCTTAGTTTTTTCAGCTGTAAAATGGGCATAATTCTACCTACCTTCCAGAGAAGCAATAGATGCAGATCTGTATGATGTCTTGACACCACGGGCAAGGTGTAGGTGGTAGTAATAACACAGATGTTTTAAGCTCCTGAGCTCAGGAGCAGTCTCTGTCCCCTGCCCACCCTGCTATTGCCCTCTGCTGGCAGGATGAAGCCCTTTGAGTTGCATTTGAGCCAGTGAAAGTGAAAGTCACTCAGTTCTGTCTGACTCTTTGTGACCCCGTGGACTGTAGCCCGCTAGGCTCCTTTGTCCATGGGGATTCTCCAGGCAATAATACTGGAGTGGGTTGCCATGCCCTCCACCAGGGGATCTTCCCAACCCAGAGATCAAACCCAGGTCTCCAGCATTGCAGGTGGATTCTTTACCAGCTGAACCAACAGGGAAGCCCAAGAATACTGGAGTGGGTACCTTATCCCTTCTCCAGCGGATCTTCCTGACTCAGGAATTGAATCGGGGTCTCCGGCATTGCAGGCGGATTCTTTACCAACTGGGCTACCATGGAAGCCAGAGGCCAATACAAAAAGCCTCAGGGAACCCCCTGAACCTTTCCAGTCCTTCTGGCATCCAGTGAGGCAGGGACCATGGAGACAGAACTGATCCCCTCATCTGCTACCTCAGGGCATCCAGAGAGAGGTGATTCCATGGGACACGCTCAGGACTGGCAGCCACGAGACTTTGAAAACCATGCTTGCTTCCAAAGTACCAAGGAGGTTCTGGGAAGAAATAAAGGAGCAGTCTTGAGCCTGGACTTGGATGTCATGCTTCAGTAATGAGATGGGCGTTGGGCTTGGACACCCTGGTTCCAGTTCCCACATGGGTTTGTTGTGAAGACTGAATACAATAAAGCATGAAATTAACCTATGACTATGTCAAGGTAAAAGATTACAGATAAATGTTATTTTAATTATGAACAAATGCAAACAAAATATTTGTATTTGAAGGGTCTCTCTTCATTACATCTCTAATATTCTAGGATCTTTTTTTTTATTATTAAATCTGGAGTTCACTGAGATTTATAAAATGCTCATACTATCTTTTCAGTTCATTGAGTTTCCATCAAGATGTATTCATTCAACCAATATTTACTGAGCACTTACCAGTGACAGGCTCTCTGCCAGGAGCTGGAAATACCATGAGCTGCTATGTATGGTTGTGTAAGTTGTGCCCTGTACCATTTAAACTGTCCAGTTTGTAAGTTTGTAATGTTTGTAATGTTTGTAAGTGAGCCCCCACTCCAGGAATTGTGCTGTGCATAACCTGTACAGCTGCACAAAGTGCTCTACACTCTCTATTCAAATCATCCACCATTGTATGATTGAAAACTCAGATTCCTGCAGCAATGAAAGAGTAAGGAGTACGATGAGATTTTTATCAAAGGAGGGCTTGGAGTAAGGGCCAAACCATGCAGGACCTTATTGATTGGGTTAAAAAAACTGGGTTAAAAACTCAAAGCCTGAGTTTTTATTCCTAAAGCAATGAGAAACCACTGGAGGATTTTTTTAAAGGGGAGCAACACGATCAGATATGCATTTAAAAAAAAAAACCCCGCTGATTTCCATGGAGAGAATGCATTATCAAAAGTGCAGAAACAAAATCGTCTGTGAGGCTTTTATTGGGGAGACATGGTCATGGCTTAGATTAGGATGGCAGGAAAAACAGAAAGGAGGGATACATTCAAAAGTTGACAAGTGCTAGGTTGGGAGGGGACAGGGAGGACTCAGTGGAGAATGGTGAGGAGTTTTTCTGAGAGGAAAAACCTAGGAGGAAGCTCATGTTTGCCAGACTTCCTAATAAGATCTGTGAAGGTCTTTACGCCCATCCTTGTATTCCCATGCAGCTGAAGGTTGTTGTTCAGTCACTCAGTCGTGTCCAACTCTTTGCAACCCATGGACTGCAGCACACCAGGGATCCCTGTCCTTCACCATCTCCTGGAGCTTGCTCAAACTCACGTCCATTGAGTCGGTGATGCCATCCAAGCATCCCGTCCTCTGTCATCCCCTTTTCCTCCTGCCTTCACTCTTTCCCAGCATCAGGGTCTTTTCTAATGAGTTGGCTCTTCACATCAGGTGCCAAAGTTTTGCACCTTTAGCTTCAGCATCAGTCCTTCCAATGAATATTCAGGACTGATTTCCTTTAGGATTGACTGGTTTGATCTCCTTGCAGTCCAAGGGACTCTCAAGAGTCTTCTCCAACACCACAGTTCAAAAGTATCAATTCTTAGGTGTTCAACCTTCTTTATGGTCCAACTCTGACCTCCATACATGACTACTGGAAAAACCGTAGCTTTGACTATATGGACATTTGTCAGCAACATAATTTCTCTGCTTTTTAATACACAGCTGAGAGACCTGAGGTCTAATGGGTGAGCAGACTGAGAGGAGTATGAAGGATGATTGGGGACAGAACCCCAACCCAACAGCCCTGCTCAGAAGGACGCTGTGATCTCAGTGAGGTCAGGATCATGCTGCTGTCATGATCTGTGCTGAGAGCCTCAAACTGAGCAGCAATCCTCACCCACAGGTGACAGCAAAGCCAGCATCTGAATTCCCCAAAGTGCCTTTATGGAATCCTGCCCAGGGTGATGGAAAGATGAGTCAACCCCAGGCACCAGAAATCTGGGAGGATTGAACCAGCCTCAGGAGTTTACCTGTTGGAAAGCCTGTTATTAGACTCCTAAAGGGCCTTAATCCAGCCTGCAGAGGCGCACCCTACCTGTATGCAAATCTCCTTTCCATCTTTTACTGTGGGGCCATTAGTCACTCGTGTCTCCTGGCTTCCAAATGTAGTTCTGCTCTGCAGAAATGACCTGTGGTGGAGCTGGCACCCCCGAGGACAAAGGTCACACACAGATCAACTGCTCTGCTTCTCTGCCCACGAGCTTTGACAGAGGATCACTGCTCAGGATCCGGCAGACAGGCCACCTTCTCCTGGACAAAGGCTGGACCTCTGAGCACCTCTCTTTCTAAAGCTTGACTGTGGAGATGCAGACTTAAGCTTAAGTCCTGGGCTGGGTAGAGGGGCCCTGCTGGATGCTAGATAACCCAATGGATGATATTTCCAAAATGGCCTGCACTCTGGCACCTCTGGGGGGAAAAAAAACTCCAACTGTCAGAGCCATGCTTTACCAACAAGTAAAGAATTCTCTAGAAAAGAATGACAGTAAGATGTAGGCTTTCAATGAAAGAGTCCAAAGCACTTGCCTTTTATTGTGTATTATTTCTCAGTTCGTTTGCTCATTCACTTACTCGATCATTCAGAAAACATGATGGAGCACCAAGTATGTGCTGTGTAGCGTGCTGGAGAGAATGGGTCAGTGGAGGCAGCAGGGTTTGTATCCCAGCACACTGAAAGCAAACAGCGTCTCTGCCCAAGGTCTGTAAATTTCCACCTGCTGGCCAGATGTGTCCCTGTTCCCAGCCTTGAGGAAAGGTGACTTTTGATGTTTTAAATGAGCAGTACAGTCCTTAGTATAATAAATAGCCACCTGGCAGGAATAAGGGATGCTTTTGGAATATGTAGCCAAAGAAAATATCAATGATGAACTCAAGACCCTGCAGCTAGGGACTTCCCTGGTGGACCAGGGCTTAAGAATCCGCCTTCCAGTGCCAGGGACAGAGGTTCGATCCCTGGTCAGGAAACCAAGATCCCAAATGCTGGAGGACAACTAAGCTGGTGCGTCACAACTACTGAAGCCAATACACCACAGCTAGAGAGTCCCTGTACCACAACAAAGGATCCTGCACTATGCAATGAGCACTCTGCATGCTGCAACTGACACCCAACACAGTGAAGGAAATACGTACATTTTTTAAAGAGACCCTGTGACCAGGTTTCTAGAATGGGTCATTAAGGGAGGGCTTTGCCTATACCTAGAGAAAGTGAAATAAAAGTGAAAGGGTTAGTCACTCAGCTGTGTCAGACTCTTTGTGACCCCCATGGGCTGTAGCCTGCCAGGCTCCTCTGTCCATGGGATTCTTCAGGCAAGAATGCTGGAGTGGATAGCCATGCCCTCCTCCAGGGGATCTTCCCAACCCAGGGAATGAACCCATATGGCCCATATTGCAAGCAGACTGTTTACCATTTGAGCCCCCAGGGAAGTCGCTTATCTAGAGAAGCAAGTAGTAAAAAGAATAGCTCATGCTTGGGCTTTCCATGCTCCATCAAGCCTCATAACCACCCTATGAAATGGGTACCATGGTTACTTCAACTCTGCAAGTGAGGTTTAATTGGGGCAAAGAGAGGTTAAACAGCTCGCCTGGTGAGTGATTGAAACATACAGCCCAACTCACTCTGAGGGGGCCCAGCAACAGGGCCTGGGCCCTAACCACTGTACCATACTGTCTCCCTGCAAGTGCTTCCTGGAAGGAGCCTGACCCTCTAGGAGCAAGTATGTCAGTCCATTCACACTGTCTTCCTTGGCTGAGTTCCAAGATGATCACATCAGTAAGAGAAGAGGCAGTGTTTCAGGATGAGACTGAGAACTCTATCCATGTGCTGGTACAGTGGGTGGAAGGGTGACTGTTTGAACCACTGTCTTGATGGGGATGCAGTGACTGGGTGGGTGTCAACCCAGAGGGCACTTTCTGGAGGAGAGCCACACTCTAGAACATGGGGACCAAGCATTCTGGCAAAATGGCCCCCAGCTGCGTCCTGCTGAGCGTTTCTGTTGGTGGCTTGGATGACAAGCAGAGTGGCTGTCCCTATGAGCCAGTAGGGCCAGATGGAGAGCCAGGGGGCTGCGGAGATCTCTGGTCTTTCAACTTGGTGGTCTCCCTGAAGGAGGAGGAAGAGAGGAGGTGATTAGAAGGTTTGATGAGACATCTTTCAGAAACAAGGGCAGTCACCACTTAGCATAAGGGGGCATTTACTGGAAGGTTGACCCTGGCTGGATCCAGTGAGGATGCTGGATTTGCGGTCTCCTGTCCAAGTCCTAGACATTCTGGAGCCTGGGTTCAAATCCCATAAGACCTGACTGAGTCAGCGGAAAGTGTGTCTCACTCAGCCTGCAGGCGATTTCCGATGACTGGATCTCTCAGCAGTGATGTAGATGTGAGATCTGTAAGCAGAGGCGAGGTTGGGGCAGGGGGTCAGCCCGGATGGCTTGCTTGCACCACCATCCTTACTGCTGAGAACGCCTGCCAGCCTCCTGCTCAATCCGCTCCAAAGCCTTGGCCCAAAGACAACTGGGTCACTGCCATTTGCAGATTAACAGGAATTAGTTTACGGTTCCCAGGCTGTAGAAGTGTAGAATGGAGAGCAGGTAGTGTATTTTTTCTATAAGGTTGAGGAACTAACAAGGGCGTTGGCTGCCATCAGGGTCGTGCAAGCCAGCTGGGAGGATGTATTAGTTCCCAGTGCTGCTGTGACCAAACACCATCAACCCCATGGCTCGGAGCAGCACCAGTGATTACCTCCAGTTCCCCAGGTCAGAGGTCCAACACGACATGGCTCATCTGAGAGCCTCAAGGCCAAAGTCAAGGTGTCTGTTGATCTAGGCTCTATGTGGACCTTGGGGGAGGTTCACTTCCAGGATCATTTAGGTTGTTGGCAGAATCCATTTCCTTGCTGGATGCCAGCTGGGAAACTTTCTCAGCTTCTTAAAGCCACACTTTCCGCATCATCATGTCCCCTCCACCTACAAGTGACAAAAGTGGGCCAAGTTCTTTTCATGCTCGAATCTTTGCCTTCTTCTGCCACATTTCTTTGACTCCAGTCAGAGAGAGTTCTCTGCTTTTGAGAACTTGTGACTAGAATGGGTCACTCTGATAATCCAGACTCATTTCTCTGTTTTAAGGTCCCTGACCTTAATTACATCTGCAAAGTTCCTTTTGCTACGTAACAAAGCATATTCATACGTGTAACATTAAGAGTGAAGGTCACAGGGGCCAAAGTCCTGCTCCCCTGCTCTCCAAATTCTTACTTCTTTTGTGACCAGTTCATGGTTCAAGCCTTCTCAGAATGTAGGCTTCTTGCTTATTTAACAGTTGGGTATACTGTATCTGTCAAAATGCCCTTTTAAAATCCACCTCCTCCAGGAAGCCTTCCCCGATTGCTCCAGCTCTACCTTGTTGCCCTATTATTTGGTGTCCTTTAGCAGAGAGGCTTTCACTTTCTACCTGTGGGGTTGGTTGCTCTGTAAGCAGCCTCAGGTTAACTCATAGATGTGCAATCAAACTTGCCAATATAAGCTTCTCAAGGTCAGAGAGTACATCTCAATATAACTATTATTATTATCACTATGATTTGTAGCTCTATAAAAAGGATAAAATGACGTTGGGCACTTGGTGACAAGACCTAAATGCTTAGTCAATTACTATAAAGATGTGACAGTGAATTCTAAAAAGGAGGCAGAAGAGGGGTGGTGTGAACCTGGTTATTTTTATCTCCCTATCCAAAGTGAGGGCTTCCCTGTGGCTCAGATGGTGAAGAATCTGCCTGCAATGTGGGAGACCTGGGTTCGGTCCCCGGGTTGGGAAGATCCCCTGGAGGAGGGCATGGCAACTCCCTCCAGTATTCTCGCCTGGAGAATTCCCATGGACAGAGGTGCCTCGCGGGCTACAGTCCATGGGGTTGCAAAGAGTCAGGCACGACTGAGTGACTAAGCACAACACATCCAAAGTGGGGATGCTGGGGCTAGAGTTATTAAACTCAGGTCCAGCTTTGGCTTCCCAGATCTTTCAATGACCTGCTGTGTGGCCTTGAGCATTTTATCCTAATCTCTCTCTTTCTCTGAGCTTCATCTTTCTCTTCCCTGAATGAGGACACCAAACCCACCTCAATGAAATGAGAGCACCCAGGGGTGGCACCCAGCAGGCACAAGGCTGCTCCGAGGCTCTGCCTGTGGCCCTGTCTTCTCGTCCCCACATGAAGCCACATTGTTCTTGGGCTTTGTTTTGCTCGTGGTTGCATCCCCAACGTCGAGACCAGGCTCTGCACACAGTAGGTGCTTAATTTTTGCTGAATGGAGAGACCTGTGGTGCATCCAGCTGTCAGAGAGTGATTGTTTCCTTTCACAAAAGCAGTGAGTTTGCCGGGGGCCTGTCCCACCCTCTCCCTGCGCCTGCAGCCCCACATCCAGCTGGGGCCCCTCATTCATTCCCCAGCGTGGGCTCTTCCTCCCATGACCCAGGAGCTCCTGGGCATCCCTGGCCAGGATTTATGCCCCACCGCCTGTCCCTGCGCCGGGCAGGCTGCTGTTTCAAGTCCATGCACATTCTCTGATCCAACTTGTCCCTGTGCTCTGCTCCCAGCGCTGTGGTCGCTGGGTCATCCTGTGGTTTGCTGAAGGTCAAGCCTGGAGCAGTCTACATTTTCTTAAGCAGAATCCAAATGCTACCAGCTGAGAGGCCTCCTGGAGGGCACTGGCAGTGAGTCCTTCCTTCAGCTGGGGCCCACCCCACCCCACCCACACACTCGCAGGCACCCAGTGTGGAAGGGCCCCTCTCCTTTTATTTCTTACGCTGCAACTCACTTGTGTGTCAGCTGCTATCCTGACTCTGGAGAGGCAGGCTGGGCCAGCAGACTTGGATTCACTGGGGGTCCTACATCTTTCCGGAAAGAGTCAGGCGGGGCACCTTCTAGTTCCCCAGGAGGAAAAGGGGAGCCCTCAGCTGAGGTCGGCCCTTTCCTCACAAGCTCAATGGCAGCATCCTTGGCGGCTACCGCCAGCTCTGTCCATCCTGGGGAGATGACTGGGAGAGCTCCTCGGCCAGAAGTCAGCGATGCCCCCCACCCACAGCCTTCAGATCCACTGCACCTCTGGGCTTGCCTCTGCAGCGGACAGCTGTCACCCTTCGAAGGCCATCAACAGCGGCTCCGGGGATGGGAGCCAAGAGGCCAGGCCCAAGCTCTATCCAGGTTCCTGTGTGTCAGTTCCTGCCCCTCCGCCTTCTCGTCTCTCCCTCCCGCCCTCTGGCTTGCAGAGCCAAGGCTGGACTTCAGCCACGACAGACTTGTGACCAGAGGGCCAAGCAGCTGAGGTGAACTTCAGTCAGTTGTGACATCACCCTTGTTCTAAAAACCTCCGCTTTGGCTCCTCTGACGAGTTCACATCCACTTTAGGGTTTGGCTCCAGAGCCACTGGTCTTACTTACTCCATATTACCTAAAAAGAGCTACTTAAGTTCTGCAAACCTCCCCAGCCGCTGAGGTCAACTGCAGCTCATGTAACGACCATTCCAGCATTCTGGGGGAAAGGACAGGGCCCGTGATGCTTTTGGCTCCTTGGAGCCCTTCTGCGGAAATCCCTGCAACCACCAACCAAGTATGTCTCAAATCTTCTTTAAATATGTTCGTATTTTCAAAACATAGAAAGCAACAGTGGAGCTTGGCTGCTCGCAGGCCGCACCAGGAGGAGAGAGGCAGAACTCACCCCTTGCCACTTTCATCCCTCCTGTCCACAGGATCTCGTTTTCTGCCTGGAGCCACTTATTGCTGTGTGTGTAATGAGCTTCATACGATCAGGTACTTGGCTGGTGAAGGTTTGATTCTTATCTTTGGGGAGGGGCCAGTAAGGCTACAGTAATGGTAATAAAGCAATATTTCTGTAGCTCAGAACTGTGACAACCCAGTCCCAGGTCTCTCCCCCAGCTCCTCTATTGCAGTCATCCTGGCCATTCCGTGACATCTTTTTTCTTTTTTTTAAAATTTACTTATTTGGCTGTGCTGGGTCTTAGCTGCGGCATGCGGAATCTTTGATCTTCATTGCGCCATGTGGGATCTTTAGTAGCAGGATTCAGACTCTTAGTCGCAGCCTGTGGGATCTAGATCTGTGACCAGGGATTGAACCCTGACCCCCTGCATCAGGATTGCAGTGTCTCAGCCCCTAGACCACCAGGGAAGTCCCTCAGTGACATCTTGTGTCTTGGCCATGTGGGTCTCTGGCTCCACGGCTGCTGCTTTGGGTGGAGACTGAGGTGACTCTGTGTCTTTTTCACTCACGGCTCTTCTCGTGACATCAGCCAGGAGCTCCCAGATTGCTACCCTCTGTCCCAGCCTTGTCTCTGTCCTGAGTGCTGATGGACTAAAATGAGCAAGCATCCTTTCCCCCTTGACAGCCCCAAGGTGACCAGTCTTGACCCAGTGACACCATCTGTTTTCTCTCCCAACCTCCTTTCTGTGGAACTCTGGTCTGGGGTGCAGGTAACTTGTGTAAGAGGGCTGTGTTGGAAGGCTTTGGGTAAAGGAGCATGAAAGGAGAGGACGATCTGAGTTACACACATTCTAATTGTTTTAAGAGTTTCCCTGCTCCTCTGGACATAACCCATTGTCTTTGCACCAAGCACATACATTTGTATCTCACTTCCCTTGCAGAAATGAAGTGAAGTGAAAGTTGTTCAGTCGTGTCCGACTCTTTGGGACCCCCATGGACTATACAGTCCATGGAATTCTCCAGGCCAGAATGCTGGAGTGAGTAGCCGTTCCCTTCTCCAGGGGATCTCTCCAACCCAGGAATCCAACCCAGATCTCTCACATTGCAGGCAGATTCTTTACCAGCTGAGCTATCAGGGAACTTGTAGAAGTGACACTCAAAAGTGACCCAGTAGTAAGAGCACCTGGGGGGATTTTCAGCCCTTCCATGCTCACATGGAGTCTGACACCTGCACTCTGGATGAGTGTAAGAAACAGTCCTATTGCCTACAGTGCTAAATGAACTCTTAGTATTCAGCACCACTCAGGCCCACATCTCCTCTGGAAGGCAGGGCTGGAAGCCTGCGAACTGCATTTCCCAGAATCCACTGTCAGCAGGCATCCCATTTATATTCTGCAATGACACACTCATCTGAGAACTGGAAGAGAGAGGGGAGACACTGACCACATGTTTCCTCCAGCCGTGGTGGGCAGTCACATTGGCTTGGGCAGATGTGGGCTTTTGCAGCCACCTCTGGTTTTTCCCCTGTGAATCACCTGCCTGCCTGCTATGGGTGGTCCTAGTAGCCAGAGCTCTGGAATCAGTAGCGGTTTCCTGCGGTCGTAAATTTCTGATGTCCTAAAAGCTGGCAGGGTCCGTAGAGCCGGTGCCAGCCTTCCCGCCCCTGCTCGTCTTTTCAGCTGTCTTATACACACTCAGCTCCCTGTATCCCCGTATCAATTCCCTGTTTCCGCTTGAACTACATGAATTGGATTCTGGTTTTCTGACAGATATGCATATTCTATATCCTTCACACCTTCTTCTCTATGAATAGAGTCCCGATTTTAGCAGGGCAGACATGTCCAAACGTTATTCTGACCAATTGTTGTTGTTGTTTAGTTGCTAAGTCATGTCCAACTCTTTTGCGACCCCATGGACTGCAGCCAGGCTCATCTGTCAATGGGATTTCCCAGATAAGCATACTGAAGTGGATAGCCATTCCCTTCCCCAGGGGATCTTCCCAACCCAGGGATCGGACCCACATCTCCTGCACTGAGAATTCTTTCCCAGCTGAGCTACCTAGGAAGCCCATTTGGACTGATAAACCACAGCAAAAGTCTACTGGAGATTTGGAGGAAACATTTTGCTTTTCTGATACCAGTATTGCCTATTTTTCTTTGATCTTTATTCCTATTTTCTACTTTCTGGTTATAATTTGAACTTAGTGGCTGTCGGTTCAGTAGCAATGTTGTGATCAGCAGGGAAAGGCCAAGGAAATTGCTGAGACCTCGGCCTTGGAATCCTTAACCCCTGAACTAATACTAGGAAATTTTTTTTCTGGACTTCTTGTTTTGAGAGGAAAAAAAATTCTCCTTAGTTTATGTTAGTCACCGTTGACTCATGATTTCTGCTACTTTTAGCTAAGCTCAGTCCTCGCTAACACTGTAAGAGGTGCCTAGCTACTTCATCTCTTCGGGAATCACTGTCAGACTGGGCCTTGTTACTTCAGGCGTGTTGAGATAGAACTTTACAGAAAATTCCTTCCAGAGGCTTCTTGGCTTCTCATCTGAATAAGCCCTCTCAAGCTGCTTCAACCCAGGCATGTCCAGGCAGGTTTGCACCCACAGGATGTGGGCTTCCTAGACAAACTTTCCAGCATTACAGCATGTATGGGATTTATCTAGAAGCTCTTAATCAAACAAACTGAACTCTAAAATAGAACTTGTCTTACTTTCATCGCTCCAAGGCCAAGGTCTACCTAACAATCAGAATAATCTGTTATATATAAACCAGGGGCAGAAATCTACACAAATAGACAAAACAGTAACAACAAACCAAATCCTCCCACCCCGCCCCCAAAAGCAACTCTTTCAGGTCTTATCATAAAAAAGAACCGGCCTACTTTGGAAAAAGTTCTAATTTATGTGGGTGATTAATATAGGAGTAATAATGACAGAGAAGTATGCATGCTTTTGCAAGTTGATGATTCTGCTTATTAAGGGAAAAAAAGTAATTTTGTCCTAAAATGCAGAGTTTGATGGTTCCAGACATAAAGGAAGATGGTGAAAGGAGAAGACCTCTATGAATGGAGGAACTAGTAGAACCTTTGTGAAAAGAGAATTTATTTGCCTTGAATTATAATACCTACAAATAATGAGTATCAAAATAGGCAATGAAAAGTAAAATGTAAAATTTTGCCAATACTGGCTAAGTTTTATGAGCTTATTCATAAGATTTTTTTTAAGAAACAGAAACCTGTTATGCATTTACTGCAAATATAATATTAATGCAAAAGTCAAAATTTTGTTTTCTTTCTACCGTGGTGACAAATTGGTCTTGGAGTACCCAGTCTGCTTTTAACACGTGGTATAAAAATTTTTTTCTTTACCTAGAGAACAAAGATTTCATATTTTAGAATGACTTTGTGTACTTAGTGCTTCCCCGACCCCCCAAGCTTTTGATTGTTTTTAAACAGAATAAACTATAAGACTTTCTTATTTTTTGATAGAGCTAAGTTCTCAAGACTATCTTCAAGTTTGCTGGTTTGTTAGAACTCACAAAACTAAGAGCAGGTTATAATCACAGCTAAGGTTTCTTACTGAAAAAGGAAATAGAGGGTTTCCCTGGTGGTTCAGTGGTTGAGAGTCTGCCTGCCAATGCAGGGGACATAGGTTTGATCCCTTGTCCTGGAAGATTTCACATGCCAAGGGGCAGCTTAGTCTGTGCAGCACAGCTATTGAGCCCACACACCCTACAGCCCATGTTCCAGAACAAGAGAAGCCAGCACCCAGCAACCAGGGCCCAGCACAGCCAAAAATAAATAACAAACAAATACATAATTTTAAAAAAGGAAATAGAGCAAGACAATAGGAAAAAGACTACTTACTGCACACTGTTGATTTAGAATATTTTACAGACCCAGAAAGACAAGCATTAACCTGTATAAAATTAAGATTGACACAAATGATTTTTGTCCAATAGCAGTGTAAATGAATTTGGTCCAGAGGAGATATAACTGTTTCTGTCTTGTAGAAAAGAAAACTCCAAAGGTTACAATGTTTTTCTGCTCTGTGGGTTATTAAGCAGTTATGTTTCTAAATTAGTCGGTATAAATAGTTTGCTCACTCCAGTTTCCTTTGAATCAGCCTTACTGTCTTGCTGGTTCTGCTGATATGTGCTCACTTGAAAGCAAACAAAACCCTGAAGACTCAGAATGAAAACACATCAAAGGTGAGATAAGTTTTTTAATGCTCCTTTGAAAAATATCATACATGTGAATCTTCTGACTCTGCAGGAAAACAAAGAAGATAGGATATTAATCATCAGCTGTAACCTGGAACATCTCCCAACCCCATGCAACAAATCCAAACAGAATGTCTTATGAATACTCTTGAAATATTGATACAAAATCAACCAGATAATTTATATTGCTAGAGTGGGAAACAATTTACAATTTATTTCAACAAAAATGTGACTAGCTTATTTAGCTAGTATTGGAAATGGGGGATGTAAAGAGTGCTCAGAAATTGCACCATTAAAAACTGAAAGTGCTAAACACTTAACCATATAATCAGAATGGCAATTCTCTTCCATTCCAGTTCAAGATCCCAATAAAGAAAATTTGAGATCATCAGGGAGGAAGAAAGTAAGAGATTATCAGGGGTCAATTTTATATAAAAAAAGCATTTGAAATCATCAAAATTTATGGAAAAAAGTTTATCAATGACTGTCAATAAAGAAGTAAAAAATTAGGAATGACTATTAATTAGAGTTGGTAGCAATATCAAGTGGCTATTTAAAATATACCCAGAATTTTCAGATGTAAAATATCTAATAGACTTCAGAAACAGTATTTTCAATAAGGTCATATTATTATAGTCAAGTTTATAGTCATGCTTGTTATAAAACATTTACCTACTAAAATATGTAATTGCTTTTTGGAAAACTTACGCATCAAAGCAATAAAATGTCAATCATGGTTGACAAAGCTTTAACTCTTTCACACTGAAGTATGGTTAAAAATTTACTTAAATATGTGAAATTTAGGACTTTGAAATTAGTTTAATAGATTTTGTCTATCTTATGGAACTTAAAATAGTGATGTTTGAAGTAATATATCTAACCTTATCATCAGTGTTTGAGAAGAATAATTTTTCACTGAATAGTTATATGAATATCTCATTGGATTTCATACACAGTACCAGTATAATGCTATGGAAAGTTTGTGATATTTCAACCAAGATTTTAGGAGAATTTCCAGTCTGATTTAAGTTGGTAAGTCACTGTGTTCAATTATCTTTGAAAGATGCAATGGAAGATGTAAGTAGGATAAATCACTTTAAATCTTTCTACCATAATCTTTTATTCTTCAAAAAAAAAAAATACGGTCAGGGATTGAATAATACATTCAAAGAGCTTAAAATTTACAGAATAAAAACTGGAGGAGAACTCGAGGGGCTTTCTACAGTTTAAGAGCTACAAAAGCAGGTTGAAAATTGTGTCCAGATTTAGATTTTTTTAAAGAGAAATTATGGTGAGCAATAGTAGAACATTTTGAAAATAATTTTTTAGAAATTCAGATTTAATAAGTGATATCCTAACAAAAAAGCCAACATTTGGCCTCTCTACACAGCTTGCAGGATCTTAGTTCACCAGCCAGGGATTGAACTCCTGCCCCCTATTGTGGAAGCCCAGAGTCCTAACCACTGGGCTGTGAGGGAATTCCCATACCAATTCTTTTTTGAGCTTTATAAGAAAAAAAAAAAGTTTCTGTGATGGTTAATTTGAGGATAGTATATTCAGATAAATACGAGAAACTAGGGGAGAAAAGCGGAAGCTGTCATAAAGTGGGTGACCCTCTGGTTTGTCCCCAGAGATCCTCCTTTCTTCTCTGCTCTGCTCTCTGTTTTGGCAAAGCTGACCCTATAGGCTCGTCTTGCTTCTGGGTACTCAGCCTGCCCCTGGGGTTTGGCAAGTTGGAGAATCAGTAAGAGGTCTGAGAAAGGGAGGGTCTGAGTCCAGGTGATCATAGCCCCTGGGTTTGGCAAGTTGGAGAATCAGTAAGAGGTCTGAGAAAGGGAGGATCTGAGTCCAGGTGATCATAGCGGGTTCCCTCCCGGCCAGGGGGCGGCAGGGGTTGGTGGTGGAGGGGAGAGTCTCACTAAGGCCAGCAGCTGCTCCTCCTTCCCAGTTCTCTCCTGAGATGCTGGCGTATGCTCACGCCTCTGGCCTGGGCTGGGTGTCTCCCCACTGTGACCAGCTCTTGGGTGCTGCACTCTTTCTTCCTGGCCACACTTCTAAGAGTTGCTTCATTAAACTCTCCCCCAATCACCCAGTTTGCATGTACCATCTGTTTCCTGCTGAGACCCTAACTGATTTGTATCCATTTGAAGCAACAAAGAAAAGAGAGTATCTATTCCAAGGGAGAACGAAAAACTATTAGATTTTTAAAAATTATTTATTTTTTCTTTGGAAGGACTGATGCTGGAGCTCCAATACTTTGGCCACCTGATATGAAGAGCTGTCTCTTTGGAAAAGACCCTGATGCTGGGAAAGATAGAAGGCAGGAGGAGAAGGGGGTGACAGAGGATGAGATGATTGGATGGCATCACTGACTCAATGGACATGAGTTTGAGCAGGCTCCAGGAGTTGGTGATGGGCAAGGAAATGGGGCTGCAGAGTCAGAAATGACTGAGCAACTGAACAACAATTAAAAGTTTTACTTTTTATACCACTTGAAATATTACTTTCCCTTTACAGTTATTACAAATATTGGCTATATTCCCCATGTTATACATTACATTCTTGAGCCTGTCTTACACCCCATATTTTGTATCTCCCACTCTCCCACCTCTTTATCTTCCCCACGATGGTAATCACTGGGTTGTTCTCTGTGAGTCTGCTTCTTTTCATTTATCTTCACTAGTTGGTTCTATTATTTTAGATTCCACAAATAAGTAATATCATAGTGTGTTTGTCTTTGTCTGACTTATTTCACTTAGCATAATGCCCTCAGAATCCATCCATGTTGCTTCAAATGGCAAAATTTTCTTTTTTTATGTCTGAGTAGTGTTCATTGTATATGTATACCACATCTTCTTTATTTATCTGCTTATGGACCCTTAGGTTGTTTACCTATCTTGGCAATTGTAAATATTACTGCTATGAATGTTGGGGTGCAGGTATCTTTTTGAATTAGTGTTTTTGTTCTTCTCAGATATATACCCAAAAGTGGAATTGCTGGGTCATATGGTAGTTTTGATTTTAGCTTTTTGAGAAGCCTCCATACTGTTTTCCAAATGGCTGCACCAATGTACATTCTCATCAACAGTGTACAAGGGTTCCCTTTCTCCACACTCTCACCAACATTTGTTACTTGTGTTAGATTTTTTTTTTAAGTAAAACTGTTAGACTGTTTTTAAAAGGAAGAAAAATATCTATTGTTTGACAACAAAAAGTGAAAAATATAATGAATGTTTATGTTCTTTCAATTGATCGAATCCTGAAGTATGACCAATTAATATTTGGGTTGATGATGAGCAAAACTAAAAAGATGAGGCCAATTAATTAAATATGACATTCCAATGAATGATTTCATATGATTCTTTCAATAATAGAGATGTAAAATGCATAACAGTCAGCACTACGATTATAATATATAATGACTGGTTGTATATTTTTAGTAGTGTCCAGACATCTACCATAACCATCCCATCCCATATTAGAGGGTGTTCCTAATATAATAATAAATGATAGATAGCAGAAGCCAAGTTAAGTAGGGGAGTACATGTGCTTAGTCCCTCAGTCATGTCTGACTCTTTGTGACCCCATGGACTGTAGCCCACCAGGCTCCTCTAGTATCCATGGGGATTCTCCAGACAAGAATGCTGGAGTGGGCTGCTATGTCTTCCTTCAGGGGATCTTCCCAACCCAGGGGTTGAATGCAATCTCCCACATTGCAGATGGATTCATTACCATCTGAACCACCAGGGAAGCTTAAATTAAATAATACAACCCATACTTCATTATTTTTTTTACAAAGCAATATTCCAGTTTCTTTTAGTCATTGTCCGGTGTTGACTCATAACCACGGTTTTTCATAAAACGTAGGAAACAGTCAAGGGAACAGGAGCCATGTTTTCTTCCAGGCATAGGTCGCTGGGGTAGAAATGGACTCGCCATCTTCGCTGGAAATGGAGACCCCAGACTTCAAGCCCAGGGTACCGTACACGGCTGTAGGGGCAGCAGGCCTCCTGGGATGGCAGAGAGTGGACCTGGAGAGAATCTGCTCCCTAGGTCTCTAGGAATGAAAACACCTCAAAATTGGTGATAATCTGCCTCACCACCTTGCTCCTCCCGGGAGACCCACGTTCCAAGTCTGGGAGAGCTGTCACGGGCCACCGGGATGCCGCCTGCTCTGTCAGACGGGAACCTCGCTCCAGCTTCTTGTTGGGTTGGCTCCGAGCCCCACCAGCTCATGGGGAACACCCCACAACCCTGGAGCGCGACCTGGAGGGACATGGCCCACCCTGGCCTCCCCGGGGGGAGCGCACACCGGATGCTTGTCTGTAGCACAGGCTCCACCAGACCCGCCAGGTCTGATGAAGTGTCTGAGTAACGGGGCCTCCCGACACATGGGAGCTTCTGACGTACACAGAGTGCAGGAGGCATGGCAGGGCAGGGGGCACGAGGGCGGGGAGGGGGTGTGCCCGGGGGCGCACGCACACTGGCTGTGCTGTGCCTGCGAGGCTGGTCTCCAGGTATTCCTTTCCTGATGGCCACTCCTGGACCCCACAGGGATTCCTTTCATGCTGGAGTGTGGGAAACGGGATCTCGAGAAATGCAAAGCTCATCACAGCCAGGACCAAGAGGAGGACAGGACCCTAAGGAGAGTTCGCACATTGCTTCAACTCTGTCTCCTACCCTGGGAGGCTGGAGGGATGTATTCCATGTATTTATGACTTAGAGTCTCCCTCCTCCCTGCTCCCCCACCCCACACACACATCAGTCACGCTCCCGTTTTGAGAATGTTGCTTACAAGTTGTTTTAATGTGGCTGTGATGATGACATCCTCGCACCCTGGGAAGGGATTCTCTGGGGGGCCCGGACAGCTGGAGAGGGTAATAGGAGGGGGCCGACAGTCGTCATCCTCCTGTAACTCCCGAGCACGAAGAAGCTGTCGGGCTCTTCAGGAACCGCGGTGACAGGCAGCGGCCGCCCCACGAGGAAGCTCAGAGACAGTTCAGGCAGGGCGGCCCAGGCCCGTGGTTTGGAGGTACGTCTTGGCCTAGCCTGCTGTCGGCGCCCAGCCCTGGCATCAAACCCCCTCGGAGGTGGGCCAGAGCTCCTCTCCTTAGGTTGCTAATTCTTACATCACCTCTGGAAAGAAAGGCAGACGTGGGCAGTGGGGCAGTGAGCTCCCCAGGGTGACTCTGCTGCGCATGCGTGACTCCTCTCCCAGGGGAGGGAAGTGGTTGGGGGGACAAGGCATCACCTCCACTCCCGGCTGACAACCACGCACACGAACATGACTGCCTGGCTTGGTGGGCGTGGAGGACGGGAGTAGAGCAAAACAGCCGCCTTCTCCAGCCGTGTCCCCTGTTCCAGAAACCTGCCCCCTGTTAGTGGTGGCGGCTTGGCTGTCACACCCTCCCCCATCTTCCCCAGGACCACAGTATCCTTTTCCTCATAATAAGGACCACAGCCTCCACCCTGCACCAGGAACCACCAGGAACCACCGATTCACATCTCCCTCCTCAGCCTTGTCTACTCTCACTCCACCCACTCATTTACTCAGCATACTCTTTGAGCACCTACTGTGTACCAGACTCAGCACACTTATTGAGCACCTACTGCATACTAGACCCAGGAGGACTAAACCTTGAAAACTCATGAATTCTGACTGATCTAGGTCCAGATTTCAGCTTGGCTGCTTACAAGTGGTATGACTCTCAGCACTGCTTAACTTCCCTGAGCCTCAGACTTCATAAAAGGGGGACCATCACACATGCCTTAGGATGCAGTTGAGAGAATCAAGAGAGATGATACTTGTGGGGTTCTTAGCACAGCCAGCAGCTACTCTTTCTTCCTCAGTTCTCTTTTTCTTCCTCGAAAGAAGATGAGGCGAGACCCCAGATGCTGCCTGGTGATGAGCTGGGATAAAGGAACCTATGTGCCTCATGCAGGAGGATCTTGCTGCACCTTGATTGTGACCCTTAGGGTTGGAAATGTCTTTAGACACTGTCTCTGGTTTTTTTTTTTCTTTCTTTTTCTTTTCTCTCTTGTTTGCAAATGAGCCAGTCAGGACCCAGGGAGGTGGCAGCTTGCCAAGCAGTAGAACAGGGAGCCTGCTGAACGGGGCCAGACAATCTGGTTCGAATCACAGATAGTGCACGGGTTGCAAGGGTGCTGGTGCTCAGGGTCTTACCTCCTAAGTGTTCACCCAACTCTTCTGAAGCCTGGTGCTCATCCCTGTGCTGTCTGAGAGGTAAGATTGTCGGCAGGGGACAGGGCACCAAAGGCACAGGACTGAAATGCCTTGGAGATTTGGCAGTGGGGTCTGTCACTGTGATTCCTCCTTGTTAAACCATGAGCACCTTTGTGCTGACCGAGACGACTGTCATATTGGAGAGAACAGGAAAGAAGATGTTGACAAAACTAGTAACTCACCGAGTGGCCCAGGGCACCTCCTCTCCTGCTCTTGGAGCCCAGAAATTGTGCCTGGCAGTCATCACGTTGCTCCGGGATTTGAAAGGGATAATATTGAAACCAGGCAAACCCACTTCAACTCTAGACCATCTGTTGGCATTGCGCTCCTTGGTTGCTTTAGGCCAGACTCTCTCTCAGTGGTTACCCTGGGGGTGCCTGGCAGGTGAGGGGTGGCTCAGGCCCTTGCTACAGCCCACATGCAAGGCAGCTGTGGGGGTTGAAAGCACATTTTTGAGAGGAAAATCATTTTCCTTCGACACAGTCTGGCAGCTGGAGGAGATGGAGGTCTCTGACCCAGGGGTTTTCCAAGCCGGGTCAGACTTCTGACTCCTATGCAGTGCATTTCTGCACCCGAAAGGCAGTGAGGGAAACCTAATTCACCCACTCACTGTTCTCAGTTGGGGCTCTTGACAAACCACCAAGTTACCCATCTTTCCGACCTCTCCCTGGTGTTTTATGCTGTTTTGCCTGTCAGTGGTCCCACATCACATCCCAACCCTATAAGTCATCACAGAAAATCAGGGGGCTAGCGAGCCTGTGCACTGGAAGATTCAAGAAGCTTGATTCCACTGGTCTTTGGCTTTTTTCAGTAGTTTTGTCAAAAGAAAATGAAATAATCAGAACTGATACTTTTCAAGTTCAATTTTATAACATTGGTGTATTATACAGCCCATAAATGAGCATAGGGGTTCCATTTTGATGGACTTGAGAATTGAAAATTCAGGATTACAGCTGACGGTTATAATCACATTGACATCAGCATTCAATTTAATTCCCAACTGTTGTTGTTGTAGGCGATTAAGAAGATAAGTAGTTGCAAATAGTAATTGTTTTTAATTAGCTTCAATCTTAGGGTACCCTTCAATTAAACAGAGATGGCTAAGAAGCATCATTTGAGGTCTGTTTAAAAACAAGTTCACCTGTCTCTCTGAGAGTTTGGGTGAATTGGCAAGTTTAGAAACCACAGACAAGTTTACTCAGTCATAAACATGCTTTTCATGTCTGTATATCTCAGTGCCCAGCACAGCACCTGGCTTGTAGTAGGAGCTTGATAAATGTTTGTTGGATGAATGAACAAACGGTCAGTTTGTTTGATGTTTTAATCCCTAGTCTGTCTTCCTACCAAGCTTTCCACTATGTCCTCAGTGAAGATGATGATATTGATAGATAAAAGACAGATAGATAATTGATTGATAGACAAAATAGAGGATAGATGGATTGATCGATGATAGGTAGATAGAGTTTGATTGATAGGTGATAGGCAGATTGATAGATAAATAGGTGAGTGATGATTGACTGATGATAGATAGGTAGACAGATGACTGATTGATGATGGACAGATAGATAGATAGGGATGGCAAGTGGTACTAGTGATAAAGAAACTGCCTGTCAATGCAGTTAGATGCCAGAGACAAGGGTTCAGAAAGATCCCTTGGAGGAGGGCATAGCAACCCACTGCAGTATTCTTCCCTGGAGAATCCAATGGACAGAGAAGCCTGACTGGCGGGCTATGGTCCATAGGGTCACAAAGAGTCAGACGCAACTAAAGTGACTTCACATGCACACACAGTAGGAGTGTCTCAGAGTCATCCTTGGAAGAACGAACTCTCACCATCTAGTGCAGTCAGTGAAGAGCCCATATGTACATGTCCATACAAAACCTTAACCTCTGCAGTTGACCTTCATCTTATTAGAAACCACATTGTCCAGCCTCCCTTGCAGCTACATGTGGCCACATAATTAAGTTCTTTGGTAGAATATGAGCAGAACTGAGGTGTGTAACTTCTGCATCACTTGCTGACATGAAAATAAATTGTCCCCCACTTCTACTATGACAATAAGTTGCCTTGTTCCCTGTGAGTAAGAGCTCTGACCACCTGAATGAAGACAACTCTCCAGAGGATGGCAGAGCAAAGCAACAAGACAGAAGGAACCTGGGAGCCAAGTGACTGTGTGGAGCAGAGCTTCCCTGCTGGCCTGGACCCTTCACCTCCAGGCTGTCATGGGACAAATAGCCTTCAGTCCAATTAGGCTCCTGGTTCCAGCAGCTTACACAGCCTCCATCCTATCTACTACCCCAGTCCAGGATGTACTCCTTAATTACAATTACTTTTTGCAGAGGGTGTATTTTGCTAAAACTATGAAAGGCAAAGTTGGGATATGGTATATGGCACCCAAGAGGAAAGGGCTTCCCTCCTAGCTCAGTCGGTGAAGAAACTGCCTGCAATGCAGGAGACATGGGTTTGATTCCTGGATTGGGAAGATCCCCTGGAGAAGGAAATGGCAACCCACTCCAGTATTCTTGCCTGGGGAATCCCATGGACAGAGGAATCTGGTGGGCTACAGTCCACGGGGTTGCAAGAGTCGGACACGACTGAGTGACTTTCACTACTACTACTACTACCCAACCAGTCCATCCTAAAGGAGATCAGCCCTGGGATTTCTTTGGAAGGACTGATGCTGAAGCTGAAACTTCAATACTTTGGCTACCTCATGCGAAGAGTTGACTCATTGGAGAAGACCCTGATGCTGGGAAGGTTTGGGGGCAGGAGGAGAAGGGGATGACAGAGGATGAGATGGCTGGATGGCATCACCGACTCGATGGACATGAGTTTGAGTGAACTCTGGGAGTTGGTGATGGACAGGGAGGCCTGGCGTGCTGTGATTCATGGGGTCACAAATAGTTGGACACGACTGAGCGACTGAACTGAACTGAACTACTACCCAAGAGGAAAAATTAGACCCCTCTCTCCCAGGATTCAATCTTTCCAGAGATGTGTAGAAAGGACCAAGGTGGTGAAATGCCAGCAGAAGAGCAGGTGGTCTTCAGGGATAAGGAAGAAAAACACCCTGGCGGTGGGGGGAGCGTGCGCAGTCCTCATGGGTCTTCCATAACCCATAGCTCTGACTACTCCCCTCAGTCCCAACCAAGTTGTAACCTCAGACAGGACAGGACAGCCTTTCAAAGAAGCAGTATCTTTAATTCTTTGTCATCCCAGAACTCCCCTCTGAAAGAATTTCCAAGCATTCTCTCTTTATGTGGGGGCCGTGTGTGTGTGTGTGTGTGTGTGTATTGTGTGTGCATGTGAATTGGTACATGTGTGTTTGTGCATGTGTGGTGCTGTAAGCACTAGCTAGAGAGGACTGAGGTAGAGGATCTAAGAGGCCGCCCTATGGAAGCTGTGTTCTCACCTCCGTGCTTTGAGTGTGCCAGTGGCCCAGCTATTCTGAATGGTGACTCTCACACCAGACTTGGCTTTTCCCCAGACCTCAGCAGACAGCACCATTGGGTAATGCCTCCAGGGTGCAGGTCCCCTCTGCCCAGCAGGCAGCCCCTTCTTGGCCTCAATGTTCCATCTCCAACATAAAAGACCATGGAGCTAGTAGCACAGTTCCCTCACAGGTCCTCATGATTGTCCCCTTCCAAGGGCCTAACCTTTCCCCTTTGATCTTTCTGAAGCTGACACAAAACCCTGGGACTTCCACCCGAGTAATAGAACCAGGCGGAAGGAGACAGTACCAGAACATGCTGACAAGCCTTTTCGGCTGGCTTTGGGGTTGGATGTTCAATGAGAGCAAATGCTAGAAAAGCTGGGAAATAAAAACGGAAAGATGCAAATAGGCAGAGATTATCACTGAATTCTTGTAATTGTCTTACAAGTCCCTCTGGAGGGGCAGACAGTGACTAAGAAGGGAGTCTGCCATGGGATGACGATTAAGCCTTGGCAGGCGGAGGTGCGGTTTAGAGTTGGTCCTGAACGAACAAATGTTCCAATCCATTTTTTTTTTCTATCACTGGTTTTGTCAGTTTTCCTTCTCCAGCCTCCGCCCTACAAGCTTGTCAGGTGTGAGTCAAAGAGGGTGCTGTGGATCCGGGGAAGCGGGCTGGGTCCTTCGCTTGGCTGATCCCCAGGTGGAAGTGCGGGGTTGGTCCCAGATCTGCCCTAACCAGTCACAGGAAGGGACAAAGCTTTCCTTCCACCTCTGTAGGCCTCTCTGTCCTCGTGGGAAGGGTGATTCCAGTCACCTCTCACCATCCCTGTTTGCTTGTTTTTCCTTTTACACGTGTGCCTGCCCCGAGGTTGACCCCAGCTATGGAGCTCGCACAAGGGGTCATCTCAAGGGTCCTGCTGAGGCTATGAGACCTCCTGCAACCCAGGGAGCAGTGTCCGCCTCTTATCTGGGGTTGACTTGACTTGTCTGTCTGGGTGAACTTGGACATGTTACTGAGCTTTAGTGTTTTAATCTGTAAAATGGGAGTTGTGAGTACTAACATTTACAACAATGTGGATGGACCTTGAGGGCATCATGCTAAATGAAATGTCAGACAGAGAAGGACAAATACTGCAAGGGATCACTTACATGTGGAATTTTTTATTTTATTTTTTAGTGTGGACCATATTTAAAGTCTTTATTGAATTTATTACTATATTGCTTCTGTTTTATGTTTTGGTTTTTTGGCTGAGAGGCCTGTGGGATCTTTGCTCCCTGACCAGGGATGGAACCCATGCTCCCTGCATTGGATGGCCAAGTCTTAACCACTGGGCCATGAGGGAAGTTCCTGGAATTTTTTTTTTAAAGCCAAATTCACAGAAACAGAGAGTAGAAGTGATTACCAGGGAATGGGGGTGAAGGAAACAGGGAGAAGTTGATAAAAGGGTACACATTTTCAGCTGTATGATGAATAATGTGTAACATGGTGGCTGTAGTCGATAACACTGATTATATAATTGAAATTTGCTTAGAGAGTAGAACTTAAACATTCTCAACCCCTAAATTAAAAAAAAAACAAACAGTGATGGATGTGTTAATTAACTAGACGGGAGGAATCCTTTCACAATACATATATATCAAATCATCTCAATGTACACTTCAAATATCTCACAATTTTTATTATACCTCAATAAAGCTAAAAAAAGGGGGTTGTGAAAATTAAATAGAATGTTCCACATAAAATGCATAGCATAGTGCTTGGTTCAGAGTGAGTGCTCAATTCACACTTAATACTACAGCTATTTTTTCCTGACTTCTTCCCTCTTGACAGCCAGATACGGCCTCTGGCTTCTTTAGCATCTCCTTGGCCTCTGACTCTGAAGCTCAAAGTTGATTTTGGTAAAGATGGTGTGACACGTCTTTGAAAGATTTCCCTCCCACGTGTAGCTACTGAGCATTGCAGCAGCCACTCTGCATCCTCGTTCACAGCTATTTCAGCATTCTTACAGGTAAGGCGTTCCGTTCAGTTCAGTTCAGTTCAGTTGCTCAGTCGTGTCCGACTCTTTGTGGCCCCATGGACTGCAGCACGCCAGGCCTCCCTGTCCATCACCAACTCCCGGAGTTTACTCAAACTCATGTCCATCGAGTCGGTGATGCCATCCAACCATCTCATCCTCTGTCGTCCCCTTCTCCTCCTGCCCCCAATCTTTCCCAGCATCAGGGTCTTTTCAAATGAGTCCGTTCTTCACAACAGGTGGCCAAAGTATTGGAGTTTCAGCTTCAACATTGGTCCTTTCAATGTATACGCAGGACTGATCTCCTTTAGGATGGACTGGTTGGATCTCCTTGTAGTTCAAGGGACTCTCAAAAGTCTTCTCCAACACCACAGTTCAAAAGCATCAGTTCTTCAGCACTCAGTAAGGCAATAGTTTTTTTCACTTTACAGAAAAGGAGACTGAGTCTCAATGAGAATAACTGAATGGACCAAGGCCACACACTTAGGACGTGCTGGAGCCAGGATTTGTACCAGTTGGGTCTGGTGCCAAAGCGCACAGAACACCATTCTCCTCCATGGGTACCAGGTGGACCCTTCCAACTTCACTAGGCCCTCTGAGACCAAGTGTGCAATGGCCAATTGGGTCAAGTGCACGGGACGGGGCTTATGAGTTTGAGGGGACCCAGTAGGCCAAATGCCTGACTCTGGGCCTATGGACCTCACGCTCCAGGCAATGGAGCCAGCTTGCAGGCTGGAGTCCTCCCAGGAACGCTTGGAGAAGAAATAAAGACATGATGGTGACACCAAGCCACAGACGCACAGAAAGATGATGGAGCTTCATTAAGGTGGAATTTTTAATTTGGACAGACGCTGGCAAGGAACTGTATCTTCTTGCTATCTAGAAACTTGCCAAGCAAATTAATAATGTAAACAGGATTTCCCCAAAGAACCTTTAATCCATGTAATCCTTTCCAATTCAATAAACATTTCATAAGTGTGTTGGAGATACAAAACTGAATGAATCTTTCCCTTTCAAAAGGAGCTTACAGTCCAGCCCAGACACAAGCATCTGTGTTCATACACAGACACATACACACACTCTTTCTCTCTCTCTCTCACACACACACAAACACGACATTAAAAAAAAATTTTTTTTTAATGAAAAAAATCAAGCTGTACATGAGCACAGTGATGACAGGGATGAATTGGGTTTGGCAAGGTCAGAAAAAACTTAAGCATCAGTCAACTATTTTAGAACACACTCCCTTAAAAAAAATCCCTTTAATTTGAAAGAATAACTTAGCAATTAGAATTATTCCCATCAAGTTGGATATCAAAGCAGGAGATCAAAGGGCTGATAACACCTCAACTTTAGTAAGCTTAGTAGAAATTATTCCATGAGCTTCAAATAACATGACTTCCCTCTCCTAGGGATATTCTAGAATGTAGATCCCTATTTAGTTCAAACACATGGTCCCCTCAGTCCAAGTTAGTCCAGCTTTTCTGTGGGCCATGAGTAAAAAGCTTCTGCTTTCCATTTCTCAGGGGGTCCCAGAGAACTCTTGCAATGAACATTTCCCAGGAAAATGTGAAGAATATGGTACAGAGGGATTCAGGGTTAAGATCAATTGGAGGGACTTCCTTGAGGTCCAGTGACTAAGACTCTGTGTTCCCAAAGCAAGGGGGCTGAGTTCAATTCCTGGTCAGGGAACCAGATTTCACATGCTACAACTAAAGGTCCTGTGTGTTGCAGTGAAGATAGGGGATCCTGCATGCCACAACTAAGACCTGGTGCAGTCAAATAAATAAATATTTTTTAAAACAAGGATCAAATGGAGAGCATATTGGATTGTACCAAAAGGATGGGAACTGGACCACGAACTTGGCATTTAACCAGATTTCCTGGAGGACAGAAGGGGAAGAAGCTGGGTGAGGATGTTAGTCAACAGTTGTCCATGTCTGGAGGCAGAGTTGGCAAGAGGCAAGACCAACAGAGCAGGAAGAGGCTTTGGGTCTGAGGGATCTACTTTGGAAGGTTGTTGGGTGGCCATGAATCCTCCATGACAGGATATTGGAGCCACTGGAGGTCAACACGACCAGTGGGCTCCCTCAGTGGTTACCATCCTCCCACCCCATCCCCCCCACTCAGCCCCACATGGCTGCTCCACACGCCCCCTCTCTCAAAACCCAACATCCCTCCTTGAAAGTTCACCCGAACCCTACTCCACTGACTCAGCAGGCCGCGAAGCACGGAGAAACCCTTTGGGGGAAATCCAAGGGCCAAAGCTTCTTATTCTGAGAACCTCCCACCACCGGACGGAAGCAGAGATCATGACACTCAGCACTTTCCAGCCACCATTCCTCTCTCCCGAGGTGGCACCCGTGGGGGTTGGCGAGTCTGCAGCTATTTTTACCCTCAGATTTCCGGAACTGCCGACTAATCTTGGTTACAGGACACCACAGTCAACGCCACTCCATCCACAGCAATCACAAGAAACCTCGGGCACAGCGTGCAGCTGTGCACAGCCACACTCACCCTTCCGCCGGACGCACAGCCCCGGCTATGGAGCCAAGTGCCAAGGCCTCTGCTTGATGGACAGTGGGAGTGGCAGGGCTGGGCAGCTCCCTCGGGGCAATCTAGCATCAGACGTGATATGACACACATCGTAGCCAACAACCTCTGTCAGTTGGGGGAGGACCCCAGAGTCCAGGATTGATGTTTTCAGCTTTCAAAGGACCTCTAGGTTGAGTGTTCCCATGGTTTGCGGTGGAGCCAGTTCAGTAGCCACAAAAAGCCACTTTCTTGCTCCAATCCTGTGTTAGTAATCACCAACTGGACAAAGGTTCCTTGCCCCCCTTGACCTCTCACTTGTGAACCTCCAAGCATATTACCTTTTGTTTTCCATCTTCGTGTCTTTCAGTCTACAGACCCTCTCAGAGGTTCCAGACGCTGGTGTATTTTAAGAAAGAACTACTTTCTCGGTGTAGATGGAAAAATAATGTTAAAGCTGGAGAAAAATTTGAAACCAAGATAGGATTTTCCTTCTGCCTGTGAAAGAATCCTATGAGTTATAAACTCCCACTCAAGGTACTTTGGGGCCGGCAGCGAGGAGGTGTTGAAGGATAATGAGAATCAACATTGTAATCTCTTCTCCAACGGCAGCTGAGTGCTAATGGCTAGAAAACAGGCGAAGAATAATTTCCTATAATTGTTAATAATGGCAATTATTATTGTAATAAGGATAATCCTGTCTGAGGCCAAAAGCTGGCCCTGCTGTGTTCTCAGCCTTCTCCTGGGAGGAGGGCCTCATACAGAAAATTTCTCTAACTCTTTATGATCAAAATATTGTCAACCAAAAGCCACTGAATACCCAAACCACCATCTTCTCCTTCTGCTATTGACCAGTGTTGTTTGTTTAAGTCTCAAAACACCCCTAAATTACAAGGCCTTTCCCCATCGGATTTCCCACAGAAAATTAACTTGGATCAAGAAGGATTCGGAGTGGGTCGGACTTGAAATCTGCCTGGCTCGGACTTGAAATCCGCCTGGCTCAGGGAGCTCAGATGTTGGCCCATGGCCCCACTTTCGCAGGTCCACTTCCGGTGACCATTCATTGCGGAATTTGCCGGGCAGACATTCTCCATTGCAGTTACTGAGCTGGGACACACTGGCTACAGAGATATACCAACCCACCCAGCAAGGGCATAGCAGGGCTGAGAAGGCCCGGCCAAGGTGGGGAGTGAGTTGGAAGGAAGAGAGAAAAGAAAGTTACAAAAAAAAAAAAAAAAAACAGACTTGATAGACCCACTATTTCATCATGCAATATTCAAATATTAGAACCTTGGCCCAAAATAGCTGCTCACTTACTGCCTTTTCCCTTTGCCTTGGCTCCAAGAAACACGAAACGAGAGGTAGCTGAACAAAATGCCTCATTCATGAGAGTCTGGCGGATGCAAGCGAGTTCATGACTTGATAATCCCCGACAGCCCTCATTAAATCAGGGAGCCGCAGGTGTGAAGGCCACTGGGGGCGGGAGCTGGAATCCGGGCCAGAGCCCCGGGACGCTGTCAGTTGAGGGACCTTGTCAGGCTGGGGCAGCTTTCCAAGTTGATAAGGGAACAGTGCCAATTCAGAATGAATGCTTAAGGCAGAAGTCTCTTTCCACGGCAAGAAGTCAGAGGCTGTTCCCTTAATCTGATGTGTGTGCATAAAGGCTGGGTTTCTTCAGCAAAACTGAACTCCAGACACCCTAAAACTGGTGAAAAGGGGGAAAAAAATTCTCCTGGTGGGCAGGAGTTCATACCTCTTCCAGGCTTGACCCTCATCGTTCAGAACTTACCTTCCTCTTAGGGATCAATGTCAGCTGCTGCTTTCTGCACACCCGCTTCAGGAGACAGCCTTCTGCTATGGCCAGCGAGAGAACACCTCCACCCGGGGAGGAGGGCCTCCCCCAGGGACCCCTCCTCATCCATCTCAGACAGAGTTTTATTAGGGAAGGGAGTGCACTTCAGGGCATGTTTGTCTGACAAAGGAACAGGTTTATGGGGTGAGTTGGGTGGACAGGATTAACTGCCACCATTGTAGTGTGATTTTAGGAATGCCTTTAGGAAAATTTGAGGTCAAAACCATTTCTCCCACACTGCCTTTTTGTCACAGATCCCTAAAACCCCTCAGCTGAGGATTTTGGTAAATTACAAGTACTAGTGAGAATTGAAACGCCCAAGGCTATTTCTAATATTACAAGGTACCAAGAGGGAACATCAAGGAGTGAAAGAAACCAGGTCCCCCACTGCAAGCTTTGATTGACAAGTCACAATCACAAAAGAGAACTGACATCTAAGACAGCTTTTGACAACCTCTTTGAGCCTTAGTTTCTTTATCTGTAGAATGGGGATGATGACAACAAAAATAGGACCTAGCTCCAGAGGACTGTCAAGAAAATGTAATGATGTCCAGAAATATGCATGACTGCTTCAACATTATACTAGTCAAGTAGAAACTTCCTGTGACACCATTTTCCAGGGCAGTACAACCTTCCAAGTGGTTTTGGTTATTGACCGATATTGACCCAGCAGAGGATGTGCCCCAAAGGTTTGACTTTTGGGAGGTCTCAGAGTCAGTTGCTCCAGAGAGGAAATCCTGGCCTCTGGGTCTCTTGGTACTCAAATTGTCTTGTATCTACGGGAACATCAGATTTGCAACTTCAAAATATACTTTTAAACCTACACTTAGTGAAAATGCCTATTACTAATTAACTCATTCACCTGGTTACCTAAGATAGCAACCAGTATTTGAGGAACTGGGAACAAAAACACAGGAGTCATTCAAAACAATCCAAGCCATTGAAATTCAACCACTATGGCAACACACTTTGCAAGCAGACAAGAAAAATGTAAACCTGAAGCTCTTTCTAATGGCTTTAGCTAAACAAAATAAACCTAGAGGGGAAAATAAAATGATTTCTCCCAACTAGAGTTTTTACAAGGGGAGAAAAATCAAATGCTTTCCTAAAACTCTACAAAGCAAACACAACCCTTCAAAAGTCCATGAGAAATGGCAGGTATTTCAGTGATTAAGTTTGAGTGGACAAGCAAGAAATGTTTCTGGAAAACTGTGGGGCAACAGGCATGGACAGCCCTCGTCAGAATCATCAGGGTTTGACAGTATTAGAAATGCAAGCCTGGAGCTACAAACTTGAAACCCAGGACTTGAAAACGGAATCCATTCTTGCCCCTGCTCTCACCTCCCAACAGAATAAAACCCTAATGTCCTCAGAAAGCTATAATGTTGAGAAATAACAGGCAAAATATTTGAAATCATTAACATTTACTGGGCTTTCCCTCTCTGGTTTTCTAATTGGCGTTTGTGTCACTTGCTAGGGCTGCCATAACAAAATACCACAGGCTGGGTGGCTTAAGCAACAAGAATTTATTTATTTTTCTCACAATTCTGGAGGCCGGAAGTCCAAGATCAAGGTGTTGGCAGGTCTGGTTTCTCCTGAGGCCTCTCTCCTTGGCTTGCAGACAGTTGCCTTCTTCCTGTGTCTGCTGCTGCTGCTAAGTCGCTTCAGTCGTGTCCAGCTCTGTGCGACCCCACAGAGGGCAGCCCACCAGGCTCCCCCGTCCCTGGGATTCTCCAGGCAAGAACACTGGAGTGGGGTGCCATTTCCTTCTCCAATGCATGAAAGTGAAAAGTGAAAGGGAAGTCGCTCAGTCATGTCCGACTCTTTGCAACCCCATGGACTGCAGCCCACCAGGCTCCTCCGTCCATGGGATTTTCCAGGCAAGAGTACTGGAGTAGGGTGTCATTGCCTTCTCCCTTCCTGTGTCTGCACATGGTCATCTTTCTGTGTATGCTCATCCCTGGAGTTTCTTTGTGTGTCCAAACTTCCTCTTCTTACATTGACACCACTTAGATTGGACTAGGGCCAACCCTAACAGCCTCATTTGAACTTAATTACTTCTTTAAAGGCCCCATCTTCAAATATAGTCACATTCTGAGGCACTGCGGGTTAAGACTTTAACACATGAACTCGGGGGGACACAATTCAGTCCCAAATATCCTGTTCTTAATCTCTCTACACCTTTGCACTGGGAAGGTTCTGCTTGGGGCTCTCTTGCCTATTCTCAAATATCTAATAAGTAATTTCTGTGCGCCTGTTTTAAGCGATGGCAACAGAAGAATACTATTCTTGCCCTCAAGGGATTTTTATTCTAGAAGTTGGAAGGATATGTGACCTCAGATGCACATAATTTAAAGGCAGTCTGTGATAAACACCATAAAAGATTAGGGCAGAGACTGACAAACTTCAGCCTGAAGTCCAAATCTGGCCTGCCACCCGTTTTTATGTTTCTACTGAAACACAGCCATGCCCATTTATGCTTATATTCTTTTTGCAAAGTTACATAGAGGGTGTGATAACCCACTCCAATATTCTTGTCTGGAGAATCCCATGGACAGAGAAGCCTGGCAGCTACAGTCCATAGAATCTCACAGAGTCAGACATGACTGAAGTGACTTCACATGCATGCATGTAGTTGTAACACAAAGATATTTATTATCTGGCCCTGAACAGAAGCAGTTTGCTGAGCCCTGGACTAGAGTAAAATTTGATGTGAGATGAGAGACAGAAGGAAGCCCATCTGACTGTTGTCCCCAGAATGTGTGATTTAAGCTGAGCTTGGAGGGATGAATAAGTTCAAGCAGTTGAGGTGGGAAGGGAGTTCCAAGCAATGCGAAGAGCACGAGCGGATGGTGAGCGGGGTGGGAATTCAAGGCACAGTTGATGTCTGAGGGTGACCCTCAGACATCAAGATAGGAGCCTGGACCCCTCTCAGACAGCTCTGGAGCACCTTGGAGGGTTTTGGCTAAGGTGCTGACATGCAGCTAACACACCATGTGAGAGGCCTGGCGTGAAATGCACAAATGAATTAGACCCAGTTCCTGCAATAAAGTTATGACTCTAATAAAGGAAATAAGGCAAGTACTGGAACAATGACAGGACTGGGCAGAATACTGCCTCCATGCTGCTGGTGCTGCTGCTAAGTTGCTTCAGTCGTGTCCGACTCTGTGTGACCCCATAGACGGCAGCCCACCAGGCTTCCCCATCCCTGGGATTCTCCAGGCGAGAACACTGGAGTGGGTTGTCTTTTCCTTCTCCAATGCATGAAAGTAAAAAGCGAAAGTGAAGTCTCTCAGTCGTGTCCGACTCTTCGCGACCCCTCGCATCGCAGCCTACCAGGCTCCTCTGCCCAAGGGATTTTCCAGGCAAGAGTACTAGAGTAGGCTGCCATTGCCTTCTCCACCCAAGGTAGAGAGAGAGCCAAATCACTATAGTAAGAGGGGAGGAAGGGAGGCCCTGATAAAAGACTTTTACAAAAGTCCACGTTTGCAGGGCTTCCCTGGTGGTTCATGTCTTCGGAATCCACTTGCCAATGCAAGGGACACGAGTTCAATCCCTGGTCCAGGAGGATATACCACATGCCTCAGAGCCACTATGCCCAAGTACTGCAGCTACTGAAACCCATGCTCTAGAGACTGCCAGCCACAGCGAATGAAGCCCATGTGTCCTAGAGCCTGTCCTGCGCAACAGCTGAGGCCACAGTAGTGAGAAGACTGAGCCCCACAGGTAGAGAGTAGCCCCCGCTCGCTGCGACTAGAGAAAGCCCTTGAGCAGCAACAACGACCCCGCATAGCCAAAAATAAATATAAAAAATTTTAGAAAGTCTATGGTTTGCAGAGAAGCAAACAGAAAGATTTAGGATTCATGATTTATAGTTAGTATCTGAGTAGTCTCCAGTTCTTGAAAAAATATTTCAAAGCGTAGAAGAATGATCGATATGACTCAGTGTGTGTCCTTGGCTCCGACATGTGGTTTGTGAAGAACGGATTCCCTGCTGTTCCTGTGGGTGTGACATGTGCCTCCACTTTACACAGGGCCACAGTGCTTCCGGGAGAGATGGGCAGAAGGAAAAGCTAGTCCTTCCAGGGAGAGTTCAAAAGAGATGCAGTCCTCAATGCCAGGCCAGTAGTGTGTGCTCAGGCCAAAATACCTTCTGCTTATGTTTAAATGGAAAAGTCCCTCTGACCCCTCCCATCATCCCTAGGGCTACCCTGGAGGCTGCCATGGCTCCTAGAGATGCTTCCAGAGGCTTGTGCTGGGGGCCAGCGCATCAGTGAGGAGGTCCCCCTCTGGGCAGTGACTCCAGTTGGCATTAGAATAGATGCCGTGCAGTCCAGACAAGAGGAGGAAGACAGCAGGGCCACTTGGCTCCACCAGGGTCCTGATCGGACGGTCGGGAGCTCCCCCCGTGGCCCAAAGGGACACAGAGAGAGGACCAAACTCGGGAACTGAGTAGCTCTTGGCTCCCCCCCTCTCCCCCCACCTCCTGGGTTCCTCACATACCACAAGGTCCTAAATGACAAGCTACAATTACAGGGAAGCGCTAAAGTTACAAGTTGTTCTAAACACTCTTCAACAAAGAATATTCAGTGAAAAGGAACCCCAGGCAGTTATAAACCTTTTTAGCTGTGTTGAAACCATAAGGTTTGCATCCAAGAATGTGTTGTCTGTTTGAGGCCAGCCTTTATTCTTTCTGTCGGGTGCCAGTGGCATGCATTTCAAATGAGTGGTTGTCTGTGGCCCCAGAGTCTGTGGCCGAGGCATATCTAATCAGGTTGAGCAGCCGTTCATCCCAGCTGTCAGCTCGCTGGAAATCAGAACACTATCTGCAACCACATACAACTCGAAGAGAAGGTTGGAGCTCGGAGCCCCGAGCCTCCAATTCCCCCCTGGCCCGACTGGGGCGGCCCCTGGTTTTTCCTTTTCTTACGTGACTATGTACAACAGTAGCAAAGCTATTTTAGGGATTAAAACAGCTAATTGCAGATTTCCATCAGGGCCAGCCGCTCAGAACCCAGGTTTGGAGAGCACGTTGGTGGTCTTTGCCTGTGGGATGGTTTTTTTGGTTTGTTTGCTCGAGAGGTCGTTGGTCCACACCCCAGACCCACAAAGCTGTTAATTGGAGGCTCTTCCATGTGAGCTGCTTGGTTCTGGGAGTGAGGAATTTGCTGGAATTTAGTGTGAAATAGCGTGTGATGTTTTTTTGGCCCTAAAAGCATGGTTGGAAGGGCCTTTAAAAGTCATCTACTCAGCCTGCTTATTGGATAGATGAAGAAACAGCGGTTCAGGGAGGCCCACAGCCAGTTAGGGGGCAGAAGTGGGAGGAGACTTCAACTTGGAGGACTTCCTTTCTGGTGCCCTCTCTTCTGAGATGTCTGTGCAATTCTCTCAGGTCACTTAAAAGCTTCAGAAAGGTAGTGAAACAGGCTGGTTTACATCCAGGCCCTTCTGTGTACAGCAAACAGCACGACCTGGGGCGAGTTATTTAACCTCGCAGAGCTGTGCTTGCACCATTTATAAAAAGGGCGTCATAGGTTTGCCTATCAGGTTGGTCAGTTACTTAAATGAGATCTTGATACTTAGTGGTCCCTTGACGGTGCTCAGTAGCCCTATTACAAGTGTCGCTCTGTGTGGCTGCTTTTGCTGAGATTGACTGCAGATTCTTCTCCTGGAGAGGACGCACTGGGAGTTGGTTTTCCTGCCGTGACCCCCTCCAGCTTCCAAAGCTCTTCCTGTCTTTTCTGAGAGGTGATCTCCACAGGGTCAAGGAACCCAGTCCTGGGAAAGCTGGGGCCTCTGGGGGTATCAGAGAAATTCAGGAGAAAAACATATTATTTTCCACCAAGAGATGATGAAGGTCTCATTTATTTTTTATTTTTTAAAGTAATTAACTTCTAAAATTAATGATTATTATTATTTTTTGGCCATGCCGTGTGGCTTACAGGATCTTAGTTCCCCGACCAGGGATTGAACTCAGGCCCAGGGGAGTGAAAGCACGGAGTCCTAACCTTTCAACTGCCAGGGAATTCGCTGAACTGAAGGTCTCATATATATTCCAATGAAAATTAGGCCTGTGACTTCCGGGCCTGTCTTTTCTGTAGAGCAGCATGGATGTGGAGGATAACGTGCTTACCTCCTGTTTTAAAGTCCACGGCCTCTCAGAGGGAGCAGTTTGCATCTCTCCCTTATCAGCCTGGGGATATACTTCAGCGTGCAGCAGGCAGTGGCCTGGGAGAGCTTCCCTCCTCCAGAAAAAAGCACTGCTTTCTCAGGAAAGGTAAGAGCAGCTTCCTGCTTTGTCTCTCCATCCTCCCTGGCTGTCTGGGGACCCAGGAGGACTCAGCAGGTCCGAGGAGCCTGGAAAACCAGGGCAAGTACAGGACATGGTGGAGACCACTTGCCTCTTCCACTGCTTGAGGACAAGGTGAGAAGTCAGCCGCCTGCAATCTGGAAGAAGGTCTTAGCCAGAACCCGGTCGCGCTGGCACCCTATTGTTGAATTTCCAGCCTTCAGAACTGTGAGAAGTATACTTCTGTTTTTCATAAGCCACCTAGTCTATGCTCTTCTGTTACAGTAGCCTGAAAAAAAATGAAGATAACCTCTTATAAACTAGAAAGAGATGGGTACTCCCTCAACCTGATAAACGTCACATACATCAAAGAGCTATAGTAAACATATTTAATGAAGAAACTTTAGCGATCCCCTTGAATACTGGAACAAAACAGGGAGCCCACTATTGGTGCTGTGACTTAGCAAAGTATGGAAAAAACTGCAAGTACCCCCACCCACCCCAAAAATATGCACATTGGAAAAAGTCAACAGTAAGAAAAAGCGTAAAGATTAGCAGTGAAGAAATAGCTATCCTTACATGAGAAAAAATAAAAATCAGCACACAAAACTGATAAGGATGGTTTGCAAAATTGCTAGATAAAAGTTTACCTTACAAAAAACATCAACTAAATAGCATTTTATGCTAATAGACAACTAAAATATAAGAGAAGATGAAACATGATTGTTACTAACAGAAAAATTGAAGTATCCAGGACTTAATTTAAAAAATATGCCATGGAAGAAAGTTAAAGTTCTTTTAGGGGATACCAAAGAAAATCTAAATAACTGGGAACATTACTCCATACGCTTGGTTGGGATGGCATAATATTATAAGGTTGAAATATCTCTTCCAAATAATCTATAAATTAAATATGATCATAATATATGAAAATCTGTTGTATTTTTAAAAAACTCAATATATGTATTCCAAAATATTCTTGGAGACAGAAACGTCCACAGATAATTATGTCAACAGAAGACGAACAAAATAGAGAGACTTGCCTGACCCAGCATCAATATGTATTACAAAGGAAACCCAAATAGAAAAAAAATAGGCAAAAGACGTGAATGAGCAATTTATAGAAAACGGAGAGCCAAATGACTGAAGAAACATGGTGGGTAGGGAATGCTCAAACATCAGAAATGAGAGAAATTCAAATTGAATCAATAATGGTGTATCACTTTACACACCCTGGGATGTTAGGATATTGGATGCCCAAGTTGCATGGATCTGGGGAAATAGGAAGTTTGTGGACTCCTGGTGGAAGTGTTAGGTATACTCATGCTGGAAAACAACCAGCGACACTTAGCCCGTGAAGTGTGTTTACGCCCCATGTCTCAGTGGTCCCACTCCTGCATGCGTCCCCAGGGAACTCATCCTCCAAGTCCATAAGGGAATATGTACGAGAATGTTCACCTCAGATTGTCATGGAAGCAGGAGGTGGAGGTAACCTTGGTACAGACAAGCAAAGTGGGTGGACACATGCTCTGAAGTACTGCGTAGCAGATAAGCATAGTCTGGCGCAGCTATGTCTTAACAACATGGTGTTTAATGGGGGCAAATGCTGGGAAACAGAATGAGGTTCTCAGACCACATTATTTATATAAATAAATATTTGCATGCTTAAGTACAGGACTGTGGGTTTAGAAGTGTGCATACAAGTGTACGGACGCACACAACACACGTTAGAGAGTTGCCTCTGGAAGAATGAGCTGGGGGCAAGCAATGGACCAAGGGCTAGACCTGGCATATGTGCCAATGACAAGTGCTGTGAACTGGGTGTGATGCCCTGCACCTGGAGTCTCTAACAAATTCTAAAACGATTTCTGTTCTTAGATCTTTGAGTGAGGGTCTCTAAGTTATAAAAGTCTCCTAATCTCTGGGTTATTGGGAAAATCTCTATTTTCCCTCCTTGAATGATAGTTCTTTTGTACATAGAATTTTAGGTGGAATTATATCCCATCAACAGGTTTAGGATATTGGTGCATGTTTTCTAGCCTTTATTGTTGCTTAAGGAAGTCTACCGTCCGTCTGTTATTTCTTTAAAGGTATTTCCTTTCTAGTTGCTTTTGTTATACTTTCATTGTCTTTGGTGTTCTGCATGGTAATTCATTTTTATCTAGCTTGCTTGGAACTCTGGTCCATTCCAGGGACATAGTACAGACACCCTAGTAAAACCTGGGACCTAAAACAAGATCCCCCCTCCTTGACCCGGGCTGGGACAATGCTGGATGGTGGGGGTCGTGGTATGCACTGTATGCATGGCACCACGGTGTACATGTGGTGTGGGCACCAAGGAAGGAGCTTCCATGCGAGAGTTGAGAACCGGGGTCGTGTGAGTACCTGGATTAAACTGTCCTCTGCAGAAGAGCCTGTGACAGGGCTCTTTGGTGCCTGTAGAAATGGACTCCTGGCTGCTGCTCAGGTTTGACATCCTTGTTTATTTAAATGACAATCCGAGTGACACATTTTCCATCCATGACTGTTAGCACTGTGGTGGGTGTGTGTGCACTCTGGCCTCGCTGCCCACATTCAGGTCCTGGCCCCACCCCCTCCTGGTGGTCTGTCTCAAAAGGCTTAGTGAGGGCTAATGGACTTAAGGCACAGAAGGCATGTAGAATGGGGTCACGCCCAAGAGCTATTTGCGCTTATTATTGGGCAGAAGAAAACAGTGGTGGTCATGAGCCTTTGCTTTAGAATCAGGCCATCTAAGTTTGAGTCTCAAATTTTAATGCTCAGAAAGGAATCTAACCTCCTAGACCCTCAGTTTTTACATCTGTAAAATGGAGATTAAAAACACCTATGCTTAGGGTTGTTACAAGGAAGAAGGAAGGTGAAGTGAGTAAAGAGCTTAATGCTGAGTTGGCACAGGACGACATCCACACACAGAAGGTACAGTAATGACAAAGATGATGATGACCATCCTTAAGGAAACTGAAGCTTTGAGAGGTAAAGTGACCTGTCCAAGGTCACTCTGTCAGGAAATGACAGAACTAGGTCTGGAACCAGGCTCTTCTGAACTTCCCTCAGGAACTTCTGCCCCAGAGGCCACTGCAGCCTTTGATGTCCAACGTCCAGGAGATTTGTCTTTGTGATGGAGTAAGGGCAGACCTGTTTTGAATCCTGAAGACCTTTCACCTTGGGCCCATAGAAGCCATCCCATCTCAGGAAGCAGCATCTTGAGCTAAATTTAGAAGAGTGAATTTCCAGTTTGGGGACACCTTGCAGGAGAAGTGGATCTTTAAGAGGGGAAACTCTTTTGGAAAGACAATTTAACTAGAAAGAGACAGGAGGGAGCTGCGAGAGCAGGAGAAACACAGCAGAGCCTCTGGGCAATGGACTGAACCAGGAGGACCTTAGGGCTGAGCTGGGGCAAAGATCTCAGGGAGACCATCTCCCTGCCCAGGGAAGCCAGCCGAAAGCTCCACCTGGTTTATGCTACTCGGACTTTTTCCAATTGCCATGTGGAACTGCCAACATTTTCCACATTAAGAACAAATCAAAAGAGATTTTTCACTAAGCGTGAGTTAGGGGGAGGGAACGAGAACAAATCAAATTCATGCAAAAATAGAGGAAATTAATTTTTAAAAAGTCCAAGCAAACACCCTGTAATTTTTAGTGATTTCCTTTCAGGGAAACTGACCACTGTCACTATAAACAAAACAGAGAATAAATAAATAGAAAGGGAAAGAAGGTTGTGTGTTTTTTCTTTTTTCCTCCTGGCCTCCCTGATGGATAGTTTATAGAGGCCTCAGGATAAAAGTCAGCCTCTAATTGTTCCCAGATGGTGCCCGCTTTTGCCTGCTTTGGTGTTTCCCCGAGTCTCAGCCCCAGCCTGGCAGACATGCTGGTGGTGACGGCTGCCGGACCCTCGTCCCCTTGGCGGTGACCGCAGCCAGAGGCAGAGGGGCAGCAGAAGGTCGGGGCCCTTGGTGGGAGGGGCAGATGGCCACAGAAACCCTGTTAACATCATGGAAATGACAAGCCACGAGCCAGTGCCCTTCAGAGTGGCTGGGCTCCTGCCTCTGTCCCTCCGAGGGGCAGTGTGCCTCCTTCCTCGTGGGGTCGCCTTTCTTACTTGCTCTTCACCATGCTCTGGGGGCCCACGAGGTATGGCCACTGAGGAGGGGCATGGCCAGACAGAGATCCTCTCCTGACTTGGGAGAATTTTGCCTTCTTTTTTAATGCTCAAAAAGCAATCTAACCTCCTAGACCCTCAGTTTTCATGTCTGTAAAATGGGGATTAAAACATCTACCGTTAGGGTTCCAAGGAAGAAGGAAGGTGAAGTGAGTAAACAGTGGTGGCTTCTATGGTGGCCTCTGGACCAGTTATTATGAGCAGCCTCCAACCCTTTCTGAAATAAGGCAAGGTATTTGTCATAATTTGAGGAACCATCCTGTATCATCTTTGGTCCTGTGGGATCGGGGCTGGAGGTCTCCATGAATCACCCTCAGCTGGTACCATCCCACCTTCTAGGAGCCCCTCACCCCCGGCTGCCACCCCTGCACCTCTGCTGCCTTTAGCACGTGACTCCTGGGGGGTCACTTGGGACGTGTCTGCTGTCTCCCTCTGCACTCCTGACCCTGCCTCCCAGGAATGCAGCCCAGAACCCCGCATGAGCCGGTCCCCTCCTGATTCCTCGATGATTGGGACTTAGTAAGAATGGGGGGTTATGCACACAGTCAGGGTCTGAACCTCTATTCTCACTATCTCGGCTCCTCTCCTGACTCTGTTTTAGGGATTTGGGTGTTTTGACAAGATCAGACGCTCTTCTTTGCCTAGGAAGAATTTGAAAATAACTTCTTAGTTGTTGAATATCTCTTGCAAAACAAATAGCATGATGAGTTGGGGTAAATGAATCAGAAACAGATGGATAACATTTATCTGAAATACACAGAATTTCAACCCAGAGGGAAGGGGTGAGGAGGGGTAGCATTTGGGGTTTCCATGAGCCCAGATACAAGGAAAGGGGTTCGAGCCACACTAGGGATCCAACCGGCTCATCCGGGAGACTCTAACCCAGGGCCTACTGAGGCTGTGCATGTGGACTTCCAAGGAATGTGGTTATCAAGGACCAGAGCTGCTATCAAGTTTCTAAGACATGGCTTCTGAAAATAAGCTGTTCTAATTTACAGTATACCTTCTCCTAACAACGCCCCCGCAGCACATGGCCCCGTGGGAGATGGAAATCATTTTGGAGATAGCCAGTTGCTGAGTTTGGCATCCGATCTGCAGCGTTACATGTGTGGAAAGAGACCATGATTGGTGGGATTGGGAGTGCTGGGGGGCGGGGGCGGGGGCGGACACATCAGTGGTTTCAGCAAGAATGCAAAAATACTATATTTTGTGACAAAGTTGCTCCAGGGCAGGCAGATTGCTCACAAATCGGTTACAGATTTCCCTGAAATATGTATGGACTTCCATGCAGAAGGAAGGGAGTTTGGGGCCCAAATGCATTTGGGGTTTTGTTGGGCTCAAAACTGGGAGTGGAGTTGGAGACAATGACTCGGCCCAGCAGTGGTCCCTGGGCCAGCCCTCACCCTTCCTACAAGCGGGGCTGTGCTGGTCCCATATCCTCAAGAGAAGCTATTGCCCTCTCGGGTCTCCATTCCTCCAGGGTGTTGTTCAGTCACTCAGTCGTATCCAACTCTGCGACCCCATGGACTGCAGCACGCCAGGCTTCCCTGTCCTTCACCATCTCCCGGAGTTTGCTCAAACTCATGTCCATTGAGTCGGTGATGCCATCCACCCATCTCATCCTCTGTCATCCCTTTCTCCTCCTGCCCTCAATCTTTCCCAGCATCAGGGTCTTTCCAATGAGTCAGCTCTTTGCACCACGTGGCCAAAGTGTTGGTGCGTCAGCTTCAGCATCAGTCCTTTCAGTGAATATTCAGGCTCTCCCAAACCCACCCGAGTCTGTGACTACTGCCACCACGCCACCTTCGTCAGAGAATAAGCCTGCTTTCCAGTTTGGGATGTGACATTTTGGAAAGGATGGCAGAATGGAAAGTGCCTGGAGGATCACTCAGAATCTGTCCTGAAGTGAACGTTCTACTGAAAATTTTAGACACTCCTTCACAGGTCCAACTGTGGTCCTTCCTAGAATGTCAGAAGTGTTCATCAATTGATTAGTTCACACTGAACACATCCAAACTGGGACTCTGCTTTCTGCTACTGTCTTACCTTTTTATCTAAGAGGTTTCTTTTTTTTTTTTTTTGTCATAACCTATGCACATTCTCTCATATACTTTATTTTGTTTCATTTTTTTGGCTGCACTAGGCCTTTGTTTCAGTGCTTGGGCTCAGTAGTTGCAGTCCAAGAGCTTAGTTGCCTCTTTCCATGTGAGATCTCAGTTCCCCAACCAGGGATTGAACCTACCTCTCCTGCATTAGAAGGTGGATTTTTAACCACTGAACTTCCAGGGAAGTCCCTCAGATTCCTCCTTGATTGTTCCCTCTTGCTCATTCCTCAGATCCAGTCTATCAAGGAAGCCCCAGAAGTGTAACTCCCAGACCCCCAGGGTTCTTGAATCCTCTAGGTCACCAGCATCTTCTGCCTGGACAACCTCAATCCCCTCCAAGATGGCCTCCACCATCGCCACCTGCTGTTTTGCCTGCATTTCTGCCGATCCACCCTCCACACAGCTGCCCCAGGGGCTGCTTCTCTTCTCAAAACATAATTCAGATCATGGTGCGTTTTATGCATTTCTCTGCACAAAATTGCTTAGCGGCTTCCCGTTGTAGTTAGAATTAAATCCAAACTTCGCACTGTGATGGTTAAACCTCATACAACCCAGCTTCTGCTGGGAAGAGTTCCCCTCTGTGCTTCACTCTGGCTTCCCTGGGACCCAGCTACACCCCTCTCCTTCCATCCAAAGCCCTCTCAGACACACATCACTGGTTCTTCCCACTTCCTTTGAGTCTCAGCTTAAAGGATTTCTCCTATTTGTTCATAGCAAATAATAATGATCCAAAGTCCCAAGACCTTGATGGAAGTCAGCCACTAATTAGAGTAGAAAATAGGAAAGTTTTCTGGCTGCTGATCTTAATTTCTGTTTAGTTTTTGATACTTCTTAGCATAAGGATGTGTTTGTATGCACACCCATATGCATGAACACACGACATCAACTCATGACACGTACATTAACTGCTGTCCCCGGTGAGGACTGCACTGCTGAAGAGGGGCTGATGAGAGCAGAGCTGGGGCTGGTGAACAAGTACTCACAATGGAAGCAACTGTAACCCTGGGCCCTCCTAGTTCAGGAACCCCTGCCATGGTGGTCTCGTGAGTGAGGGCTTCTCTACTCTTTCCTGATAGTGGATGATCAGGTCCTTGGACCCTGGCTGGTCACTGGTAAGTGAATTGGGAAGCATGTACGCTCCACTGGACCCGGGGGAACAGGACCATGTTGTCCAATCTGGATCAACCCTCTGGAGCATGAAGGGGAGAAAGGATGGAAAGAAGGCTGACCTAGGACAGATGAGGAGCAGGGAGCCAACAGGGCATTTGACTCTTTCCTCTATGACCGCTCCCCATTATAAAACAATACACGCTCCCTTGGACACTTTTAAACACTACAGAAAACTAAGATCTTCGGGGAACAAATCTCCTAGAGCCCTTATCCAAACTCGTGGGACTTCCCTCATGGTTCAGGGGCTAAGAGACTGCACTCTGAATGCAGAGGGCCTGGGTTTAGTCCCTGGTTGGGGAATTAGATTCTATATGCTGAAACTGAAGATCCCGGATGCTGTAAATAAATAAATACACAAAAACTAAAGAACACCATTTTGTCTATCATTTTGATGCATTTATTCTCACCTTTCCTCTGTGCAGGATTTTTTTTTTCATAGTATTACACAGCAGCCATTACACTGCATATAAAACTTTCTGTCCTTTTTTTTTTCTCATTTACCCTAAAAAATGTTACTGTCATCAAGAATATCATGATTAAAGGGGTAGATTCAGTTTATCTTTCCCCTATGATTGGGAATTTATCTCTCATAGTCAATTATCACACACCATTACACAGTGATTAACAAATTTTGCATGAAAGATTTAGGACTACTTTCTCAGGATAGATTAGATGGATTCTTTAGATTAGGCTAGTTATTTCAACCTGTAATTTCACATTTGTTTAGTTCATTGTGGTCAGTAATGATTTTTAAGCCTCTTTCTCTCTTGATCTCCTTTTGTTTTCCCTTGATTCTTTATAAAGCAACTTCCAAATGGTTGCAGGAGGTCTCAGCAAGATGTAGCTGCTCAGCAAAGTCCTTTCTCTCCTTCTTCCGGGACACAACTAGGCCCATTTCCCAGCTTACCTCACAGGGAAGGTGTGTCACTTGGTTGAGTTTTAGCCCATGCAGTTCAGAGGAAGTGAGGCCTCACACTTCCAGGCCTGATCGTAAAGTCTGCCATGTATGATTCACCATAGTTTTCTCCTTCCATGAGACAGAAGGACCCTGGGCCCCTGAAGGACATGGAAGAGAATCACACTGCCTTTCTGAACAGTTGTATTTATGTGATCAAAAAATCAGCGTGGAGACTTGCTTGGTGGTTCAGCAGTTAAGACTTCGAGCTTCCATTGCAGAGGGTATGGTTCAATCTAGGCAAGATCCCACATGCCAAGTGGCCAATAAATAAATAAATAAAGCAATGATGAGTCAAATTTAAGGAGAAAGAATTTTCATTTAAAAAAAGAAATAAGCTTGTATTTTGTTGAGACAGTATGTGTGAAAGAAGTGTTAGTCACTCAGTCATGTCTGACTCTTTGCAACCCCATGGACTATAGCCCATCAGGCTCCTCTGTCCATGAAGTTCTCCAGGCAATACTAGATTGGGTTGCCATTTCTTTCTCCAGGGGACTTTCCTGACCCAGGGATAGAGCTCAGGCCTCCCACATTGCAGGCAGATTCTTTACCTTCTTAGCCACTGGGGAAGCCCTGAGACAGCGTGTGTTAGTCACTTAGTCAGTCATGTCTGACTCTTTGTGACCCTATGGACTGTGGCCTGCCAGGCTGCTCTGTCCACAGAATTCTCTAGGCAAGAGTACTGGAGTGGGTAGACATTCCCTTCTCCAAGGATCAAACCTGGTCTTCTGCACTGCAGGAAGATTCTTTGCCACCTGAGCCACCAGTGAAGCACTGTTTGGGTCTAATCGTCACAATTTAGCCCAAACTCACCAATATACATCCGCCAACATTAATGTCCAGTGTTCGATGGTTCCAAGCCCCTATTTATGTGAGTGGAGGACCTTACCCTCCTCACCCAGGTGTTTCTGGAGGTCTGATCTCATGCACAGGAATGATTCTGCTCACCCTTAACCACCCACCTCTCCAAGGAATCCTCTCTCCTTCTTTAAGGTTAATAAAGCATACTTGTTATCAACCACCCAGGGATGTGTGTGACCTTGGAGTTGAGAGAGTCTGGCACATGCTTTGATTTCCTCAGGGATGGGTATTATTGGAGGCTCCACCTGGCCAAAGGTTTAGGCACCTCTCCTGAACTGCCCCCTGGGAGGGGCTCCATGGGCCCAGAATGGACCCAGAGCCTGCTGGACAGAGCCAGTTCTCAAGAGCATTGCCCAAAGCAAACACTAGGCCACCTTGGGCTTTCCTGATGGCTCAGCAGTAAAGAAACCACCTGCAATGCAAGAGACAAGGTTTTATCCCTGGGTTGGGAAGATCCCCTGGAAGAAGAAATGGCAACCTACTCATATTCTTGCCTGAAAAATCCCAGAGGAGCCTGTTGGGCTATAGTCCATGGGGTCTCAAAGAACTAGACGTGACTGAGCAGGAGCCCTAAATAAAACCAAGCCTCCTTAAGCCTCCTTACAGAGAAGCAGGTGCAGGGAGGCAATGAGAGCCAGAGATGCAGCAGGGGAGGGCGATGAGCAGAGGAAGGCAGCACCCTCGAGGTTTCCAGGAGCTCCGGCGTGGGGCCTGGGGCCTTGCTCACGGGAGCTGAGGGGTCTTCCAAGGTGCCAAATCTGTTTAAACATGTGCTACAAAATTATAAGCTGCTATTTCCTGAGCTGCCTCATTTAAAAGCCCACATCAATGAGTGGGTAATAAAAATATCATTTCATATTCCACATATGATGAAAGCGTCCTCAGTGCCAATGTTTCCGCTGAGAAGCCTCTTGCCCTGTCCGACTTATGCAGCTTCCCCGTCCGCCCCTGTCACGGAGGGAGGCGTGCTGAGCTGTCGGATCCAGCTCCGGTGCTCAACATGTCACTGGCGAATTCATCTGTCACCTCCCCGCATCCCATTTTCGTCTTCCATAAGATGGGGACAAAAGTAAAACACATCTCATAGACATTAGGAGGGCTGAATGAATAAAATCATCCTAAACCCCTGAAAGACAGCTCCTATTCTAAGAAATAGGCTTTCTCTGGCTGAATTCTCCAGTTTAACACAGACTCTGACCTTATACTTACCAGATACCTGAACCAAGCAAAATAACCGTACGATTTGGAGAGCACTTTTAGGCTTTGTTTTTGTTCCAGTTCAGGTTTTTTATTTTCATTAAAAAAAATTTAGACAGGTCCAATTATTTTCTTTTTTTCAGAGTAAGTTCGCTGGGCTGCTGGAAAATCTTTGGTTTGGTTAGCGGGCAAACTCTGCAAACCGGCTTTCGGGTTTGGTTTGGCTTTCAGCTGAAGGGAGCAGCTTGGGGGAGGTTTGGGGGCCCACAGTTTTGCTCGGCTTAAAGCCTGAACGTGGGATTTTTGATCCTCTTTCTCTGCTGCTCACCGGAGTGCGCCCAAGAAGAAGGCAAAGTGGTGCTCTAGAGAGAGAGGTCAGCATGTCTGCAGAGCCTGCTGGCTTTGCATCAGAAAGTTCCTTGAAAATCATGGCTCCTTGGCATCTCGAAACACGACAGCCTTAGAGGCATCAGAATATCATGTCCACTGCCATGGAAGGACCATGGCAGAGACAGTTTCAGTTTTGCCTTTTATATATATATGCAGCATAAAAGCTTTGCTCCCAAACCCACAGGCATCTGGAAGGGCCTGCAGCAGAACCAGGTCCTAACTTGAAAGTTCAGCAGATGTTTGCTTTACATTCATGTCCATAGATGTATTTGAACTTCCAGCCTCACACTATGTGAAAACTGCTGAATTGATAGGAAATGTTGGCATCATCCACTAAAAAAAATTGCTTCTAGACATATTTTCCCAACTACTTTGAACCAGAGAGGTTAAGTGAGTTTCTAAGTCATCACGCAGCACGTGAAGGCAGGAGGCATACCTGCGGAATTCCTCCGGTCTGTTCTGACCTCCGCCGTTTCCTTGTCTTCAGGAGGGTGGATGCTGGTCTTCATAGGATCCCTTAGTTTCTTGGTAAGTCCATGACGATCGATCACGCAAGAGAGAGTTTTCAAACTTTCTTTTTGGGTTATCTCAAAAACTGAACAGAGATTTAGGTCCCCAGCAGAACAGCAATTAATGAATGTGCTGTGGTTTTATTTACCTCACGTTCCCAGGGCTAATTCTTCTCCCCAGGGATTCCTGTGTCCCCCAGGCTATAAGCACAGAAGGAGGAAGGCAAATGAAAGGTAAGAACCCAGTCCTACTGGCTCTCCCCTGTTTGTCAGGAAGGACCCCCTCCTAAGTGTTTCTGGGAGTTGTCCCCACAGACACAGCCGATGCCCTGCAGGGCAGTGGTTCCTTCTCCATGGGACCATCGAAGGCTCCCCCTCGCTGTGCTGCCTCCAGGTTTTGTTGGTGATGCATCTTCTGTTTGCCTTTAGCCTTCTATCTTCTCAGGTCCCAGAAGTGAGTCGGTGTGTATTTCACTGGTGACAAACCAGAGTCACAGATTTCAAGCTCAGGCTCTTTCAGAACCATGGCTTCCCTCGGACTCCGGCGGGTGTTTTGTTAACTGGGTCACGTCGGTCCCCAGGAGCTGCCTTGTCTCTTGGGCTGCGTTCCTTCAGGTGTTCCCTGCGGTCACAACACCCAGAAGACTCCCAATTGCTCTCGAGGCCGCCTCTGTGCGTCCTGATAAACGGCGGAGTGGAATGTTAGTCGCTCAGTCATGTCTGACTCTTCGCGAACCCACGGACTGTAGCCCGCCAGGCTCCTCTGTCCACGGGATTCTGCAGGCAAGGATACTGGAGTGGGTTGCCATTAGTGGTTGTGGGTAAATAAAAATACCATGCACTTAGAGCCTGAGCTATCAGCTTATGAGACGGATTTCTATCCACCGTATGAAATTAATGATGACAGAGCACGCTGTAAACTAGCTGTGCTCTGCCAATCACAGACCGACTGGCCGGAAATCCATCTGCCGCATACTCTCCTGGCCGGCATTTCCCACCTTGCTGTGGTCCTTGTTTGGAAGGTGTTGGAGGGTCTCTGGCCCCTCCTGCCTTTATCAGGCTGAATTATCTACTGACAAAAATCAGGTTTCTTTTAACTACTTATACATACATACATACATATGTTGCTCAGTTGTGTCTGGCTCTTTGCAACCCCGTGGGTTCCAGCCTTTCCCTTCAGGGTCTCTCCTGCCCCACAGCTGCTCCCGTGTCCCACCCTCACCCACACCCGGGAGCAGCCCTCAGATCCTCCTCTTATGCTATCACGGATCCTGCCAGTTTGGGGTGTAATTGTCATTTCTAGAATGTTGTCCAGGGGTGAGACTTATTCTTTTTTAAAAAACTGTTAAATTGTATAAGAAAACACTAATACCAGTATTTTTAATATGTAGTTGTTTTACAAGAGCTTTGAAATTTTTAATTGAAAAATGACTACAAAGTATGGCTATGTGTCTGTCTGAGTTATGAACGAATCTGGTCCTGGGGTGCATGTGGGGTCTTGTAAGATTATAATCATCAGAAGTGGTCCTGAAGCGCATTAGTTTGAGAATATTAAAGCCAAAACGTGCAAATATTTGGATATTAGATTTCTTTCCTCTCTGTATTTCTTTTTAAAAAGAGATTTATTCTGATTGGGGTAGATTGTCTACAAATACAATCAGTAACAACTCTTTCCACACGGATGGGCAGTGAACACGCATGCTCAGGCTCTTCAGTCGTGTCCGACTCTTTGCAACCCCATGGACTGTAGCCCACTGGGCTCCTCTGTCCATGGGATTCTCCAGGCAAGAATACTGGAGTGGGTTGCCATGCCCTCCTCCAGGGGATGTTCCCGACCCAGGGATCGAACCCACATCTCCTGAATCTCTTTACCGCTGAGCCACCAGGGAAGCCTGTGAGTGGTAAGAGGGAGGGTCTATTCTTCTCTCTTGAATCTGGGCTGACCTTGTGGAAGTGACATTCCGGGACTTCTGAGCTGAGGCTTCAAGCAGCCTGACAGCGTCTGCTGTCCTGAAACTCTGGACCACTCATGTAAACTGCCCTCCGGAGAGAAAGTTTCCTTCAGCCCCGGGGCTGTTCCAGCTACAGTGCCTGAAGGGTCCGGCACATGAATGAAACTTTCATGATTTATTCAGCCTCAGCGCAGCTTCTGAACTGTAGAGTCATGAGCAAATCAGTGCTTCTTGTTTTAAGCCACTAAAACATGGGGTAGCTTGTTATGTAGTCAAAGATATGGACACACCATCTGTAGCAGGCTGAGTGCCCTGGCAGCTTGCCTATGACTTAAAATTTACCAGGATGATGTGAGAAAATTTGCATAAGGAATTCAGGGGCTTGCTGGGGGAAACCAGAAGGAAACCTCAGTCCCTCCATGCAGAGATGTCAAGTTGTGGACATTAGTCAGGATGGACTTAAACCCCAGGCTATAATCCAGGGACACGGGAGTGTGTAGCCTCCAGAAGTAAAACCAGTGGAGAGGCTGTGAACAGGACTCAGGACCCTCGTTAACAGCCACAGTGCTTCCTGCATGAAGGCAGTGGAGTCACAGGGAGTCTCTCAATCCCTACATGGCTAGGATGTGGCTATAGGAGCAGCCAGACTGACATACCGGAGTTTCCTCGGCATACAGGGATGGGAGGTGAGAGAGGGAGGGGCTTGAGAGGCAGACTTAACATGCTGCAGTCTCAAGTACTGCCTTGGAGACACTCCTGCGGGGGGTGGTTGTATTTTGACTCCCAAACTGTGAAGTCAACTATTCCAGGTGTATTCCTATGACAATTTTCAGGTTAGTATTTCATCTTGAGATACTTCATTGTGAGGAGGAAAAATCTATTGAAAAAAAAAAAAAAAACAGAACAGTAGCAAGTTGTAAAGGAATATCCTCCTGTTCACAAACAATGTCACTCTTTCTTCCCAAATACAGAGTGTGTGGAACGGAACACAAAGAAATAATTTTTGCTATATGAGGAAAATTGTTTATACTGTCCCACAGCCTAGTGTTTGAAAATTGCCCTCACTAAATACATGAATGGTTAAACTATTAATTTTTTTCTAAAAAACAAAGACTTCAAAAGATGAGTGATTTAGGCTTTTCCTCTTCTTTACTTTCTCCCCACCTCCCCACCCCCAACCCAAATCAGCAAATCAGAACACATCTCCACCTTGCTAAACTTGAACTCCAACGTGCTTAAGGGAGACAGGGCTGACAGCCCAGGGACTTGAGGGTCCCATTAGCAGTCATCCACACCCATTACCCTGTCTCTCTGGATTTCCTTTCATGCCACAGTTCCAACACTCCTTGCAAAGGCAGGATCTGAAATTTGCATGCAGATCCTTCTTGATAGTAAAAATGCTTCAAGATGTGGTTGGGACGACTGGGTGGTTGACTTCTGAAGCTTTGAAAGGCCCTTCCTGGTCTTGGCCTCATTTCCTACAGTGGAGAGGTATCCATGGTCTGTCCTTCAGAAGAGCAACCCTTCACCTCCTCTACAGTGAAGGATTCCTGGAAATGACCATGTGACCCAGAAGGTGATGTTCTCTGGAGCACTTGGAGGTCAAAACTCACAGAAGAGGGTGGGGAACAAGGGACAGCAGAGTGCGGAGTGTGTGAACCCTATAAATTCTGGTCCATGTCTTTCATCCTGGCTTGAGTTTATCCAATGACCAAAGATGGATTCAGGGTAATGGGGAGGACATTTACCTGCCACGCCACCAGTGTGACTGGAAGGTGGGCTCACGTATGTTAGATCTTTTCTTTTAGCCTCAACCGGGCAAGCTTCTAGATTCTCTCCAACAGGGATGCTTCTCCAGCACAGGTCTTCTTAATCTGCAGTTAAGATTTCAAGGGGCCCCCAGTTTGGATAAGAAGAAAAGAACATTTTTTCCTTTTCTCACCTCAAATTGAAGTATAGCATTCTTTTTCTTTTTTTAATTGAGATATAATTGACACAACAGTATATTAGTTTCAGGTGCATAATATGATAATTCCATATTTGTATGGATCATTTGAAATGATGGCCACAGTAAGTCTAGTCAACATCCATCAAACACATATTAATACATGCAAAACTGTTTTCCTTGTGAGTAAGAAATTTTAAGATCTGATCTCTTAGCAACTTTCAAATACACAATATAGTATTATTAACTATAATCACTATGCTGTCTATTACACCTCCAAGGACTGTCTAATCTGAAAACGAGGGTGTCCAATTTCTTCTGAAAGCATCCCATACAAGAGAAGCTCACTCCTGCAGTCAGCCTGGTTTATAAATTGGTCTACAGCTACAGGAGACATGAGATGTTGGGGTGTTGGGGCTGGGTCAGAGGTGGAGGACCACCTGAGAGACAAAGGTGGGGGCAGGGACATGATTAGATACCACTATGTCTGTTTCAGAAAATCATGGTGATGTCCTGGCAAGTCCCATGGGTCCTTAACCTTGTGATGCCCAGTGTCCCTACCTCCTTGCCTCCCAAAGTTAAGGACAAAGAAGAGACTTCAGCTATTCTTTTTTTTTTTTTTTTTAAATACAGAGACTACAGGTTAGTGCAGCCAACCTCAAAGGCTCATTGCTTTTTTATTTTTTAATTTTTTAATTTTATTTTTACTTTATTTTACTTTACAATACTGTATTGGTTTTGCCATACATTGACATGAATCTACCACGGGTGTATACAAGTTCCCAATCCTGAATCCCTCTCCCATCTCCCACCCCATATCATCTCTCTGGATCATAAGAAATTATTTTTTAATTGATTTTTGGCTACACTGGGTCTTCATTGCTATGCATAGGCTTCCTCGAGTTGTGGTGTCCGGGGGTACTCTCTAGTTGTGGTGCTCAGGCTTCTCATTGCGGAGGCTTCTCTTACTTCGGAGCACGGGCTCTAGGGAGTGCAAGCTTCTGTACTTGTGGCGCTGGTGCACAGGTTTAGTTGCTCCATGGCATGTGGGATCTTCCTGGACCAGGGGTCGAACCTGGGATGGAACCCATGTCCTCTGCGATGGCAGGTGGATTCTTTACCGTTAGATCACCAAGGTTGTCTTACTTTGGCCATTCTGAACAGGGTGGTTCTGCCAGCCAGGGGTTCATGACTTGCACTTAGCAGGTGGTGGCCACAGAATGTCTGGCGCCTGCCATTCCTGAGACTGCCCCATAGAATGAATTTGTCCTTGACCTGCACAACTGTCAAGTGTCCAGCTTGGACAGTCGTTCCTGGAGGTGAAAACCCTGCTTTTCTCATCTTATTCCAGAACCCAAGAAATTATTTTTGCATGGCTTCAGAGTACATTAAATGTTTTTCAGGAATGTGACCAGTACCTAAGATTGTATTTCAACAATGTTTAGGATTAATTAAAATTTGTCCCTGATAGAAATGCAGCTGGGAGGTTTTGAACCCCAGGACAACCCACTCGCATACTCGTGCGTCAGTGGTGTAGCTGGCTCAGTGTGGTGGGGGTTTGAGGGATCAGTCACGAGTGCTGCCGTGTTTCATCTGGGCTTCCAGGATAGTCTTGCCTGGGCATTCACATGTGGCAACCCACATTAATTTGTCATAAATTACTTTCTTTCTTTCTTTTACAGTCGAGATGTTGACCTTTTGCAATTTTGTTTGTAGATACAATTACCTTTTCCCTCCCTTTTGGGGCAGTAAAGGAACATTATGAAATGTTCGTAATAGGGAAGAAGCATTGGATCTGAGAAGGTTGAGAAGCCCTATTCTAAGAAAATGGCAGTTTCCTTCTTTTCCTAAGAATTGCTGGATTACAAGGTTGGAAGTGAACTTGGTCACCTGGTCCTGCCTCCGCCTTCATCCAGTGCTCAAATCTGGGAGTGAGAAGTGGGAGCCTTCCCATCACCTCCGCTTCCTTCCTCCTGTGATGAGGCCAGGATAAAGCAGATACCAAGATGCCCCAGAAAGACCAAGGACCCAAACCCCAAAAGTCTTACAGGGTCTCAGCAGGAGGTGTTATGGCTACTTGGGTCCAAGAGCCACTTCAGATGTCCACTGGAATCTCCAGGCACCAGTGGGAGAACCCAAGCTTGCTTGCCAAGTGGAAATACTCAATTCTCCAAGGCTCAGTTCTTATCAAGGATCCCAGAAATCCAAGCTGTGGACAAAAACCCCATGGCTCAGCATGGCTCCTGGTAACCAAGTTCTACATAACACTGACGTCTGATTCTCAAGAAGCACTGGGCTGGGTGGAGCTGAGTGGACAGATGGGCTGAGGTCAGTGCCAGCTAGACAGCAACTAAGCAAAGGTGTCAACTCTTGGTAGCTTAATCTAGAGTCAAGCAACTCCAACTCCATATTCTAGGATAAAGGGACTGTGTCAGAAGGGGGGCTTCCACCAAGGCTTAGCCCCATGTTCTGCTGACTCAGTGACCCCAAAGCTGCCTGGACAGGAGGAAGACACTGGAAGAAAACACACCTTCTGCAGTCTGACCGTGTCAGTTCGCTGCACGCTGGTCCACACTCCATCCTCCCCCATCCTTTCTCCCCCTGCCCCTCCACCCCACAAGTTTGCAACTGCCTCGTCCTGTGCTTTCCACGGAGGCTGGACAGCCTTCTTCCACCCCTTCCCGCCGCCCCCGGGCTGACACAGAGCCCTCTGTCTTCCTGTGGAATGCAGTAGCGATTCCGAGCCTGGTGTCGAACAAGGAGTCCAGCTCCTGCTATAAACTTTTTATAGCTTAGCAAAATAAACATGTGGTTTAAGGTCTTTGCATAGGCAGTGCTCACCGAGTTTGAGCTTGCTTTACAGAACTATGAAAGAAAATATTGGTAGAGCTAATAAATTTCCGAGCCAGCCAAGGGACAGTAGTCCAGAAATCTCGGGGAAGGTTGATGGTTTAAGAGATAAAAGGAGGAATTATCTCTGCAGCTGTTCATCTCGTCCACTCCTGCTCAGAATCTGCCTACCTGAGTGATGGGACCAGGTTCCCGTGTTCCCTGGGGCTGGGAGCCAGTGAAGGGATGGGGAGTCACAGCATTTCCCGGCTGCTGCCAGAGCCCGGGGAGATAACTTTACAAATGGGGAAGGAGGCTCCAGAGAGAGGAAGCGGAGGAAGTGATCTCGAGTCACACAGCTTATTAGAGCTGGGACTGGCCTACTTCTCCCTCAAGCAGCTTTCCAGGCATCCGCTCTGTGTGTGTGTGTGTGTGTGTGAGCAGGTAGCACGCTGAATGCACATGCATGGAGCTGGGCAGCAGGGCTCTTTCTGAGGTTTACTTCCCAGGTGTGTGGAGGATCAGAGGCCCTAGGAAGAGGATGAGTGACCAGGAGGTTTCCAATTCCAGCCTCGGGTAGTAAGGACAAAAATAATAATAAACCTTGCTCCCGTTGCCATGTATTAAGCATTGACTCTGTGTCAGGATCCGAAGTCACTTCCCTGAATCCTCACAGCCCTGAGAGGCCAGGATGACCACCCCTATTCAGCAGCTGAGCAACCCTGGAAGTCATTTTCCCACCATCGTCTGGCTGGAAAATGGCAGAGCCAGGGGTCAAATCTAGGCTACCAGACTCCAATGTCTGGGCCTCAGTTTACACAGCCAGTAGGAGCAGCCCGAGGGGAAGACAAGGAGGTCAGGTTATCAGATTAGACCCAAGACGATGCACCCTTCTCTGGGACGGCCAGGCAGAGGTAAAGGTCCAGTTGGGAGATGGGCATCAAAGCTGGGCATGTGGATTTGGGTTTACCTGTTACAGAGTGGGAACTCCTGGTGTGTAGAGAGGGCTGCTGGAGGGTCAGGTGGAAACCTGGGCACATCAGCAGTCACAGGCAGGCGGAAGGCTCCTGGGGCTTTGGAGGGGACTTTGGCCTTGCTTACTTCCTGGGGGAGACGGGGGAGGCCACACCCAGAGGATACAGGCAGAGGGTATCCAGGCTCTCAAGGCCAACACCATTGCTCTCCAGGAAGGAGTCTAGGCCATCCCTGTGGCCCATGAAGACACGGGAGGGCATATATTTGTCCCTCTGCTCCTGTGCCTTCTAGGGACACTCATTCTGTCCAGGCCAGTCCAGGAACATCTGAACCTCTGTGTGTGTGTGCGCTTAGTTGCTTAGTCATCTTCGACTTTTTGAGGCCCCGTGGATTGTAGCCTGCCAGGTTCCTCTCTCCATGGAATTTTCCAGGTAAGAATACTGGGAGTGGGTTGCCATTCCCTTCTCCACGGGATCGTCCCGACTCAAGGATTGAACCTGTGTTTCTTACACTGGCAGGAGGATTCTTTACCACTGAGCCAATTGGCAAGGAATATCTGAACAAACAACCCTAACACTGGGCCTGCCCTCTGCACCTGGCATGTCCACTTCTAGGAGTTTATTCAGAGGACATAATCAGGGACAGGAGGATATTCATCACAGGAGAATAGATGCATGAAAAATTCCAAATTCTATAAACGTCTCGTGATAAGGGATCCTTCAAAGAAGAAACACATGTAGCCTCTAAGATAAGTGACAGAATGCATATGACCAACATTTTTGTCACAGTGTTAAGTTTTATCGGACAGACTGTGAACAGTATGAATAGCTTGAGACAATTTTTTGGGCAGAGGAGAATGGACATGTGTGGAATTTCAGTGTCCTCGCCAGGCAGTTAATAGACTTCTCTTTGGATGTTGGGACTGTAGAGAGTGAGGTTTCTCTTTTTCTCTTAGATTTTGCAAGGTTCATTTGTTTCTTTTTTATATCTAGTAGATTTTATTTTTTGTAGCTTCCCAGGTGGCTCAGTTGTAAAGCAGGAGACATAGGTTTGATCCCTGGGTGGGGAAGATCCCCTGGAGGAGGAAATGGCAACCCACTCCAGGATTTGTGCCTGGGAAATCCCATGGACAGAGGAGCCTGGTGGGTTACAGTACACTGGGTTGCAAAGAGTTGGATACAGTTGAGCAACTGAGCATTCACAACACATATATTACTTTTGTAAGTTGGAAAAAGTTCTTTCTGTGAGGATTCATCATCAGTAAGATTAGCACATGCTTGCCTGGTGCTTATTTCTGACCAGAGCTATTCTGAGTGCTGTACAGGGATTCAACCCTTAAGACAATTCAGATGGTGGACTTGGGGCTCAGGAAGCCCGGGCAGGTGTCTGGGCAAGTTCACAGAGCTGGTGCGTGGCAGAGCTGGAGACTGAAGCCAAGCCATTGGTCAGCCAAGTGCAGGCTCTTAACCTCAGCACGATCCTCTAGCTTCCTAAGGACCACAGAGTGTGGGAGGACCTGCACATGCTCCTGGTGGTAGTGCTCCTGAACGCTCAGCCTCTGTACACCAGTGCCAAATCAAGTCCTGGAGACAGAGTTTTGGGTGAAGTAGAAAAGGATAGCTTTATTGCTTTACCAAGCAAAGGGAGACACACCAGGCTTCTGCCCCCCCCCCAAAACAGTGTATCTCATCCCCAGAGAACTTGATGAGGGTTTTTATAACATGGGTCAAAGGTGGGGTCTCTGACAAGATTAGGGTGTGAGCAGGGTTTGCACGCCCTTTGTCACGTCTCGGATGATTGGTCTCCTAGTCTTGCTGAGCTTCTCTTTGTTCCTTTCAGAGGTAAAGAATCTGCCTGCAATGCAGGAGACCTGGGTTCAATCCCTGAGCGACTCAGAGATCACGAAGGCTCGTGTCACTGTAGAGAGGACAGAATTGAGGCCCAGAGCTGAGAGGGCTTGTTGGAGGGCACATGGGTTTTGGAATGCCTCATTACTGGGGCCAAGAAGCCCCAGTTCCCACCTCAGTCTCTTCCTGACCCCCAGTGGGGCACTCCAGTTCAGAGCAGCTTTGGTGGCCAAGCCAAGCTGGGTGGAAGGGGACAGCCCCAAGCAAGATTAAGAAAGTGCACACAGCTGAAGCAATGCTATACACATTAATCTCTGCCTCAGAGGACACACAGGCTGCTGCGTGAATGTGGACATCAATCTCACTTGAAGCAAACCATGTAAAGCCATCCTAGGCTGGGTAAAGGGGGAGGGGAGTTCTTTCTGAAAGTAGTCAGCCCATCATTTCCTCTCCTTCTTAGTAGATTTTTAAAAATGTATTTATTTTCGGCTGTGCTGGATCTTCGTTCCTGCACCCGTTTCCTCTAGTTGTGAACAATGGGGGCTACTCTCTAGCCGCGGTGCGCAGGCTTCTCATTGTGGTGGCTTCTCTTGTTGTGGAGCACGGGCTCTAGGGAGCCCGGGCGTCAGTAGTTGTGGCTCACGGGCTCAGCGGTTGAGGCTCCTGGGCCACTTGAGTTGCAGCTGCAGTTCAAGTTGCACTTGAACAGCAGTTGAGTTGCTCCAGGGCATGTGGGATCTTTCTGGACCAGAGATCAAAACCTGTGTCTCCTGCATTGGCAGGCAAACACCAGGGAAGTCCTCCTAGGAGATTTTTAATCCTATTATGTCTTCCAGGGAGCCTTCCCTTCAGCACACATTTGAGGAAATGTGTGTTGTGCACAGACTTACGTATTTACAGGTGGCCTTTTCCCCATCTGGCCCAGCCAAATCTGGAGGGGGTAGAGGGACCCGCTGGCCTGGGACCTCATTACAGACACTGGGCCCACATGTCCTCCCTGAACCCATCAGTCACTTCTCTCCATTTCCCAATTCCCTTCCTGGGACCAAGTGAGGAGAGCCAAGACTGTGGGAAACCCTGTGAATCCAAGACACATCTGGAACAGGCTGGGGGGCCTGGGAGGCCATGGAGCCCAGCGTCATCACGTCACACGTGCAGGAGTGGAAGGGCAGGGTTTTCTCAAGGCCTGGAGCTGCCGGGCTCCCTGCCAGGAGATGCTCCTGGCAGGTGGGTGGGATGAGTTGGGCCCCGAGGTATTTTCCTCACGCAAGGTTTCAGTTCTCAGGTCGGGATCTTGGCTCCCGAGGGGAAAGTCTGGTCCAGGCTGCTAGAAAACCCTCAGCGGCTGCAGCCTCGCCCTCGGATCGGGCGTGGCTGGTAGGAAAGCAGGCTGCCAATAAATGATTTACAGCCTGTTCCCTCCTGTTTTACAGTTTCATCATTTCGTGTCGCAGCCCAGTCTCCAGTAATGGGATCTGCAGAGGCATCCGGCTCCCCAGACCGCTGCCCCGGGGAGAAGCCCAGGGGGATGTTCACTGTGGCTCTGCCATGTCTCAAAACTGTGTCCCAGAACTTCTATCATGACTGCCTTCCTACACCACCCTCCCACCTGGAGGGGGTAGAGCGAACCCCTGGCCTCTGGGACCTCACTGCAGACACTGGGCCCACATATCCTCCCTGAACCCGTCAGTCAGGGAGGCTTCCTTCTCACCTTGGACTCCGGGGGGCCTCTGAGCTCACACTGTTCTGGGCACTGAAGGGAAGGAACTCGGGTGTCCTGGGAACATCACGCAGGAGCCCCGTCTCAGTCTTTCGCATATCATGCAAAACCCCCAGAGGAATCCTCCTCTACCATCCATCTGAGGATTCTCAGAACCTTTCCATGGTGGGAACATAAATGACACAGACCCTGTGGAAAACATTTCAGGACTCCTTCAGAAAGTTAAACATAGTGATCCCCTGGTGGCCCAGTGGTTAAGATGCTGCACTTTCAAAGCAGGGGGCACAGGTCCAATCCCTGGAGAGTGAACTAAGAGTTTACATGCTGCATGGCACAGCCAAAAAAAAGAGTTAAATATAGAATTATTGTTGGACTGCCCTGGTGGTATGGTGGATAAGAATCTGCCTGCCAATGTAGGGGACGTGGGTTCTATCCCTGGTCTGAGAAGATTCCATACGCCGTGGGCAGCAAAAGCCCATGAGCCGCAACTACTGTAGCCTGTGGGCCTACAGCCTGTGCTCCACAACAAGGGAAGCCACCGCAATGAGAAGCCTGCGCACCACATCAAAGGGGTGCCCCCGAGCACCCCAACTACCGAAAACCCGTGCAGCAACAAAGACCCAGCACAAACAAACAAAAATAAAGAAGTAATTTTTTTCATTAAAAAAAAGAATTACTATGTGACCCAACAATTCCACTCCCAGGTATATAAGAATTGAAAGCAGAGATTCAAACAAATACCTGTACAGGCTTGCAGCGTAATTCATAGCAGCCAAAGGTGGGGGGAAAATGTTCAATAGACAATGGATAAACAAAATCCGGTATCTACATACAACGAAATATGAATCAGCCATAAGAAGGGATGAAGTACCGACATGTGCTACCACATGGATGAGCCTCAAAACCATTACGCTCTGTGAAAGAAGCCAGACACTAAAGCCCACGTATTGTAGGACCACATTTATATGAAATGTCCAGAATACGTAAGTCCACAGAGAAAGAAAGCAGACCAGTGACTGCTGGGGGCTGGGGGGCGAGGGGCAGGGGGTGACTGCTTAAAGGCTGCAGGGTTTCCTTTCGGGGTGATGGAAATGTTGTTCTGGGACAACAGATAGAAGTAGTGGACGCAGGACAGTGTGACTAAATGCCACTGAACTGTACCCTTTAAAATGGTTCCTTTTATGTTATGTGAATTTCACCATAAGAAATTTTTAATCAAAAAACTTCTCCCACTGCCTCCAAATCTCACTGCACCCTGGCGTATACATATGTGGTCATTCATACCTCCAGCTGCTCACCCAGAACTCCAGATTCATGACAGGAGGTGGCTGCGGAGGCTGTCAGGGAAGGAGTTCGCATGGGCCCATAATGGGGCCGGGGAAGGGGGCAAAGGGATGTTCTTAGGCAGTGAGGGCAGCCCCCGCCCCGCCGGCTTCTCCTCTCTCTGTGTCCCCAGGGCAACTGTCACCTGGCTCTGTTTTGGGTTTGTTGCTGTTGGTTTTTGCTTTGCCGGTGGTTGGCATGTGGGACTTTAGTTCCTTGACCGGGGATCGAATCCACGCCTCTTGCATTGGGAGTGCAGAGTCTTAACCGCTGGACCCTCAGGGAAGTCCATCACTGTGTTTTGAGGGAGAGTTAGCACATGTAATGTTGGTGGCTGAGAACTAGAGGAACAGAGAAGGCCTCAGGCACATTCTTTGTGGCTCACAGCAGGAGTATTTGAGGCTAGACATTTGGCTTGGGCTTCCAAGCTCAATGGCTGGGTCCCCTAACTCCCTAATATCACCCACCTCTTTCAGGAGGACACACTGCTCCTCCCCTTGTCACTCTCCTGAACTTGTAAGGGTTGTTACTACGCCCCTGGTGGCGCCTCCTCCTCCCTGACAGGCCCTTTCCTCATTTTACAATGAACCACTTCCTCTGGGAAGACCCCCTTCCAGCCTGGGCCTCCTTCTTGGTATTTACTCTACCCAGATGGGAGTGGAGGTTGGTCATCTGATTTGAAAACTCCAGGGTCAGACATGCTTTGCATTTGCTCCTTGAGAACGTCAACTTCATCTTTTTCATTTATTACCTCTTTTGCGCTTGGTTGGTATTCAATAAATAATAGTTGGTATTTAAATGCAGACCTTCATGTCAGTGTACGGCAAAAACCACTACAATATTGTAATTCTCCTCCAATTAAAATAAATAAATTAAAAAAATAATAAAAATAAATAAGTACAGACCTGCAGTTTATAGCTCACTCATCTGACAGGGTTTCACGTTGAGCTTGTCAAATGGGTGATATGACCTGGGCCTGTCCCTGGACTGGTGAATACCACTTCTTTAGGAGGAAAGCATCTCCCTGCAGGGCCATGATGGCAAGAAAGATGGAGCAGGGATGCTCCATGGAGCAGGGGATGTGCCAGGGACACCCCTATCCAATCTGAGGGTGAGCCCTTCTTGGCAGGGCTCTCAGTCTCCCCAAAAGAAACCCCCAAAGAAAAGTACTGCTTTGGGGACTTCCCTGGTGGTCCAGTGGTGAAGAATCCACCTTGCAGTGTGGGGAACTCAGATTCGATCCCTGGTCAGGGAACTAAGATCCCACGTGCCAACGAGCAACTAGGCCCACACACCACAGCTAGAAGGTCTATATGCTGCAGCAAAAGATTCCAAATGCTGCAACTAAGACCCAATGGCCAGTGCAGCCAAATAAATAAATAGAAAGTACTGCTTCCCAGGAGGGCTGAGAGCAGAGGGCTGAGCTGCGGTGGAAGGTTCCCATATTTCCCTCTTTAGATTCTTAGTTATGCTTCCTATGACATCAGACTTTGGATTTGGAAAAAGATGGCCTCCACGTGAAGATGAACAGGAGGCAGGTGGGCCCTGGCAGAAGGTGGCACACCAGAGCACTAGAGACAGCCAGACTCTGGGATATCCTCTCTCACGCAGTGGTTTTGAAATTGGTTTTCCACTTAGGAGGAAAAAGTCCTTTGGCTGCACTTGAAACTAACGCAGAAGATTCATTTTGTGGGGAGAAAGGTTAAGACATGCAGCTCTGTCTCTCTTCAGCTTCGCGTGCTGGGGGAAGGAGTCTGGACTCGGGGTGGAGGGTTGGGGAGAGCAGGCAGGCGGAGGGGACAGAGGAGGTCGGCCCAGGCTTAAGGCTGCTGCTGGAACAGGGGTTACTGCCTGGGGGAGAAACACAGAGATGCAGGGCATGGGGTGGGAGGGGAGGAGAGAAAAAGGAAGAGGATGTGGGCGGGGTGAGAACCAGGAGGCCTAGTCCCCCTCCCCCGACTCTGCCCTCCAGACACTAACTCTTGGGCTTCCCTCTCACATATGGGTCTAATTCAGGTAGAGTGAAAACTTGCATTGCTCTGGTTAAAAATTATTGCTTCGGATAATGAAATCTTTGTCATTGGAAACTCCAAAAGAAAAAAAAATAAAAAAGGCCTTTGGAGCTGTGACTTATGGGCAGCGTGGTGATGGCAATGAATTCATCATCCCATTTTCCCGCCTCTGACCTGGAGGACAGGCTTGATTCATACCCGGGCGGTGTGTGTGGGTCCCCAGGGGCAGGGTGGCGGCAGGGTTGGCAGGGAGCCGGCGTGAAGGAGCTCCCGGGGCCACGCTGGGGGCCAGAGAGCCAGTGATAAGCATCACCTTGGCATGCTCAGGCCCCGGGTTTCCCTGAGGATTTGCCCGAGCTGTCAAAACATTTCAGGGAGGTGCAGAGGTTGTCTGCTCCTACGGAGAAAATCCCATAATAGCTCCATGAAACGGCTGTTTTCCCTTTAAACCATCAACCTCACACCCACATAGAAATCTCCCAGACAAAGCAATGGTGACCTGCAGGGGCCAACAGTCCGGCTGGGACTGGTCCTCTGACTGTGGTGCTTTTCATCTGAGATACACAGTGCTTACAATTTCTGTTTTTTTCATTGATCCCCGCCTCCCTGCAGGCAGATGAAGGATCCCTGAGATGAGAAGCTTGTGGAGAGTTAAGGTCTCCCTGCCAACCCTCCCAGGCCTGCTTGCTTTCCTTCCTCCTAATTCCTCCACCCTGAATCCTGTGGCTTGAGGGCCATGCCTGGCCTTCTGTGCCAGCCCCTCACCCCAGGAACGGGCCGGGTGGCCTTGGCCTAGACACCCACCGTCAGCTCTCTAGATCTCAGGATTGCCTGTTCCCTCCCAGGTTCCCTGGGTCATGCAGACTGCTTCCAGGATCCACCTATTCCTCCTGCTGCCCTTTATTCCTCCAGAGTAAAGCCTCAGCCAGGTGTCAGCCCAGGAGGAAATGTAACTTTGTGTGAAGACAGATCCCCTTGGTATCCCAGCTCTGTTTCTTGTCTGCTGTGTGACCTTAACTAAGTTGCTTAGCTTGTCTTAGCCAGCCCAAATGTCCTCATCTCTAAAGAATGGTATTTTCAGGGACTTCCCTGGTGGTCGAGTGGCTCCATGCTCCCAATGCAGGGGGACAGGGTTCAATCCCTAGATCCCACATGCTGCAACTAAGACTTGGTACAGCTAAATAAACAAATAAATATTTTGAAAAAAAAAAAAGAATGGTACTTTAGAGGAAGAAAAGAGCCATTTCACCACAACCTTCTTCGTTTTCACTTAGGAAAGGAACAATCTGAGTTTGGGAAGACGCAAAGATGGGACATTAAGGGTGGGGGCTCCCCGGGGGATGCTGAAGGAAGAGGAAGACTAGAGAACATCTCAGTCTATATAACAAAGGTCCAGGAGGTGGTGATGGGCATAGGTGAGAGAGGGCTGCAGCCACGAGGACCTGAAGATGAAGGGGAAGACAGATTTCAGGGACTTCTTAAGTACTTTAAATTCCACTGTTTATTTTCTCTGCAGTTTGGAGTGAGATACATGCATCTTTCTATTGCCCCTGAGTCTTCAGAAAAATCTTTACACCCAATTTCCATGCCTGATTGTATGCAGAGACTTGGGGTTCAGGGGAAAGGATCTTTCCACTTCTGGGTCAGTGCTGGGGAGACATCCTGGGAAGAGCAACAAAATGCAGAGAGGAGGACATTGCAGCCAAAGCCCAGAATCAGAATCAGAGGAGGCAGAATAAACATGAATCTCCAAGAACTCCCAAAGGCTTGGGATGGAGGGAGTGATGGGCTGGCACCGGACAAGCCTACCAGGTCTGCATCATAAGGGGCCAGTGGCCCCAGGGGACACCAGGGTTATGCCACCTTGCAAATCTTGGCGGGGATTCATGGGTAACCAGTCAGTCCTAAAGGAAATCAACCCTGAATATTCATTGGAAGGATTGATGCTCAAGCTGAAGCTCCAATACTTTGGCCACCTGATGCAAAAAGCTGACTCACTGGAAAAGACCCTGATGTTGGGAAAGATTGAAGGCAGGAGGAGAAGGGGATGACAGAGGATGAGATAGTTGGATGGCATCACCAACTCAATGAACATGAGTTTGAGTAAGCTCCAGGAGTTGGTGATGGATAGGGAAGCCTGGCACGCTGAAGTCCATGGGGTCACAAAGAGTCGGACATGACTGACTGACTGAACTGAATAGAGGATGAGATGGTTGGATGACATCATTGACACAATGGACATGAGTTTGAGCAAACTCTGGGAAATAGTAAGGATAGGGAAGCCTGGTGTGCTGCAGTCCATAGGGTCACAAAGAGTCAGACTCGACTTAGTGACTGAACGACAGCATGGGAATTTGTATTTAACTGCACACCCACTGTCCCAGATGGGACTCTGGGGGTCGAGTCCTTTCATTGTCTCCTTTGCCTGGCCTTGGCTGCACAGTGGGGTTCTGGCAACTTCTATGAGGGACAGACAGCTGTGTGGGCAGCTTCCCCAGAGCTGGGGATTCTGGCTGGTGCATTAATGCCTCCTGACAGTGCAGTCCCCCCAGTGTGGCTGGTGAGTGTCAGGCCAAGTCTCAGAAAACAAATGGAAGTGATTTCTGCTCATTCCTGCTGAGGGCTGGCACACTTCAGGACCTGCCGGTTATCTGAGCAAGCGAGAGCTGCCAAGGAATTCCCTCCTATCTGAGTGTTTGTCAGGCAGGGGCCCTAGGAGGGGCTGAGCAGCCAGCTCCTGAGAGCGAGCTGAATCCCCCACTCCAGCTGCTATGGGGGGCAGGGGGCTTCCCCTTGCCCTGGAGGATGGGGTAGAAAGGGCGGCCCCTCTTGGACACAAATATCCCGGGTCCAGGTTCGGGGCTAAGAGGGGAGCTGGGTGCTCAGGCCCTCCCCCCCCCCCGGGTGGCCCTGAGCCCCTAGGAGGTCTTGTTTGGTTTAATGTGCAGACGGGACAGAGGTGAGGAAGGCTTGACACGGAGACAGAAAGAGACAGCAGACAGCTCTTGGCATAGAAGGACCATCAAACCCCATTTGATTTGCTGCAAATCAAATTGAGTCTGACCCCTAGTCCCCACTGTGACTTGGATAGGGGGGTGAGTTTCTATTGAGCTGACACAAGAATCAGTGAGTTTATAGAGCAGAAAGTGGGGCAGGGTCCTCGGTAGCTCCTTGATTGTGGCTCAGAATAGGAGGCGCTCACATCAGGGTGAGCTGGGACGTCTGCTCCACCCAGGGTGACTAACTTGTCCTGGTTTACCCAAGAATTTCCCAGTTTAAGCTGTGAAAGCCCTTTGTCCAGGAAATCCCTTCAGTTCTGGGCAAACCAGGATGGTGGGTCACCCTCTGTCCATCTCCATCTCCTAGATGCGCTGGGTGACTGTCTCTTTGGGCGGTCCTGTCACCTTCGTGGGGTGGGGGTGGCAGGCTGCAGGTTTTCCTGCCTAGACAAAATCCACAGGCTCCCTGTATGGGCCCCCCTCCCACTGCCTGATCCCCTTAAGTTTCTCCAGCTTCTAGAAGGCAAAGGCCCAGAAGATGGGTTGTTCCCAAACAACCTACACCCCCAGCCTGCATGGTCACCCTCTCCAGAGGGGCAGGAACAGAGGAGGCTGCCTACCTGCCACCAAGAGGAATAAGCACAGCACATGTGAATGTCCCAGCAGCTTCCCCTTGCATAAACCACTTCAAATGGCTCAGACCAGATTGTTCAGTTCAGTTCAGTTCAGTCGCTGAGTCATGTCTGACTCTTTGCACCCCATGGACTGCAGCACGCCAGGCCTCCCTGTCCATCACCAACTCCTGTTTACTCAAACTCATGTCCATTGAGTTGGTGATGCCATCCAACTATCTCATCCTCTGTTGTCCCCTTCTCCTCCTGTCTTCTATCTTTCCCAGTATCAAGGTCTTTTCCAATGAGTCAGTTCTTTGCAACAAGTGGCCAAAGTGTTGGAGTTTCAGCTTCAGCACCAGTCCCTCCAATGAATATTCAGGACTGATTTCCTTTAGGATGACTGGTTGGATCTCCTTGCAGTCCAAGGGACTCTCAAGAGTCTTCTCCAACATCACAGCTCAGCTTTCTTTATAGTCCAACTCTCACATCCATACATGACTACTGGAAAAACCATAGCTTTGACTAGACAGACCTTTATTGGCAAAGTAATGTCTCTGCTTTTTAATATGCTGTCTAGGTTGGTCATAACTTTTCTTCCAAGGAGCAAGCGTCTTTTAATTTCATGGCTGCAGTCACCATCTGCAGTGATTTTGGAGCCTCCCAAAATAAAATCTCTCACACTGTTTCTCCATCTATTTGCCATGAAGTGATGGGACCAGATGCCACGATCTTAGTTTTCTGACTATTGAGTTTTAAGCCAACTTTTTCACTCTCCTCTTTCACTTTCATTAAGAGGCTCTTTAGTTCCTCTTCACTTTCTGCCATAAGGGTGGTGTCATCTGCATATCTGAGCTTATTGATATTTTTCCCGGCAATCTTGATTCCAGCTTGTGCTTCATCCAGCCCAGCGTTTTTCATGATGTACTCTGCATAGAAGTTAAATAAACAGGGTAACAATATGCAGCCTTGACATGCTCCTTTCCCTATTTGGAACCAGTCTGTTGTTCCATGTCCAGTTCTAACTGTTGCTTCCTGACCTGCATACTGATTTCTCAAGAGGCAGGTCAGATGGTCTGGTATGCCCATCTCTTTCAGAATTTTCCACAGTTTGTTGTGGTCCACACAGTCAAAGGCTTTGGCATAGTCAATAAAGCAGAAGTAGATGTTTTTCTGGAACTCTCTTACTTTTTTGATGATCCAATGGATGTCAGCAATTTGATCTCTGGTTCCTCTGCCTTTTCTAAATCCAGCTTGAACATCTGAAAGTTCTTGGTTCACGTACTATTGAAGCCTGGTTTGGAGAATTTTGAGCATTACTTTACTAGTGTGTGAGATGAGTGCAACTGTGCAGTAGTTTGAGCATACTTTGACATTGTCTTTCTTTGGGATTGGAGTGAAAACTGACCTTTTCCAGTCCTGTGGCCACTGCTGAGTTTTCCAAATTTACAGCATCGTTTTTAGGTTTTGAAATAGCTCAGCTGGAATTCCCTCACCTCCACTAGCTTTTAGCATAGCGATGCTTCCTAAGGCCCACTTGATTCCACATTCTACGATGTCTGGGTCTAGGTGAGTGATCACACCATCGTGATTATCTGGGTGGTGAAGATCTTTTTTGTATAGTTCTTCTGTGTATTCTTGCCACCTCTTCTTAATATCTTCTGCTTCTAGTAGGTCCATACTATTTCTGTCCTTTATTGAGCCCATCTTTGTATGAAATGTTCCCTTGGTATCTTTTTCTTGAAGCGTTCTCTAGTTTTTCCCATTCTATTGTTTTCCTCTATGTCCTTGCACTGATCACTGAGGAAGGCTTTCTTATCTCTCCTTGCTATTCTTTGGACCTCTGCATCCAAATGGGTATATTTTTCCTTTTCTCCTTTGCCTTTAGCTTCTCGTCTATTCACAGCTGTTTGTAAAGACTCCTCAGACAACCGTTTTGCCTTTTTGCATTTCTTTTCCTTGGGGATGGTCTTGATCCCTGCCTGCTGTACAATGTCAGGAACCTCCATCCATAGTTCTTCAGGCACTCTGTCTATTAGATCTAATCCCTTGAATTTATTTCTCACTTCCACTGTATAATCATAAAGGATTTGATTTAGGTCATACATGAATGGTCTAGCGGTTTTCCCTACTTTCTTCAATATATGTCTGAATTTGGCAATAAGGAGTTCATGGTCTGTGCCATAGTCAGCTCCCGGTCTTGTTTTTGCTGACTGCATAGAACTTCTCCATCTTTGGCTGCAAAGAGTATAATCAATCTGATTTCGGTATTGACCGTCTGGTGATGTCCATCTGCAGAGACTTCTCTTGAGTTATTGGAAGAGGGTGTTTGCTATGACCAGTGAGTTCTCTTGGCAAAACTCTATTAGTCTCTGCCCTGCTTCATTCAGTACTCCAAGGCCAAATTTGCCTGTTACTCCAGGTATTTCTTGACTTCCTGCTTTTGCATTCCAGTCCCCTAGAATGAGAAGGACATCTTTTTTGTGTGTTAGTTCTAGAAGGTCTTGTAGGTCTTCCTAGAACCATTCAACTTCAGCTTCTTCAGCATTACTGGTTGGGACATAGACTTGGATTACTGTCTATAGACCAGATGGAGTGTGTGCTAAATCACTTCAGTCATGTCTGACTCTTTGCAACTCCAAGGACTGGGGCCCACCAGGCTCCTCTGTCCATGGGATTCTCCAGGCAAGAACACTAGAGTGGGTTGCCATTTCCTCCTCCGGGGGACCTTCCCCACCCAGGGACTGAATCTGCGTCTCTTGTGTCTCCTGCATTGGCCGGGGGGTTCTTTACCACCAGCGCTACCTGGGGGGGCTGCAATTTAGTGTTGTCACAAAAAGGGTTTCTTGGGATCTGTGGGGGCATGGCTCTTTGAACCCAGAGCTTAGAGAAGGCTCTTAAGCTGCAAAAATGTCACCTCAGGGGACTCCAGCCTCCTCCCTCAACACTCCACCTGTGAGTGGTGTTTCTCACGCTCTGCCTCTCCCCTGATCGCATGGACACAGTGCTTTAAAGCTGTCAGAATCGAGACCAGGAACCTCAGTCACATGTGTTTTATTACTGATTAGAGGAATAATCCACGATATAAGACAGTTCTGGACAAGGTGCGGAAGCCAGCCAGAGAGAATGATGCTTGTTAGCAGAGTAACATCACGGCTAGTGAGAGCCCATGGGCAGCGGGGAAGGGGCAAGAGTGGGCCAAGGGGCCAGGCCGGGCCTTGCCTGTCCACTGACAGCAGACAGATGTAAGGGGGAAAAACCTGGAGGGGAGCTGTTTAATGCACTTAAGAGAACAGATAGCTTTTAAGCTCTTTAGACATGTTGTTGCCGTGTGATCAATGGATGTGTTCATTCCACCTCGGTCTTTACTATTGCACCAAAGGCAGCACCAGGCTGTCCTCTGGCCGAAGGCCTGTGTCAAGCTCCTTTCTGTCCTCAGAGCCCATAAGCTGTGTCTCTTTAGACAGCGTGTGATTGCTTTAAGAACAGTCTAATTGGGCGTCTTTACACATTCATTTCCAGTAGTTCACAGGCAGTAGGCCCATCACCATGGCCACCCAGGAGCCCCCAGGGCCCCTCTAGTTTCCAGCGCCATGGAAGGGTGAGGGGGACATGCTGGAAGATGTGGTGACATCACCCTCAAGGGGTGAGGGACATTTCTGCGCACCTATAGCTTCCTGACCCTCGGGCTTGCAGGCATCACCTAAGAGGTGACGGGATCCTCTATGAGTCCCCGGCTGGGAGAACCTGGTCCCCCTCCTCTGTGGAGGAGATGTCCTTCCTTTTACTTTCTGAACTTAACTCCGCAGTCCTCACTGCAGAACTTTTCATACTAGACTCTCAGGGGTGCTGGGGGAGTATAATGCAGGTGCCAGTCTGCCTTCCCTAGTCCTCACCCCACTCAGCGTCATGTCTGGAGGGACTGGGCCCCAGGCTTCCTGTCCTCTCCTCTCACTCTTCTTGCTTAGAGCTGCCCTTCTCTAAATGAACCACAGGCCAGTTCTCTGGAACCTGATAAAAATCACTCAGCACACCGGCTGGGATTCCCAATTCTCCTTCCAGGTGCCTGGGAGGGTTACATGTCCCGGCCCTGCAGAGCCAGACTTGGCCAGGTGATGCTGAGTGAACTCGAGAGGAACCTGTCACTTTGGGGCAAAAGCATAGACAGCCAAGCCGTGTGGTTTCCGTGGCCGAGTGTCCCCTCTGCTGTGGTGACCACCACGATGAGAGCAGGAGCTGGGGAAAGTCGCTCAGCCCCCCAGGGGACAGAGTCTCTGAAGCTCACTCCCGACCCGGATGAAGAAAAGAATGAGAGACAAAGAATCTTCCAGAGAGCGGATCCAGAGCTCTCAGAGAGCAAGGGGAGCTTCTCCAGAGAGTGAACTTGGGAACTAAAGTCAGAGGGAGGGTGCCCTCAGGCTGGGGCCCCGGCGCCCACTCGGGACTTGCTTTGCTCCCATCAGGGCTGCAGCGCCGTTGTGCCCCAGGCCCGCGGGTACCTTGGGGATGTGGGCAGACAACTCATCAGGTTATCAGGAAAAGCCACACAGAGCTCTGGCAAGGAGCTCCCATGCATCACCCAGAGCCATGGGCCTCCACCAGACGCCTGTAGGGGACCTTCCGTCTGTCTCCCCAGGGAGGAGGGGACTTGATTTCTCACACAATGAGGAGGGTGGGTCAAACATGCTGTGAGCAGAAATCAGACTATCCATGACAAGTGTTTCTTGACCTCCTTCTGAGCACCTCAGGGTTGTTCTCTCCTGATAGCACAGCCTCATGGCTTGCTCTGGTCAACAGTGCGTGAACGGAGGTGAGGAGGGACCCTTCTGGGCAGCGCATGCTCACTGTTCTCCAGCTCTTCCTGTGTGGTGATGGCAGGCGCTGGTCCAGATGATGGCTGCTCCATCAGCCCGAGTCCAGTGTGGTGACAGTTTAGAGCTTCTGGCCCACTGTTTTATGAGCAAGAAATAGTTGTGCAGTACAGCTTGTGGGATTTTAGTTCCCTGACCAGGAATCTAAACCAGGGCCCTTAGCAGTGAAGGCATAGAGTCCTAACCACTGGACCACCAGGGAATTCCCTGGGTTTGTTCTAAGCCACTGAGATTTTGGTTTTATTGGTTACCATGGCATGATCTATTCCATTTTGACTAATACTAACATGTACATGTCAGAGAAGGCAATGGCAACCCACTCCAGTACTTACTAGAAAATCCCATGGACAGAGGAGCCTGGTAGGCTACAGTCCACGGGGTCGTGAAGAGTTGGACATGACTGAGTGACTTCACTTTCACTTTTCACTTTCATGCATTGGAGAAGGAAATGGCAGCCCACTCCAGTGTTCTTGCCTGCAGAATCCCAGGGATGGGGGAGCCTGGTGGGCTGTCTGTCTGTGGGTTGCACAGAGTTGGACACGACTGAAGCGACTTAGCAGCAGCAGCAGCAGCAGCAACACGTACATGTATTGCTTTATTGAACAAGTGCTGATTTACTATGTGCCACCCTGAGTCCAGAGGACATGGAGATTAATAAAACACAGTCCACTGCCTTTCAGCTGTGCAGTACACACACTTTCAGGGGCTCACCATTTGGTAAAGGAAACAGGGCAGAAGACAAACATTTTCTGTTATCCTTTCACCAGAGACATATCTGCAGTAGACATATCTGCAGTAGGCACTTTTCTGACTGTATTCCGGTGATCTCTGCACATCACCCTTGCATCCAGACTCAAAGATCCTGGAGGATGGGGAGAGGTTAGAGGGTGCTTAGATGGATGGATGGAACCAGAAGGATCTGGTCTGATTGAAGAGGCATCTTCTCAGGGCCCATTCTGTATCCTTTCTCCACCCTCTATCAAACTCTACAGCAAGAAGGACAGTGGTGTGGTCTTTCTCAGGTATTAGCAAGCCTGATGTTATTGAGGAAATGTGTGTTGTGCGTGGCCTCATGCATTCACAGGCAACCTGTTTCCCTCCTGGCCCAGACAACATGGAGGGGGTGGTGCGACACCCGGCCTCAGGGACCTCACTGCAGACACTGGCCCCACACGTCCTCCCTGGGGCAGTTCCAGGAAGCCTTGAATCTCTCTTCTCTCCACAGTTGCTTCTGACAGGATGGGAAAGTCTTTTAGGTTGGACAAGCATATGAGCATGCAATTTTTAAATGTTTTGTTTGCTTCTGAACACAGTTCAAAGCCATTCACTATAACAGTATGTTCTGTGGTAGATGTTACAGTAAGAACAAAATGTTGAGGGATTTTTGAGAGGCTGGTAGGATAATTTCAGGTGAGACTGAAAGAAAGTGAAAGTGTTAGTCATTTCAGTCATGTCCGACTCTTTGTGATCCCATGGACTGTGTAGCCTGCCAGGCTCCTCTGTCCGTGGAATTCTCCAGGCAAAATCTCTTCTCCAGGGGATCTTCCAGACCCAGAGATCAAACCCTGGTCTCCCTCGTTGCAGACAGATTCTTTACACCGTCTGAGCCACCAGGGAAGCCACGGGTGGGACTAGATCTCAGATAAATTGTGAAGTCTAAACCATGGTCGGCACTTTTTCTAACGGTTTCCCCAATCCATGCTGGGTGCTGGAAACGATACTGGGTGGGAGATCAGGAAGTCTGGATTCTTTCAGGATCCACCAGGAATTAGCTTGGTGTCACGATGTGACCCTTGACCTTGATCTCCTCCTCTGTGGGAGTCCAGGGTCATAAGTGATACCCTCTCATGGACAGGCCCAGAAGTCTAAAGTTTTGTGATTCATACAAGAGTAATATTTTAAATTTCAAATTGAATTTTACTTAAAGACTGAGCAGATAACGTTTTGTGGTTCAAAACAAAATAATATTGGACTTGCCTGGCGGTCCAGTGGTTAAGAATCCGCCTGGCAATGCAGAGGACATGGGTTCAATTCCTGGTCCAGGAAGATTCCATATGCCATAAGGCAACTAAGCCTGAGAGCCACAATTACTGAGCTTGTGCACCCTAGAGCCCATGCTCCGCAACAAGAGAAGCTACCGCAAATGAGAAGCCTGTGGACCGCAATGAAGACCAGCACAGCTACACATAAACAAAGTAAATAAAATTCATCTATTAAAAAAACAGAGTAATATGAAAGATATGCCATAAGAAGCCTCATCCTGCTCCATCCTCATATATCACATTGCCTTCTTCCCCATCAAGAACTGTGGAGGGCCTTAGATTTTACTCTACTTGTGAGCTAACAAGTAACTCTGCTGCTTTTTTTTTTTTTTTAAAGACAAACCAAATTTATTTATTTATTCATTTACTTACTTGGCCACCTGGCACCCACATGGGATCCTAGTTCCCTGACCAGGGATCAAACCTGCGCCCCCTGCCTTGGAAGCAAGGAGTCTCAACCACTGGATTGCCAGGGAAGTCCCAACTCTGCCACTTTTGAATAGCAGGAGACCTGTGACAATTGGGGTGAAGGAGGCAGTGAGCCTGCTGCTCACACTGGTCCTCCACAGCCCCCAGGTGGATGCTGCACACGCACTGGGCTTGCCTCGCAGTTGAGGAACCCCAATCTCTGATTCTGGGCTGAGAATAGCACACCTGCCCAACCTTTGCCCTGCTGGGAGACTTTACCTTAATATTATTAATATCAGATAGCAAAGGAACTGCTCTGGAGAGGGACACCACCTCTAACTTCTGAGGCTATTTCTACACAAACATCTTTGAAAAAATAATTCACGGTGAAACTGTGTCCAACCTCTGGTCAGAAGATATGCAGAAATTTGTCTTTCAACACCTCCACTCCAACCATCTGGGTAACGGCTCTTCCTAGTTTCTTTTTTTAAAGATATTTTTGATGTGGGCCATTTAAAAAGTTTATTGAATTGGTTACAGTATTGTTCCTGTTTTATGTTTTGGCTTTTTTGGCCCTGAGGCATGTGGGATCTTAGCAACTCGACCAGGGATTGAACCTGAACCCTCAGCACTGGAAGGAGAAGTCGTAACCAAGGGACCACCAGGGAAGTCCCTCTTGCTAGTTTCTTTTGTTTCTTCTCAGGGTTTCTATAGGCAACTGTAAGCAAATATGAATCTGTTTTTGAATCTTAACCTGTTTGCTGCATAAAAGCAGATCACTGTACCCATCATTATGCACTTTGCTTTTTTTATTCCTCATTCTTTTTTACTTCTGTAGAGTAGCCATTGTATGCATATTACTTAGCCAGTCCTCTATAAATGGACATTTTTTGCTGTTTCAAACGAGGCTAGAAAAGGTGATCTTGAACACATGCCATTTAGAATTAAAGAGGGGTTGACTAGTGGGCCAAACGGTCACTGTATTGCAGTTTAGCTAGATATTTTTAAATTGCTCTACATAGGCGTTGTACCATCTTGTGCTTTCACCAGCTTTGTCAGTCAACAGCCAGGGCAGTCCTCTCAAGAACAATAAACAAGCAGGAAGCAATGGGGGGCAGAAGGAGAAGGGGACCACAGAGGATGAGATGGTTGGAGAGCATCATTGACTCAATGGACATGAGTCTGAGCAAACTGCGGGTGATAGTGAAGGACAGGGAAGCCTGGCGTGCTGCAGTCCATGGGGTTGCAAAAAGTTGGCTGCTACTGAACAACAACACAGTTTCTCCTCCCTCTTCCAATCTTGCAGGCTTCTTCTAGTGCCCCTAATGGCAGAGGCTGAGAGGGAGTGGCTGGCAAAGCCCAGTGTCAACAAAGTGGAAGAGAGAAGGGGTGTTTGGAGCTGAATAACTTAATAACTGGCTGACCTCAAGGCGTGTTGTCAAACATTTGCCTCTCTGCCAACCTGATAGGTGAGAAATGGTATCTCAATGGACATTTCTCTTACAATGAGTGAGACTGACCATTTCTTTATATATGTTGTAGTTACTGTTTCAGTCGCTCAGTCCTGTCCAACTCTACAACCCCATGAATTGCATGGTGTTGTAGGACAGGCTTGAAGGACAGGCTTCCTTGTCCTTTACCATCTCCCAAAGTTTGCTCAAATTCATGTCCATTGAGTCAATGATGCCATCCAACCATCTCATCCTCTGTCATCGCCTTCTCCTTCTGTCCTCAATCTTTCCCAGCATCAGGGGCTTTTCCCATAAATCGGCTCTTTGCATCAGGAGGCCAAAGTATTGGAGCTTCAGCTTCAGCATCAATATTCCAATGAATATTCAAGGTTGAAACTTTAGGACTGACTAGTTGGACATCCTTGCTGTCCAAGGGACTCTCAACAGTCTTGTCCAGCAACACAGTTCGAAAGAATCAATTCTTCGGCACTCAGCCTTCTTTATATCCATAGCGACTCTTTATATTCTCTTCCTGTGATTTTGCTGTTCATACTCTTTGGCCATGTTTCAGTTGGTAACCTCTTAGTTCAGGTAAGCATGGGTGGCTGAGCAATTCACCATCGAGAGTGTGTTCATGTCAAAGAGGGAGAGGGTGACTTCTGCTGGTGCAGTGGTTAAGACTTCACCTTCCAACGCAGGGGGTGCAGGTTTGATCCCTGACCAGGGAGCTAGAATCCCCAAAGCCAAAACCTAAAACAGAAGCAATATTATGACAAATTCAATAAAGACTTTTAAAAATGTTACACATCAAAAAAAAAAAAACAGGGACTGGAACCCAGGGGAATGAAACACTTCTGGGGGAATTTTGGACATGGTGAAACCCAGCCTGGGAGACCATAAGGGCCTCCAAGTGGTCCCCACTGTTCACTCTCTTAGTTCAAGACTTTGTTCCTTGTGTCAACAGGCCCTGACCTGGAAACTGCCTGTGACTGCCCCCTTCCTCCACTGGAGTGGTCCCCTACCACCTTGGTCTGTGGCTTGCATGGCGGTTTGCACGCCTGTGGTCTCCTGAGTGAGCCCTTCCAAGAAACATGCCAGCCCCCTTTTTGGATGTGAAGTACAGGTGGTCTTGGCCAATGCTGCTTCAACTGACTCACCAGGGTGGGAAATTCTTTCACAAAGCAGGTTTTTTTTTTTTTTTAACCTGGAAAGTCCTGGAGAGTTTCACTCAAATTCAGGGCTTGTGGGCTTGGAGGTGAAACACACTTTCCCAAGGGGAACAGAAACCTGCACAAAACGGTTAAGTCACGCAACAAGCTGGGAAGCCCCGGGACTACTCACAGCTGGGAACCAGGGCGGGGACAGAGAGCCCGCGAGCCTCCGAGAGCCCATGCATGCCCCTCACACAGGGGACCGCAGGCCTCCAGGCACAGCCTGCTCACTCTCCAATAGAAGAGCTGCCCCTCACTGAGTGACTGCAGTGAGTGCTGTGCATCGCAGGTTCTGTTTCTCATGCCTGATGCCCCTGTGAGGTGGTGTGCTTATCCCCGTTTTACAGATGAGAAATGGAGGCAGGCCCCGTGGAATCAGGTGACCCGTGCAGGAAGCCTGCAGCCAGGTCCATTGCTTGGGATGAAGGCTGAGGGGTAGATGAGCGTGCTGAGGTAGGAGTGGGGTTGTGCTCAGTGAAGGAAGAGACTGGGGCCTCATTCAGGCAACCCCAGGGGACTTCCCGAAGGCAGTGAGGCTTAAGCGTGGCCTGCATCAGGGAATGGGGGAGAAGATGGACAGGTGAGCCCTTGGGGTGAAGGTGAGAAACTTCCGGATGAGGTGGTCATGTACCATCTGTGTGGGGACAGGCCTGGTGCTGCCCACGGGGGCTCCAGCATGGCTGGAATTAGCCCTGCATGAAGGGGTTCAGCACCACGAAGTCAGAATAGGAACTGAGGGGACGTGACCTCCCGACCCAGAGCTGGCCAGAGCTTCAGCCAGGGATGGGTGGCCCGAAGCCCTCTGACCTCGGGGGTGAGGAAGGGCCTTTTATCCCCATTTCATTGGTGGGGAAACTGAGGCTTTGAGAGAATAAGTTAGGCTGCCCAGGTGATGTGAATGTGGGCTTTGAGCCCTTAGTCATTCTGATAGGCTGTTTTTGGTCAGACATGGATACAGCTCTGTGATCCATATATGGTCTTTATCTGATGTGTCTCCCTTTATCGCACCTTGCTTTCTCATTTGACAATACAAGATGCCTATTTTCCTGTATCAGTAAGTTTTAATGTTAGCATTTGGATGCATGATTTACTAACCAGTTTCCTGTCATTGTTTCCAACTGTTTTCTCATATAAATGAAGCTGCTGGAAACACAAAAAGCCCTGTGCACATCCAGAACAATTTCTTTACAGCAGCCCTGTTCAAAGGCTTTTGATATAAACTGCCAAACTGCTGGGGTTCCCTGGTAGCTCAGCTGGTAAGGAATCCACCTGCAATGCAGGAGACCCTGGTTCGATGCCTGGGTCAGGAAGATCCCCTGGAGAAGGGACAGGCTACCCACTCCAGCATTCTTGGGCTTCCCTGGTGGCTCCTACTAAGGCTGTAACAATTTATTTTCCTGCTCCCACAGGAACAGCTATTTTACAACATCCTAGCCCATAATGGATTTGTATTTCAAAATAAGCTCAGTGATTTGCTGGAAAATCGGTGACTTGTTTTAACTGGGTGTATTCCACTCCCAGTGAGGCAGGACATGGTCCCATAGATCTGTGATCTCCACTTGGGTGGGGGTGGGGTTCTCTCTGAGTCCCTGTGTTTCCTACTTGAAATGATAAAGTGGTGACACCAGATACCTTCACCCGGGTCAAAAGAAGACTCCAAGGTCCCCACACTCTAAATGCCCCCAGAAAACTCTCCTAATTAGGCCCCAGGTGGAACCACTGAAATGTTCTTTGCTTGGCCCCTCTGAATTTATTTTTCTTTAACACAGGATGAAGAAAATTCACTGTTTCTCTTGGGGCTTATCCACAAATTGTCACCAGGTACATAAAGCATCCGTTGCATACTCTCCCGTAGGAAAGAAGGAAAAGAAAAAGAGAACGGAAACATGTTTTGCTCTCAAAACTGTACGAGATTCTTGAGCAAGGACAAAGCAAATGGGAGTGTTTGGAAATGAGGTCCTTTCCTCCCTAGGAAGGGCACTCGGAATTTTCCTCCTCTTCCTCAGGAACTGGATTGTGGCCTAGGAGGTGAGGATGGAAACTGAGTTAAGAGTAGAAAATGCTGGGCTCTGCCTCCTCTGGCAGGCCCACTGTGGGCAGCTGCAGAAATTACTGTCCCAGGGCCCCCGCCGAATGATCCAGGCTCTGCGCTCAGTGTCTCCTAGGGCAGAGCTGGCCCTGGCGGCAGATTCCTAAAGTGGTGTTAACATCCTCCAGCTGGAAAGGACGCAGTCTGGTGGCACAAGGGGGACAGGTCTCCCTTGACCTTCTCTCTGTGGTGTTGTGTGCCTCTCTGGAAGCTTCCACGTCCGTCTGGCTCACATTCATCACCATGCCCTGGATGGGTCCCAGGATAGCAGGGGCACAGGCAGTGAGTTAATGGAGGGGGGACTCTCCTGCTCTGCCCCTGCCCCACGGCTGAGCCAGCTACCCAGAAGCAATGTGGGCATCTGCCAGCTGCTCCTAGTGAAGGATGTTGACAACCGACTCCATCTAGTAATATTCCTGGCTCAGCAGACAATAGTGTACAGTAGTTGAGAACGAGCTACATCACTTACTACCTGGGAGCTTTTCAGCAAGTGACTTAAACTCTCAAAATCTCACTTTGCTCACTTGTAAAAGTGTGGATAGTGAAGATTCTCAAATTCTATGCAGGCTGGCCATCTTGGTCAGTGGTAACTTCATTCCTCCAGTTTGCCTGGATCAAAACCTTATTGATCTGGACTTCCCTGGTGGTCAGTGGTTAACAATTCACCTTGCAATGCTAGGGGACTCAGGTTTTATCCCTAGACAGGGAACTCAGATCCCATAGGCTGTGGAGCAGCTAAGCCTGCACGCCACAACTAGAGAGCCCGAGTGACACAGCTACTGAGCTCATGCGCTACGACAAATGAGCACGCAAGATGCAACCAAGATCCTGCCTGCTGCCACTGAGGGCTGACACAGCCAAACAGATAGATAAATAATTTTAAAAACAGCTTAGAAGCTTTATATACATCTTCTAGACCCTTCTCTAGGATTCCTTATCCAATATATCTTCTCATCAATCCTCTTATCAAATGTAGCCAGGATCTGCTGGCTTCCTTTCTGGTCCAAGCCAACATCATCTCTCGCTCACATCACTTTATTAGCTTCCTAATAAGGCCCCCATTTCTGCCCTTGGCTCCCCACCCAACAACCAGAATGATCCCTGTTAAAGGGTAAAGTTAGCCTCTCTCTTGTGTCACTTGCTCTGGGGGAAGCCAGCTGCCACGTTAAGATGACACTTAAGCAGGCTGAGGTGGGGGCCAAGAGGTGAGGAAGGCAGACTGCCTGCCAACACCCACGTGGGTGAGTCATCTTGGAAACAAGTCCTGCCATCCCAGGCACTCCTTCTAATGACTTGTACTTCTGCTAATATCCTGACAAAAACTACATGTGAGGCTCTGAGCCAGAATCTCTCAGCTAAGCTCCTCCTGAATTCCTAAACCCCAGAAACTGTGTGATAATAAATGTTGGACTCATGGAAATCAATAACTAATACTGATTTGGGGTACCTGGAAGGGGGGGCTGCTATAACAAATACATACAAATCTGGGCATGGCTTTGGAACCAGGAAGTGAGGAAAAGCTAGGAGGACATTGATGAGAGTGTAAACAAAAGCCTGAAGTGCATGGAATAGTCTGGATGTTGAGGAGGCTACTGGTGAGAGCTTAACGGGAAACGAGGAGCATGTTATTAGAAACTGGATAAAGGAGGATCCCTGATATGTAGAGGCAGAAAGTTTAGCAACAGTGTCACCTGTAGTTATCTGGTAATAGAGGACGCACCTGATGAGCTGGGTGAGCTAACCATTTCCAGCTGAAGTGAGAAAGTTTCCCTGATTCTTCCTGTTTGTACTAAAATACACAAGGAAGCAGACGCACCAGAGGAAAGATTAACTAAACCACAAGGAACTAAGATTTGATGATTTAGAAGTTTTCAAGAAACTCCAGCAGGGAATTCCTGCTGTTAGGACCTGTGGTTAGGACCCGGCACTTTCATTGCTGAGGGTCCGGGTACAATCTCTGGTCTGGAAGCTGAGATCCCACAGACTGTGTGGTGTGGCCAAAACAACAACAAAAACTTCAGCATCCAAATGATTATAAAGTTAAGAAATATCTTTCAACTAAGGAGCAAACTGGACTTCCCTGGTGGCTCAGACAGTAAAGAATCTTCCTGCAGTGCGGGAGACCTGGGTTTGATCTCTAGGTCGGGGAGATCCCATGGAGAAGGGAATGGCAACCTGCTCCAGTATTCTCGCCTGGAGAATTTCATGGATGGAGGATCCTGCGGGTACAGTCCACCGAGTCTCAAAGAGCTGGACAAGACTGAGTGACTAACAAAGAGCAAAGTATGCCAGAAAAGCATGGTCAAAAAACAAAGCCGTGAATGTGGCTGTAAAGTCCTCTGGGACAACGTCAGAAAAATCGACGAGAGCGCCTTAGAGTACCATTCAGCTAGACCAAAGGTGTTCTAAAGTGTTTAAGGATCTGTCTCACAGATCCTCTCCATCAAACAATGGGGGTTCTAAGAAGCTTACATGCAAACTTAGTTATTGCAATAAAAGAAGCTAGAGAAGAGCTTATCTCAAAGGGATTTTTGTATTTGGCTTTTGTCTATGGAGAAAAATCTCAAGATCATTCATAGGAAAGCCACAAATTTTAAAGGATAATTACATTCACAAAAGTATCTTCAGGTTGGACTGAAATGGACAGAGACAGTACAAAATAAATAGAGGTTTGGACCTTTAAAGTTCTACTGGCAGGAAAGAAAAAAGATAAAGGATGACTCAGAAGACAAAGCCGAGAGCTCCAGAGAGTAAAACTAAGAGCCCAGATGGTAAGAACTGAGGAGAATCATTTCCTGGCAGAACTTGGATGGAATTCTTATCAGGAAAATTTCTTTATTAATTTTCTTTTCTTTTTGGCCATGCTGTGCACGACCAGGAATAGAACCATCATCATCTGTATTAGAAATTCAGGGTCTCAACCACTGGAAGTCCCTCAGGAAATTTTCAAAAATTTCTCCACTGGATTTCAGAATTGCTATGGGCCAGTGACTCCTTGGTACCTCCCATTTCCCCCCTTTTGAACAGGAATGCTTGTAGTTATTCCTACCACGTTCCAACATTGTACGTTGTGGGGAATAACTTGACTATCTGCCATGGGCGGAGTTCCTCACGCTGGCCCCCAGCATATGGATCCACCAGGGCTGGACCCCGGCAAGTATCCTGTTTGGAGATCTTAAAATAGAAAGGTATTGTGTTCAAGGAGCTTACCTAAGGAATTACATTCAGAAGTCTCTCTTAGCCCTCATTTAGATGATGAGATTCTAGACTTTAACCTGATGCTTTCTTGGGCATGAGATGTGTAGCAGTCTTGGGAGGGGATGTGGATTTGGGGGGAGGTCAAAGGGAAGGTTGTAGTCACCAGTTTCAAAGATGCCTACCCTGTTAGGAGGCACATCGCCTGAAAATGCCTGGAATGTTTGTTACACCTGCCCCTAGTGGGACTCATAGTACCCTTGACTGATACTGTGATACAGAAAGATCATTTCTTTGCCTCTAAGAGGCATAAATAACCTTTTTGTGTCACTCATACTCCAGAGCTCTTCGTGGGATCAAAGTGAGGCTGGACTTCAGCTGAACCCATCTTTTTGCTGAGCTTCTTCCCCTGTCCTAGCCTGCATTATTCATTCCCTCAAGAAAACACATCTGCATAGAATCCTTGTCTCATGTTTTGCTTTGACGAAATCCAATTTCAGTTCAGTTCAGTCGCTCGGTCGTGTCCGACTCTTTGCGACCCCATGAATCACAGCAGGCCAAGCCTCCCTGTCCATCACCAACTTGTGCTGATCAAGATATATTCACTCTGTGATGGGATTTTGGGGCATTTTGTGAAACCATCATGGATACTAAGAAGAAGAAGAATGAAACAGCCTTGAATGTCAAGTTCAGGGAATTCTCACTGAGGTAACACTGGCAGTCTTTGTTGGTTTTGTTTTTCTTGTTAGACTTCAGGAGTGGGACAGAGGTAATCATGAGCTCTAGTTCACGGTGCACCATCTTCACCAACCTGAGCAAGGCGCTTCTCATTGTATTTCATTCCATGTCCACCTTCTCTCTGACTCACATTTTCATTCATTTCCAATAGGTACTCAATCCAATGCATTGGATCAGTTCAGTTCAGTCGTTCAGTTGTGCCTGACTCTTTGCAACCCCATGGATTGCAGCACGCCAGGCTTCCCAGTCCATCACCAACTCCCAGAGCTTGCTCAAACTCTTGTCCATTGAGTTGGTGATGCCATCCAGCCATCTCATTCTCTGTCGTCCCCTTCTCCTCTTGCGTTCAATCTTTCCCAGCATCAGGGTCTTTTCCAATGAGCAGTTCGTCGCATCAGGTGGCCAAAGTATTGGAGTTTCAGCTTCAGCATCAGTCCTTCCAATGAATATTCAGGACTGATTTCTTGGATATCCTTAAATGTGCTTGTTTTTCTGATCTGAATGGGAGGGCTTCTGGGATTTCAAAGGGTACCTGGGACTTCTGCAGCTTCTTTGTAGATGTTCTTTGTCAGACTTAAGAGTTCTTATTCCTAGTTTGCAAAGAGCTGTTGCCTTGTCATTATGAATTTTTGAATTTTCCCTAATGCTTCATAGAGTTCATCTTCCTAGCCTCCTCAAAAAATTGGAGCAGAAGAAATAAATTTCTCTTACTCTATTCCTTGGTTTATACTAGAGAGGACTGATTCTTTAAATGACTTACTGAACTCACCATAAAGCCTTCTGGACTGACGTCTCTTTTTGAAAATTAAACTAGTGATTCAATTTCTTTACTAGTTAGAGGTTTACCCAGATTCTTAATCTCTGAGTCGCTTTTATCTATTTCATCTGAATTTTAAAATTTGGACATAAAATGCTTCCTGATATCCTCCTATCTGTTTAATCTCTACACTATCTGCAGGTGTCTTGTTTTTCCCTCTCAAACAAGACTGGTGAGCTTTCAGGTAGCAACAGAATGCCTCCACACTCTTTCCATTACACGATAATGGCATCTTTGTGGAGACAGGCTGATCCTGGGACCTGCCCCACAGCTGACTGCTGGCCCGGGTGCAAGGCTGGGATGGAGCAAGGATAGAGCAGCTTGAGCAGAGTCAGCTTCAAAATTGTTAATCCAAGCATGAGGCCACACAGTCTCTGTGGACAGCCTGCAACCTTGGTTTGGGGGTGGGGAGGGCTTATCTGGGGTGGAGAGAAAGCTCAAGTCCCAGGCACAGGCCTCCATCCTCTTGTCTGGTGCCACCTAATATTCTGTGCAGGGCCTCATCTTCCCCTCTCATGGTCACCCTTTTGCATCACTGACCCTCAACTGACCCATCTCATTCCCACCCCCGCCCTGCTCAGGCCCCCTCCAATTTCCCAACATCACTGATGACTCAGCTCATGCCCAGATGCCCACTGTAGGGCCACCAGGGGTCCAGCATGAGCAGAGGGATGGGCAGGATGACAGGGCAGCCCCAGGGGCAGCTTCCTGGAAGATGTTTGAAAGACAGAGCCCGACTCCCAAGCCGGGTCTCCTGTGATCTTAATTTGTGGCTTTGTCTGATGGGATTCGCTTCCCTCTGCATCTTCGTCTGGTTTTTTATTTGGGTAAAGGATATTCTCTGCCCTTTCATGTCTGAGTGGTTTCCTCCTGCATATGTGTTCGCTGTGGGGTCTTCTGCACGCCTGGCCCTGGCAGGGAGGGGTTGGGTGGGTGCTTCTTCCGAGAAGGGAGCCCTCGGGGGGCGGAGAGGTCAGACAGACCTTCCCTGGGGCTGCCTCCTGGGGGGCCGCCCCTGCCCTGTAGACCAGCCCCACACATCTGAGTGAAACTCTCGCAGATTTCCTTGGACTTGGGCTAATAAGATTTTTCCTTTGAAAGGAACTTTCCATTGTTTGTTTTAAAAGTGAAATGAGCATTTTTTCCAACCACAGAGGCGATGCTGAAGGAGCCTGTAATTTCTAGGATCCAAGACTGGAACTTAAAAACAAGAAGAAGAAGAAAGGGAAAATTAAGAGAGTTTTCCAATTAAAATGGGTCTCTCCCTTCCCCGCCTCAGGCGCTCCCTTGTCTTCTTTCAGGACATCACCAGGGCTGGTGCTTCGCTCCTTCTGCCCCAAACTCGAATGAGCTCCGTCTTCCATTCTCTTTGCACTGCCATGCCCTTCTCCAGGGGATCTTCTCAACCCAGGGACTGAACCTGGGGCTCCCGCATTGCAGGCAGATTCTTTACCACCTGGGCCACCGGGGAAGCTCAATAAAGAGGCACCTATGACTAACTAGACATGGGAAATGGAGCTGAATCTGAAACTGACATATCGATGCCACCCAGTTCAATGCACACCAACTAAGTGCCATTCGGTTCCCACTGGACACCTGTCCACCACAGGGCCCCTGCTCTCCAGCAATGCACAGCCTGGTAGGGTAACTCGAATCTCTTTTTTTATTTGCTACAAAAACTGTAGCAGATATTCACCACATGGAGTGACTAGAGCAACAGCACAGAATGGGACTAAATGGAGGAGCAGGAAGAGAGCCCGGTAACAGTTGTTTGGTGTTTTTGTCTATTTGATTCTTCCTCTCAGAGCAAACCAGTGGGTGCTCACTGGGCAGTGTACCAGGGTGAGGAAGATGCAATCTCTGCCTTCAGGGGATGACAGGCTTTGGGGACGATAGATCCACCCACAAATTTGGGTCACGGCAGCCAATGAAGCTCTAAGCACCATGACAGAGATGAACACGGAGGCTGAGCAGAGGGAGGCTGAGCAGGATTCGGAGGAGCCCAGGGGTCTCCTTTGTGGGGAGAGGGGCAGAGGACACAGAGTTGGGATCGGGAAGGCTGGCAGGGCATCAGGGTGGCTCGGTTAGGGAGAGAAGTGAGGACCCTCCCCAGAGCTGAGGGTGCTGCCAGTCACCGTTCAAAAGAGCCCCAAGCCGCCCTGAGCTGAGTGCTCAAGTTCATTACCAGGCTCGGTTCTACCTTCCAGAGTCTGCCGTTTGGCTGGAAAGTTTATGAGAACTGGCTTATTCTCTGGTGTCTTGGCACTTTCCCTTCATGTCCTGATTGGAACCAGGGAGGCTGTAAGTGCAAACGTTTTTGTACCTTAGAGTAAATTCTATCTGCGTTCCTGGAGGAGGCCGCGGTGAAAGTGTCTCTTGTTTCCAGTGGCCTGGCTCTCCCCCCCTCAGGAGACCTGAATTCCAGGCCGGCGCTACTATAAAGTTGATGAATGCGTGCCAGGCCCTCTTCCAACCAGCAGCTCCCCATCTCTCCTCCTCTCCTTTCTTCAGGGAAAGGAAGCTGGATTTTTTTTAATAAGGTAATAGCACCTCTTTTATATTTTCCTTTCATAAATTAGAAAGAATTGAAAGCAGAATAAGGCAGCAGCTTGGCATAATGGAAAGATTACTGAGCAGGGTGGGAGTGTAAATTGGTACAACCCCTTTTGGAGAGCGAATTGGCAAAAGCTAGCAGAGTTGAAGCCATGCCTATCCCAGAGCCCAGCGATTCCTCCCAGGAGAAGTCCTGGGAGAAACTCTGGGCCATGTGTCCAGGAGATATTATAGCACTGGTGGGGATAGCAAGACGTTGGGAAAAAAGCATGTATGGGGGATGGAAAAATTGTGTTAAATGTCCATCAACAAAGAGATAAACAAATCATGTGTCTGGGTAGTTATAGTGTTTGAACCAGCCCGGCATTTATCATCATGGTTCAATCTCAAGCCCATAACAGCAAGATGCAGGATGTGTGCAGTGTTATGCTGTTTATATCAAGCTTAAAAACATACAGCATGAATCTATGTACTGTTTATAGACCTATACATGGGTTGCAAAAGTATGAAAACCCGTGGGAATGAGAAACATAAAATTCAGGCCACGTGGCTCCAGCCCTCCAACCACAGGAGTAGGTAGGCTCTTGACCAAAGCTGAGCCAGTCGGACTGTCCACCCCGAGCCTGAGGACTCAATGCAGTGACTCAAGCTGATGGATCTGTCCATGCCTTTGGGTCCGGAGTGGCTGCTTTTGTCTAAGTGTAAGAGGGGTGTGTTTCATCATTGTCTTCACTTAGGGAAAGCTCCTGGACCATTCAGTCCTGTGTAAAGGGAGGTACCAGGGGCCTTCAGTCCAACACTGCCTTCAGTGTGTCACTTCTGTTTGGGGAACTCCGGCATGTCTGGCACCATTAGATCCACGTAGGATGGGGCTGAGCAGTGACTTGGAGCTGGAAAGCTGCTACCCATGGAGATACTTGACTTGAATGAGACTCCCCACTGGGCTTCCGGGCAGGTGATGGGGACCCAGGTGTCTTGGGAGCTAGTTTGGCTGCCCCTAGGTAATGGGCTCGCCTCCATCTTCTCACTCTGGACCCTGCCAACCTCCCCTTATTTGTCCCATCCATTTCCCATCCTGTGGATCAGCTGATCTCTGGGATCTGGTGGTCTCTCCCTCTCCTAATCATCTAGGCCATCCATCTAGGCTTATAGGATTAAGAGCTCTTCAGGATTTTGCCCTTTGTGTTTCCAAAATCTGGTTTTTGGAGCCCAGTGGACTCTTTTGCTCCCACAGAAGCTTGACTCTCAGCAATCAAAAACCCCACCTTTCAGCACCAATGTTTTTGTTGTTAATGTCAGAAATCTCTTTTCCCAAAACGGGCCTTGATGATTTCTGTCTGTTTCCCTTCCTTTTGATGAACAGCCCCAGTATTTTCTGAGACAATGGATGCCACCTACTGAATAGCATCCAGTCCAAGGACAGCAACTTGTCCAGCATGTTATCACACCACACAAGGGAGAGAGTGCTGGGGCTCTCCCTTGCGGACTGGCAGCAGAAACTTGCTGTGCTTTTCCGGTTAACTTGGTCCTGGTGGCGTCCCTCGTGAGGTCTATGCCAGTTACTGCCCTGACTCCTTATCCCCAAACTGCCCCTTTTCTTTCAGCCAGTTTGAATGAATGGTTACTTTTTTTCCCTCACTTGAGGTGGTGTGAAGGGTCCAGGTGGCTCAGTTGACTGGAATGGGTGCCAGCCAGGCTGGTGACCACACAAATACTTTTCTTGGGGTGAGGTGTGGCCACTGCTGGATGGATACAAATTGTTCTCCCTCTCAGAGACAAGTCAGACCTCACAGTGACCTCCACCACCAAAGGCATGTGTGATGTCAATGAGCAGGGCTTGAATTCCACCATCTTTCTGCTATTGTTTCAGTTTCTTTTGCCAAGAAGACAAGGATTGGGGCTTCCCTGTTGGTTCAGTGGCAAAGACTCTGCATTCCTAATGCAGGTGTTCTGGGTTTGATCCCTGGTCAGGGAACTAGACCCCACAGGCCACAACTAAGAGCCCACATGCTGCAAATAAAGGCCTAAGCTCCTGAGTGCCGCCACTAAGAAACAGCACAGCCAAGTAAATACAGATAAATATTAAAAAGAAAGAGAACACAAGAGCTGCATCTAGGGGTCAGTACCACAGTAGAGGCTCGAGAAACGTTCTGTCAATGAGTGATTTATTTATTTTTTCTAGAGAGAGTCCTTTACTCCTGGTTTGGTCCATTCAGAGTGCATTCAGTACCACCCTGGTGACTGGGAGCGCTTCTCCAGTCCACGTAATGTGTCACTCTTGGTGGTCTTTGGTGAGAGACCTCTGACCTCGTGCTATACCAGTAAACCACCCTGTCCTTGGAACTCTTCCTCCCCTCACCCACTCCCCACCCTTCAGTCATTTTTAAGAATCCTTTTATTGTGGACATTTTCAAATCTAGAAATAAAATAGTATAATGAATCTCAAGTATCTGTAAACTACAACAGTTATTATTATTTTTCTAACCTTTCATCTATTCTTCACCTTTTTTTCCCCCTAAAACATTTTAAAACAGATCTTATACACATTTGTTTTTATTTACTGTTGCAACAAATGACCAAAACCTTAGGGCTTAAGACAAATTAATTGATTATTTTATAGACGTTGCCAGGGCTGAGTTTCTTTCTGGAGGCTTTCAGGGAAAATCTGTTTCCCCGCCTTTTCCGGCTCCTAGAAGCGGTGCACATTCTCCAGTTCTGGCCTTCTTCCTCCATCACTTATGTGATTAGACTGGACCCAGGTCAGCTTATTCTTCTATCTAAAGATTCTTCACTTAGTCATCCCTGCAAAATCCCCTTTGCCATGTAAACGGATTAGAATCTAAACATTTTGGGGGACTATTATTCTACCTGTTAAATAGGGACATCATTTAATTTCATCCTAAATAATTCAATGTCCATCTCTAACTCTCAAAGTATATCTCTGTGACATCATCACATTTTAAAAGTTTTAAATTAATTCTTTAATATCACTAACAGCCAGTCCATATTCAAAGTTCCCTGATTTGTTACAGTTGATTTGTTCAAAACCAACCAAGAGCTACACATTGCACTTGGTTTTCATATCTCCCAATTTTTTTATTCCCCCATTCTTTATTTATTTTTTTATTCCCCCATTCTTTAAAACCTCCACTGTCTATCACCACCCCACCTTTTAATTTTTATAATTACTGGTGGGACTCCATCTATAATCATGTGAGCCAATTCTCATAGTATTATAAATCTTCTCATATATCTACATGTATATCCTATTAATTTTGTTTCTGTGGACGATCTTGACTCATAATACATATATAACATACCTAGGTATAGAATTTTTGATATTTACCTTGAATTGGATTCTCTGAGCTTCTGGATCTGGATCTGGATCTGTGGTTTTGTGTTGTCACTGATTTTTCAAAAGTTTTGGCCATTGTTACTTCAAAAATATTTCTGTTCTGTTCTTGCTTTGTTCTCCTTCTTATATTCCAATCACACATATGCTTTACCTCTTGAAGTTTCCCTCCACTCCACAGATATTTTATTCACCTCTTCATTTTCTTTTTTCCATTCAATTAAAAAAACCAAAAGTATAAACAAAAACAGTTCACCTCTTTCTCCCAGCCCCACTCCCACCTCTGGCAACCACAGATTTGTACCTTTGATGTCTACAAGTGTTTTTTATTTTGGCCACACTGCATGGCACTTGGGAACTTAGTTCTTCAACCAGGGATTGAACTTGTGCCCCCTGCAATGAAAGCTCAGAGTCTTAACCACTGGACCACAAGGGAAATCCCTCTATAAGCTTGTTTTTAAGTATTCCATACAGATATAAGAGAGATCATATAGTATTTTTCTTACTAATCTTGTCTTCTCTGATTTACTATTATGCTTATTCCACTTAATGCCTTTGAGGTCCATCCATAATGTTGCAAATGGCAAGATTTTGTTTTTTGAATAGTATTTCTTTCTCTCTCCATATCACAGTTTCTTTATTCATTTATTCACCAAAGGCCACTTAGGTTGTCTCCCTCCCTGCCTTCTTAATGCCATCTGTTTGGTGGAGAAACCAGGTTGTTTGACCTGAAGCCCACATTTTTTCGATGTGGCTGATTACTCTAATTTTTCCCTCTGTCTCCTGAGTTTCCTGTACACTGGTAATTAGAGCTACAGAATCAGATTCTAACTTGTCTGGTGACACTTCACAGGGGCACATCACATTGGGAAACCCACCACGTGCAGCTGCTCCACCTGTAGGGATGCGAAGATTGACTAGGGGGTTAAGGTGGTGCCAGCCTGACTCTTCCATTATAAAGTTCCCCATCAACCTTTATATTTGATGCATTTGATCTTTTTGATGTTCATATTATCCTTAGGCCAACAAACACCCTTTCAAGTAGACTCTCTTATGTTCGGTATTCTACTGAATAGACATTAAAATTAGTCTTGGGTGGTTTCCTTGCTTTCTCGTGCAAGATATCCAAAGCTCATCTTGTATATTTCTTGCCTGAGACCTGGAATTAACCATTTTGTCATGAATTTTTGGCTCCCGTATTGTGGGTCTCTAAATCAGATATAGAGACCACAAAAGTAGGAACTTTTTGCTATTGGGTTATCAGCTTCTAAGCCTTTTCAATGGTTGTGGTTAGTTGCTCAGTCGTGTCCAAGTCTTTGTGACGCCATGGACTGTGGCCCACCAGGCTCCTCTGTCCATGGTATTCACCAGGCAAGGATACTGGAGTGGGTTGCCATGTCCTCCTCCAGGGGATCTTCCCAACCCAGGGATCAAACCCAGGTGTCCTGCACTGCAGATGGATTCTTTACCGTCTGAGCCACCCGGGAAACCCTTTCAATGGTTAGAGCTAGGAAATACGTTATTTCCTAAGAGAAAAAAAGAATTAAGAACTCATTAATTTTCCAATGTAACTTTCAAATTATAAGAAGCCTACTAAATAAACATTAAGATTTCTTTACAGTTCTTATTGTCCTGTGCATATATCTTACAAGGGTTGTATAATCAGAATACTAGATTTAAAAAATGACCTGAAGCAATTCTTTTCTCTGCATGACTGTTTCACCATACAACATACAATTAAGTTTATTTCTTTCAGTTTGATTACTTTTAAATATTCATTTATATGTTCAATCATGTATCTCCACAGTAGCTATTACTCTTGGGGACTTATCTACTTCATTGTTAGTTAAATTATCATTGATACTCCCCCTTTAGCAGGCAAGCTCCACAAGAGGAAGGTCTCCTGTCTGTTCACTGCTTATATCCAGTACCTAGAATAATTCCTGGCACATAACGCACTGCCATAAGATGCATGCGTGTAGTAATTGTTCCCATATGAGAGTACATCATCCCAACAGTGAGAAGTAGGTACTTTTCTATTTTTAAATTCTTCTGGCCACGTGCCAAATGTGATCTTAGTTCCCTAATCAGGGATTGAACTCTTGCAGCGGAAGCTCGGGGACTTAACCACTGGACGGCCAGGGAAGTCTCACAGAAGTAGGTATTCATATTCCCAGTTCATTAAAAGATGAGGAAACCAAGGCTCAAACAGGGTAATCACTCATTCAAGCCTTCTCATGAAGTAACAAGTGGAGACTTTAGTGGGGCTGGGCTGGTGGATGAGATCTTGGACTTGTAGTGATTCCAGATGGGGATGAATTCCATTACTGAATATAGAAACAGAGGCCCTAACTCTTTGTGTTTCTGGAAAAGGAAGCAGTTGCAAAAGGCTTGCAAATGATTACAGGAGGCAAGGCAAGCTTGCTGCTCCACTCCCATATCCTGGGCCAAAGTCAGAAAGCTTCCCTCTTGGATTTGCAACCGGAAGTTCCTTGTGGAAGAAGGAGCACTGATGTGGAGCTGGAGACCTGGTTTAGAGATCTGGCTTCATGGATCAGCTGTGCACTCTGGGTGAGCCATGCCATCTCTGCACACCTTGGCTTCCTCATTTGTAAGATGGGCTGAGGGGTCTCAGCTCTGAGCACCTCCCAGGGCTGCTGGGGGCTGAGCTGAGGCTGCAGGTGAGGAAGCACTGCATTTGGGAAAAGGGAAAGGCTCTCTAGGTAGAAGGAGTGTATTGTCCCTCCCTCCCTTCTCTTCCCTGCCAGCATTTAGTAGAAGTATGCTCCCCTCTGCCAAAGGTTTTCAAAGAAGTTGGTGAGGGATACACTCACCCGGGAGAAAGGCAGAATACTTTTCTGGTGGAAATCATCAAACAAAAAAACAAACAAGAAACAGGGAGTGGAACAGAACATTTGGTTTTTGGTGATGACTGACTGCAGTGGGAAGAAAAGAGTCTTCAGAATAAACCAGAGAGTTAGGGAGACACTGCTGAGGGCTGGAGGTGGGGTCACAGTGGCACTACCTCAAATCCTGCGAGGAAGGAATTAGCACCTCCACTTGACAGGTGAGGAAACTGAAGCTCCAGGAGGCAATGAGATGTGCCCAAGTGCGGAGAGTTGACCAGGACCAGAGCCAGAATGTAAAGCCTGGAGGGAGGCTCTCACTACTTCACCTTGCTTCCATGTCTGGGGCATTCCGCCGACTCCGTCAGGCTGTAGGGCTGAGAGAGTCACAGAGAAGCCAGTCTACGTCGAGGTCAGCTTCACTTTACTTGACTGAGCAAACACTGCAGAAACTGCATCCTTCCTGCGCTGCGTGCCATGGTACTTGGTGCATTGAGGGCTCGAGGAATAGAAGAGAAAAGGTTTCAGAGGGCTTTGGATGATCTGCAGGAAGATGGAGTGATGGCCACGCTTGCAGATACTGGTAACAGCCACAGGAGCTTGTCTGGGGCCAGTGGTTATATTTGGCTTCATGGCCTGAAGGCCAGAGAGGATTCACAGTTTCAGAAGAAAGAGGAGAAGCCTAGAGAGAGTCCACGAAAGGCTACACGGATACACTCTGGGAGGTGTGGTAACAGAGCCTGCTATTTTACTTCCCCATCCTTGGACCAGGTGAAAGACTGACGCTCCTCCTCCTGGTTCTGTCACATCCAATTTCATGAGAGCCAGACCAGCTTGACAGGGGAGATTGCTACAGGTTCAGCTTCAGCACAAATTTATGATAGTGCCCCCAGGCAAACCCACAACCCAGTGCAACTACAGCCAGATGCAAGATCACGGCTGAGCGCTTTCTAAGCTCCCTTGGAGAAGGTTGAGCACTGCAGCCAGGTTCTATTATTTATTTGCTTTTTAGCCATCTGACAGTAGAGGGATTTGCTGCTGTTATTGTTTTTAACCTCCAGCTTTGCCTACATGATTCCTTGGAGTCCCTTTTCTGTCCAAATCCCATGGGGATCTCCAACTTATTTCATGGTTCAATCTGTGTGGTCCAAAACCTCCCCCGACCACTGCACCCCAGACTTTCATCTGTAAAGTAACTATCAATCTCAGAGGCTTGTTGTAAAGATCAAGATACAAATACATATATTTGTGTGGGTTGATATTTTAGATAACATTATGTACAATAGATGAGTTCTTTTAGAGAGCCTTCTCTCTTCACTGGAGAGAATTCTGTCCCATTTTGATTCCCTCTTTCCCACTGTCATCAGAACACAAGATGACGAGAGTCAGGTGGTACCTGGAACTTCTACATCAAAAATCTGAACCTGCAACCACAATAAGGAGAAATGTTTTCCTCTGGTTTGAGAGAAAAAGAACGATGAGTGCAAGTGACTGGGGTTTAATCATTATGTTTAATTATCTATTCGTTACATACAAATATTTGCATAACTTTAGTTTTGCCCTTGTTATTGTTCAGTAACTCAGATGTGTCCGACTCTTTATAACCCCACAGACTGCAGCAGGTCAGGCTTCCCTCTGGTTTGAGCAACCATCTCCTGGAGCTTGCTCAAACTCATGGCCATTGAGTCGGTGATGCCATCCAACCATCTCATCCTCTGTCGTCCCCTTCTCCTCCTGCCCTCAGTCTTTCCCAGCATCAGGGTCTTTCCAGTGAGTTGGCTCTTCACATCAGGTGGCCAAAGTTTTGGAGCTTCCGCTTCAGTCCTGCCAATGAATATTCAGGGCTGATTTCCTTTAGGATGGACTGGTTGGATCTCCTTGCAGTCCAAGGGACTCTTGAGGGTCTTCTCCAACACCACAGTTCAAAAGCATCAATTCTTCATCACCCAGTCTTTTTTATGGTCCAACTCTCACATCCATACATGACTACTGGAAAAACCATAGCTTTGACTCAACAGACCTTTGTCGGCAAAGTAATGTCTCTGCTTTTTAATATGCTGTCTATGTTTGTCATAGCCTTTCTTCCAAGGAGCAAGGGAGGGCAAGGAAGTTTTGTCTTAGAGGAGAACAAGTGACTTGCATCTCTTTCCATCTTTTTCCTGATTGAGAGTTTAGCTCAGCTGACCTCCCTGTATATTTCTCTCTTACATATCTCAGGTGATGAAACCTGGGGGTGGAGTGAACAGCTTGGGGAAGTTGGGGGCTTCTGCGGAGAGCAGCAAGCTGCTGCTAGGGAGGCTGGAGGGAGCGTATTTGTTCAACATCCTTCCTCCTGCCTTGTCGAGTCCGGTGGCATGTTATTTCCACTGGGTGGGAGCCAACGCCGAGTTCCTCCCTGTTGTGTCCAGCCTTGAACACTGCTCTGTGATTATGTTTCATCCAGGGATTAGCAAAACGCAGAGGGGAAAAAACCTGAGAAGGTGTTTGGCACAGGGCTCCATGCTATGTTAGCACAATCCTCGGGCATCCTCGGCTAATTGCAGAATGGCAACAAGCAGACGGGCTCAGACGCTTGCAGGAGCGCTTCGTCTTGGATTACCATCAATGGTTTATTTATCGAGTGTCAGGCTTTTGTGTGTGTGTTTTTGTTGTTTGTTTTTTATAGCCCCCTGAGGAAATGCCAAATAAACAAGCAGTTTGAACCGCCTCACCCTGTCCACACCATTTTTGAGCGATCAGAAAATCTGGGAGCAGGGAGCAGGCTGCTAAGGATTCTTCCTTTGTGACTTGCCAAGGGTCATGATTCAGTCTTGAGCAAATCTGGAAGCAGTATTTTCTTCTTTTTAAGGGGATACTGCTTTGCTTAGCTGGTAAAAGCAGAAGACACAGCAATTCGTAGAGACTCCTGAAAGATCAAGTTCTGCTACCGAAGACTTGCTTTTTTTCTGGCGAAAGAAGTGCAAAGGGAACATTGCTTCTTCTTATTATTATTTATACATATTTTAAAGTCTTTATTGAACTTGTTACAATATTGCTCCTGTTTCATGTTTTGGTCCTCTGGCCAGGAGGCACGTGGGATCTTAGTTCCCTGATCAGGTATTGAACCCATACCTCCTGCACTGGAAGGTGAAATCTTAACTACAGGACTGCCAAGGAAGTCCTAAAAGGGACATTTCTGAATCAGCCTTGGTCTGCCCGAGGCCATCTCTTCACAGCTTCAGACAGTTGGGCTGAGGGCAGTGGATGATGTATGAGGGGATGGCCAGCGTGCAGGGCAACTGAAGATGCTTCAGATTATTAGCAGAGCATAGTCTGCAGACCCCTTCTTCTGTGGGCCTTGATTCATGGTAGGGACGCAAAGTAAGGCCTTACCCATTGCAAGAAAGTTTATTAATGATAAGGGAAGAAAGAAGAGAGAGATCACCTCAAGAGAGAGGTGGGCCACATCAAGGGAGGCAATGGCCCTGAAGGACTGCTGTACAGTTTTTAAGGCAAGGTCATTTGCATAATCCATAATTGTTGACTGACAATCTAGATTCACAGCTGCAGGTTATATAATGAGATGCTCTGCTGTGCATGTCTTTCCCATAATTCAGTCTATCATAATTAGATATAGGTATTCAGGGAATCTTTATGTGCAGTTAATGAGTCTAATTAAGAAGAGGTGACAAGAATACACAGAACTATACAAAAGAGATCTTCATGACCCAGATAACCACAATGGTATGATCACTCACCTAGAGCCAGACACCCTGGAGTGCAAAAGTCAAGTGGGCCTTAGGAAGCATCATTACGATAAAAGCTAGTGGAGGGGATGGAATTCCAGCTGAGCTATTTCAAATCCTGAAAGATGATGCTGTGAACGTGCTGCACTCAATATGCCAGCAAATCTGGAAAGCTCAGCAGTGGCCACAGGACTGGAAAAGGTCAGTTTTCACTCCAATCCCAAAGAAAGGCAATGCCGAAGAATGTTCAAACTACTGCACAATTGCACTCATCTTACATGCTAACAAAGTAATGCTGAAAATTCTCCAAGCAAGGCTTCAGCTGTATGTGAACCAAGAACTTTCAGAAGTTCAAGCTGGATTTAAAGAAGGCAGAGGAACCAGAGATCAAACTGCCAACATCCACTGGATCACAGAAAAAGCAAGACAGTTCCAGAAAAACATCTGCTTCTGCTTCATTGACTACGCTAAGGCCATTGACTGTATGGATCACAACAAACTTCGGAAAATTCTTAAAGAGATGGGAATACCAGACTACCTTACCTGCCTCCTGAGAAATCTGTATGCAGGTCAAGAAGCAACAGTTAGAACTGGACATGGAACAACAGACTGGTTCCAAATTGGGAAAGGAATACATCAAGGCTGTATATTGTCACCCTGCTTATTTAACTTTTATGAAGAGTTTATTGAAATGCCAGGCTGGATGAAGCACAAGCTGGAATCATGATTGCTGGGAGAAATATCAATAACCTCAGACATGCAGATGACACCACCCTTAGGGCAGAAAGCGAAGAACTAAAGAACCTCTTGATGAAAGTAAAAGAGAATAAAAAAGCTGGCTTAAAACTCAATATTCAAAAAACCTAAGATCATGGCATCTGGTCCCATCACCTCATGGCAAATAGATGGAGAAACAAAGGAAACAGTGAGAGACTTTATTTTCTTGGACTCCAAAATCACTGCAGATGGTGACTGCCACCATGAGATTAAAAGACGCTTGCTCCTTGGAAGAAAAGTTATGACCAACCTAGACAGCATATTAAAAAGCAGAGACATTACTTTGCCAACAAAGGTCCATATAGTCAAAGCTATAGTTTTTCCAGTAGTCATGTATGGATGTGAGAGTTGGACTATCAAGAAAGCTGAGCGCCAAAGAATTGATGTTTTGGAACTGTGGTGTTAGAGAAGACTCTGGAGAGTCACTTGGACTGCAAGGAGATCCAACCAGTCCATCCTAAAGGAAATCAGTCCTGAATATTCATTGGAGGGACTGATGCTGAAGCTGAAGTCCCAATACTTTGGCCACCTGATGCAAAGAACTGATTCATTTGAAAAGACCCTGATGCTAGGAAGGATAGAAGGCAGGAGAAGGGGACGACAGAAGACAAGATGGTTGGATCGTATCACTGACTCAATGGACATGAGTTTGAGTAAACTCCGGGAGTTGGTGATGGACAGGTAGGCCTGGCATGCAGCAGTCCATGGGGTTGCAAAGAGTCTGATATGACTGAGCGACTGAACTGAACTGAATGAGTCCAGTGGCCATCAAAAGTTACTTTAGCACACGATGGGAGAGGTGCATGTGCTAGAGTAGGGAAAGTCCCACAGTCAGCGGTGGGAATTTTTTCCCACTCCCTGACTATTCTGGAGTACTGATGGGGAGGGCTGTTACGGGTGGGGCTGGTAAATTGCTTGTTGGGATTAGGCAGCCTTGGGACCTTTAGCTGAAGGGGTTGCCTCTCATTGCTCTCAGCTAACCTCATGACTAATAAGACTCTTACTTCACCCCAGACGTGGCCCTGCTTGCTGTGTGGCTGCTGGTCTTACATACACATTCACACATGGTGCTTAGGGAAGGAGGCTTCAGAACAAACACATGGCAGGGAGGAGGAGCGAGGGGGCCATCCTCTGTGGGCCCAGGAACCTGTGTGCAGCAGCCTCTGCCCACCTCTCCGAACTCTAACCTTGTACAGCCCTTCTGAGGGGCATGGGTGGGGCGGGGGAAGCAACACTTTAGCAGGTACTCAGCTGCCCTCAAGCTGTTCCAGACCCAGGAGCTCCAGGGCAAATTCTCATTAAAACTCCGAGCTGGTGGTTGTATTGAAATGGTTTGCAGCACAGTTGAGGGGTGTGTGAGGTCACCAGCTGGTCCCGTAAACACTGGATGGGGGTCACAGGCCTGAGAAAACACACCGACAACCCTGAGATGCCGAGACGACATGAGGAGAAGTGGGGAAGCCTTCGAGGTGCCCGGGACAGGTCTGGGATTGGAACGTGTAGCTGGAGGTGGGAAATGTGACTGTGGAAGGCTTTTGTTGTCTTTGCAAGAAGGATGTGAGTTTGGCAGGTTAATTTGGTAAATCTGTAAATCAAGAATGGGATTTTGACTTGTAACCATTCTATTTACTGCATGTTAGTTTAACAGATTTCACAGAAAGAATTCATCTGTTTTTATAAATGTCAAAGAAACATCGGCTTTCCTTTCAGAGGCCACCTCTCATGCACTAATATTTTATTATTCTTATAATATTACAAGCTCACTGAAGACCGGACCAGGGCACCATCTGATGCGCCATGGTGTCCTCTGCCCTAGGTGTGGCCCAGGATTCAAACTGGGTGACAAGGAGGTCTGATCACTCTCCCTTGTCCTGATAAGACTTCTCTGAACTTCTTGTCACTTGCTAAGTAAGTGACTGAGGGGATGCAAGTGAACCCCCCTGTCTTTTGCCAACAGCTGAACAAGGTGGTTATTTCCTAAGACAAATGTGGGTAATGAACAGAGGAAAGGCCAGTGGGCCAATCAAGTTCTCTAAGAACTGCATGCCAAGAGCATACCTTTCCATGACACATGCTCACGGGGATGACAAACTGAGTGTGTGACATGTGTCCTTGGAGCGGCGGCGGGAGGCGCAGTTCGGCACAAACTGCATCTCAGACGAGTTTCATTGCCCTCCGGTGCATCTTCAGAGTGTGCTGGTGAACCAGCCCGTCTACTTGTTTCTGGCTTCTCAGCACCAGGGACATCACCACTTAGTAAGTTAGGGAATCACAGCCACATTTCAAAGAATCATTCAGTTTTCTCATGAAGATTCTATAGGATTCCCACCGCCCCCGGCCCCCCGCCCCGCAGCAACAGCCTTGCCATAACAATGTTAAAAATAGACCTGGTAATACTTTTCACATTTGTAGGCAGTCATGGCTGGATGGCATCACCAACTCGATGGACATGAGCTTGAGTGAACTCTGGGAGTTGGTGAATGACAGGTAGGCCTGGCGTGCTGTGATTCATGGGGTCACAGAGTCGGACACGACTGAGCGACTGAATTGAACTGATGAATGTTTAACAGTGTATATGTCCAGCAGATGTACGTAACTTTAGAATTAGGCACTGAATTTTACAGAGTAATACCGAGGACATATACTTGTGAAAAGGATTTTTCAGAAAACGAAGCAAAAGACAAACCTTAGGTTTGGTTTACCTAAGGGAAGTGAAAGTTGTTAGCCGCTTGATTTTCTTGTAGGAAAGTGTTTGTTCAATGCATAGACCATTTAGGGGTAAATATACATGTAAAATGGAGAAGGGCATGGCAACTCACTCTAGTATTCTTGCCTGGAGAGTCCCATGGACAGAGGGGCCTGGTGCGCCAGAGTCCATAGGGTTGCAAAGAGTCAGACATGACTGAAGTGGCTTAGCATGCATGCATGGAAGCACTATGGTAATTTTCTGACCAGCCTTGGCTAGAACTTTCTGATCTCTAGGAGTCCATCTACCAGTGAAAGTTTTCTTGCTTTTGGGGTAACCATAGAGATGGAGATTAACCCTCTTCATCCCCCAGGCTCTAAAAATTATTTTGACCAAAATGTTTAAGTCAGGGGTTTTGTGTAGCTTAAATGAGTCATTCAGAATTTTATTGGTTAAAGTAGGCATATTTTTTCCTAGTAGACATAATGACATAACAGTAATAAAAATGTAATATTCAAGTAATTGCTGTAATGTAATTATAGTTTGGGTTATAAAGTAAGATTAGAGGTCTGGGATGGCTATTTTGTGGGTGTGTGTTTTAATGTCTGAATGTTGTCTTCGAAGGGCCTGTCCTATCTCCTGGAATGCTGGTGCAGTCCATCACAGAACCAGGTGGCCAGGAGCCCGGCTGAGCCAGCAACATCTAGGGGTTCTGCTCACCCCGCCTGCCCTTTCTGGACATCGGCCTCCTGCCTGTCGCAAACACCTAACCATCATAGTAACTGAAAGCAGTGTTTCTGATCTTACGTAGACAGCAAATGGGGACGTAAAGAAGGGCAGAATCCTTACTAGGGGGACAAGATGCAGTTCAGGGGCCAACCTGGAACAGCCACCACTTTGCCCACCCAGCGCTGTAGCTCTCGGGTTCTGTGTCTTATCCAAGAGTTTGGTGGGGGTGCTTCTGCTTCTCTATGTCTCTGCTGTGCTGCAGGGTTAGCCTGATCTGGCTGTTGGAGGGGAGAACAATTTCATTAGGTCTCAACAAAAAGAGCTTGATTAGGTGTTTACCCAAAGTATATCTTACCAAAGGATTTGTCATCATTGGAGGCAGTCTTTGAATGGTTATAAGTGAATTTCTGTCTGCATTTCTTATTTAATGGCATGACCTTGAGAAAAATAAAACTCCAGACAAAGAAGTGCTTAACTATTTGTGAATCAAAACAATGAAAAATTTAATTAACAATATTTACAATGAACCACTGAAAGAACATCAGATTTTCTTGTTGTTACTAGTTTTCCTTTGTAATAAGGAATTTGTGGGAAAATAACCTGAGACATTACTTTGCTGACAAAGGTCCATATAGTCAAAGCTATTTTCCAGTTTTTATTTTCTACTGGTTTTTCCAGTAGTCATGTAAAAAGAGTTGGACCATACAGAAAGCTGAGTGCTGAAGAATTGATGCTTTCAAACTGTGGAGTTGGAGAAGACTCTTTTGAGTCCCTTGGACTGCAAGGACATCAAATCAGTCAATCCTAAAGGAAATCAACTCTGAATATTCACTGGAAGAACTGATGCTGAAGCTAAAGCTCCAATACTTTGGCCACCTGATGTGAAGAGCTGACTCACTGGAAAAGACCCTAATGCTGGGAAAGATCGAAGGCAGGAGGAGAAGGGGACGACAGAGGATGAGATGGTTGGTTGAATGGCATCACCAACTCAATGGACGTGAGCGACTGAACAACAACTTGAGACTATGTAAATTTCTACTCCTTATCAGTCTTTCTCCCCCAGTGACGATCTTTTAATGTCATGATTCCACCCATACTTATTAGTTGGTGATTGATGGCAAAAAAGAGCTTTCACTTTCTCCTCTATTTATTTATTTATGTTGTATGGACTCAAAACTATTTCTTTTATTCTATGGGTGACAACCCATTACTATAGTCAGATTTTCCCAGATTCAGCCAGTGGTAGCCTCTTGAAGTTCCCATTTTTGACATGTCCCTCTGGTTCTTTGAGCAATTCTTTGTTTTCTGGTGAGTTAAGATGTTTCAGGCTAATTTTTCAAGGCATCTTTCCCTGCCTCACTCCTGGAATCAGCTGTTTCTCCAAAAAGCCTGAATATCAATGAGGAATGCTTAGAAACTAAGATCTGGGAACTAGACATGAAAGAACATCACTTGTGAAATGTGTGAAATTTACTCTTCAGTCTCGAAGAATTTAGGGTGCCTATAAAAAACCAAGTATCCAGAGGTAAAGGCTACCTTAGGATCTTGAAAGTTGGAATTCTAAAAGGAAATTAGCCTCTCATCTCCATATTACAGACCTGTCACCCGGGATGCCAATTACAGTCTCAGCAAACTGATAACATCTTTAGGCTTTTCTCCCTCTGAGCAAATACTGTTCTGTTGGGACTTCCTAGGTGGTGCCAGTGGAAAAGAATCCACCTACAAATGCAGGAGACATGAGAGACTGGGTTTGATCCTTGGGCCAGGAAGATCTCCTGGAGAAGGGCATGGCAACCCTCTCCAATATTCTTGCCTGGAGAATCGCATGGACAGGAGTCTGGCGGGTTAGTCTATGGGGTCGCAAAGAGCCAGACACAACTGAAGTGAACGAAGCAAGCTTCTAATAGCTCTGCTGCTACTGCTAAGTCGCTTCAGTCGTGTCTGACTCTGTGCGACCCCAGAGACGGCAGCTCTAGACATCCGTTAACTCACGGTTGAATCACAAATCAACTATGTAGACCATTTCACAAATTTAACATCTTGCCAATATCTGTGACTTTAAATACCTGTGGTCTCTAAATGTTCTCTTTTTTAGACATAAATCTCACACTGACAAAGGCTGACTGTGAACACAGGTAGCTACCTGCGCATGCTCGTGCCTCTCAGCACTGCGTGGAGTCCTCTCGGTAAACAGTGCGGAGAGTCCTGTTCTGCACCCTGAGTCTGTGGTCCTGTTTTCTGCAGTGGTGACCCCTGAGCCAGGGCCTCGGGGAAAGTGGAGGGCCAGAGAGCTGGGCGTACAGCATTTCCTCCCTAACTCCTTTGAGGGAAGTTGAGGGCGGGCAAAGCGTGGGATCTGACTGATCCAGGAGAGTTGCTGGCTTTTACTTGGCATCTACACCCTTGGTGCTTGAAAAATGTTATTTTTTCCCTAAACTTCTATCTCATTAATCTTGCCTTAGGAGTGATCTAACCCTGTTAGTTGGGTATGCTGCTTCTATTCCAATTAGCATATATTTCCATAAGTGTTGAGAGGAGAAGGGGATGGAAGAGGCAGAATTTCTAAACTATTGACCTTGGAAGGACTTGTACGAAGGTGTGTCTGACATGAGTGTAATACAACTGAAAAGTGTAATACAACTGAAAAAGCTCTCGTAAATGGTAAGTTATGGTTGGCTCTGATGATTTATGCTAAGCAGAATAAACTATGATGGAAACATAAAATATTTCTAAGCTTATACTTTAGTCACTCAATACACATAACACTCAATTTTCCTCCTTAAAAAATAGATATTTAGAGCAGCGAGAATCTCCAGAGGAAACAGGGTTATTTACTATCTTTGTGTTTGCCATGTCACACATTCCAAGTTGAAGAGCTGGAAATGCTTTCATATTCTCAAATGAAAGGGCCTGTGTGATGCCCCCATTTAAATATAAATCCTACTATTATTAATATATGATCCCTACCATTACATTAAGTGACTTTCCACTGACAGTTTGAAGGGGGAATGTCAGAACAGGGCTTCAGCAGCCAAATTGTTTCATTGTTCAAGTATTGACAGGCCAGTTGCCTAACCAGAAAATGCAGAATTAAACCAAGGAAGCTTATTTTGAGAGCAGGTCTGTCGCCATCTACAATATGTAGGACCAGGAGGTAAACAGGAAGTACTGAGCTGTCTTGGTTTACTTCTACAGGCACAGAGTGAAATAAAATCAGTGTTTACCCAATGGGAAAGCACAAAGCTGGTACAGAGAGAAATGCTATTTTCATGCTTCTAAAAAGGTATTACAAATAACACAAAGTTTCAAACCTATAATTAAAAACTTATTTTTAAAAAGCTTTGATTAGGCTCCTTTCAAAAATAGAATTCTAGGTGGAAATAAATTTCTTAAAGGTTGACTTCCATGCTGGTTTCCCTTAATCCATTCTTATACCCTCTTTAAATGACAGACTTCAACAGTAAAAAGTATGTCTCAGAATCACTGAGTAGAAGTTCAGTGCTCGCACTTAATAGATGGGGAATCCAAGGCCCCAAAGTTAAAGTAATTTATAAAATGTCAAACAGCCAAGTAGGGGTAAGGAGGAATTTAGGATCTGAGTTACTCATGAGAAAAATTAAGGACAGACTTAATTGCTTAGTGTCAGACACAAGGACACAATTCTATGGTATAGGGGCTAAATGTATTGTTAGTGTCCTTTTGGCCAGAAGACAAAAGAGTGGTCCTGTGGATTCAAACTGAGTAGGCACTCCCACCCACCTTCAGAAAGGACAAGACCCTTTCTTCTTTTGGTGTCAAAAGCCTCAACTGAAAAATGAGGTGATTCTGCAGTTCTAATATTGTGAAGTTGAGAAAACAAAGAACTGGAAAAGGTGATAGGACTCAGGGAAACAGAGAATAAAGGAATGGAAATTCAGATAGATTATTTTGGGTGAGAGTAATTCATAATATTTAAAAGTCTAGTAGGGTTGTTTAAGGTCAACTAAACTTTTAATAACCCAGTTTTCGGACAAACATCAACATGCAAACCAGGAATAGCCTATGAGAAAAATGGGTAAAGTACAAGGTCAGGCAATTCAAAAACAACATAGATGCATGGCCAATCAGCTCAGTTCAGTTGCTCAATCGTGTCTGATTCTTTGTGACCCCATGAACTGCAGCACGCCAAGCTTCCCTGTCCATCACCAACTCCCGGAGCTTGCCATCCAACCATCTCATCTTCTGTCGTCCCCTTCTCCTTCTGCCTTCAATCTTTCCCAGCATCAGGGTCTTTTCCAATGAGTCAGTTCTTTGCATCAGGTGGCCAAAGTATTGGGACTTCAGCATCATTCCTTCCAATGAATATTTAGGATTGATTTCCTTTAGGATGGACTGGTTGGATATCTTGCAGTCCAAGGGATTCTCAAGAGTCTTCTCCAACACCACAGTTCAAAAGCATCAATTCTTTGGCACTCAGCTTTCTTGATAGTCCAACTCTCACATCCATACATGACTACTGGAAAAACCATAGCTTTGACTATATGGACCTTTGTTGGCAAAGTAAAGTCTCTGCTTTTTAATATGCTGTCTAGGTTGGGCATTGCTTTTCTTCCAAAAAGCAAGTTTCATGGCTGCAGTCACCATCCGCAGTGATTATGGAGCCGAAGAAAATAAAGTCTGTCACTGTTTCTATTGTTTCCTCATCATTTGCCATAAAGTGATAGGACCAGATGCCATGATCTTAGTTTTTTGAATGTTGAGTTTTAAGTCAACTTTTTCACTCTCCTCTTTCACTTTCTTGAACAGTATGAAAAGGCATGGCCAATAAACACGTTCAAAATGTTCAACCTCAGTGGTATTAAAAATGCAAATAAATGCAGTGGTCAGACTTCCCCTTCTTCAAATTAGAAAAGATTATAAAGGGTAATGATATCTAGTGTTGGTGCAAGAACAAGGAAACTGACTTTCAAACATTGTTAATGAGAATATAAACTGGGAAAACCTGACTGGAAGACCATTTGGCAAGCCACAAAGTCAAGAAGTTCTACAAACTGCAAGAAAGGTAAATTGAGAAAACAAAAACACTAATTCAAAAAATACATATACCCCAGTGATAATTTTGCAATGTAAATACACATCAAATCACTATGTTGTACACTTGAAACTAACATAATGTTGTATGTCAATTATATTAAATAAAAAAATCAATGCAATGTATCACCCTCTCAACCCTGTATTATCTCTAAGTATGCAGAAAGTCCAGTTGATAAAATTTAACATCCATTCATTATAAAAACACTCAGGAAACTAAGAACGGAAAGGAACTTCACTCAGTATGATAAAGAGCAAAGAAAATCTTAAGAGCTAATTTAATGGTTAAAGACTGAAGGTTTTTCCCATAAATTCAGGAAAAAGGTAAGGATGTCTGTTCTCAGCATGCCTATTCAACAGTATACTGAAGATCCTGCTGCTGCTAAGTCACTCCAGTCATGTCCGACTCTGTGCGACCCCACAGACGGCAGCCCACCAGGCTCCCCTGCCCCTGGGATTCTCCAGGCAAGAACACTGGAGTGGGTTGCCATTTCCTTCTCCAATGCAGGAAAGTGAAAAGTGAAAGTGAAGTTGCTCAGTCATGTCCGACTCCTAGCGACCCCATGGACCGCAGCCTACCAGATTGTAGTCACTGCAATAAGGCAAGAGGAAAAAATAAAAAGGGTACTGATTAGAGGGCTTCCCAGGTGGCACTAGTGGTAAAGAAGCCGCCTATCAATGCAGGAGACATAAGAGACAAAAATTCAATCCCTGGGTTGGGAAGATCTCCTGGAGGACAGCATGACAACTCACTCCAGTATTCTTGCCCAGAGAATTCCATGGACAGAGGAGCCTGGCGGGCTACAGTCCATGGGGTCAAAGAGTTGGCACAACTGAAGTGATTTAGCGTGCACACACACACATACAAATTAGGAAGAAATAAAGCTGTCTTTATTTGCAAATAACATAATCATCTATGTAGAAAATTCCAAATAATATACAAACAGAAACCAAAACAACCCCCCTCCCCCAACTATTACAGTTAATAAGTGAGATCAATAAGGTTATAGGATAAAAGGTTCACATAAAAAATCGATTTCATTTCTATATATTAGTAATGAACCAGAAACTAAAAAAATTTAATCTTTCTTATAGCATCATATATGAAATACCTATGGATAAATCTAATAAAGTATGTACTGGATTTACATTCTGAAAAACTATAAAACATTGATGAGAGAAATTAGAAAAGACCTAAGTAAATGAAAAGTTATTCCATATTCACTGATTAGAAGACCTAGGATTAGAAAGCTGAAGGATTCATAAGACCTGATTACATGACTTAGTAATCAAGACAGTGAGGTACTATTTAAGGATAAGCATATAGATTAAAGGAACAAAACAGAATTCAAATGGACCCACACATATATGGACAATTGGTTTCAGACAAAGGTGTCAAGATAATTCAGTGAAGAAAGAATAGTCTTCAAACAAATGGTGTTGGGAAAATCAGATATCCATGTGCAGGGAGAAAGAAAAAAATCTTAAACCTTACTTTGTACCATATACAAAAATAAACTCAAAATGAATCAGATACCTAAAAGTAAAAGCTGAAATTTAAAATATCAAGAAGAAAACATCAGAGAAAACCTTTGTGAGCTTGGGTTAGATCAAGATTTCTTAGATAAGACACAAAAAAGTATGATCCATAAAAGGATAGAAACTGATAAACTTCTTCAAAATTAAAAACTTCAAATCTTCCAAAGACACTTTAAAAGTCAAGACCCAGAGAAAACATGTGAAAACCATATTTCTATATCTAGACTATAAGAACTCTAATGCTGTAATGAGGAAACAAGCAATTTTTTAAAAAAACGGACAAAAGGTTTGAACAAATACTTCAACAAGGAAAAGATACAGATGATAAATGAATACATGCAAATGCTTAGTTATCATTAGTCATCAGAGAAAAGCAAAGTAAAACCCCAATAAGTTACCACTCTTTGCTTATTAGGATGGCTAAAATTGAAACAAAAGAACAGAATAGATCACACCAAATGCCGGAGAACAGAATAGATCACACCAAATGCCGGCAAAGATAGGGAGCAACTAACAAAGCCAAGGCATGGAGTCAGACAACAAGCCAGGACAGAAGTGAGACGAACCAGAGGACAACGACATGGGCATACTGTTGCAAGAATCTGCAGAATTAAGGGCTGATCAATCATTCATGCATGTTGGAAAATACTGATGGGACGTGTATTAGTGTTAGGCCCCTGCTCTAAGTGCTGAGAACACAACAGTGGGAAACACCGACCATAATCCTAAATCTTGGACAGTTTACACTCTAGAAGGAGAAGATAATGAGCAAAACAATAAGTCTGTCAAAAGGTATGGAAGTATTAGTGAAAAAAGAAAGCAAGGAAGCAGATAGGGTGTGTAAGGCAGAGGCTGGGGCTTCAGTATTTAAAAGAGGTGGGGGTTAGAAAAGGCCTTACTGAGAAAGTAGTGCTTGATGCAGGGAGGGAGCCAAGAGGAGAGCTTTTACAGGCGCGTGCTATTAACACTGAGTTCTCACAGGGTACTCAGCTAACACCCATCTACTTTGTTGAGACCCATTTAGTTTCCACAATAATGACATAAAAAGATACCATTTAATGTGATAACTGGTTATGACAGTTTATAAAAATGATTTATGGGGTAAATATAATCTTCATTTCAACTGAACAAGAAACATTAGAAATTCAACTGAAAGAAAACCACACACTTCAATTTACTCTGAACTATTACTTACCCCTCCTGTCTCAAACCTGCCCCTCTTTCAATTTTCATTATATGTGACTCTGAGAAAGCTGAGTGGCACAGTTTAATATTAATAAATTTTGGAGTATTAGCTGGGAAAGTGGGTTAGAAAAAAACAGGAGGAAATAGCCTATTCATATGAAAATAATAATCACATAATATTTATTGTCTGGGATTGAAATGTTTCAAATATGCAAAGCAATAAAATGTCAGGAAAAGCAAAACTTCCTAATGTTAAAAAGATCATAAATTTTCCCCAAAATAAGACATGTGAAAAAAAGTTCAGGTGATACTTTATGTCAAAAGAGAAAAAAAAAATACCCTTAAATCCAAGCTAAACAAGTTTAAAACCTTCAGAAGCACAACTTACCACTGAAGGGCTATGGAGACAATGGTACTGTAAAAGCACAGAAAGCAGCAGTTATCTTTTTTTTTTTGAGCTTGAGAATCACTTTTTAACAGGAACAAATTCCCTGACCTAGGCATTCTGTAACATGTACTTCTGCTACATCTCGAGTGAAAAAAAGACATGTAATGTCAAACAGCTACCAGGATTTCAGTGTCACTTAAAAAGAAAAATTTTTTAAACATTTATTTACTTGTCTACACTGGGTCTTTGTTGCAGCACTCGGGAATGTGATCTATGTTTCCGCAGTGGCAGCCCGTGGGGTCTAATTCCCTGACCAGGGATTGAACCTAGGCCCCAGCATTAAGGGTATGGAGTCTTAGCTACTGGGCCAGCAGGGAAGTCCTAGTGTCAGTTTTAAATGAATTTGTATTTTATAGATCACAGTGGCATGTACGCAAATGTCTAAAGTAGAGTGATCCCTACGTCGGCAAAACATGTAACACATTTAGTCTATAGATAATTTAATCCAAGTGTCTCTTGCTCCTTTAAATCAAATCCCTTTTGTAATTCCTTGGTTTCCCCCAGATCCTTGTCTCACTGTTTGGGAACAGTCAATCCATGTTGGTTGCTTTGGATTTCATAGGTGCTAAAATTTGTTTTTGAATCAATGAATGAATGAATAGAGATCAAGAAAGCAGACATTCTAACTGCCAGCTCCTTTTGGGTGAAAAACTGTTGCTTCCAGTTCACAAAATCTCATTATTTCCAATCTAAATAGATCTTCGTATTTACTTTAAGTTCAGTGGACATGTTACCTTAGGGAAACCTCATCCTAAAACAGCTCACTGTCTTTGCAGTAAACCAGTGGGAGGCCCAGCAGGCTTTTAAGGATAGTGCTACAAACAAAAATGGCAAGTGAGCCTGTGAGTCTAGACTCAAGCAGGTACGAAGGTTCTGAGGTCTTTAGTAGCATACAAGTGTGACTAAGGTTCCCTTCCTCTCTGAGGTCATTAACCCCTTCAGATCAAACTGTAGTCTGAGTGTGTGTTCAGTCGATCAGTCGTGTGCAACTCTTTGCAACCTCATGGACCATACATAGCCCACCAGGATTTTTCCAGGCAAGAATACTGGAGTGGGTTGCCGTTTCCTTCTCCAGGAAATCTTGAACCCACATCTCTTCCGTGTTCTGCGTTGGTAGGCAGATTCTTTATCACTGAGCCACTTGGGAAGCCTGTAGTCAGATCCTAAAAGCCACAAGAAACCTGACTCATGGCCTGCTTTGAAGTGATTTCTCTTGAGATACTGTTACTGTCATTACGAAAAAGGCTGGGATCATCTATAGTTCCTGAGATTTGAAGCCAAAGGCAAACAAGTATCCATAGAAGATTAAACATAGACTTAACCAAAAAAAGAAAAAAATGATGTTTAAATGCCTATTTTCTTTTCTGTCAACCAACCAACAGATGTTTATTGAATACCTAATATGTGCATGTGGTGATTACAAAGAGGTATAGATTTAAGACTTGCGCTCAAGAAATTCTTAATCTGGGGCAGGCTACAAAATACATGGAGAGATGACTAGGGACAGAAAACAGAATCTTATAGAGACCAACAGGAGCATAAAAAGCTCAGAAGATGCAGAAGGCACCGTGCCCTGAGGCAGGCAGGAAGTTTTATGGGAAGGAGTTGGGGAAGGGGGCCACCTTGCAAATCCAGGAAGAGGCAGACGGATTTTCCATACGGTTCACAGACACGTGACTCTGCATATTTCAGGGGAAGGCACCCTAAGACCTTTCATGTTTCCACATGGGCCATGTGGCAAGGTTCTACCTCCCTCGGCAATCGTCCCAGGGACATGCCAAGATAGCCAGTCTAGGGAGGGGCTGCCACAAGGAATCATCTGCCTCCCTTGTTTTAGAGACACATTTGATTTTCCATCTTGACCTCCTTTTGGGTATGGATAAAAGCTGGAAAACTGCCTGGTGGTTTAATTAGAGTTGGCATTCCATGACTCGGTGACCCACCACTCTTATTTTCTGTCATCTGGCCCCTAGATTTGGTATCTTCCTGTGGGATTAGGACCATGGAAAGTCTTGTTTGTTTTTTGCACTGTGCCAGGTCTTAGCTGTGGCACATGGGATCCAGTTCCCTGACCAGGGATTGTACCTGAGCCCCCTGCATTGGGAGCACAGAGTCGTAACCACTGGACCGCCAAGAAAGTCCCAGGACGGTGGAAAGCTGACACCATGCTGATCTTGCTGAGGCTGCCACATAAGTCCCAACTTCCAGCACCATCTGGGCTTACTGTCTCTTTCCAGGCCAAACCTATGGAAGTGTGGCCAGCCAACCTGCAGGAGTCACTGCTGCTTAAGCACTGCTCAACGGATTGGCACATACAGTCTAGAAGGAGTGATGGGAAGAGGCCCGTGTACTGGCAGGTGAACTAACTTCTCCCAAGTAAAGTGGCTGACAGAAGTAAATCAACGTCGTTTGCAAAAGAAGCCTGCAGGTACCTAGTACCACAGGCTGCTGCACTGCTAGTGGACAACTTAACAAATATAAATTTGAAAGTGACTTGTTCTGAGGCAAAACAGACCTAGGGCTGAATTAAAGAAGCTGCTAATGAGAAAGGAAAACCATCATTTCTAATGCAAATTGTGTTCAGCAACTTTTTTTCCACTTCCTTCCTTATCTCTGTCCACCACTATCCCACGCACAAAATTACACATCCTGGGCTGGGAGAAACAAGACTGTATCACAATTAACAGGCAAATACCTAAAAGGGGCATTTGTATAAAGTTACAAGGGGTTGCTGCATGTACTTCTGGATCGGCCACTGCAAACACATGTAAACATAATGGGGATTGTTTTATAACATGAAATAGCTTGTACGAAAGCATAAAATAGTAGCCTGTGTAATGAGAGCCTTCTAGAGAAATCTGGTTCCACAAAGGAGAGGCTTTGTATGCATGGGTCTTTGGGAAGTTTTCCTCATAATTTGTACGGGGATTCTTAGTATGTGTATTGATCCTATGTATTTATCTTAAGGTTCAAGACATCACAGAGGACTTGGCCTCATTCTATATAATTATAGTCTGTTATACATTTTATGATATTCTATTATATACATAATACTTGGCCTCAGGGAAGGAACGTTAAGTTAAAATAGAATTTTCTTGTAATCAAGTTTTTTGGTATTGAAAATACTTCTAAGTTCAGGGCAATTCTGTTATCAGAAATCTTTAGTACAATACATGTGGTATAACACTGGTTTAGACCATGAGCTTTGGGGTCAGAGTGTTGGGTACTAAAGCTAGCTCCATCCTGGGCAGTTCTGAATAAGGCACTGAACCATCCTTTTTTAAAAAATTATTTATTTTTGGTTGCACTGGGTCTTTGTTGCTATGCGTGGGCCTTCTCTAGTTGTGTGTGTGGGCTTCTCATGTTGCAGAGCATGGGCTCAGTAGTTGTGACACATAGGCTTAGCATGTGGAATCTCCCTGGACCAGGGTTCAAATCTGTGTCTCCTGCACTGGCAGGCAGGCTCTTAACCACGGGTCTACCAGGCAAGTTCAAACCTTCTGTTCTTAAATTTGCTTTCTACCATCTACGGGCAACACAGAGAATGACAATGCATCTCTCATAGTGGGGTTGTGAGGATTTAATCAGATAATCACATAAAGTGCTTAGGATACAGGGTGGCACATGGTGTCCTATGATTATTATGTGAAACTACGATTATTATGTGAAATATTATTAAAATGCTGATACAATAAATTATTTTTGATAGCAAGTTAACTGTTAAACAGTTATATAAGTAAACATCTTGCTTCTTGATTTTTCCTATATCTTTTTCTAGTTTTATACTCTTTGGGAAAAAAAAAAAAAGGAACAGTGAAGATTGGGTGGTGATGAGCAGAAAAGAGAACATGAATATAATACCCTATACAGAGTTACCGTGGTTTCCAACAATGAAATATTGTATCTGGGTTTCTCATGACTTTGTAGGAATTGATTGTTTTAAAATATGCTTCAATTGCCAAAACTCTCATGACTTACGACAGCCTGAATATTTGATATTTTCTTCCAGAAAAAAAATGTAAGTCTCTTTTTTTTTTTCTTAAGTGCTACGGTATCACTATCCTAGTCCTGACACTAGAAACTTATTTTAAGAGATATGACTTTTTAATATTTGAGCTTTTAAAGCCATCTGGCCCTTATTTAACCATCACATTTACATCCAATTCCTGCAGGCACAGATTTGTTGTTTAAGCTTGGCTTGACGCCCTCTGCAGAAAGCCTTTCCTTTAATGAATACGACTCCACTAAAACTGCTAGAGTCCCCTGTCTGCCCTTGTTCCCCATCCCCCACCAACTATACAATAAGAGCACAGAAAGTTTCATCGTCTTTCAAACAAGAAGATACAAATAAGAACATAAATTGATGAAGAATCAGCTTAATGTGGCCGCCACTGCTATGACATATTCAACTTGATGCCCTTATATTATTTGCAGAAGTGTTTATGTACTATGAAATGTTCAGCCAGAGCATACAGGAAACTGTAAAATATTTTATAAGATGTATACATGGTTGATGGTAGAATTTTAAATGCAACTTGGGAAGGTTCTATCTAAATTCCAGGAGGGCAGATGAAGGACTATTTTCTCTGTAGTGACTCAGTTTTACATTAAGGGTTATATGAACTGGAAAGAAATGCCTGATTTGGGAACTATATAAATTTTTTTTCATAAAATTAAATTTTGTTATTTCTAGACAAGTAAACTTGTTTACTCTCAGACCAAGAATTACCAGTTATGTTTATCTGTCTTCTACATGGTAAAAGTATTAAAAGTAGATTGTTTATTATTTTATAGGAACAAAGAACATAGAGTAATAAATGAGGAATTTGTCCCAAACACAGAAATTATATACACCATTAAAAATAGTTATGCTTCTGATGGTTTTTAAATAACAACTCTTGCCTCTAAAACTGGAACATTATTTTTGAATCTCAACTATTGCAATATGTGCAGACAGAAGGTTAATGACATATCCTCAAAATGGCATGTTTAGAAAGTTGCATTTCCAAATTCAGGCGAAGAGAAATATTTATTTTTTTTAATTTATTTTTAATTGTGGGATAACTGCTCCACAATACTGTATTGGTTTCTGCCATACATCAACATGAATCAGCCATAGGTATACATGTGTCTCCTCCCTCTTGAACTTCCCTTCCGCCTGCCGCCCAATCCCACTCTTCTAGGTTGTTACAGAGCTCTGGTTTGAGTCCCCTGAATTATACAGCAAATTCACATTGGCTGTCTACGTTGCACAGTACTGTATGTTTCCACGTTACTCTCTCCATTTGTTCCACCCTGTCCTTCCTCCCTGTACCCTCCCCCAGGTCCGTAAGTCTGTTTTCTATGTTTACATTTCATTGAAGTGAAGTGAGGTCGCTCAGTTGTGTCCGACTTTTTGTGACCTCATGGACTATAGTCTGCCAGGCTCCTCCGTCTATGGGATTTTCCAGGCAAGAATACTGGAGTGGGTTGCCATTTCCTTCTCCAGGGGATCTTCCCAACCCAGGGATCAAACCTGGGGTCTCCCGCATTGCAGACAGATGCTTTACCCTCTGAGCCACCAGGGAAGCCCCTAATTGCTGCCCTGCATATAGGTTCATCAGTAGGTCTTTCTAGAGTCCATATATATGTGTTACTATACAATATGTTTTTCTCTTTCTGACTAACTTCACTTTGTATAACAGGCTCTAAGTTCATCCACCTCATTAGACCTGACTCAACTATGTTTCCTTTCATGGCTGAGTAATATTCCACTGTGTATATGTACCACAGTTTCTTTATCCATTCATCTGTTGATAGACATCTAGGTTGCTTCCATGTCCTGGCTATTGTAAACAGTGCTGCAGAGAACCCTGGGGTACATGTGTCTGTTTCAGTTTTGGTTTCCTTGGGGTATATGCCTAGTAATAAGATTGCTGGGTTATATGGTAGTTTTATTCCTAGTTTTCTAAGGGATCCAAGGGAGAAATACTTCTATTTCTTTTATCCTCATGTCTGTAAGGCAGCATCAATTTCTCATAAGAGAAGTTATTTACTTACCTGATTTATTTCTTTTCAAATTCCATCTCCTAAACACAGAGCTACAAAAATAGAAACTATTTTGTATATTTCCATTTGATTTAGAATTGAGCCTGACTTTTTCTTTTGTTTAGCTTTAACTTTTCATTTTATGTTGTAGCATAGTTAATTTATAATATTGTATTAATTTCAGGTATATAGCAAAGTTAATTAGTTATACATATACATGTATCTATTCTTTTTCAGATTCTTTTCCCACATAGGTCATTAGAGAGTATTGAGTAGAGTTTCCTGTGCTATACAGTAGGTTCTTGCTGGTTATATTTATTTTGTATACTGGAGTGTGTATATGTTAATCCCAACCTCTTAATTCATCCACTACCCTCCATCTTTCCCTTTTGGTAACCATAAGTTTGTTTTTCTGAGAGTCCGTTTTGCAAACACATTCATTTGTATGATTTTTTAAATTCCACATATAAATGATATCATATGATATTTGTCTACTAAGTGGCTTATTTCACTTAGTATCCTCCTGCAATGCACGAGTCCTGGGTTTGATCCCTGGGTTGGGAAGATCCCCTGGAGGAGGGCATGGCAGCCCACCTCAGTATTCCTTCCTGGAGAATCCCCATGGACGAGGAGCCTGGCAGGACACGACTGAGCGACTAAGTGCAGCACACAGGATAATCTCTGGGTCCGTCCAATGTTGCTGCAAATGGCATCATTCTGCTCTTTTTTAATGGCTGAGTAATGCTCCACTATATACATGCACCACATCCTCTTTATCCATTCATCTGCTGATGGACATTTAGATTGCTTCCGTGTCCTGGTTACTGTAAACAGTGCTGCAATGAACACTAGGGTGCAGGACCTTTTTGAAGCATGGTTTTCTTCAGATACAGGCCCGGGAGTTGGATTGATGGGTCATAGGGTAGCTCTATTTTTAGTTTTTTAAGGAACCTCTGGAGTGTTCTCCCTAGTGGCTGTACTAATTTACATTCCCACCAAGAGTGTATGAAGGTTCTCTTTGCTCCACATCCTCTCCAGCATTTATTGTTTGTAGACATTTTGATGACGGCCATTCTGACCAGTGTGAGGCGATACTTCATTGTAGTTCTGATTTGTATTTCTCCAATAATTAGTGATGCTGAACATCTTTGCATGTGCCTGACTTCTTTTTAAAAATTGATGTACAACTGACATATAACACATTAGTTAATTAATATCACAGCCCATCTGAAGATTTTAATCTAACGCTTAGGCTTTAGAATATGTCCATAATCAGAATCATTTAAAAAATAAGAGTTTTGGGGCTTCCCTGATGACTCAGAATCTGCCCGAGATACAAAGACAGATCACAGGTTCAATCCCTGAGTAAGGAAGATCCCCTGGAGATGGAAATGGCAACGCACTTCAGTATTCTTCCCTGGGAAATTCCATGGACAGAGGAGCCTGGTGGGCTACAGTTTACAAGGTTGCAGAGTCAGACACGGCTGAGTGACTAACAGTTTCACTTTCACAAAATAAGTTTAGGCTATTGTCTAAGATAAACATGCCATAAAACCCTGACATGTGTTTGTGACATCTAAGGCAGATCCAGAATGGGAGGGTATAAGACTAAACTGAGAATTAGGGACAATGAGTCTGGTCTCTGTCTGTCACAGCCACTGTTGAGTGACCTTGGGAAAGTCAGTTTCCTTCTCCAAGCCATCATTTTCCATCTGTAAAATGAGTGGATGTAGTCAATGATCTTTAAGACCATCTTCTACTCTGACATTTTATGATTCCACATAATATTTTAATCTTGAAAGAACAATTTATTTAAGTCACGATTTCTGAAACTTTCCTTTTATAAATCTTTTTTCCCCCTATACTCACTGCTTAAGGAAATTTTATTTCACTTCAAATTTAGCGTTGTGGAAAGAGTCATAAAAAGAACCTAAGTGTAGACAAGAAAAAAAAAGAATTACAAATATTAATATTGAGCAATTACGGGGACATCTAGGCTGGTTCAGGACAGACATAAATGACCTTGTTTTATTCTAAATTCAGCTCATTGGCTTATGATGAAAAGTGAAAGGTTATTATATGGACTTACTGGGCAAAACCAGATTTTATAAATAATTACCTGTCAGACTGTTCAAGATAGACAAACATACGCCAGACCAACAAAAACATAGACCTGTCATATTTCTGAGAGAAATGTACGTTGAGTCTTCCTTCTCTGGGACTATAAGGAGATCAGGTAGAATAAAATGAAGGGGAAAAAACCTAAACCTTATATTTTCTGCCTTGTGCATACTTTAAAATGTATAATGTGGGAGAGGAGGAATTTTGATGTGAAAAATCAGCTCCTGAAGATTTTATACATCTATGAGCCTGGCATAGAAACCAAATACAATAAATGCTGTCATTTAAAAAAGTTAGGATGTTTACTGCAAGCTTATAATTTTCTGTGATTAGGGACGCCAAGAAAAATAAGAATGATGATAAAAAGAAAAGTTTAATCATACATTTCACCAATCACAGATGGAACATCAAAACCCTTTGGCAATTTTTTTATATTATATATCTGTGTTTTTTGTTGTTGTTGTTGTTGTTGTTCTTGACATGAAGATTTTTTCCAGAAGGACTAACACAGAACAGGTAAATGATAGTTCACAAATGTGAATGAAAAAGTGAAAGTGAAGTCGCTCAGTCGTGTCTGATTCTTTGCGACCCTATGGACTGTAGCCTATCAGGCTCCTCCATCCCTGGGATTTTCCAGGCAAGAGTGCTGCAGTAGATTGCCATTCCTTCTCCAGGGGATCTTCCCGACCCAGGAATTGAACCCGGCTCTCCTGCATTGCAGGCAGACGCTTTACCGTCTGAACCACCAGGTAAGCTTTTGTGGCACAATCCCATTAGCTGGGTCTCACTGTGATCTGGTCCTAGCAGGAAAATCCTTCACGCTTCTCATTCCTATTCTTATTAATTCTTGACAAAGGTTGTCTCAGTGCGTGTAGAAACCACAATAAAAGTAAAGTTACGCAAAACTCATCAAGTAAGAAAGAGATAACTTCCTTTTTTTGCAATTCAAGTTGAATCAAGATCTGTATATTACTGCTATATTCGAGTTTGTTTCCAAGAGTGACAGTTCCTCATTTGTTGGAGAAAGTATAGATGTCAGAAGGATGACTCAACTGCTAGAGCAGGGAAGTGCCCAGCCCACACTCAGTCTAGGTGCGAGCACTTTGGAGTGAGAAAACCGATCGCTCAGCTGCCCTTCCACTGATTCTAACTGCTTGGCTTCTAAATGGGTCTGGTGTGTGTGAAGGGTGGGCCTGGGGATCCAAGGGACAGGGGAAGGAGAGAAATGAAGACGGGAAGAGTTCTATGAGGGAAAAAACACACCACAGGCAGATACTTGGAAAGCTGGGCAGACGCCGTAAGAATGACAGATGTACAATACGTGGGGTGAAGGGAAGAAAAGACAGGAACAGACAGTTCATCGGGCCTGTTAGGTCTTTGATTAGTCTGAGTTCACAAGGTGGACAAGTATCTGTAAAATACATGAAGATCTAGTCACCAAATGTCAGAAAGTAGAGTTGGTGGGACAGTGCAAGGAGAAATGTGACTGTCCTTTTAATTGTGTTTCCTTTGTCCCAAACCTGGATTACAAAATGCATCAAATAAAACACAGACTAAACACTGAGAAAAAAAAAAAAAAAGACCCTGCTTTTAAGTTATGTGAGCTGAGAGCAGCTCTATTCCAAATTCAAATTGCAAAATTGCATTCTTGTCCACCTACACACCACCCTGAACATCCTGCCATTAATTGGCTAAATGGCCCATCCAGTAAACAAGACTAAGCGTTGAGGGGGTTGGAGAAGGGCTGGAGTCAGTCAGTTGATAGTCACAACAAACCAACCCACTCCCAAGGCTGTGGACAGGGTAAACTTGTATTTTATTTTGCCCAAGGAGGGGAACAGAAATCACCTTAATATAACATTGCCTTTCCTGTTGTCGCAGTCACAGTCACATCAGCAGGCCAGAAAAGCCATCCCATTCCTGCGGTAGGCACTCTGTCAAAGAAAAAGAAATCTGCAGTGAATTATCACATCAAGTCAAACCAGGAAAGGGGGCAAAAGAGCAAGCAGCACTTTCTTCCTGTTTTGGGGCTTGGCTGGCTACAATCTAGTAGGGTGCTTCATCTGAACATTGCTGGTGGCCAAGCATTAGCAACTGCTCTGTTAAAAAGTCAGTGTGGTTAACAAGTGGTTAGTGATTCTATTTCGGGGGAGTGGGAGAAATGTAAAATAAGACATCCCATTTTGTTAATTGATTGGGCTTGGTTAGGCCAAAGACATGTTGTGTTGAATCTGTTTGTCCTTTAGAAACATGTGTTCTCTATTGGACATGCCCAACAATCACTTCTAACTAAGTATCTTAATAGTCTATAAATTACTGACTCATTATATCCTTCCCAGACCTAATTTATAGTCTCAGTAAAAAGCTATGGGAACAGATAGTAATAGAGGCCCCCTTACCCAATATGGTGCTAAGGAGTTCTGTACATTATAGGCATTACAAAAAACTTGAATCTTACATAATTTTATTATGCATATATATATATATATATATTCACGATGGGATAAAAATATACCCATAAAAGAAAAATGTAATAATTTTTGTAATTGTAATAATGTAATACATTCCAGTAAAGAAAGTAACACAGCATAATAATGTAATATACTCCATAAAGAAAGCAACATTTCACCTCAAGAGATATATTCTGTATTTCAGAACTGGAAGAATCGGGCCATACAGGGCCTTTCACAATGAGACACAGAGTGAAGCAGAACTGAAATCTAGGATTTAGGAATAAAATTCCTCTTTTCACCACCATAGTTTTCATTAGTTAAACTTGGACCAGCCACCTTCAGAGAATTTGTAACCCTCAATTAGATGAAAATTTTCTATAATTTATTTTCAGAAAAATGGGAAAAAGACAAATCCTCATAACATCATGAATTTTTTGTTCTTTTAAGCTAATAATTCTGGGGTTGTTCTGGAGTATATAAACTTTCAGTCCAATAAATTTACCTTCAACAGCCATCTTACAGGA